>NC_090322.1:203431151-204081666 GCF_040869045.1 Eurosta solidaginis | reverse complement strand
AGAGACCCCAAATGATCCCGAAAAAGTCCCAAAATGACCCCGGCAGGATCCCGGACGGATCCCGAAAACCATCCAGAAATGATGCCGGGAGAGACCCCAAATGATCCCGCAAAAGTCCCAAAATGACCCCGACAGGATCCCGGACGGATCCCGTAAGCCATCCAGAAATGATGCCGGAGGAGACCCCAAATGATCCCGCTAAAGTCCCAAAATGACCCCGACAGGGTCCCGGACGGATCCCATAAACCATCCAGAAATGATGCCGGAAGAGACCCCAAATGATCCCGCAAAAGTCCCAAAATGACCCCGACAGGATCCCGGACGGATCCCGTAAACCATCCAGAAATGATGCCGGAAGAGACCCCAAATGATCCCGCAAAAGTCCCAAAATGACCCCGACAGGATCCCGGACGGATCCCGTAAACCATCCAGAAATGATGCCGGAGGAGACCCCAAATGATCCCGCAAAAGTCCCAAAATGACCCCGACAGGATCCCGGACGGATCCCGTAAACCATCCAGAAATGATACCGGAGGAGACCCCAAATGATCCCGCAAAAGTCTCAAAATGACCCCGACAGGATCCCGGACGGATCCCGAACACCATCCAGAAATGATGCTGGAAGAGACCCCAAATGATCCCGCAAAAGTCCCAAAATGACCCCGACAGGATCCCGGACGGATCCCGTAAACCATCCAGAAATGATGCCGGAAGAGACCCCAAATGATCCCGCAAAAGTCCCAAAATGACGCCGACGGGATCCCGGACAGATCCCGTAAACCATCCGGAAATGATGCCGAAAGGTTCCCCAAATGATCCTGTATTAGTCGAGAAAAAGTTCCGAAATGACCCCGACGGGATCCCGGATGGATCCCGAAAACCATCTAGAAATGATGCCGGAAGGTACCCCAAATGATGCCGTAATAGTCCCGAAATGACATCGACGGGATCCCGGACGGATCCCGAAAACCATCCAGAAATGATGCCGGAAGAGACCCCAAATGATCCCGCAAAAGTCACAAAATAACCCCGACAGGATCCCGGACGGATCCCGAAAACCATCCAGAAATGATGCCGGAATGGACCCCAAATGGTCCCGAAATGACACCGACGGGATCCCGGACGGATCCCGAAACCCATCCAGAAATGATGCCGGAATGGACCCCAAATGGTCCCGAAATGACACCGACGGGATCCCGGACGGATCCCGTAAACCATCCAGAAATGATGCCGGAAGATACCCCTAATGATCCCGAAATAGCCCCGAAATTGTCCCGACGGGATCCCGGACGGATCCCTAAAACCATCCAGGAATGGTTACGGAAACGACCCAAACTGACCCCGAAAAAGTCCCGTAATGATCTCGGAAACCATCAAGAATTTATCTCTCGAAGGTACGCAAATGATCCCGAAAGTACCCCGACGGGATCCCGGACGGATCCCGAAAACCATCCAGAAATGATGCCGGAAGGGTCCCCAAATGATCGCGAAATAATCCCGAAATGATTCCGAAATAGTCCCGAAAATGTCCCAAAATAACCCCGACGGGATCCCGGACGGATCCCGAAAACTATACAGAAATGATCCCGGAAGGGTCCCAAAATGATCCCGAAATAGTCCCGAAAAAGTCCCGAAAAAGTCCCGAAATTACCCCGGCGTAATCCCGGACCGATCCCGAAAACCATCCAGAAATGATCCCGGAAGGGTCTCGATATGACCCTTACGGGATTACAAATAAGGTGATGCTAATTATAAAACCATGTTAATAAGGCAGCAGGCGCATTGGAGCGAATAAAAAGTTACATAGAAACATACAGGTAAAGCTAATAAAAGCGTGCTAATAAAAACAATTGATGGAGGGCGGATGGCGGGAGTAGAGGAGAGGACCACTGATCGTTCCTCCAAAATTGTCGAGATCTCGTTCTGTATGTACCAGATACCAAAAACTATTGATTTAGGAGAAAATTTATATTGAGTTATAACAATTTATAGATTTTACACCAGAGGGGAGATAAAAGGGGGGCGGGCGGGCGGAGGGTGTCACTGCTTACTTTGTAAGCACTCGACTTATTTGACCCCTTGAGTCTGTGATATTGGTGAAGGCCAGTATACGTAAAGTTATAATGTGTAAAAATTATGAAAAATAATTTCTCGAAGGGGTCGTGGGACCCCCACCCCTCTTTCCATGTTCGAAAAAAATTTCGCTAGTAGACTACTGTCTGTGTCCCAAATTTCATCAAAATTCGTGTAGCCATTCTGGCGTGATTCAGTCGCAAAGACGAAAAAATATAATAATTAAATTATAACTGTTCCTAGGGGGCGGGGAACACGCCCCGTTTGAAAAATATATAGCTAGTAGATCCTTCTAGACTATTGGCTATATGTGTGCAAAATTTCATCCAAATCGGTCCAGCCGTTCTTGCGTTATTGAGTCACAAAGACAAACGTCTGGACAAACATCCAAACATCCAAACATCCAAACATCTTAACATCCAAACATCCAAACATCTTAACATCCAAACTTTCCCATTTATAATATACTAGCCTTTACCCGCGGCCCCGTCCGCAAGGAGAAATTTAAATATATGGGCTATTCGCGTTAGCCTGCTTATCAAGTTATCTGTTTAAAATTTTGTTTTCTGTTTAATGCATCTTATTTTTGTAATTGAGTAAAAAAAAGAACAAAATGAGCTGATAACCTGATAGGATCCCAAATGATCCCGAAATTATCCAGAAAAGGCTACGAAATGACCCCCACGCTATCGCAGACGGATCCCGAAAACCATCCAGAAATGCCCCGAAAGGGTCTCCAAAAGTTCCCGGAAAACTCCCAAAAAAACCAGAAATGACAACGACACGATTCTAGACGTATCCAGAGAACCACATAGAAATTATCCCTGAAGGTGTTCCAAAATGATCCCGAAAAGGTTCCGAAATTACCATGAACGGCTCCCCTGCGGATCTCAAAAACCATCCAGAAAATATCCAGGAAGGGTCCTAAAATTATCCCGACATACTCCAGAAAAAGTTCCGAAATGGCTCCGAGGGGATCCACGACGGATCGGGAAAACCATACAGAAATGAACCCGGAAAGGTCCCAAAATGATCCCGAAATAGTCCGAAAATGACCCAAATCGGATCCCGCACAGATCCAGAAATGATCCCGGAAGGGTCCAAAAACTATCCCGGAAAAGTAACAAAAAATCCCGAAATGGCTCCTACGGCATCCCGGACGGATCCAGAAATGATCTCCGAAGGGTCCCCAAATGATCCCGAAATGACCCTGATGGATCAGGCAAACCATCAAGAAATTATGCAGGAAGGGTCCCCAAATGATCCCGTATTAGCCCCGAAAAGCCGTATTAGCTCCGAAAAGGTCCCGAAATAACCTCGACGGGATCCCGGACAAATCCCGAAAACCATCCAGAAATAATGCCGGAGGGATCCCAAATGATTCCGACAAAGTCCCGCATTGATTCCGACGGGATCCCGAACGGATACCGAAAATCATCCAGAAGTGATGCGGAAAGGTCCTCAAATGATCACCTAATAGTCCCGAAATTACCCTTAAGGGGCCCTGGACGGATCCCGTAAACCATCCAGAAACGATCTCGAAGAAGTCCCGAAATGACCCTGACGGGATCTCGAACGCATCCCTAAATGACCCTGACGGGATCACGGAGAGATCCCGAAATCCATCCAGAAATGATCTTGGGAGAGACCCCAAATGATCCCGAAAAAGTCCCGCAATGAAAATCATCCAGAAGTGATGCCGGAAAGGTCCTCAAATGATCACCTACTAGTCCCAAAATGACCCTGACGGCATCCCGGACAGATCCCGAAATCCATCCAGAAATTATCTTGGGAGGGTCCCCAAATGATCCCGAAATAGTCTCGGAAAAGTTCAGAAATTACCCTGATGGGATCCCGGACGAATCCTGAAAACCAATCGTAAATGATGCCGAAAAAGTCCTGAAATGACCCTGATGGGACCCCGAAAGGATCCCGAAAACTAACCAGAAATTATGCCGGAAAGGTCCTCAAATGATCTCCTAATAGTTCCGAAAAGACCCTGACGGGATCCGTTCGGGACAACTATCCAGAAATGATACAGAAACGGCCCGCAAACTATCCCGTATTAGTCGAGTAAAAGTCCCGAATCCCAAAAGCCATACAGAAATGATGCCGGAAGGGACCCCAAATGATCCCGAAATAGTCCCGCAATTATTCCGACGGGATCCTGAACGGATACCGACAACCATCCAGAAGTGATGCCGGAAAGGTCCTCAAATGATCACCTAATAGTCCCAAAATGACCCTCACGGCATCCCGGACAGATCCCGAAATCCATCCAGAAATGATCTTGGGAGGGTCCCAAAATGATCCCGAAATAGTCCCGAAATGACCGTGACGGGATCCCGAAAGGATTCCGAAAACTATCCAGAAATGATGCCGGAAAGGTCCTCAAATGGTCCCCTAATAGTCCCGAAATGACCGTGACGGGATCCCGAACGGATCCCGACAACTATCCAGAAATGATGCCGAAAGGTTCCGCAAATGATCCCGTATTAGTCGAGAAAAAGTCTCGAAATGACCTCGACGGGATCCCGGACGACTCCCAAAAACCATCCAGAAATGATGCCGGTAGGTATCCCAAATGATCCCGAAATAGTCCTGAAATGACCTCGTCGGCATCCCGGACGGATCCCGAAAATTATCCAGAAATGATGCCGGAAAGGTCCCCAAATGATCCCCTAATAGTCCCGATATTACCCTGATGGGATCCCGGACGGATCCCGAAAACCATGCCGAAAGGGTTCCCAAATGATCCCGTATTAGTCGAGAAAAAGTCCCGAAATGACCCCGACGGGATCCCGGACCGATCCCGAAAACCATCCAGAAATGATGCCGAGAAGGTTCCTAAATGATCCCGTATTAGTCGCGAAAAAGTCCCGAAATGACCCCGACGGGATCCCGGACGGATCCCGAAAACCATCCAGAAATGATGCCGGAAGAGCCCCCAAATGATCCCGAAAAAGTCCCCAAATGACCCCGACGAGATCTTGGACGGATCCCGAAAATCATCCAGAAATGATGCCGGAAGAGCCCCCAAATGATCCCGAAAAAGTCCCCAAATTACCCAGACGATATCCCGGACGTATCCCGAAAACCATCCAGAAATGATGCCGGAGGAGCCCCCATATGATCCCGAAAAAGTCCCCAAATGACCCCGACGAGATCCCGGACGGATCCCGAAAACCATCCAGAAATGATGCCGGAAGAGCACCCAAATAATCCCGAAAAAGTCCCCAAATTACCCCGACGAGATCCCGAAAACCCTCCAGAAATGATGCCGAAAGGGTCCCCAAATGATCCCGTATTAGTCGCGAAAAGTCCCGAAATGACCCCGACGGAATGCCGGACGAATCCCGAAGACCATCCAGAAATGATGCCTAAAGGGACCCAAAATAACCCCGAAAAAGTCCCGTAATGATCCCGGCAACTATAAAGAATTTGTCTCTCGAAGGTACGCAAATGATCCCGAAAGTACCCCGACGGGATCCCGGACGAATCCCGAAAACCATCCAGAAATGATGCCGGAAGGGTTCCCAAATGATCGCGAAATAATCCCGAAATGATTCCGGAATAGTCCCGAAAATGTCCCAAAATAACCCCGACGGGATCCCGGACGGATCCCGAAAACTATACAGAAATGATCCCGAAAGGGTGCCAAAATGATCCCGAAAGGGTCCCGAAAAAGTCCCGAAATTACTCCGGCGGGATCCCGGACCGTTCCCGAAAACCATCCAGAAATGATCCCGGAAGGGTCTCCATATGAGGTGAAGCTAATTATAAAACCATGTTAATAGGGCAGCAGGCGCAGGAGCGAATGAAAAGTTACAGAGAAACATACAGGTAAAGCTAATAAAAGCGTGCTAATAAAAACAATTGATGGAGGGCGGATGGCGGGGGTAAAAGGAGAGGACCACTGATCATTCCTCCAAAATTGTCTAGATCTCGATCTGTATGTGCCATATACCAAAAACTATTGATCTAGGAGAAAATTTATATTGAGTTATAACAATTTATAGATTTTACACCAGAGTGGAAGATAAAGGGGGGAAGGGGGCAGAGGGTGTCACTGCTTACTTTGTAAGCCCTCGACTTATTTGACCCCTTGAGTCTGTGATATTGGTGAAGGCCAGTATACGTAAAGTTATAATGTGTAAAAATTATTGAAAAATTATTTCTCGAAGGGGTCGTGGGACGCCCATCCCTCTTTCCATGTTCGAAAAAAATTTCGCTAGTAGACCACTGTCTGTGTCCCAAATTTCATCAAAATCCGTGTAGCCATTCTGGCGTGATTCAGTCGCAAAGACGAAAAAATATAATAATTTAATTATAACTGTTCCTAGGGGACGGGGACCACGCCCCTTTTCAAAAATATATAGCTAGTAGATCCTTCTAGACTATTGGCTATATATGTGCAAAATTTCATCCAAATCGGTCCAGCCGTTCTTGCGTGATTGAGTCACAAAGACAAACGTCTGGACAAACATCCAAACATCCAAACTTTCCCATTTATAATATACTAGCCTTTACCCGCGGCCCCGTCCGCAAGGAGAAAATGAAATATGTGGGCTATTCACGTTAGCCTGCTTATAAAGTTATCTGTTTAAAATTTTTTTTCTGTCTAATGCATTTTATTTTTGTAATTAAGTAAAAAGAAGAACTTTATGAGCTGATAACCTGATAGGATCCCAAAATGATAACGAAATTATCCAGAAAAAGCCACGAAATGACCCCGACGCTATCGCGGACGGATCCCGAAAACCATCCAGAAACGCCCCGGAAGTGTTTCCAAAAGTTCCCGAAGTAAGCCCAAAAAAACCCGAAATGACAACGACACGATTCTAGACTTATCCAGATAACCACACAGAAATGATGCCTGAAGGGTACCAAATTGATCCCGAAATAGTCCCGAAAAAGTTCCGAAATTACCCCGACGGGCTCCCGGACGGATCTCAGAAACCATCCAGAAAATATCCAGGAAGGGTCCCTAAATTATCCCGACTAACTCTAGAAAAAGTTCCGAAATGGCTCCGAGGGGATCCACGATGGATCGCGAAAACCATACAGAAATGATTCCGGAAGGATTCCAAAATGATCCCGAAATAGTCCGGAATTGACCCAGATGGGATCCCGCACAGATCCAGAAATGATCCCGGAAGGGTGCAAAAACTATCCCGGAAAAGTAACAAAAAATCCCGAAATGGCTCCTACGGCATCCCGGACGGATCCAGAAATGATCTCGGAAGGGTCCCCAAATGATCCCGAAATGACCCTGATGGATCCGGCAAACCATCAAGAAATTATGCCGAAAGGGTCCCAAAATGATCCCGAAATAATACAGAAAAAGTCACGAAACGACCCCTAGAGGATCCCCAAATGATCCCGTATTAGCCCCGAAAAGTCCCGAAATAACCCCGAGGGGATCCCGGACAAATCCCGAAAACCATCCAGAAATGATGCCGGAAGGAATCCCAAATGATTCCGTAAAAGTCCCGCATTGATTCCGACGGGATCCCGAACGGATACCGAAAATCATCCAGAAGTGACGCCGGAAAGGTCCTCAAATGATCACCTAATAGTCCCGAAATGACCCTTAAGGGGTCATGGACGGATCCCATAAACCATCCAGAAATGATCCCGATATATTCCCGAAGAAGTCCCGAAATGACCCTGACGGGATCTCGAACGTACCCCTAAATGACCCTGACGGGATCCCGGACAGATCCCGAAATCCATCCAGAAATGATCTTGGGAGGGACCCCAATGATCCCGAAAAAGTCCCGCAATGATTCCGAGGGGATCCTGATCGGATACCGATAACCATCCAGAAGTGATGCCGGAAAGTTCCTCAAATGATCACCTAATACCAAAATGACCCTGACGGCATCCCGGACTGATCCCAAAATCCATCCAGAAATGATCTTGGGAAGGTCCCAAAATTATCCCGAAATAGTCTCGGAAAAGTTCAGAAATTACCCTGACGGGTTCCCGGACGAATCCTGAAAGCCATCTCTAAATGATCCCGAAAAAGTCCCGAAATGACCCTGACTGGACCCCGAAAGGATTCCGAAAACTATCCAGAAATGATGCCGGAAATGTCCTCAAATGATCACCTAATAGTTCCGAAAAGACCCTGACGGGATCCCGAACGGATCCCGACAACTATCTAGAAATGATGCCGAAAGGGCCCGCAAATGATCCCGTATTAGTCGAGAAAAAGTCCCGAAATGAACCCGACGGGATGCCGGACGAATCCCAAAAACCAGCCAGAAATGTTGCCGGAAGAGACACCAAATGATCCCGAAAAAGTCCCGCAATAATTCCGACGGGATCCTGAGCGGATACCGAAAACCATCCAGAAGTGATGCCGAAAAGGTCCTCAAATGATCACCTAATAGTCCCAAAATGACCCTGACGGCATCCCGGACAGATCCCGAAATCCATCCAGAAATGATCTTGGGAGGGTCCCAAAATTATCCCGAAATAGTCTGGGAAAAGTCCAGAAATTACCCTGACGGATACCGGACGAATCCTGAAAACCAATCTTAAATCATGCCGAAAAAGTCGCGAAATGACCCTGATGGGACCCGGAAAGGATCCCGAAAACTAACCAGAAATGATGCCGGAAAGGTCCTCAAATGATCTCCCAATAGTTCCGAAAAGACCCTGACGGGATCCCGAACGGATCCCGACAACTATCCAGAAATGATACCGAAAGGGCCCGCAAATGATCCCGTATTAGTCGAGAAAAAGTCCCGAAATGACCCCGACGGGATGCCGGACGAATCCCAAAAACCATCCAGAAATGATTTTGGAAGGGACCCCAATGATCCCGAAAAAGTCCCGCAATTATTCCGACGGGAATCTGAACGGATACCAAAAACCATCCAGAAGTGATGCCGGAACGGTCCTCAAATGCTCACCTAATAGTCCCAAAATGACCCT
This sequence comes from Eurosta solidaginis, assembly GCF_040869045.1. Classification (NCBI taxonomy): domain Eukaryota; kingdom Metazoa; phylum Arthropoda; class Insecta; order Diptera; family Tephritidae; genus Eurosta; species Eurosta solidaginis. Next base: position 204,072,648 of record NC_090322.1, on the reverse strand, counting down.
GAGGGCATCCCGGACAAATCCCGAAATCCATCCAGAAATGATCTTGGGAAGGTCCCAAAATGATCCCGAAATAGTCTCGGAAAAGTCCAGAAATTACCCTGACGGGTTCCCGGACGAATCCTGAAAGCCATCCTTAAATGATCCCGAAAAAGCCCCGAAATGACCCTGACGGGATCCCGAAAGGATTCCAAAAACTATCCAGAAATGATGCCGGAAAGGTCCTCAAATGATCCCCTAATAGTTCCGAAATGACCGTGACGGGATCCCGAACGGATCCCGACAACTATCCAGAAATTATGCCGAAAGGGTCCGCAAATGATCCCGTATTAGTCGAGAAAAAGTACCGAAATGACCCCGACGGGATCCCGGACGAATCCCAAAAACCATCCAGAAATAATGCCGGTAGGTATCCCAAATGATCCCGAAATAATGCCGAAATGACCTCGTCGGCATCCCGGACGGATACCCAAAATTATCCAGAAATGATGCCGGAAAGGTCCACAAATGATCCCCTAATAGTCCCGAAATTACCCTGATGGGATCGCGGACGGATCCCGAAAACCATCCAGAAATGATGCCGGAAGAGCCCCCAAATGATCCCGGAAAATCCCCAAATGACCCCGACGATATCCCGGACGGATCCCGAAAACCATCCAGAAATGATGCCGGAAGAGCCCCCAAATGACCCCGACGAGATCCCGCACGGATCCCGAAAACCATCCAGAAATGATGCTGGAAGAGCCCCAAATGATCCCGAAAAAGTCCCCAAATGATCCCGAAAAAGTCCCCAAATGACCCCGACATACTCCAGAAAAGGTTCCGAAATGGCTCCGAGGGAATCAACGACGGATCGCGAAAACCATACAGAAATGATTCCGGAAGGATCCCAAAATGATCCCGAAATAGTCCGGAAATGACCCATATGGGATCCCGCACAGATCCAGAAATGATCCCGGAAGGGTCCAAAAACTATCCCGCAAAAGTAACAAAAAATCCCGAAATGGCTCCTACGGCATCCCGGACGGATCCAGAAATGATCTCGGAAGGGTCCCCAAATGATCCCAAAATGGTCCCGAAATGACCCTGATGGATCCGGCAAACCATCAAGAAATTATGCCGGAAGGGTCCCGAAATAAAACAGAAAAAGTCACGAAACGACCCCTAGAGGATCCCCAAATGATCCCGTATTAGCCCCAAAAAAGTCCCAAAATGACCCTGACGGGATCCCGAAAGGATTCCGAAAACAATACAGAAATGATGCCGGAAAGGTCCTCAAATGATCCCCTAGTAGTCCCGAAATGACCGTGACGGGATCCCGACAACTATCCAGAAATGATGCCGAAAGGGTCCGCAAATGATCCCGTATTAGTCGAAAAAAAGTCCCGAAAGGACCACGACGGGATCCCGGACGAATCCCAAAAACCATCCAGAAATGATGCCGGTAGGTATCCCAAATGATCCCGAAATAGTCCCGAAATGACCTCGTCGACATCCCGGACGGATCCCGAAAATTATCCAGAAATGAAGCCGGAAAGGTTCCCAAATGATCCCCTAATAGTCCCGAAACTACCCTAATGGGATCCCGGACGGATCCCGAAAACCATCCAGAAATGATGCCGAAAGGGTTCCCAAATGATCCCGTATTAGTCCCGAAAAAGTTCCGAAATGACCCCGACGGGATCCCGAAAACCATCCAGAAATGATGCCGAAAGGGTTCCCAAATGATCCCGTATTAGTCGCGAAAAAGTACCGAAATGACCCCGACGGGATCCCGGACGGATCCCGAAACCATACAGAAATGATGCCGGATGAGCCCCAAAATGATCCCGAAAAAGTCCCCAAATGACCCCGACGAGATCCCGGACGGATCCCGAAAACCATCCAGAAATGATGCCGGAAGAGCCCCCAAATGATCCCGAAAAAGTCCCCAAATGACCCCGACGATATCCCGGACGGATCCCGAAAACCATCCAGAAATGATGCCGGAAGAGCCCCCAAATGATCCCGAAAAAGTCCCCATATGACCCCGACGAGATCCCGCACGGATCCCGAAAACCATCCAGAAATGATGCCGGAAGGGTCCCCAAATGATCGCGAAATAGTCCCGAAATGTTTCCGGAATAGTCCCGAAAATGTTCCAAAATAACCCCGACGGGATCCCGGACGGATCCCGTAAACTATACAGAAATGATCCCGGAAGGGTCCCAAAATGATCCCGAAATAGTCCCGAAAAAGTCCCGAAATTACCCCGGCGTAATCCCGGACCGATCCCGAAAGCCATCCAGAAATGATCCCGGAAGGGTCTCGATATGACCCTTACGGGATTACAAATAATGTGAAGCTAATTATAAAACCATGTTAATAAGGCAGCAGGCGCATTGGAGCGAATAAAAAGTTAGATAGAAACATACAGGTAAAGCTAATAAAAGCGTGCTAATAAAAACAATTGATGGAGGGCGGATGGCGGGAGTAGAGGAGAGGACCACTGATCGTTCCTCCAAAATTGTCGAGATCTCGTTCTGTATGTACCAGATACCAAAAACTATTGATTTAGGAGAAAATTTAGATTGAGTTATAACAATTTATGGATTTTACACCAGAGGGGTAGATAAAGGGGGCGGGCGGAGGGTGTCACTGCTTACTTTGTAAGCCCTCGACTTATTTGACCCCTTGAGTCTGTGATATTGGTGAAGGCCAGTATACGTAAAGTTATGTGTAAAAATTATGAAAAATAATTTCTCGAAGGGTCGTGGGGCCCCCACCCCTCTTTCCATGTTCGAAAAAAATTTCGCTAGTAGACTACTGTCTGTGTCCCAAATTTCATCAAAATCCGTGTAGCCATTCTGGCGTGATTCAGTCGCAAAGACGAAAAAATATAATAATTACATTACAACTGTTCCTAGGGGGCGGGGACCACGCCCCTTTTGAAAAATATATAGCTAGTAGATCCTTCTAGACTATTGGCTATATGTGTGCAAAATTTCATCCAAATCGGTTCAGCCGTTCTTGCGTTATTGAGTCACAAAGACAAACGTCTGGACAAACATCCAAACATCCAAACATCTAAACATCCAAACATCCAAACATCTTAACATCCAAACTTTCCCATTTATAATATACTAGCCTTTACCCGCGGCCCCGTCCGCAAGGAAAATTTTAAATATATGGGCTATTCGCGTTAGCCTGCTTATTATCTGTTTAAAATTTTGTTTTCTGTCTAATGCATTTTATTTTTGTAATTGAGTAAAAAAAAGAACTAAATGAGCTGATAACCTGATAGGATCCCAAATGATCCCGAAATTATCCAGAAAAAGCTACGATATGACCCCAACGCTATCGCGGACGGATCCCGAAAACCATCCAGAAATGCCCCGAAAGGGTCTCCAAGAGTTCCCCGAATAGTCCCAAAAAAACCCGAAATGAGAGCGACACGATTCTAGACGTATCCAGAGAACCACACAGAAATGATCCCTGAAGGTGTTCCAAAATGATCCCGAAAAGGTTCCGAAATGACCCTGACGGGCTCCCGGGCGGATCTCAAAAACCATCCAGAAAATATCCAGGAAGGGTCCCTAAATTATCCCGACTAACTCCAGAAAAAGTTCCGAAATGGCTCCGAGGGGATCCACGATGGATCGCGAAAACCATACAGAAATGATTCCGGAAGGATTCCAAAATGATCCCGAAATAGTCCGGAATTGACCCAGATGGGATCCCGCACAGATCCAGAAATGATCCCGGAAGGGTGCAAAAACTATCCCGGAAAAGTAACAAAAAATCCCGAAATGGCTCCTACGGCATCCCGGACGGATCCGGAAATGATCTCGGAAGGGTCCCCAAATGATCCCAAAATGGTCCCGAAATGACCCTGATGGATCCGGCAAACCATCAAGAAATTATGCCGAAAGGGTCCCAAAATGATCCCGAAATAATACAGAAAAAGTCACGAAACGACCCCTAGAGGATCCCCAAATGATCCCGTATTAGCCCCGAAAAGGTCCCGAAATAACCCCGACGGGATCCCGGACAAATGCAGAAAACCATCCAGAAATGATGCCGGAAGGAATCCCAAATGATTCCGTAAAAGTCCCGCATTGATTCCGACGGGATCCCGAACGGATACCGAAAATCATCCAGAAGTGATGCCGGAAAGGTCCTCAAATGATCACCTAATAGTCCCGAAATGACCCTTAAGGGGTCATGGACGGATCCCATAGACCATCCAGAAATGATCCCGATATAGTCCCGAAGAAGTCCCGAAATGACCCTGACGGGATCTCGAACGCACCCCTAAATGACCCTGACGGGATCCCGGACAGATCCCGAAATCCATCCAGAAATGATTTGGGAGGGACCCCAAATGATCCCGAAAAAGTCCCGCAATGATTCCGAGGGGATCCTGATCGGATACCGAAAACCATCCAGAAGTGATGCCGGAAAGCTCCTCAAATGATCACCTAATACCAAAATGACCCTGACGGCATCCCGGACTGATCCCAAAATCCATCCAGAAATGATCTTGGGAAGGTTCAAAAATTATCCCGAAATAGTCTCGGAAAAGTTCAGAAATTACCCTGACGGGTCCCGGACGAATCTTGAAATCCATCTCTAAACGATCCCGAAAAAGTCCCGAAATGACCCTGACTGGACCCCGAAAGGATCCCGAAAACTATCCAGAAATGATGCCGGAAATGTCCTCAAATGATCACCTAATAGTTCCGAAAAGACCCTGACGGGATCCCGAACGGATCCCGACAACTATCTAGAAATGATGCCGAAAGGGCCCGCAAATGATCCCGTATTAGTCGAGAAAAAGTCCAGAAATGAACCCGACGGGATGCCGGACGAATCCCAAAAACCATCCAGAAATGATGCCGGAAGGGACACCAAATGATCCCGAAAAAGTCCCGCAATAATTCCGACGGGATCCTGAGCGGATACCGAAAACCATCTAGAAGTGATGCCGGAACGGTCCTCAAATGCTCACCTAATAGTCCCAAAATGACCCTGAGGGCATCCCGGACAAATCCCGAAATCCATCCATAAATGATCTTGGGAAGGTCCCAAAATGATCCCGAAATAGTCTCGGAAAAGTCCAGAAATTACCCTGACGGGCTCCCGGACGAAAACTGAAAGCCATCCTTAAATGATCCCGAAAAAGCCCCGAAATGACCCTGACGGGATCCCGAAAGGATTCCAAAAACTATCCAGAAATGATGCCGGAAAGGTCCTCAAATGATCCGCTAATAGTTCCGAAATGACCGTGACGGGATGCCGAACGGATCCCGACAACTATCCAGAAATTATGCCGAAAGGGTCCGCAAATGATCCCGTATTAGTCGAGAAAAAGTCCCGAAATGACCCCCACGGGATCCCGGACGAATCCCAAAAACCATCCAGAAATGATGCCGGTAGGTATCCCAAATGATCCCGAAATAGTCCCGAAATGACCTCGTCGGCATCCCGGACGGATCCCGAAAATTATCCAGAAATGATGCCGGAAAGGTTCCCAAATGATCCCCTAATAGTCCCGAAATTACCCTAATGGGATCCCGGACGGATCCCGAAAACAATCCAGAAATGATGCCGAAAGGGTTCCCAAATGATCCCGTATTAGTCGCGAAAAAGTCCCGAAATGACCCCGACGGGATCCCGAACGGATCCCGAAAACCATCCAGAAATGATTCCGAAAGGGTTCCCAAATGATCCCGTATTAGTCGCGAAAAAGTCCCGAAATGACCCCGACGGGATCCCGGACGGATTCCGAAAACCATCCAGAAATGATGCCGGATGAGCCCCAAAATGATCCCGAAAAAGTCCCCAAATGACCCCGACGAGATCCCGGACGGATCCCGAAAACCATCCAGAAATGATGCCGGAAGAGCCCCCAAATGATCCCGAAAAAGTCCCCAAATGACCCCGACGATATCCCGGACGGATCCCGAAAACCATCCAGAAATGATGCCGGAAGAGCCCCCAAATGATCCCGAAAAAGTCCCCATATGACCCCGACGAGATCCCGCACGGATCCCGAAAACCATCCAGAAATGATGCCGGAAGGGTCCCCAAATGATCGCGAAATAGTCCCGAAATGATTCCGGAATAGTCCCGAAAATGTTCCAAAATAACCCCGACGGGCTCCCGGACGGATCCCGTAAACTATACAGAGATGATCCCGGAAGGGTCCCAAAGTGATCCCGAAATAGCCCCGAAAAAGTCCCGAAATTACCCCGGCGTAATCCCGGACCGATCCCGAAAACCATCCAGAAATGATCCCGGAAGGGGCTCGATATGACCCTTACGGGATTACAAATAAGGTGAAGCTAATTATAAAACCATGTTAATAAGGCAGCAGGCGCATTGGAGCGAATAAAAAGTTAGATAGAAACATACAGGTAAAGCTAATAAAAGCGTGCTAATAAAAACAATTGATGGAGGGCGGATGGCGGGAGTAGAGGAGAGGACCACTGATCGTTCCTCCAAAATTGTCTAGATCTCGTTCTGTATGTACCAGATACCAAAAACTATTGATTTAGGAGAAAATTTAGATTGAGTTATAACAATTTATGGATTTTACACCAGAGGGGTAGATAAAGGGGGGCGGGCGGAGGGTGTCACTGCTTACTTTGTAAGCCCTCGACTTATTTGACCCCTTGAGTCTGTGATATTGGTGAAGGCCAGTATACGTAAAGTTATAATGTGTAAAAATTATGAAAAATAATTTCTCGAAGGGGTCGTGGGACCCCCACCCCTCTTTCCATGCTCGAAAAAAATTTCGCTAGTAGACTACTGTCTGTGTCCCAAATTTCATCAAAATCCGTGTAGCCATTCTGGCGTCATTCAGTCGCAAAGACGAAAAAATATAATAATTAAATTATAACTGTTCCTAGGGGGCGGGGACCACGCCCCTTTTGAAAAATATATAGCTAGTAGATCCTTCTAGACTATTGGCTATATGTGTGCAAAATTTCATCCAAATCGGTCCAGCCGTTCTTGCGTTATTGAGTCACAAAGACAAACGTCTGGACAAACATCCAAACATCCAAACATCCAAACATCCAAACATCTTAACATCCAAACTTTCCCATTTATAATATATATTAGATATTAGATATTAGATATTAGATATACCAGCAGACCCGGCAGATGTTGTTCTGCCCTAAATTTGGCCTATCTGCATACATTTTAATAAGCTTTTTCCGTCTAACTCTGCCCTACTCTTCTACACTTTTTCCTAATCTTTTTATTCACTCCTCCCTCCGTCTTTTTCGCTTCATCTCCATCTTCGTCTCATTATATCTCTTTCTCAGTCTCCTTCTCTCTTTTCTCTTCTCTCAAGTTTTTCTCCTTCTTCTTCATCTCTTATTGCCAGTCCCAGAGGGGGTATATATTTTGTTCCAGTCCCATTCCGGGTCTCAGTCCCAGTCCCAGTCCTAGTCCTAATCCCAGTCTCAGTCCGTCTCTGGTATACTTCCCGGAAAAAAGCATCGTAAATACTAATATAGGCAAATTTATGTACGAAATTTCAGGCAAATCGAATAGGACGTATGTAAATAGGTATGTGGGTATTATTAATTCTTGTCTTTATTTCGGCTTCGCATGCATATGTATCAGTTTTGCCAGGTTGATGCGATTAAATCGAATATCACAATGAACTTTAGAGATCTCAGCAACAGCTTTCATTTGATATCCATAATACACACACATTCTAGGTGTATCCGGGTCCATGTTTTGAATTTTAAAATGCATTTCTTTCATTTACCAAACCATAAAAGAGATATTCACGGTTAACAACGGAACATTTAAAATCGGTATTAAAATTGCAGAATTTGGATGTTAACATTTTGTAGTTGCCTACATTGCTGCCCATATCTGGTTTGCAAAAACAACAAGAACCGAAAATAACCAGTTTTGCAAGTGTCCTAGAGATGATTTAATGTATTTGTCGGTGCAGTATCTGATTTAGTTCATAAAATGTAGAACATACTGTATGTTCACTTCTACTTTGCTAAAACTACTTTGTCCATTCAATAAAGGTTGCATGTAACTATGATCGTAGTAGTATTTGCTTTAATGCAATGGCGTCTTTGATTGAATTTTCTGATTCGTTGTTCCAATTATACTATGAGAGATAGTATTTCATTACTCTTGATGTACCTACTTTTCACTGTACAATATTTTCTGCTGTGAGCGAGGTAAGAGCTAAAGTGCTCTACCGAGTGTGGTCCTGAACGCTTTGATATGGCTGAATAGAGTTTTCACTCAAGTGTAGATATGAAACAATCTAGTAGTTCTTGAGATAATGATTGAGAAAACTATAAAATTGTGTCAACCATTTTCATTACTTGAAATTACGTGAAGTCAAACAGAGCGTTCAGGAACTCACTGCGCATATCAGCAATTGTGAAATAATTTTATTGAAATTATAAAAATGTCGTGTGAGGAAAATTCTATTAATAAAGGAAATTACATTTTGAATGGTGAGCATTCCTCGACAAATGGTGAGCATTCCTCGACATCAGAAGTGAGATGGATCCCGCCTGAAGAAACCTCAAATGAATGTTGGCGCGCGCTTCTGGAGTCGCAAAATCGAAACTTCCAGGAGTTAATTAGAGCAATGCATAAACCTAATATTATAGAGCCAAAAGTTATCTCGTTGCCGAAGTTTAATCCAGATAGTCCTGGCGCTGACCCAATTTCGTGGTGCACTACAGTCGACATGATTTTTGCGGAAAATTCATTAGTGGGTAGTGCGCTAATCATATCCTTAAGTAAAGCTTTAGAAGGAGGTGCTTCGCAGTGGTTGTCACAAGTTTGCTTTGCTGGCATAACGTGGCAGCAATTTAAAGACTTGTTCGTGCAGCGATTCGTGGGTGTTGAGACTCCAGCGGCCGCATTGATACACATTTTGAATGGTCGTCCGAGTGATGGTGAATGCCTTTCTCTGTATGGAAGTCGATTGGTAACTTCCCTTGTGTCAAGATGGAAGTCAATGAACATTGAGGAGATCGCCGTGTCTGTCGTTCTTGCGCACACTGCACAGTTTGATAACAGATTACAGCGTTTGCTTTTCACAACTGATATGAAAACTAGAAATGAGCTTCAGCAAAACCTTCAAGCTTTTGCCTTTGGAAAGCGAAAGGAGTCGTCTACTTTTGCTGGTTCTACGTATCCTGAAAATAAGAAATCAAGGTTGTCAACAGTTGTAAAATGTCATTACTGTGGTAAAACGGGTCACAAAATTGCGGATTGCCGTTTGAAAAGAAATAATGTGAGCCACGCTTCAAGAGGAAATCAATTGCAGAGCAGTTCATCGCTGGAAAGAAAACGGCCAACGATTACATGCTTCAAATGCGGTGAAGCAGGTCATGTAGCGACTGTGTGTCCAAAGGGAAGCAGCACATCTTTGAGTGGCATAAAGGAGAACTCGTACGGGAAGAAGGTGAACTTATGTGCAGTAGCTGAACCAAAAGGTATGCTGTTTCAGTCTGGTGAGTCGTATCCATTTTATTTTGATTCTGGGGCTGAATGTTCGCTTTTAAAAGAGTCTGTATCAAAAAATTTGTGGGTAAAAGAATAAATAATAACGTTGTGTTGAAAGGTATCGGTAATGCCACTGTATGTAGCACACTACAAATTTTATGTGATGTTGTAATCGGTGGGCATGCCTTAGAAGTTTTATTTCATGTAGTTTTAGACTGCCATTTAACGTACGATGTAATAATTGGTCGTGAAATTATAAGCCAAGGTTTCGGAGTTGCCATGTCGGTTGATAGCTTTGATATTTTTATTTCGAAAAGCGTAAATACGTGTTCGGTATCCGAAAATTACAAGGATCTTATAAATAAAGTCGCAGAGCTTGATGTATCTGATAAAGAGTGTTTGTTGCAAATTTTAAAAGAATTTTCAAATTGTTTTATTGATGGAATTCCGCGAACTCGGGCTAATACTGGTCAGTTAGAGATACGGTTGGTTGATCCAAATAAAACTGTACAGAGGCGACCCTATAGACTAAGCTCTGAAGAAAAAGAAACTGTTCGAAATAAAATAAGTGAGCTTATAAAGTTTAATATTATTAGGCCAAGCTGTTCACCTTTTGCAAGCCCGATGCTTCTTGTCAGGAAAAAGAATGGTACTGATCGCCTCTGTGTGGACTATCGCGAGCTGAATGCTAATACTGTGTCTGACAAATACCCACTACCACTTTGTTCCGATCAGATAGCTAGATTACGGGGGGCAAAATATTTTTGTTGCCTTGACATGGCAAGTGGGTTTCACCAGATTCCCATACATCCTGATTCTATAGAGCGTACAGCGTTCGTTACACCGGAAGGCCAGTACGATATTTGGCAATGCCATTTGGCCTAAAGAATGCACCATCAGTGTTTCAACGCTCTGTTATGGTAGCTTTAGGCGAACTTGCTCATTCGTTTGTTGTCGTGTATATGGATGATGTCATGGTAGTTGCTAAAACAAAAGAAGAAGCTCTGGAAAGATTGAAAATAGTTTTAGATGTTCTCACGAAAGCAGGTTTTTCATTCAATATAACAAAGTGTTCCTTTTTAAAGACCAGTGTTGAATATCTTGGCTACGAAATAAAGTCATGTGAGATTCGACCTAATCCACGTAAGGTCCAAGCATTAACCGCTTTACCCCCGCCTCAATCTGTTACACAGCTAAAACAGTTCATAGGGTTGGCATCGTATTTCCGACAATTCATTCCTAAATTTTCACAAGTGATGAAACCTTTATATTTGCTTACCTCTGCTAAACATAGTTTTGTCTGGTCAACTGAAAATGAGCAGATACGACAGAACATCATTTCAATTCTAACAAATAAGCCCGTTTTAGCCATATTTGACCCTCAATTTCCAATAGAGCTACATACTGATGCTAGTTCTGACGGTTATGGTGCAATTCTATTGCACAAAATCGAAAATAAGCCGCATGTAGTTGAGTACTATAGCAAAAGAACGTCGCCAGCCGAATCCAAATATCATTCATATGAATTGGAAACATTAGCAGTTGTTAATTCAATAAAGCATTTTGGCCATTATTTGCAAGGCAGAAAATTTATAGTATTCACAGATTGTAATTCCTTAAAGGCGTCACGAAATAAAATTGATTTAACTCCAAGAGTTCACCGTTGGTGGGCCTATTTGCAGTCATTTGACTTTGACGTACAATATAGAGAAGGGAAACGTATGGCCCATGTAGACTTTCTCTCCCGTAACCCATTACCATCTGATCAAGCTATTGTTAAAAAATGAAGAGCGACACCAAACGAAATTAGATCCTAAGTTCAGAGGTCCATTTTTGGTTGCAGAGGTATTAGACGGAGATAGGTATGTGTTGAGTTCATTAACAAATAAAAGGACGTACAAGTACTCCCACGAGCATTTAAGGAAGATGCCAGAAGGACAGGTTACCACAGAATTGTCTGGTGAGCTTAGTACTGATAAAAGTGTTGATAAAGAAAACGTTGAAAGAGACGTCCATGCAAAGTAAAGACAGTAGATCGCACCACAGTCACTATAATTGCAAGCTCAAGTGCGAACACAATTGTTTGATCATGGCGGGTGGCGCAGTTGGTGTTGTGGCGGGGGTCTATTAATACTGTAAATAAAAAGATATACCCTGTTACTTCAAGATGTATAAGAAGCTTTAATTGAGAATTACTAACTGAAGTTTTAATAAGAACCTAGCCTGCGTAACTGTTGTTTGAGCATATCTAATATACAAAAAAAAAAAAAAAAAAAAAAAAAAAAAAAAAAAAAAAAAAAAAAAAAAGAAAATTACAGAACATCCTGTCATCAGAAGTCTCTACCTTCACACCAAATATGGAAACCTGAATTAATTTATTTATTTCTAAAGGCTTATGTAAAAAAACAAAAAAAAAAAAAAAAAAAACATTGTTAATAAATTTGTAAACCACGCAAATTGTAACATCCAGTCTTTAATTTTTAGACAACCACGAGGACGTGTGATCGTCAGGAAGGCCGTGTCGGTGCAGTATCTGATTTAGTTCATAAAATGTAGAACATACTGTATGTTCACTTCTACTTTGCTAAAACTACTTTGTCCATTCAATAAAGGTTGCATGTAACTATGATCGTAGTAGTATTTGCTTTAATGCAATGGCGTCTTTGATTGAATTTTCTGATTCGTTGTTCCAATTATACTATGAGAGATAGTATTTCATTACTCTTGATGTACCTACTTTTCACTGTACAATATTTTCTGCTGTGAGCGAGGTAAGAGCTAAAGTGCTCTACCGAGTGTGGTCCTGAACGCTTTGATATGGCTGAATAGAGTTTTCACTCAAGTGTAGATATGAAACAATCTAGTAGTTCTTGAGATAATGATTGAGAAAACTATAAAATTGTGTCAACCATTTTCATTACTTGAAATTACGTGAAGTCAAACAGAGCGTTCAGGAACTCACTGCGCATATCAGCAATTGTGAAATAATTTTATTGAAATTATAAAAATGTCGTGTGAGGAAAATTCTATTAATAAAGGAAATTACATTTTGAATGGTGAGCATTCCTCGACAAATGGTGAGCATTCCTCGACATATTTAATATTATGATGTATTTACGCCTGTCTGAGATTCTTTACGAATACATAAATGTGCCACCGCACATGCATACATTCATACACGTACCTAACGCTTGTTAACAGTGATTCTTTTTTAGAGAAAGGATTAGGTATATATTTAAATCTTTTAGCCCACTAGCAGGTAGCTACAGCATTTCTTTTCACTTTATACAACACAAAAGAAAAAAGTTGCACATCATATTTAAAAAAAAAAATTCTTAAGTAAGTAGTCGTTATCAATCTGTTAACCGTATAAGATGAATAACGAAATTACTTTCATAGACATCCCAATGCCGAAAATTCTCGAGCTGAAATTGCCAACCATGAAAGAAGTTATGTGCGTATTTTTTTACCAGTTAAATAGTCTTAAAGCTTCTGTCTCAAAAAGTGCTAAAAATGCAGCAGCTCAGGTTATAGAGCTTTGGAAAAAATATGGTATTCCTACTACCAAACGTCAAAATATAGAGAGAAGAATTGTTCGATGTTATTACAAGTGGCGAAGTATAACAAAAAATTATAAACGCAAGAAATCACCATCCCATCGGAAGTCCTTAAAATCGTTTAATATCAGCATTAAGGACTTGTATTTGAATCAGAAAAGCGGCAAACGTAAAGCATTTATCCATCACAACGTAATATCTCCTAACATAAGTGCAAGTTTGATGGCAGCAGAACAAATAAGGATTAATTTTTAATCAATAACTAGCACAACGATTTGTGGTCTTTTAAATTTCCGAACTTGTCATTATTTCGTTTCCCAATACAATATTCTTTTTTTTTGTCTAGATCTAAGTCAACCATGGTCATCCTGCAGTAGGATTAGTGACAGTGAAATGTCGGATCCCATATCTTTATTCAGTCCAACTACACACTTTGGTTCGGATTTTACTTATGAACAGCCAATACAGAAAAAATCAACCAAATTTAATGTTCTAACCCCAGAACTCATCTCTGCTCTTGACAGAGCTAATGTCAGTAGTAGAAACGCGATGTTCATAATAACTCCAGTTTTGTCAAGTGTTGGCATCAGGATAGAAGATACAACTCTCAGTTATAAAACAATTCAACGAACCCGTATGATGCTAAGAGGACATTGCTCAAGGGCTGAAATACGATTTTAAAACACATGATAAATACGTCGAAGACTGGGATGGGAAATTGCTGCAAGATATTTCTGAGTCAAAAACCGTAGATAGGCTTCCAATTCTTCTCACTGCATTTGGATATGAGTTACTAGGAGTTCCAAAAATGGAGTCCGGATTATCAGAAAACCAAACATCAGCAATTTTGAGGACTTTAGATAAATGGGGTATTACTCGATACATCAAAGCAATGTGTTTCGACACGACTGCTGTGAATACAGATAATAATCGTAAGCATAGGTCTCATCTCAATTGTTCTTCAATTCATGGATTTAATTGTTGGTCTTTTTTTAAAAATAAATAAATAAAATATAAAATTTATTTAAAAAAAAAACTTATTTTTTCTGAAATGAATAATTTTATTACAAAATGCTCTGAATACGCATGAGTTCTGTGGTATACATATGTATATTTTCGATTGTGTTGAGTAAAATGAAAAGAAAAGATGTAGCTACCTGCTAACTACCTAATCCTTTATTTAAAATATCTACTTGAATCGCTATTAACGAGCGTTAGGTACGTGTATGAATGTATGCATGTGCGGTGGCACATTTATGTATTCGTAAAAAATGTTCCGTTGTTAACCGTGAATATCTCTTTTACGGTTTGGTAAATGAAAAAAATGCATTTTACCTTTTTTGTAGACCGTGAAATTTCCCATTTAAATATCAAAAATTCGTTACTTAATATTTTGCCGTTTTTGAGCTACACAACTTTTAACAAAACCTTATGGGTTTCAGAAATTAGTCAATTTTCGACCTCGAAGAACTTTGTAATGGTCACATTAATGAAAAAATGTATAAGACCTTTTTTGTAGAGCGTTCAATTCCCTGCAAAAACTGGGGTAAAAGTTGGCCGCACGATTTTTGGGTGAGAAGATATATTCATTTACATAAAAGCTTTTCACGAAAACAAAAAACGTCGATGAGGCACGCTTTCCCATTAACATAAAAACTCATATTTGGCCATTATACTCCATTTATGGTCAGGAATTCGAAAATCTGTGTACACTCTAAAAAAAAACGAAAATCGATTTTTTTTGGCGCACCCTAATATATATATAAATATATAAATATATATATATAGATATATATAAATATATATATAATATATATAACATTTTGGAAAACAAACAAAAAAAAACTTGTTTATTTAGTAAATAATAAACCTGGACTGGACCTTTTAAGAACCACGCCCACTTTTATATACAAGATTTTTAAAAGGGTCGTGGACGAAGAAAATTAGCTACAACTTTGCAAAAAATAACTTTATATCAATAATATTTCTTTCCCTAATTGGATTTATAACAAGAAATATGAATGGGCGTGGCACCGCCCCTTTTATGTCTAATCAATTTTCTATGTTTCGGGAGCCGTAACTCGAATAAAAATGAACGGATCGTAATAAAATTGGGTACACATATTGTCCTAGTAAAAATGGACGGGATCGGTTAAGGACCCTGCCCACTTTTATGTAAAAGATGTTTAAAAGGCTCGTACACTAGAATAATACGTTATATCTTAGCGAAAAATAGTTTTGTGTCCATGATATTTCACATAGACTCCCTTACTTTTTTGGAAATAGTTTGTGTTTAAAACATGGCTCAGTAGGATAAGAAAAATAATTTATCTGAAATGAACTGCGCAGTTGAAACTCACGCTGAGTATATAGTGTTCGCGTATACCCGTACTTATGCACCCTTACTTGTTTCATATAGTATCTAACATTAACATGAATAATTGCCATATGCGCGCTAAATATCTTTGCTGGCTTAGTGTAATCTGGAAACTCACATGCGTTGATTATATTTTTTTTTTACGTTTTTATGGATTGAAAAATAAAAAGCTCAAAATTCATTTTTCACACGTTACACATATTTCCTATATCCCACACGCCACTACCACCAGCAAAATCGCCTTTGTTCCCACATCATTTTCATACCCACAATTAGAAGCTTTATCTTTATAGATTGCAACATTAACACATTTAACTATTGTTTTATTTGCTTTTAAGATATTTTATTAATTGTGAAAGGCTTCTAAGAGCATTAGTTGAGCTTCATTTTAATAGCTCTTTTTTTCAACGCTTCCATGCTTGATTTTATGCCGCATTCAACTTTTAACGATCTACTGATAAAACGTGTTCTCTTCCTTCTTCCTCTTACCTTTGTATTCAGATTGGCTTATCTTTTGAAAGTTTACATGCTTTACAATCGTCATGACGGGCGGCATCCGTTAATAGTAAATCTATTTCTACGGCCTTTTTGCTTATCTCGTGAAAAAATGCTTAGTAACTGTACATAACTGATTATTCACAATCTACTAATCTACTGCTCTAATGTGTCTGTAAAAAACTTTTGAGCAACTTTCTTTTGTAAATATCGTTTATTTTTATATTACTTTAATTATTTTATTGCCGTTTAGTTTCCACCTTTGTGTGCACGTCATAAACCCTACCTTCAGAATCCCGGTAAGATATTAAGCTGGTGGCAAACTTGCCATAGTTATAACGTCTTAGTTATAAACATATTTCAAACTTAACCATATTGTGTCGAATTTAACATCACTATGCTGCTCCTAATTAAATGCACAACAAAAATAAAGCAAGCAGCCACACTTACATACATGTACACATTAAAGCAAGCAGTCACACTTATGTACAAGGCATATAAGAATATTCCATACACATAACCAGCACCTTGAAGCGGAGAGATTATATATATATATATTGTAACGAATTTACTTGCAAACCCTCTTATTTGCAATCCTCTGCTAAGTTCGAATTACTAAACTGTTGAATAAATAACTCCAATTTGTAATAATGCAAAATGGCCTTTATTAAAGTACTTCACAATAACACTCAAACTGTGCAACGAATAGCTTGCTTAATAACCAAACTGATTGATAGCTCAAATGAAACTCTACTATTCAAAATAATACTGCTCTTGCTCGCTAGATAGCGTCTTAGTCGAAACTGCTTGACAACTCAAATCAAACTGAATTTCAGCGCCTCTACAATTGCCGCCTTTTATACTCTTTGATTTCAACCTTCGCATCTTCTAGGCGCTTCCAGAATCTACTAGTCCAGCAGCTCTCAAACTTCTCAGCTGTAACTACAATTGCACAATTTTATAGTTTTTTTCTCATTGCATACTTATAGGAGTATCTCCGATATATGCATGTGTTTGTGCATTGACTCTCCGCTGCTCGTATACGTACATGGTACATATGTGTAGACGCAATTATTGTTTCGTTTATGTAGATACATAATGATTGATCTATGGATGTGAATTCACGTCACTGCTTAGCATCGGCTTAGAGACGATAGCATCGCTCAGTGCTGCTAACATTCGTTACAATATGTAGCCGGCAGCTAAGAGCAGAAGTTGTTACTCACACATACATATACACATGCATATGGCTGGAAGAAAAACATAAACTACAGATATGTACATATATTTACATGTATATAGCTAAATAACCAAGCATGAGATACAACTGTTCTAGAAGGCATGTTTGTGAAACGTCTAGACCCATGATGTAATAACGACAAGGTGGTCTATGTAGTGACAGGTTATTTTGAAAACTCCCATATAAAACGAAGGATGAGAGAAAGGGGAGAAAAGAAGAGGCCCTTTTGTGAAATGATATTAAATTTAGTACTATTTTGTATCAAATAACTAAGTACATTTTTTACATGTTACATGACAATATTTCTTATATTAATATATGTATATATACATATATATATATATAAAGTTTCTGAGAAATTCAGCAGCCCTAGCAGATTCCGTTCAAAGTTTGCATAAAACATGTAGGCCGGCCACTTAAAGTTACATATATCACTATTCGGGTGTATATAGCAAACTTGAGATATTTTGCATAGTTTGTGTTCCGAAGGGCAAAATTAGAAGAAGAATAAGTCAGCGCACGGTATGGGGTAACTTAATATAGAGACCGCCCCCACCCCCTTGCTTCCGGCTATTCAACATAGTAGAGCTAGCTAGTCGTAAAAGAAGCAGCTACTTCCAAAATCACTTTCAATTAAGCGCGACAAGACTTTCTAAATTCGAAACCTTTTGAAATTTAAGTAAAAAGGTGCAGCCTGTAGCTACAGCAAAGTATTCCCAAGCGGATTAAGGGCCGGGGGATATTCACGTTTTCGAGAAGATGGGTTATTACCTTAATGTTGCTAGTTTCCGGAAAGTGCCGGATAAATATCCGTCTACGTTTACCACTCATATTTTATTAAGGGATGAATGAGGTTGGGAATTAATATGGACGGGAGCCTATTGAACCCTATTGAACCTATTGATCACGGACAGATCCAGGAAGGGTTGAGGGTGAGTATTCTGCCATGAGCTCATTGGTAGCCCTAAAATTGGGCTGCCCAATCACCGCGCCATCGTCCATGTTGGTTTATCAGCAACATCAATTTGGTGATGTGATAAAATAAAAAATAACTTTGACAACTTTCTTATGGATTGCGTATGCTGCTGGATAACATGAGCCGTTGTCGGCGGACGTATGACGTTACACTTTACATGTCAAAACATAACAAGAGCCAGGAGATGCGATGCACCGATAAAGTAAATACGACCAATGGGAGTGGTCAAGCAAACAAACGCAGGCTTGGTTTTGGATTCGTGGTGGTGCGTCTAACGCACATGTTAAAAAAGTCGTGTCTGAAAACTTCAACGCCAGGAGAGCCGAAAAGCCGGAAGGTTCATCCCCTGCAACAATACCTCTCGCAATGGATTGAGACCGATCGACTTTGCCTGCGACCGAGACATATTTTTTATACTCCTGTCCTGCCTTCCGGTCGAAAAAATTAAAAAAAGATTGCTACTGGTGGAAGACATGATTGGATTTTTGGATGTGCGCGTCCAAAATCAGCACCCGACTCGCACAGCATTACCAGGTTGTGGAACAAAAGAAAGCATATATATTTTTTTCTCACGCTCAACGTTACGATGGGAATTATTAAAAAATGCTTTAACCAAAACTGTCAAACGTGAATCTGAAACACGGTGGAACGCCAGAATACAAGCACGCCTAAAAATCATATCCACACCATTAGGAATAAACTACATACAGAGTGTATGTGCCTACATGGTGATCAAAAGGAATATAAACAAAAAAAAGGCAACTCTTAGAGACCAATTGTACAGCGAACAACGGAACATTCATATGGCGTAGCAGCTAAAAGGCTTGCACTGATATGAATGTTGGAGACTCGAGTTCAACGCTCAGCTCCCGAAAAAGCTAGCTGATGAAGAAGTGAAATTCAGAAACATGTCCTAGTAACCATCGCCGTTTGTAAACTTACAATTTTTCTCTAATATCAATTACAAAAACCATTGTATAAAGCAATATGAGCAAAGCTCGCTAATTAAATACACAAGCTGTTAGCGTTATCGTCGATGGGCTAGAGAATGTAGTAGAACACTTACAACAATTAGCGACAAGTGACACCAGAAGCGAAGCTACAGTTCTGTTGTAAAATATACTAAATTTTAGTTTTATAACATTAGTTTATTTCTGGTATGAAATCTTAAGGAGGATTGATCGTGTGCAGCTCAGATTACAAGACCCGGATATGAATTTTAGAGAAGCATATCATGATTTTAAATCATTAGCGACTAAACCATCCGAAATTCGAGACTCTTTCTGTGGAGAAGCAATAGAAAAACCGAAGTCTCTTATTGAAAAATGGGATATTGATATAGTAAAACTTGTAAGAAGGCGCCGCATAATGCCCGGATAATTGGCTAGAGAAATTTCTCGCGTTATGAAAAATGTTCTCGATCGTCTTCAATAAGAAATACGTTCAAGATTTATTCGACTAAATGCCTTAATTATAAATTTGGATTTCTCTTAGTCGTTTGTTAAACAAGGGCAATAACGACTTAGAAAGAAATTGAGAGCACTTGGGTGAATTTTATAATACAGATTTCGATGGAAGAGAGCTTTTTATCGAAATATGTGACTGCAAAATATTACTTCGCAGTAAAAAAAATTGAACCTAAAACTTCGTTAGAATTATTTACTTTTATAATCTCGTATGTAGAAGATGTTTTTCCAAACTTTCGAGTGGCACTTGAAATACTCTTCGACTATATCAGTATCAATTGCTAGCTGCGAACGTTCATTCAGCAAATTAAAGCCAGAAAGAAAAACGACTGAAATGCTTAAACTCACTCATAAGATAAATGTTTACATAAGCGTACATGCAATCCATGATTCAATCACAAGAGTTTGCTCGGCTGACAAATTTTTTGACAACCATTTTGCTACCAAATCCAATTGACATCCGTAAACTGTGTTGTTTCTTTGCGATTTTTCTAAAAATATTAGTTGTAGAAATAGAACGCAATCAGTTTACAAATACCCGATAAGTACTGAACTGAATAGTTCCTTAGAATAATTTTTTTAATTTTATGATGAATTTATTAACTATCCCATGATCTATTAGTGTTGCTGAAAATAGATAATTTTATAAAAAGTACGGACACCAAGGAAAAACTTTCGTAAACCTACGGACATACGAAACCTAAACCAATTTAAAATTCATCGTTCAACGTCAAAAACTCGACTAGTAAATCGATTCGCGTAAAAATGTCGAAATTCACTAATTGAGCATGTTGGGAACATTCGTCTCCATTTAAGAATTTGTGGAATCGTTTTTTTGGAATATTCGGACCTCGTGAGGTAGTATAAAACGAACGTGTTCGAAATATTCTAAATTAACGGTTTATATGGAACACTTCCATGAATACTTAAACGGAAAAGAGAAAAAGGTAAATACTCCCTGAGTAGCGGGACAGCACAAAAGCGTAACTCTTCTGTCAAAGTCGAGGCCGGAATAAAAAGTTCTAAGACAATAAGCTGTTTTCTTCTTTTTTTTTTTTTGTCAGTTCAGCTGCCATTTCGAAATCGTCCTATCTCAAAATATTTTTCAAAAATTTCCCATTTCAGCATATGTCACAAAAACGCCCTATATCAGAATTAGGTTGAAGAACGCCTTATCTCAGAATGCTTTTCATTAACTCCCTCTCATGTCAAAATGCATTGAACTTATGCTCAGATAGGGAGTTTTTGAAACAAATTTTGTAGTTTTTAGTGTATTTTTGAATTAAACTCTGACGTACGGCATTCTTCAAACAAATTTTGAAAGAATGACCAAACCAACTCTTTATCAATTCACGAAATATTTAGTAGAAAATTAATTATTGCCCCCAAAACATATTGGCATTTACAAAACTACTATCACTACTAATATACAACTAAAGGTACTTTGCTGCTAAAATTTTCGCTGAATGGGATTGAATTATTTTCCGTTTTCCTTAATTCGTACAAGCAACCCGTCCAGATTTTAAAAATTGAGAGTGTCAAAGCTCTGTCATCATTGGAGAACAAACCTGTAGTAATTGAATCATGCATGCAACCCACCTTAAAATTGAGTTTGTAGATACCAGAAAAGTTCTTAAAATGTTTACATTTGAAAAGCAAAAAATGGCAAATGTGTTCTGAGAAAAGCAAAAGTAAGCAATACGAACACGATCAGCAACTTGTTTTTAATAACTTTCAACTTGCAGTGACGTCATAATTTCATTAAATTGACTTCCATTAAATATTGAACAATCACATTTTGATAATTTTCGCATTTCCAATTCACTTGTTTATACTTGTTCGGTTTGATGAAAGCCCTCAAGATAGTACTATTTACAATCTCGTTCATGCTTTAATAATTAGCGTACATAATTTGCTTTTTATACCTTTCATGAACATGAAATGGTATATTAACTTTGGTCCGAAAACTCGGGGTTGGTGAAACTCGGTGATATATATTCTAATATATCATAGAAGATATCCTGAAAAAATCACTTTGATCGGAGTTATATATAGTATATATCCCATACAACCGATCGTTCAGATAGTAAGATTTTTGGCAATTTCTCCCTTAGTTTCCGATATAAAAACGTGAAACTTGGTGATATATATTCTAATAAATCATAGAAGATTTCCTGTAAAAATCATTTCGATATATATAATATATATCCCATGCAACCGATCGTTCAGATAGGGGGTTTTTTCCATTTTTTATTTTATATTTATCTTAAAAATCGTTTAGGTATGTACATGGCGGCCACCGTGGTGTGATGGTAGCGTGCTCCGCCTATTACACCGTATGCCCTGGGTTCAACTCCCGGGCAAAGCAACATCAAAATTTTAGAAATAAGATTTTTCAATTAGAAGAAAATTTTTCTAAGCGGGGTCGCCCCTCGGCAGTGTCTGGCAAGCGCTCCGATTGTATTTCTGCCATGAAAAGCTCTCAGTGAAAACTCATCTGCCTTGCAGATGCCGTTCGGAGTCGGCATAAAACATGTAGGTCCCGTCCGGCCAATTTGTAGGGAAGAATCAAGAGGAGCACGACGCAAATTGGAAGAGAAGCTCGGCCTTAGATCTCTTCGGAGGTTATCGCGCCTTACATTTTTTATTTTTTATGTACATCTATATATTTCTTATCTTATACATCCGATTATTTGGAGATTACGAACGGGATAAGATTATTGTTCAGCCCCATTCATGAAAGGTATGAAGTCTTCGGCACAGCCGGAGACAGTCCCGTCCTTACTTGTTATTGTTATATTATGTCTTATTAACAAAGAAAAGATGTCTTTATGTTTTTTTGATTCAAGGTTCGATTCGAGCTCAAGGCCAGAACAATAATTTTTTTCTAATGATAATTATTGTTATTTTTTAATTTTTCTAAATTTGAAAAATTGTATTTTGTTTTTGGAAGTAGAAAATTTTTCAGACAACCTGCCATAGCTGCGCAGATAGATCCATTTAGCTATATGTCTTTATGTTTTTTTAGTATTTACCGCCAATTTTTTTCAATAACACTCTCAAAAACGGGTGCTACACCATGTTTCCATTTTCATTCGGGACCAAAATTCTCGAAAAAAGGACCAAATCTTAAAAAAAGGAGCAAATTTTTATTGTATTTTTATACCCAGCTGTACTTGTACACAGGGTATTATAACTTTGATTCGCTAACGTTTGGTTGTACAGGTATAAAGTAACCGAGACAGATATAGACTTCAATATATAAAATTTATCATCAGTATCGAAAAAAAATTTGAATGAGCCATGTCCGTCCGTCCGTCCGTCTGTCCGTGGACACGATAACTTGAGTAAATATTGATATATCTTCACCAAATTTGGTACACGAGCTTATCTGGACCAAGAATAGATTGGTATTGAAAATCAGCGAAATCGGATGATAACCACGCCCACTTTTTAAATATATAACATTGTGGAAAACACAAAAAACCTGATTATTTAGTAAATAATACTCCTAGAATGTTGAAATTTGACGTGTGGACTGATATTGAGACTCTTGATAAAAACTAAAAAAAAAATGTTTAAATAGGCGCGGCACCGCCCACTTGTGATAAAATCAATTTTACAAATATTACTAGCAGACCCGTCAGACGTAGTTCTGCTCTAAATTTGGTCTATCTGCATACATTTTAATAAGCTTTTTCCGTCTAACTCTGCCCTCGCCCTCTTCACTTTTTCCTAATCTTTGTATTCACTCCTCCCTCCGTATTCTTCGCTTCATCTATCTCCATCTTCGTCTCATTCTATCTCTTTGTCAGTCTCCTTCTCTTTCTATCTTTTCTCTTCTCTTAAGTTTTTCTCATTCTTCTTCATATCTTATTGCCAGTCCCAGAGGGTGGTATGTATTTTGTTCCAGTCCCAGTCCTAGTCCTAATCCCAGTCCCAGTCCGTTTCTGGTCTACTTCCCGGAAAAAAAGCATCGTAAATACTAATATAGGCAAATTTATATACCAAATTTCAGGCAAATCGAATAGGACGTATGTAAATAGGTATGTGGGTATTATTAATTCATGTCTTTGTTTCGGCTTCGCATGCATATTTATCAGTTTTGCCAAGTTGATGCGACTAAATCGAATATCACAATGAAAATCACTTTAAAGCTCTCAGCAACAGCTTTCATTTGACATCCATAATACACACACATTCTAGGGGTATCCGGGTCCATGTTTTGGCCTATATCTCGAGACCCTAGTCACCCAGCCGTGTAAAACTTACTCTGTACTAAAGCACACATCAAGAGCTTCAATTTGATAACCATAATGTAAAAACACATTCTAGGTGTATCCGGGTCCATGTTTTGGCCTATATCTCGAGACGCTAGTCACCAATAGGTATGAAAATTACCCTGTACTAAAGCACTCATCAACAGCTTAATTTTGATGCCCATAATGTAAAAACACTATCTAGGCATTCACGGGCCCACGTTTTGGCCTATATCTCGAGACCCTAGTCACCCAGGGGTATGAAGATTACCCTCTACTAAAGCACTCATCAACAGCTTTCATTTGTTATGTATATTCTATAAACACATTCTAGGGCTACCCGTGTCCACGTTTTGGCCTATATCTCGAGAACCTAGTCACCCAGGGGTATGAAAAATAGATGTTGGCCGATTCTCAGACCTACTCAATATGCTCATAAAATTTCATTAGAATCGATCAAGCCGTTTCGGAGGAGTACGGAAGCGAACATTGTGACACGAGAATTTTATATATAAGATTAATCATAAATCAAAAATCTTTGAACCTATCGTTACAAAATTCGGCAGAGAGGTTGCCTTTACTATAAGCAATGCTTTGAAGAAAAATTAACGAAATCGGTTAAGGACCACGCCCACTTTTATATAAAATATTTTTAAAAGGGTCGTGGACGAATAAAATAAGCTATATCTTTTGCAAAAATGATTTATATATCAATGGTATTTAATTTCCCATGTGGATTTATAACAATAAATAGGAAAACTTCACATCTAAAAAAAATGTGCGTGGCACCGCCCCTTTTATAACCAGGCAATTATCTATGTTTCGGGAGCAATAACTTGAAGAAAAAATAACGGATCGTAATAAAATTGGGCACATAAATTTTCCCTATAGCAGAAAATATTTCTAGAAAAAATGGACGAGATCGGTTTAAGACCACGCCCACTTTTATATACAAGATTTTTAAAAGGGTCGTAGACGAAAATAATGAGCTATATCTTGGCGAAAAAGAGCTTTGTATCAATAGAACTTTTTCTAAATTGAAAAACACTAAAATTTTTGAAAATGGGTGTAGCACCACCCCTTTTATGACTAAGCAATTACGAAGAAAAATTTACATATCGTAACAAAATTGGGTACACATATCTAAGTCCTTTTCCTTTATCTGTGTCTTCTTTCTTTATTTGTTAAATACTATTCAATCTATAACCAGCCAAAGGTTATCATCACTACTGCTGTCTTTTAATATTTATTAACTACTTTTCTCTAGTTTTAAGATTTACATTTACATACATAAATATTTCACTATTGTCCGTTATATTTAATTTAATTTGATTAATCTAATTTATTATTATTATAAATGTTCAATTTTTATAGCTCATGCTATTCATGACTAGCACTGTTAAATAATTTGTCAAAATTGTTATGCTAGGAACAAATTTTCAAATAAATACATACATACATATTTTCCTTTTAGCAGGAAATTATTCTAGTCAAAATGGATAAGATTGGTTAAGGACCACGCCCACTTTTATATAAATGACTTTAAAAGGCAAAAATAATAAGTTAAATCTTAGCGAAAAATGGTTCTGTACCAATCGTATTTTGTGCCATTATAACATGAAATGGGAAAAAATTCAAATCTTGAAAAATGGGCGTGACACTGCCCCTTTTCTTACAATGCATTTCCCAACGTTTCTGGAGCCATAACTCGAAGAAAACATTGGTGTTTAACAGGAAATATTTTCAGTAAAAATGGACTAAATCGGTTAAACAATATCTTTTATATAAAAGAAGGCGTAAAAGTACGTAGGTGCAGGTAATAAGCTATTTCTAGTAAAAGTTGGAAAATTTCGTTAATAACCTTGCCCTTTTTATACTTTTTTTTGTATATACTTACTTGTAAACAGTAGGGAAATCCGCATATCTGAAGGAAAACTGCATTATTACCCGCTCAAGGTCATTGGTATTAGCCTCTGTATCCTTTTTACTTCTTCTAAACGAAAATTAGCTTAGAATAGAACCATATATATGTATATGTATTATTGCACTGCCTTGTAACACTATTAAGCACACAAAACAAACAACAACAGCATTTCAAGTCTACAGCTTGTTATGTATTGTTCGGTTTCACCCGAACTTAGACTTCCTTACTTGTTATGTATAATATGTTCACATTTCTACGACTAGTCCATATCTTTCACCAACCAAACGTTGAGGACCTAAGAACTTCTTAAACGTAATGCAGATTAGAGGTTTACGCCGATAACTTTATCGGCGGCGGCGGCTCTATTATATACCGGCGGCGGCGTGGGAGACGCGCCGACGTACGCCGGTGTTCTTACTTTAAAAAACTTGATTTTTCTATTTAAAAAAATTGTATTTAGCAAAGGTTTTATTTGTATGTATTTAAGGAAATCAACGTTTTGGCCATTTCGGAAAGATCCGGGGTTTTTGCCTCAAAATCTCGCAGATCGTTCAAAAATTTTCAGGAGTAACTCTTTGCGGAGGGATTCTCCTTCGTTGACTTAATCCAGGGAGGCTTTGAACCTAACCCCGGTTGTTGTTGTTGTTGCAGCGATAAGGTTGCTCCCCGAAAGCTTTGGCTTGCGCTTGCAACCTGAATAGGTTGCACTACACAACCCCTTGAATCTGGTTTATTTAATTGCGATAGGCATACCTACCGCGGGTATATTCTAACCCCCCAACCCGCTGGGGGTACCTTCAGACCTAACCCCGGTCTTTGGAATTGGTACTGCTGCGTCTGCTGAAAATAAATAGAGATACATAAAATGGCCACACTTTTGTCAGTATATCTCGTGCAAAGCTTAGTTTCACCTGGGGTTAACTCCTAATAATCGTCGCGAACACAATTTCTTTAAATCACTTGTGGCTCCTTGGCAGCCACGCACAAAGGCGACTTAAGGTTGCTATTAATGGTCTATTAATACTCATGACTCTCGTGGCACAGGGCGCCTCCAGTTCTTCTGCTGTTTTTAAGAGCTACAATTCCCGATGTGCGAACAATAGCAATCCCGACCACTAGTCGCTACCACGCCTCCTGACACTCACATCATATGCCAGCTATAGGACTGCGACTTCGAACTCATACCTTCGTCGACGTCACTTTCCTAGAAGCTCTAGGTGTAGTTCCGAAGACTTTCTAACTGATGTTTTTGTCGCGCTGTGCTGCCGAGCTACACCAGAGAAACACCTTGAAACGTTAGGGAGTGACTATTCGGCCAAGGATGTCGCCCTCGAAATCATAAGCAGTCTAAGTGATTGTCATTGCGTAACTCATGGGTGAAAATGGTATAATCCTCGGTGCATCTACATAATTAAAATTTTAAAAAGACCCTGGATAAAATTTTAAAAATTTAGACCAAAGTTTGCAGACGTTTGTGTGCACAACATAGATTCCAATAGTCTTCGTTAAATCAAATCGATATTTAAGAACGAAAGTCGACCGATTTTAAGTTGAAAGATGTTAACTGCGGTTTTCCGGCGTTATGATATAAGAGCTCATTATGGATGACCGCGTAGCTTCAGTTTTAAGACTAGTTCGACTGTTCACTACGTTAGGGTAGTAGAACACCCGGTCATTAGTTCGGCTGTCTTGGGAAAGCCATTGCTTCACCACTTTGAGTATTCTTGCGAAGGACAAAGCTTCACCTGGTCAATATATGTGTCTACGTATTCACATTTGCAAAAGGAGCCGTAACGCGAAGGTTATATTTAAACTTGGTTGGTAGGCTATAAACAATGTGATTCACTTCAAGGGGCTAGTTTTGGATAGGGCCGCCAACTTTACGAAATGTCAAACCGGGTGACTTGGGTGTTGAAGGATGAAGTGTGAAAATCAAAATTAACATTTCAGACGCTATTATATAGTTTCGCAAATAAACAACAGCTGTTTAAATGTAAGCCCAAGTGATTTTACATACCTTTCTCATACGTACATACATATGTCCTCAACTTAAGTATGAGGTAAGAATGATTTCAAATCATTTCATTTATGCCCCTGGAGCCTACTAAAGGATTTTGCATCACTGATTTCGCTTATTCTTTCAGCCAATCGAAATGTAAAAATTTTTTAAAATCGGCACCTTTTTTGGGTAATTTGCTTTTTTAACAAATTTATTATAAAACTTGTCTTTTAGTGTTTTGTTTTAATAACTTGGTGAATTGGGTGATGCAGTCCGTATTAAGCTGACATCTAAAGCGCCTGTTTTTTAATAACTTATGAACAGTTAGAAAGAGTTAAATTTCGCAAATAGTTTCTTATAACTGGCAGTGATGCGCATTTGTTGATACGACTTTCGAACATATCCGACCAATTTTCGACATGAACAATAAATGGCCTAAGCAGTCTTAAACGAGTAGAAAATATAGTAAAGCGCCGGACGCAGCCGCCGCCGCCGCCGCGCCGATATTTTTGACATTCGGCGGCGGCGTGCGAAAATCGACCAAAATCGGCGGCGGCGGCGGCGGTTGTCGGCGGCGTATATCTCTAATGCAGATATACCAAAGTTAGGGCAGAACGTCTGCCGGGTCTGCTAGTATCATATTTATAGTTCGTAGATACATGAGCAGACCTATTTTGTGTGTTTGTTCATTCTTTGTTTGCTTTGTTTTTTGTAACCGAGTTTTTAAGGTTCCAATAGTTCAAAGATAGCATTTGTCTGTTCTTTTATTAGTCTACCATCGAACGGTTCCAAACGTACAGAGTACTGTATACGAAACCTTAAAATTATCTTGAGAAGTGGTCTGCTACGATTTTGAATGCGATAACAAGTCCATAAAGTTGAAGAAAAAACGGCATCCAACGATTTTTTTTAAATTTCTCTTTGCTAATTTTAACTGGTTTGGAGTCATCGTGAGAAGTAATAGCAGTGCCACGTTTTTGAAGGGAAAAATACGAAATATATAATATTTATTTGAGTAGAGAGCTATTTTTGTAAAAGTGGATTCACTTATATTTTTTTTATTAAGGAAAAAAATTACCTGAAAACTAAACACCCTAATGTGCATATGTAAAATTGCATGTCTTATGACGTTGTGACACCTGCAGCCAGCTACCTTCATTTTTAATTTTTAATTCATAAAGTGGCAATGTGATAAAGCAGATCGTTGCAAATTTGTTTGCTAAGTACATTGGACTCAATCAGAAAAAAAAATGTTTTCTTCTTTTCATAGGCCGCCGTTTCGAAAATGTACTATTCTAGCAAACTTTTAAAAATGCCCCCTCAGGTTTGAAGAATGCAATATCTTAGTATCTTTTTCCAAAACACTCTATGACAACATAAATTCAACACATTGGATGATGAGGTATTGCCTTTGTGGAAAAAATACTGATATAAGGCGCTTTTGAAAAAAAAAATTTGAGATATAGAGCGTTTTCAAACTGAGACGAGAGAGGGTGATTAAATACTTTCTGATTTGTATAGGTAACGACATGCTAAGTTAAGATATATTCCCGCACTTTTTCTGAATACTTTAATCCTGAAAACTGTCAAAAAACCAGAATTCATTCAAAACGGGAGAGTAAGACTGTACAGTACGCTATAGATTTATAGTAAAATATTTAACTTCTGTCATTTAGTATTTGCATAAGGCGCAGGTATGCATACAGTCAATACACATTTAAAAAAGCAAATTCTTTTACTAACTCACATAATTATTCACCAGTAAAGCGCTGTATTCACGTAATAAGAAAACGCTTAAGATTTTTTCATTTCCCCCTTGTAGGACAAAGTTGAAATTGGTTGAAGCGGCCTGGATGCATCAATTAAAACGTACAAATATGTTTTGGGCATTTCTTCAAGGGTCCAATAAATGCTCAAGAAATACCTCCAGGTTTTAAGGTATGAATAATAAAATGGAAAAATAAACATTTTCAAATAAAAAACCTTCAAAGTAGGATTACAAGAGCAAAATTAAAAAGCATCTTTACCGTTTTCTTGTGATCTGGATACCGCTCTTAAACATTTAGTACCTGGGCGACCGATCTTTGCTCGGCAATCTTCAAGTATGCCGCATAACATACTTTGACATTTTTTTAGTTATACACAATGAAAGTCTCACAATTTTATTATATTCCAAAAACTTGTAAATTTCACGAATGACAACTATCAGTTAGTTTAATTAAATGTCAACTTACTTTCCTCAGCGCCATCTGTTGGTAAGTACTTAAATGGTTAGATGTCGTTTTCAAATTCAACATATGCCTCTACTGTTCAACGGTAGCAAATTACTATGGTGAGATATCTTTTTGCTATGGTGAGAAATCTTTCTAATAGTAATCTGTGAGAAATTGCAATTATTCATTTCATATTTGTCAAAAATATGCATTTAAATATATTGAGAATATATAGAATTTAATATATATAATTTACCACGGTGCCGTGATATTGCATTTCAATTTTATTAGCGTGTGTGAAATTAAGTCTTTGTCTTGTAAGAGATCGTTCGGCTATACAAATATGCAAATACTATTGTAAGATTTTTTACGAATATTTTTTAATTTAATGTTCTCCTTTAAAGCTTTAATAGAATATGAGTAAGTAGAGTACTATTTCGTCTAACTACCCCAACCCTAAATGGCAACCCTACTCAAAAATGTCCTTATTGTAATGCGAAGTGAAATACCTTTCGTTTGATACCCATATCTGCATATCTCATACAATTGTATTTTAATTTCGAATAGGTGGCAACCTTGTGAAACATTCTGAGTGGCAACACCTAGGTAAAGAGTCTTTGAAGGTGATATATTATCTCTGTGCCAAATTTAAATCGGTTGAGCCGTTGCCGAGATCGTTCGGCTATACAAACATACAAATATACGAATATTATTTCGTCTAACTACCCCAACCCTAAATGGCAACCCTACTCAAAAATGTTCCTATTGTAATGCGAAGTGAAATACCTTTCGTTTGATACCCATATCTGCATATCTCATACAATTGTATTTTAATTTCGAATAGGTGGCAACCTTGTGAAACATTCTGAGTGGCAACACCTAGGTAAAGAGTCTTTGAAGGTGATATATTATCTCTGTGCCAAATTTAAATCGGTTGAGCCGTTGCCGAGATCGTTCGGCTATACAAATATACAAATACTATTTCGTCTAACTACCCCAACCCTAAATGGCAAACCTACTCAAAAATGTTCCTATTGTAATGCGAAGTGAAATACCTTTCGTTTGATACCCATATCTGCATATCTCATACAATTGTATTTTAATTTCGAATAGGTGGCAACCTTGTGAAACATTCTGAGTGGCAACACCTAGGTAAAGAGTCTTTGAAGGTGATATATTATCTCTGTGCCAAATTTAAATCGGTTGAGCCGTTGCCGAGATCGTTCGGCTATACAAACATACAAATATACGAATATTATTTCGTCTAACTACCCCAACCCTAAATGGCAACCCTACTCAAAAATGTCGCTTTTGTAATGCGGAGTGAAATACCTTTCGCTTGATACCCATATCGGCATATCTCATGCAATTTTTTTTCATTTCGAATAGGTGGCAACCTTGTGAAACGTTCTGAGCGGCAACACCTAGGTAGAAAATCTAAGAAGGTGATATATTATCTCTGTGCCAAATTTCATTTAAATCGGTTGAGCCGTTGCCGAGATCGTTCGGCTATACAAGCATACAAATATACGAATATTATTTCGTCTAACTACCCCAACCCTAAATGGCAACCCTACTCAAAAATGTCCCTTTTGTAATACGGAGTGAAATACCTTTCGTTTGATACCCATATCAGCATATCTCATGCAATTTTTTTTTTAAATTTCGAAAAGGTGGCAACCCTAAATGGCAACCCTACTCAAGAATGTCCCTATTGTAATGCGGAGTGAAATACCTTTCGTTTGATACCCATACCGGCATATCTCATACAATTTTTTTTTAATTTCGAATAGGTGGCAACCTTGTGAAACATTCTGAGTGGAAACACCTAGTAGAAAGTCTTAGAAGGCGATACATTATCTCTGTGCCAAATTTCATTTAAATCGGTTGAGCCGTTGCCGAGATCGTTCGGCTATACAAATATACAAATACTATTTCGTCTAACTACCCCAACCCTAAATGGCAAACCTACTCAAAAATGTTCCTATTGTAATGCGAAGTGAAATACCTTTCGTTTGATACCCATATCTGCATATCTCATACAATTGTATTTTAATTTCGAATAGGTGGCAACCTTGTGAAACATTCTGAGTGGCAACACCTAGGTAAAGGGTCTTAGAAGGTGATATATTATCTCTGTGCCAAATTTAAATCGGTTGAGCCGTTGCCGAGATCGTTCGGCTATACAAACATACAAATATACGAATACTATTTCTTCTAACTATCCCCACCCTAAACGGCAAACCTGCTCACAAAATGTCCCTATTGTAAGGCGGAGTGAAATACCTTTCGTTTGATACCCATATCGGCATATCTCATGCAATTTTTTTAAATTTCGAAAAGGTGGCAACGCTAAATGGCAACCCTACTCAAGAATGTTCCTATTGTAATGCGGAGTGAAATACCTTTCGTTTGATAGCCATATCGGCATATCTCATACAATTTTTTTTTATTTCGAATAGGTGGCAACCTTGTGAAACATTCTGAGTGGCAACACCTAGTAGAAAGTCTTAGAAGGCGATCCATTATCTCTGTGCCAAATTTCATTTAAATCGGTTGAGCCGTTCCCGATATCGTTCGGCTATACAAACATACAAATATACGAATATACAAATATACAAGAATTGCTCGTTTAAAGTTATAAGACAAGAAAATATAAGATAAGATAAGATAAGATAAGATAAGATAAGATAAGATAAGATAAGATAAGATAAGATAAGATAAAGCATTTTATTATATTTCTAAATATGTGAATTGACTTTTGTCAAATGCACAACAGCTGGCCGTTTGACAGCTGTCCAGAATTTGACAGCAAAAAAATTTCTGACTGACTTTACTGTTTTTGGTATATTTTGGAATATTGTCCAAGAACCGAGTACGCGATCGACTTTCTGTAGTTACTGACTATTTGCTGACACATTCTGACTATTGGGGAATAAACCTTTTATTTTTATGTTTCTTCCTTTCTCTCATAATTAACTCAT
Source organism: Eurosta solidaginis (assembly GCF_040869045.1). Classification (NCBI taxonomy): domain Eukaryota; kingdom Metazoa; phylum Arthropoda; class Insecta; order Diptera; family Tephritidae; genus Eurosta; species Eurosta solidaginis. The sequence goes on along the minus strand of NC_090322.1, from coordinate 204,039,675 downwards.
AAACTTTATTGATTTTATTGATCAATATCTCAAGTTCAGAAAAGGATATCCAGATAATTAAAATGTAAAAAACAGAATTTACATTCAATATTTTACAACTAAACAAACCTTTGGAGCCTTTTTGGAATATGTGAGAAAAAAAATATGTTTTATCGTTATGGTAAAATTTTTCTTTGACCTACACATATGAAAATTTGATCATTTATAGAAAAAAAATTATTGAGTATGACGTTATACATAATAAAGATCACTTATTTTAACATAATTTATAAGAAAAAAAAGAATACGATTTTATACTACATTTTCGCTGGCCTCAAACGCGTACTTCCAAATGAGTCATTTGAAAGCGTTTACATTTTTACATTGTCCTTACTCCCATTTCGTTTAATTTAATTTGAAAACATACTGATTAAATTTTTTTTTTTTAATTTACTCGATTTTTTCTAAAGAATAAGTCCGCAGATGGTATAAGTAATTTATGAAATTTGCACAAACATTTTTACAACTTGGGTAAAAAATTTAAAAGTACATATTTCATAGGAATTTAAAATCACTGCCATTTCTCGAAGAAGAACTTATTGTTTATTGAAATAAAAATTAACAATACAAATATTTTCATTGCGCAATTGGTTTGGAAATGGAAGTTTTGGGTTGAGGTTAGAATTTTTAATCGACATACATTGTAATTTATTTTGTCAGATTGTCTGGTAAGGCACACAAAAAAATATAACCCGAATATGAAACACCATAATGATGCTAATATATCACACGATATGTACAATAACAGCATGTAAGCCAGTCAAGTTCTCAGCAGAGCATTGTACGAGCACATCACATCACATTTTATTTACACGTACATACTTGTTCGAACCAATTTATATTACGGCTAGTAACCTTTTTGCACAGGGATCCAAAATAGCGGTTATTTTTAAAATTTCAACGCAAAATGCCTATGATAACAAAGTTGAGAAGAGCAGAACTCTTACTCTAATACTTAAAGTTAGTCATCTTGGAGGTTTTGTGAGAAAGTCCACCTTGGTGAGGGGATAACTTTTAATATAAAACTGAAAACAGTATAGATACTAGACTGGGTCGATTTATTAACCGATATCGCGCCATCGATTTTTCGATAGTATCTGGGCTCAAGAAAAAGAGTTCCACTACGCATACCCAAAAAAATAAATTTCGAGCCTGCGAAATTTCATCGTTTTTTTTTTCGATTTTTTATGCATTTTTTTTTTTCATTTTCAGGGCTCCAAATCATTTTTTATCTATTTTTTTCGTGTCAATTGGCAAACGCAAAATTGGTAAATGCAATTTTTTGAAAAAAAATTCTTTTATGGCGATTTAGAAGAATTTTGGGTCGAAAAATCGACTTTTTTTCACAGGCTCGAAATTTATTTTTTTGGGTATGCGTAGTGGAACTTTTTTTCCTGAGCCCAAATCCTATCGAAAAATCGATGGCACGATATCGGTTAACTTTCGTCCATACAAATCGACCCAACCCAATGGATACAAATGTTGTAAAAAATTTAATTTGATTTATTTCCATTTATTTTATTTTGATTCAGACAATTTAATTTAACTTAAGTTAATTTATTCTAAATCAATTTAATTTATTTTATTTTATTTTTTTTATTTTATTTTACTTTACTTGGTTTTATTCTACTTTATTTTATTTTTTATTTTTATGTTTTTATACGCAGCGTGCTTTGCACACAGAGTATATTAACTTTGATTGGATAACGGTTGGTTGTACAGGTATAAAGGACTCGAGATAGATATAGACTTGCATGTATGAAAATCATCAGTATCGAAAAAAAATTGATTATGCCATGCCCGTCCATCCGTCTGTCCATCCGTCTGTCCCTCCGTTAACACGATAACTTCAGCAAATATTGAGATATCATCACCAAATTCGGTATACGGCCTTATCTGGACCTAGAATAGATTGGTAAGGAAAATGAGCAAAATCGGACGATAACCACGCCCACTTTTTCGATATTTAACACAAAAAAATTATTAATTATTAATTATTAAGTAAATTTGATGGTAATATTGAAAGTTGATGGTTGGACTGATATCGAGGCTCTTTATAATAATTTGAAAAACTTTTTGAAAATGGGCGTGGTACCACCCACTTGTGATAAAATCAATTTTACAAATATTAATAATCATAAATCAAAACCCGTTAAACCTATCACAACAAAATTCGACAGAGGTCGTCTTTACTATAAGGAATGCTTCGAAGAAAAATTAACGAAATCGGTTAGGAACCACGTCCACTTTTATATAAAAGATTTTCAAAAGAGTCGTAGATGAATAAAATAAGCTATATCTTTGCAAAATAATGTTTTATATCAATGTTGTTAAATTTCCCAAGTGGAATAATAACAAGAAAAAGCAAAAAATTCAAATTTTGAAAATAGGTGTGACACCGCCCCTTTTATGACCAGGCAATTTTCTATGTTCCCGGAGCCATAACTCGAAGAAAAACATACGAATCGCAATAAGATTGGCTGCACATATTTTACATATAGCAGAAAATATTTCTAGTAAAAATGGACGGGATCGGTTAAAGACCACGTCCACTTTTATATACAGTGGATATTTAAAAGGGACGTAGACTAAGCTATATCTTAGTGAAAAACTGTTTTGTATCAATGATATTTCACTTACCAAGTTTTATTGTAAGAAGAAATTGGGAGAGTTTTTTCTTTGATGGGCGGATCCACGCCCCTATTTTGACCAAGCCTTACACAATATTTCTAAAGCCTCAAAAAAAAATCCCTTGTAACATAATTCAAAAAAGTAATTTATCTGAAATGAACTGTACAATTGAAACTCACCATGAGTATATAATTTTTGGTAACCTGTTTCTAATTAATTTAATACATTTATTTTATTTTGACGGCGCTTGCGCTAACACTTACACCTTACCCTTACATTCAGGATACCCCCATACCGTGAGCAAAGATGTTAAGACATCGAAAAAAAATTATTTTAAATCTTCTTTTCATGGCAACAAGTGGAGATAACCCCTTAATACAAAAGTGAAAGGCCAAATTCAACTAATTTTTGCTGTAAATTTTATTGTAATAGTCAAACCGTTACGTTCTCTGTTTTAGTATATATACTGGTCATTGTACGTATTTACGTATTTTTCGGCGTCTCATTTTGTTCCTTTTATCTACTTACTTTCTCAAAGGGCGTACGTGCTTGCCTATTTCTTAATATTTTAAAATTTTTATTATATTTCTATTATTACTTTTTATTTATTTATTTATTTTTGTTTTTTGCTACAAAATTTAATTTTTTACCAGCCCGGTTAAAAGTACACAAATCTAATCTACCAGTATTTCAGTTGTTTGAACTCACTTGTGAGGTTCGGTTAAGGCAAAATTTTGCTAAATGAGCTTTTTGGGAAATTTCAAACCATTTTTTTTTTGTTATTTGTATGTAATCGAATATTAATATATAATTACACATGTACAACTGTATGTTTCAAAGTGCATAAAGTGTTTAAAGAAAAATCATATGAAGTGTTGAAAAACCGCCAATGTTGCGATCTTGATCTAAATGCGCGAAAATGGTGACCCTGAAAATCATGTAAAGTGTTAACGTCTACAAAAATATGTCTCAAATATATATGAAAATATCACGGGACTTGCGACTTTCGTGTTTTTTTTTTTGTTTTTTTTTTTTTTTTTTTTTGTATTATTCTTAATTGCGATTCGTAAAAACATTAGTTTCGTGCCAATCCTACCTGATCCAAATAAAGATAAAAATTTAACATGCAAATGTAACAACAACGTTGTGATCCTATTATCAATATGGGTCAATTTCAGATCCAAAGGTTTTTTGAAAGCTAACACTTTATACTTTGTAGCACTTAAATGCAAATGAACTACGGTGTTCGATTTTTAGAAAATTTTTTCTACTCTCAAAAAATTATTAAATTTTTTTAACTTTAAATCCTGCTAGCAAAATTATACATTTTCTATCAGGGAAAGGATTTTAATAGTTATTTTTTTAGTCAAAAAGACCAGGTCAAAAGTTGTGAAAATGTATAGGTTCCCGGGGACACCCATTGCGTTTTCATAACGAGTCATGCACCCTTTTTATTTTTCGGACTTTTTCCAAACACTTTACCTAAACTGAAGTGAATTTTTTACCAATCGATTCTTCTAAATATCTGGATATGAAACTTGTAGGAATACTTATTTATTTATTAGTCTACAAATTTAACAATTAATCAGACTAAAATAGTCACGGATTACAAAAGCAAGCAGAGTGAAAAAATGTATATATTTTTAATATGTACATATATACATATATATGACCCGGTCTATGAAAAGGTGGCTTATGACTCAAAAAATATGTTTCCACTTTTTTTCTGGTTTCGATAGTTTTTGAGACGCTCTTTGACGTGGTGAAAACTAAAAACTCCTAACTTGCTTAGAAGTGTACTAAAAATGTAGAGAAAGAAGAGCACAAATGAAAGACGATGAATCCTTTGGTTCCTTCGATGCCACCTTGGCGGCTGGTGAATCACCCTCAGATTTTTTTGATAGCATTTTTTTCGATGACAATGGAGCCAAAATATCGGTCAGAAACTGGTTTGTGCTTTGCCTTTTGAGCATGACTGTGCATAAGTCAAAAGAAAAACTACTAAGAAACTGAAGAAATGCGTTGTTTATCTTTAACAGCTGTTTCTCGAAATTTATTTTTTGAGTCATAAGCCACCTTTTCATAGACCGGGTCACATATTATTAAATCAGTTGCCGGGATGGACTGTGATACAGTGCACCGATAATTGATTATTAATGCTGTCGAAATGGACGTGATTTCGAGCAGCTGATGTAGATTTAACACACAATAAGTAGGGCTGCGATGTGTGGGAGGCTGGAAAGGACTTGATTCCAAGCCATCCGCCCAAAGTTACTAGAGCTGGTGATAAGAGTGGGAGGTTGGAAAGGACGTGATTCCAAGCCACCCATCAAAAATCATTGGGTATTTAAGGTAGTCAGTATATATATTTTTATTAAGTGGAGCGAGTCACACGTATCAATGATTTTGCAGTGCTTATTGAAATCAGTACACAGATAACGAAGAGGCTTGTGCATTTCAAAATTCGATGTGCTTATATGAAGCGGTTGAAAATGTCTAGATGGTCTAAACGGAACATGAAATAAAATTTCATTAAACAGAAAAGGGGTATTTACCATACCTCTAATAAGTTTAACTTCAAAATTTTTCTTAGTAATACCAAAAATTTGTCGACGAAAATCGAGACCACCTCTCATAGTACTATACTCATACTTTTTCTTAGTAAACTTGTGCATTTTTTCTCGCCATAAAGTTTAATCTAATTGCCTAGAAATACGATAGTCCGCTATCTGTTGGAACGATAATGATTCTGTAGGAAGAAAAATTCGTTTAATTTGAATGAGCCGTTCCATAGTTAAAGCGCCGGACATTTATTCTGTCCTTAAAAAACAAAAGTCCGAATTTTACTTATATTTTCAGATTTATACAATAAAAGCCGGATTTAATAATTTCTTTCGGAATAAAAAATTAAAAGTCGAAACATATTTTTCTCAGAAGGACTTTTACTAGAAGAGGAATAACAGTTTAGGTCCCTGTTTTCCATTTGAAACAATATGTAACCAGCAAATTAAAAAAATAAATAAATATAAGGCGTGATAACCTTCGAAGTGCTTTTAGGCCGAGCTTCTCTACGCAAGGCGAATTCTTTTACAAATATGAATGTCACATACACATATTTAGCAAGCGAGGCTCTGACGACCCCAAGTTCCTTATGAACCCTGGGGGCGGGGCGGGGATGGCCTAGAAAGTTCCAAGGTGTCATATGAAACCTTTACCGAGATGGTCGGGCTTGTACCTTAATCGTGCTTGTTACCCAGACGTACCGGATCTATATCCGACAAAGTACCATAAACAGCGGTAGCCTCCCCAAAACCTTCGGGGAGTGTCTTTATCGCTACAAAACCAACAACAAACACAGCTACGCAATCTTTTCAGAAATTAGTCACTCCAAAAATAAGAGTTGAATAAAATTTGGAAAAACTTACGTACTTAATTGGGCTTAACCGTTTAAACGGTTACTGCTGTCCCACAAGGCGCGCCAGTCGCTTCTTCTCTCTGCCAACTGGCGCCAACTGGTCACACCAAGGGAGTTTAAATTGTTTTCCACCTGGTCATTCCAGCGTAGTGGGGGCCGCCCTCTTCCTCTGCTTCCATAAGCGGGTTCCGATAGAAACACTTTCTTAGCCGAAGCGTTATCTTTCATTCGCATAACATGGCCTAGCCAGCGCAGCAGTTGCGTTTTATTCGCTGGACTATGTTGATGTCTGCGTAAAGCTCGTATAGCTCATCGTTAAATCTTCTTCGGTACTCGCCATCGCCAACGCGTAGAGGTCCATAAATATTTCGAAGAACATTTCTCTCGAACACTCCCCGAGCCGCTTCGTCTGATGTTGTCATGGTCCTTGCTTCTGTTTATGCCGATGATATCAATGTCATCAGCACATGTCAGCAATTGCACGCTTTTATAGAATATTGTTCCAGAGCGGTTAAATTCTGCAGCTAGTATAATTTTCTCCAGCATCAAATTAAAGAAATCGCAAGATAGGGGGTCACCCTCTCTGAAACCTCCTTTAGTTTCGAACGGCTTGGAGAGGTCCTTCCCAATTCTGACTGAGCTGATGGTGTTGCTCAACGTCATTTTGCACAGCCGTATAAGTTTTGCGGGAAAACCAAATTCAGACATAGCGCCATATAGGCAGTTCCTTTTCGTGCTGTCGAAGGCGGCTTTAAAATAGACGAAGAGGTGATTTGTGTCAATTCTTTTTTCGCGGGTTTTTTCCAAGATTTGGCGCATTGTGAAAATCTGTTAGATGGTAGATTTACCAGGAAGCCGATTCACGATGGGGTTCAATCTTTCTTGGGGACAAGCTGATGCATGCGCCTTACCATCTCCTCGCTGCCGTATTTGAATAGCTCCGTAGGCAATCCATCAGCACCCGCGGCCTTGTTGTTTTTCAATCTGGTTATTGCTATTCTGACATCGTGATAATTGGGTGGGGGGACATTTGTTCCATCATCATCGATGCGGGATCGGGTACGTCATCCCTGTGCGGTAAAACGCTGTATCCATTTAAGAGAAGTGTTCCTGCCATAATCGAAGCACTCTCTGGTCACCAGTTACAAGGTCACCGTTTTCGTTCTTACAACAGTTTGCTCCGGTCTTAAAACCTTCCGTTATTCCTGGTGGCTAGCAGCTCAAGCTCCTCGCACTCACGCCTTTCTACCTCTGCTTTTTTCCCCGAAAAGGCGTCTCGCTTCCCTTTTTAACTTGAGATAGCGTTCAAACACTCCTCTTGTTGCGCTCGCTTTTATTTCGAATTGTTTGGAAAAACACAATCTTTTAAAGGCTTTTGAAGTTAAAACTGACGCGTTTTACTTCTATACCGATTTTCGTTAGGGAAAATTACAAATTTTTCTTCTGTTAAAAGTTATTCACTAAAAACCAGAAAAGAACGGACGTGTTTTAACTGTCTCCCTTGGTGTGACCAATTGGCGCCGGTTGGCGGAGCGAAGGAGCGACTGGCGCGCCTTGTTGGACGGCCATAACCGTTTAGACGGTTAAGCGCCAATTAAGTAAGTAAGTAAGTTTTAACTGTCGAGTTCGGTTGTTAAGAAATAGTATTCTAGTTTTGCTTGATGTGGAAAGTCCCACTTATATAGAAAATATATCGCAGTTGTGGCATAGTAGAACTAATAATACTAGTTACTAGTTTGATAACTTCTATAATTTTAGACTTAAATATTAGGGGCGATTCGGGAGAAGTTTGTCAATAACAAGCACCAAGTACATATGTATGTGTACACATGCATTGAGTGCTGCCAACTCTCATAGAACTGATGCGGATCATTCCAATGAGATTTGCTCCTGATCCAGACTTGCATAGCTCGCTGGAACTCCGCTAATGTGTCACCGCGGACTTCGTTCCTAGATTCTCACACATGTAGGGTGAGATCGCAATCCATTATACAATCGCTTTCGCTTATAACGTAATCATTTTTGCAGTTTGTTTTTTATCTGCTTGCAGAAGCAGTATATTAGAATAGATCTAGGCAAATTTTCTTGTTAGTTCTTTTCAATTGTGAAATATATGAATAACTTGTCCTTAACCCAAATCAATTTGTTTACAATTATTAATAATCGTTGATTCTGTCCCAATTTCACTGTCAGCAGTTTTGTATCGAGATTGCAGAGAAAGACATTGATAAATTCTAAGTAGGTCATTTATCCATTACCCCGCAGAAAAAACGCAAACCGGCAGTTAAGCATTACCGGTTAAATGACTACCTCCGAGATGGTGATAATCGGATGCAGAAAGGTACAGTTGGAAGCCACACTTGCACCTACAGCGCTTACGTCTGAGCTTTATGAATTTAAATTACTCAATCACAGCGACTATTTCAAAACCACCTGCGACTTAACCAGTTATGAAAGCCTTCAAAAGGTCTGCAAATGGGAACAATTGCCATATGTCATATGACATAGCAATGTTAAAAGTGTCAGTTGAAAGAACTGCGAGTGGAGGGAAATACAACCAAGGCTGTGCAATAACATTATTTTCGTTACTCTCTGTATTTGATAAGCGAGAAGACTTGAGCATTAGAGAACAAATAAGGAAGTCTAAGTTCAGGTGAAACCAAACATTACATACCCAGCTGTACGCTTGAAATGCTGTTGTTGTTTGTTTTGTGTGCTTAATAGTGTTACAAGGCTGCGCAATAATACATATACATATGGTTCTATTCTAAACTAATTTTTCTACGAGTTATGGCTCCCGAAACATAACAAATTGCTTAGTCATAAAAAGGGCGGTGCCACTCCCATTTTTTTAAATTTGAAGTTTTTCCTATTTATTGTTATAAATCCACTTGGGATGAAATAGCACTGATATAAAGCTCTTTTTTGCAAAGATATAGCTTATTTTATTCGTCCACGACCCTTTTAAAAATCGTTTATAGAAAAGTGGGCATGGTCCTTAACCGATTTCGTTAATTTTTCTTCAAAGCATTCCCTATAATAAAGGCAACCTCTCTGCCGAATTTTGTTACGATAGGTTTAACGATTTTTGAAAATTAATTTTATCACAAGTGGGCGGTGCCACGACCATTTTTAAAATTGTCTTCAAATTTTTATCAAGAGTCCCAATATCAGTCCACGCGTCAAATTTCAACATTCTAGGTGTATTATTTACTAAATAATCAGGTTTTTGTGTTTTCCAAAATGTTATATATATAAAAAGTGGGCGTGGTTATCATCCGATTTCACTCATTTTCAATACCAATCTATTTTGGGTCCAGATAAGCTCGTGTACCAAATTTGGTGAAGATATCTCAATATTTACTCAAGTTTACGTGTTAACGGACAGACAGACGGACATGGCTCAGGCAAATATCTTTTCTACACTGATGATTGTGATATGTGACCCAGATAAGCTCGTGTACCAAATTTGGTGAAGATATCTCAATATTTACTCAAGTTTACGTGTTAACGGACAGACAGACGGACATGGCTTAGGCAAATATCTTTTCTACACTGATGATTGTGATATGTGACCCGGTCTATGAAAAGGTGACTTATGACTCAAAAAAAACTGTTTCCACTTTTTTTCTGGTTTCGATAGTTTTTGAGACGCTCTTTCACGTGGTGAAAACTAGAAAGTCCTAACTTGCTTAGAAGTGTACTAGAAATGTAGAGAGAGAAGAGCATAAATGAAAGACAATGAAGCCTTTTGTTCCTTCGACGCCACTTTGGTGGCTGGTGAAGCATCCTCAGATTTTTTTGATAGCATTTTTTTCGATGGTAATGGAGCCAAAATATCGGTCAGAAACTGGTTTGTGCTTTGCCTTTTGGGAATGCCTGTAGATAATGCAAAAGAAAAACTATTAAGAAACTGAAGAAATGCATTGTTTACCTTTAACAGCTGTTTCTCGCAATTTCTTTTTTGAGTCATAAGCCACCTTTTCATAGACCGGGTCACATATATGGAAGTCTATGTCTATATCGATTCCTTTATACCTGTACAACCAACCGATATCCAATCAAAGTTATAAACCCTCTGTACAATTACAGCTGCGTATAAAAATATAATGATACTAGAAGACCCGGCACACGTTGTCCTGCCCTAAATTTGGCCTATCTGTATGCATTTTAATAAGCTTTTTCCGTCTGACTCTGCCCTCCCTCCCCCCTCCCACTTTTTCCTAATCCTTTTATTCACTCCTCCCTCCGTCTTTTTCGCTTCATCTATCTCTATCTTCGTCTCATTCTATCTCTTTCTGAATCTTCTTCTCTTCTCTCTTTTCTCTTCTCTCAATTTCTTCTCATTCTTCTGCATCCCTTATTGCCTGTCCCAGAGGGTGGTATGTATTTTATTCCAGTTCCAGTCACATTCCCACTCCAAGTCTCAGTCCCAGTCCCACCGAGCCTCAGTTCCAGTCCTAGTCCTAATCCTAGTCCCAGTCCGTCTCTGGATAATATATTACTCTGTACTAAAGCACTCATCAACAGCTTTCATTTGACATCCATATTGTATAAACACTGTCTAGGTATTCACTGGCCAACGTTTTGGCCTATATATCGAGACCCTAGTCACCCAGGGGTATGAAAATTACCCTCTACAGAACTAAAGACTCTCCTGAATTAAAAAAAATTTCATAGCACCTCTAAATCGCGGGCCCCCTCAGAACCCCCCACCCCCCCCCCCCCCCCACCCCCTCGGCGAGCCTGGTGATGTGCTATACTTGATACCATTCCCTATAATATTTTTTATTGATAAGCAGGTTATTTAATTAAACATCAAGCAATTACACCGAAGCATATCCGCACCACCTGAAAATATGAGTGTCACTGCATATACGTAACATTTTATTATTACGTATAAACAAATAAAAAATATTGCAATAAAATAATATTGCGACTATAAACTGAGATATAACCTACCGTATCTCTCAAGTTAGATCAAACTACAAACGGGGTGCAAAACAAATTCAAAATCGGTTCAGTAGTTTAGGAGTCCATCACGCCCAAAAATGTTGTGACACGTGTTTTTTATATATTAAGATATTATAACGCCGTGCTATAAAACCCAATATCCCTTAATATTTTTCATTTTTACTTTCATGGAAGTGAAAAAAAATAAGTACCAATTGTATGGAGAAAATCAGGGTCCGTATCGTGATCGAAATAAACTTTTTAAATCACAATAGCTATGAAATGGTGAACCCTTGCACTTGTATCCCCGCCTTGATCTTAACAATAGCTTTTCTTCCTACGCTATAGTATGCAAGACACAGATGAGTTCGCACAACAATCGTACCAACACAATAGCCATCATCCAGTGAGTTTTCTAGCTCAGTATCAAACTCAATTCTCACGGGAATGCTCTGGATCATTGGGATACTTCAGAAGCAGAGGTCGTGATATTTTTGTACACATGAGTTGTGATAGGTGGATGTCGCGGTTTTCTTTCATTTATCACATACAACTAGGGCCAAAATTGCTTCAAAATGATGACAGTGAATATACGAACTCAAAATTCATAGGTAGTTCCAATACAGTGATATAAACGATATTTCGAAAATTGTGTTACCTGTGTCAAGAATCTCGAACGCGCTTGAGAACGTGATGACCCTTGAGTACGCTTGTAGCGAACGGCTCTGCTTTTCGGAGTGGGTGGGTTACTTTGGGCCTTCATCTCATAGCGCTGACAATAAAGAAAAACAAATTTATGTACTCAATTCTGACACACGGAGTGTGATCCGCATCACCCTCAATTATCCGTAGCTTACCATGCACTCGAATCCATCATTAATGTTCTGACTTGCCTCAATAACAAATTCGTCCTACCGTCCGTCTGTTCTAACTCCATAATAAGATCCATCACACAGTAATTCTTTTTTAGCAATTCATTATTTATTATTCATACAATTCTTGATAACTTAATCTTTACTTATTACAATTATGGGGTGTATAGATTTTGGGTGCCTAGAGTGGAAGGAGTTGTAGGTGCTCACATCATCGAGCATAGAACTTCAAAATGCTATCAGCAAACCCATCTCTTGAGACGTCTCTATATCCTAGCTGAAGCTGAATAGGGCTAAACCCTTCTAGTTCCTACACTTCACTACCTTCCCCGCTCGTCACACAAAACCCAATTTCTCCCGATCCCGTTTGACTTATATCTACGAATTTCTAAGAAATTATTTCAATTCACTCACGACTGAATTCAAAATGACGATAAACATATGATATCTACAAATTATTTGATTGCATAGATATGGAATTTATAATAATCGTTTACACCACGGCCTGATGTTTCAATATGAAGTCTTACTCTTTAATGTAATAGTTTTGCGAGGAGCTGACTTGCACCATTCGAAGTGTTTCCAACGTTAAGTGATTGAATTATGATAACGTAAGATGTTCTTCAATATAATAGTTTCGCGAGGAGCTCGCATTCGCCACCCGAAATATTTCCAACAATAAGTGACTGAATGATGATAAACGTATGATGTCCGCAAATTAATATTTAATATAATTGTTTTGCGAGGAGTTAGCTTGCACCACTCGAAATATTTCCAGCAGTAAGTGACTGCTGCCCCCGATAAATGGCTCCATACAACTAATCCCAATATTTTCGTGGATTTTATAGTGGCCACAATTTTGCATGTTTATTGCCAACCACCATTGAATTTTACCTGCATCTCTTCTTTTAGATTTCACCACATAAATTCTTAGATATGTTGAATTCCCAACAATTGGGGCTTTATTTCACCGTCTTACGGTTTAACAACTTGCATGTATAGCAAAGCGCTTTATTGAAAAATTTTATCGTCGCAAAACGTCAGTATCCAAGAGAAAAAGCAACCGGAAAGAAAGATCCGCGACCATGGCTGTGATTAGCTAAAATAATCATCAGGCGGTTCGAACAACATCCAGCTTTACGCAGGGCGCATAAAAATCTATTACTTTATGCATGTAGTAAAGGCTTTAGCATACTTTGACGAATATTAGCAACAGTAAGGCATACTATCATCTCTAAGCCGATTCTGAGCAGTCACTTGCATCTACATAAACAAATCAATCATTATGTCTACACATATGTATGTACATAAAAGAAGCGGAGAGATTTGCACAAACACATGCATATATCTGAGATGCTCACAAAAGTATGCCATCATCGGTCGAGGTATCACTCACATATACACGCGCATATGAGAAGCTTTAAACGTGCATCTGTAGTTTATAGCTGGCGAGTTTATAGCTGGTAAACAAGTAGTAAATTCTAGAAACGCCTAGAAATATGCCGACGAGGAAACCGAAGAGTATAAAAGCAGCACTAGCTGAGGCATGGGCAATCAGTTTGATATAAGCACGCTATTAGTTGCGAAGTGAAGTTTAATTGCGAAGTACTCTTAAGATAATCTAATAAAGGCCATTTTGTAATACAGAATATTGGAGTGTTTTATTCAAAAGTTTAGCGATACGAACATAAGCAGAAGGTTGCAAATAAGCGGAATTGCCCTGAATTCGTTACAATACTTTTTGGCGCAAGTCAACCGTAACAATTGTTAAACTAGACTTCACATATTGAAAAGACAAAAAACTGGGTCCTCGCGGAGAATCACCCATATATCTATGGTCACTAGCAAAAATCGCCTAAGTCCCATGTAAAAGGATAGGACGTCGGTGATTATTGCTAGTTATATATATATATATATATCTTCGCTCCATTCTTCCCTTTTTCACTCCTTTCTTTATCTCGATATAGCCCTCTCTCCCCTACTTTCTCTTGCACGGAATTCCCGAGCTGAGTATTTGAATATTCTAGAATGCAGGCGGTTATTTTCTTTGTTATTGAATTCTCGATAGTTCAAAAATATTTGAGGAAAAGAAAAACAGATTGTTAAGCCATTAAATCTATATATATATAAAAATGAAATGATGTTCGTTCCTGTCCATGTTTTGGGGCCGATACAAGGCCAATTTATTCGTTCTTTTTCATATTACAGGGATCACATAGGGGAAGGTTTTTAGCAAAAAAAATTTTTTTAAAATGTCTAGGGTTTTGAGATATAGGTCAAAATGTGGACCCGGATAACCCTACGATGTGTTTGTATAATATGGGTATCAATTGGAAGCCTCTGATGAGTACTTTAACATGGGGTACTGTTCGTACCCCTAGGTGACTAGGGTCTCAAGATATAGGCCAAAACGTGGACCCAGATACCCCTAGAATGTGTTTATACAATATTGATATCAAATGAAAGCTGTTGATGAGTACTTTAGTACATGATAATTTTTCGTACCCCTGGATGACTAGGGTCTCGAGATATAGTCCAAAACGTGGACCCAGATACCCCTAGAATGTGTTTATACAATATGGATATCAAATGAAAGCTGTTGATGAGTTCTTTAGCAGAGGGTAATTTTCATACATCTGGGTGACTAGGGTCTCGAGATATTGCCCAAAACGTTATCGATATCGAAATCGATATCAAAATCGTTGCCGACATTATTACCCGTACCCATCCATACCCTACATTTTACATCTTACATCTAACATCTTACATTTCACATCTTACATCTTACATCATACATCACACATCTTTTTTTTTTTTTTTTTTTTTTTTTTTGCGGGGAGGCTGAAAAATGCCTAATGCACCATAATTGCTGCCATCGCAGCAACCGTGTGTCCGTAGACTAAAAAACAGCCCCGTTCTGGAACCGTCGCCCACCCCGGCACCACTTTCGCATTACTTCAGGGTGGCGTTCCATATTTCTCATTTTTTAAGAGCCTACTGTTGTCCCTGCGTCGAGGTTCCCGCTATTTGCTCTGAGTGTTCATTTAATCGCCACTGCTTCGCATGCGCATTTCTCTGCGCTCCCTCTCAGCATCCATCAGGCGTGTCATTATTATAAATGCCATTTTGCTCACTGCAGTCCAGCATTCTTTCCTGCTGCACATATGTGAAACTAAATTTCTCGTGGTAGGTTCCTCCCCAAAGACTCCATGCAAGGTGAGTGTTTCTTCGTGGAAACGGGGGCAGTAGAACATGACGTGTTCTGCGTTTTCTAACTCTGTGGTACACATTGGGCAATGGGGATCTTCCTCTATCCTACGCTTCCATAAATACTCTTTGAAACCGCCATGTCCACTCATTATCTGCGTGAGTTCAGTTCGCCGTGCTTCCGCTCATTCCATTGAGCTACTTTCCAAACTAGTGTGAAAGTCCAACGCCCTTTACTCGAGGCCTCCCACCGTTCTTGCCACTTAGCTATTGTTTGTGTCCTTGCTCTTTTCTTGTCTTCTTCAGATGGTCGCTCGATATTAGTGTTATACAGATCGGCCATTTCGCTTGCCAGTAAGTCCACTGGGATTTTCCGGGTTAGAACCAGGATCGCGTCGTCGGACACCGTCCGATAAGCACTTGCTATTCTTAAAAAAGCAAGTCGGTACGCTGCTAATATATATTTTTGATGGGTCTGTTTAGATCCATACCACACTGGTGCTGCGTATAGTATTATTGAGCTGGTTACTGTGGACAATAGCTGACGTATAGCTTCGCTCGGACCACCAATGTTAGGCATTATTCGCATAAGTGATCCATTAACTTTGGTAATTTTCTCCCCAACCGCTCTGAAGTGCTCTTTGAAAGTTAACTTAAAGTCAATGTGCACTCCTAAGTATTTTAAGGAATCCTTTGAGGTGATTTGATGATCCCCGACAGTTAAGACTAACTCGTTCGCCGACCGTTTGGAGCTTACTAATACCACTTCCGTCTTTTGGCTAGCCAACTCCAGTCCTGTATTGGTCAGCCATTCCTTTATTCTTGCTACGGCGTCATTACATAATGCTTGAAGCAGGTCCAGTTTCTTGGCCACTACTACCACTGCAATATCATCAGCATATCCCACAATTTGCGTGTTTTCTGGTAGATCAATCTTGAGCACCCCGTCATACATTACATTCCAAAGCGTTGGACCGAGAACAGATCCTTGTGGGACGCCTCCTGTGATTTTGTACTCTTTAGCTCCTTGATCCGTGTCAAAAAGAAGTACTCTGTCTTTAAGATAGCTACCTATAATTCTGCGTAAGTAAGCTGGAGTGCCGAAGCTTTGCAGCGCTGCCATTATCTGCATCCAGTTCGCAGTGTTAAAAGCATTCTTGATGTCCAACATAATCAGTGCACAGAACTTCCTTTTATAGAGATAGCTTCTCTAGCTATATTGACGACTGTTTGTATTGCATCTACGGTGGATCTTGATTTGCGAAATCCATATTGACTATTCGATAAGCCACCTGGTCTTTCTAGAGTCAGCTGTAGGCGCTCACTAATTATACGCTCGAAAATCTTCCCTAGGGAATCCAGCATACAAAGTGGCCTATATGAGGATGGTTGGTCCGGCTGTTTACCACGTTTCAGCAATAGGACAAGTCTTTGTCGTTTCCACGGGCGAGGGAACACGCCTTCTTGCATACAGGCATTAAAAAGATCAGTAAATAATGCAGCCCTAGTTGTAATCGCGGCTTTAAGGGCTATGTTTGGTACTTCGTCGGGTCCTGGGGATTTGTTATCAGCAACTCTTTTTGCAGCGTCCAGCACCTCTTGCTCTGTAATTTGCGGAATTTCCGTACTTTTTAGATCCTCGCTTGGATAAGTCCAGCGATCTTGCGCCGGGAAAAGTGTTTCAACAATAATATTCATCAGTATCGGGCACGTAGGTTGCTGTGATATCGGTCCTTTAACTTTGGCCATCACAGTTCTGTAGGCTGATCCCCAAGGATCTAGGTCGACATTATCCAGCAGTTCCCTAAAGCATAACTTCTTGCTCTTTTTTAGGGCATTTTTAAGTGCCTTTCTTTGTGCGACATAGGTGCTGTGTAGCTCTGCATATCGTGGTGATGAGCGTGCCCTCTGCGCTATTCTTCGTGCTTTGTGGCATTTTCTACGCTCTTCCGCAATTTCGTCATTCCACCAATATACCGGAGTGCGCTGTGCTTTTCCGCGACTTCTGGGCATGGCAGCATCACATGCCATACATAGCAACTTAGTGCTTTGAACCGACTGGTCTTCCGCATGCGATTCTCGTTTCCATTTCCTACTTTGTCGATGTCTTGCTGCTACCGTTCGTGGAGTTTCGAGCAGCTCTACGCTAATAGCTTTATGGTCGCTGTGTGTGTAGACGTTGCTTATGGACCATTTTGCTCGTCTTGCTATTTCGCTGCTAGCGAAGGTGAGATCTATAATGCATCGTCTGGTACCTGTATCGAAGGTATATATCCCTGGTTCATTTAGGAGTTCTAGCCTCAAAGAAGTAAGACTTTCGAGGAGAACTCTCCCTCTTTCGTTGGTTCGTCTACTTCCCCACACAGATGACCATGCATTGAAGTCTCCACACACTAAAAGCGGGTGTTTACCTCGTGCTTCAATGGTGATCCCGTATATCATGTCTTCGAACTCGGCGATGGTCATGCTCGGAGGGGCATAGCAACTGAAGACGTATATACCGTTGATTTTTGCCCACGTGAATCCTGCTACCGTTGGCGTCATAATTTCCTGTGGGAGAAATTTCCCTGGTGCCCAAATTGAGGCTTTCCCTGCTGAATCTGAGAGCCAACCCTGCTCCTGGCGATTTTTGTATTTTTCAGAGAGTACCACTATGTCATATCCTCCTTCATAGACTGTTTGGGATAATAGCTCTTGGGCTGCCTCGCAATGGTTTAAATTGAGCTGCAATACCCTCATGAGATAGTCATTTTGCTGACCTCTCGTTGTGGGCATTTAAAACTGCCTGCTGAATGTTGTCCCCCATATAGCGCGCATTTCGGTGCATTTTCGCAACTTGCAGCCTTATGACCTTCCTGGCCGCATTTCCTGCATAGGCTAGACCTATCTACAGTCTCCTTACATTTCTGAGCTATATGCCCGTAGCCCCAGCACCTATAACACACATCTTACATCTTACATCTTACATCCTACATCTTACATCCTACATCTTACATCATACATCTTACATCCTACATCTTACATCCTACATCTTACACCCTACATCTTACATCCCCCATATGGAGGATGGTATGGATCCTCCATATACAAACCCATACCCATCCATACCTTACATCGTACATCTTACATATTACGTCTTACATCGTACATCTTACATCATACATATTACATCCAAGATTCCCCCATACCGTGAGCACAGATGTTTACACATCAAAAATATTCACATATGATAATAATAATCTCACAAATGTGATTTTTTTTAATTCAGGCGCAGAATCGAATAAAAAGGTTAGCGCTATGAATTATTATTCATATCGATTAATGATTCGTTAAAATGAAGAACCCCATATCCATACAATCCTACATATACATACCCAAACCAACGATATCTTACGTCTTACATCTTACATCATATATCCCCCATATCCATACCATCACCCATATACATACCCATACCCACTCATACCTTACATCTTACATCTTAAATCTTACATCATATATCATATATCCCCCATATCCATACCATCCTCCATATACATACCCATACCCACCCATACCTTACATCTTACATCTTACACTTACACCGTGAGCAAAGATGTTTACACATCAAAAATATTCACATATGATAATAATAATCTCACAAATGTGATTTTTTTTAATTCAGGCGCAGAAAAGAAAAAAAGTTAGCGCTATGAATTATTATTCATATCGATTAATGATTCGTGAAAATGAAGAATCTCACATTATGAAATGCAGAAGATTGTTCCACCAATTTGTCGTGGATATGTATGCAAAAATTGAGACCGAGCGTTTAAACTATATCAAATTCAACCAGACTAAGTTACGGTCCGAGGAATACATTCATTTACGGGATGCAGTGAATAACGATGGAAATGTGAATGACATCGATAAAATGATCATATTACCAGCAACATATACTGGTAGCCCGCGACATGAATATGCACAGGATGCCATGGCGTATGTTCGCGCTTATGGACGGCCGGATCTGTTTATTACTTTTACATACAATCCGTAATGGAGTGAAATCAAAGACCATTTGTTTCCTGGCCAATCGCCAATTGATCGACACGATATAACTGCACGTATTTTCAAACTAAAATCACTTATGGACTTTATTTTCAAACATAGAGTGTTTGGAGAGGTGCGTTGTTATATGCATTCCGTTGAATGGCAAAAGCGGGGATTACCGCACGCACACATTTTGATTTGGTTGGTTGATAAAATTACACCTGATCAAATTGATAGTGTGATATCAGCTGAAATGCCGGATCAAACGATTGATCCAGATTTGTTCGAAGTCGTCACAAAAAATATGATACATGGACCTTGCGGTGCATTGAATGTGAACTCTCCATGCATGATTGATGGAAAATGTTCGAAGCGATACCCACGAGAATTAATTTCGGATACGGTCACAGGTGACGATGGATATCCGGGATATCGTCGTCGATCCACTGTTGAAAATGGTAAATCAACGATAATTAAGATGGAAAATCAAAATGTTGAAGTTGACAATTGTTGGATTGTTCCATATTGTCCATTGTTGTCCAAAACATTCAAAGCAATAACGAGATTAAAAAATATCAAATGGGGCGTTATATAAGCAGTAACGAAGCGATCTGGCGAATTTTTTCATTCCCAATACACGAAAGACATCCAACAGTCGTTCATATAGCGGTTCACCTTGAAAATGGCCAACGCGTTTATTTTACTCCTGAAAATGCAGCGCTTAGAGCAACAAGTGCACCGTCTACAACTTTGACTGCCTTTTTTCATTTATGTCAATCGGACGATTTTGCAGGAACGTTGCTATATGCAGAAGTGCCAAAATATTTCACATGGGATAAATCCAGGAAAACGAAGGCGAGGACAAGGAAAACCAGTTCAAGGTCATCCTAATGTGTTCTCAACAGATGCATTAGGACGCATTTATGCAGTTCATCCAAATAATGCTGTGTTTTTACTTGCGATTGTTGTTAATTAATGTTCGTGGCCCAACATCATTCCAAACTTTAAGAACAATTAATGGTGAATTGTGCGCTACATATCGTGAAGCATGTCAACAATTAAATTAGTTGGAGGATGATAAGCATTGGGAAGATATGCTTGCCGTTTCAGCTGTAATAGCCAGTTCACATCAAATACGAACATTATTTTCGATAATAATTGCAATGTGCTCCCATCTAATCAATTGGAATTATGGAATAATTTCAAAGATTATATGGCAGCTGATATTTTAAACCAATTGCGTCGAAATACTGCAAATTATGAGTTGGAATTCACATTGGAAATTTACAATGAAACATTGTCGATGTCAAACAAATCGCTTGTACAATTGGGCATGCCAGCAACAAATCGTCCAATGCATGATATGTTCAATCGAGAACTGGAGCGTGAATACCATTATGATTGTAATGAAGTAAACACATTTGTAACATCTAATTTAACGAAATTGAATGACCAACAGCAACATGTTTATGATACAATCATGAATAATGTTAGCCATGGAACTGGTGGATTGTTTTTCTTGGATGCTCCTGGGGGAACAGGCAAGACCTTTTTGATTTCATTGATATTAGCAACAATTCGATCAGATAATAACGTTGCATTGGCACTCGCTTCTTCCGCAATTTCGGCTACATTACTGGAAGGCGGTCGTACAACACATTCTGCATTGAAGTAGCCTTTGAATATGCAGGTAAATGAAACACCAACATGTAATATTTCTTAAACATCTGGAATGGCAAAAGTTCTTAAAGTATGTAAGCTCATCGCATGGGACGAGTGTACTATGGCACACAAGAAATCATTCGTAGCAGTTGATAGAACTTTGAAAGATCTACGAGGAAGCCAAACAGTCTTTTGAGTTGAAACGATTTATATAATTTTCTTCCGATCTGTTTGGATAATATTTATGTATACTTTAAGCTACGCAGATCTATTGTGTTGGGTGCAAATAAAACAATGATTATTCCACCTTTCAGCTCGACGTTTCGCCAATTTTCCTTGGCATCTTCAGGAGCGTGACAAAAAATGGAAATTAACGAAAAACACAATTTTCACTAAAACATTTAAACATTTAAAAACATTTGAGAATTAAAAAATTGTAGAAAGTTAATAGAGTGGAAAACACCGATACCACCTACATGCGGTAAGCTTGTCATACTGACATACTGACTATGACAAGCTTACCGCATGTAGGTGGTATCGATTTTTTGGAAATTGTGTTTTTCGTTAATTTCCATTTTTTGTCACGCTTCTGAAGATGCCAAGGAAAATTGGCGAAACGTCGAGCTGAAAGGTGGAATATTCATTGTTTTATTTGCACCCAACACAATAGATCTGCGTAGCTTAAAGTATACATAAGTGAAATGATTTTATTGGTGGCTGCAGATGAAATCAATACATGTTTAAAATCATCGTATTTATGGAGACATGTAAACACGCTTACACTTCCTACAAACGTACGTGTTCAACTACAAAACGATACGTCAGCAGCTGAATTTTCACAGCAATTACTTAAAATCGGAAATAGCCAAATGTCTGTCGATCCAGCAGGAATGATTACATTGCCTAACGTTTTCTGCACTTTTGCACAGTCTAAAGAGGCATTGATAAACAGTGTATTTCCAAACATAGTTCAGCATTACAAAAACTATGATTGGCTCAGCGAAAGAGCAATTTTAGCTGGGAAAAATAAAGACATCAATGATATAAATGCCGCTATTCTGGATCAAATACCTGGTGGCATAGTTGAATATAAGTCAATGGACAATATTACTGATCAAGATGGTGTCGTAAATTATCCAACTGAATTCTTAAACTCACCCGATTTGCCAGTCCTACCACCTCATAATTTACGATCAAAAATTGGAGCACCGATTATTATGCTGCGCAACATTAATGTGCCACGACTTTGCAACGGTACCAGACTCGCTGTGACGAAACTAATGGGTAACGTTTTCGAAGCAACAATTTTGAAAGGGAAGTACAAAGGAGAAGACGTTTTGATACCCAGAATTCCAATGATTCCGACGGATTTACCATTCGATTTCAAACGTTTGAAGTTCACTATTCGCTTTGCCTTCGCTATGACAATTAATAATGCGCAAGGACAGTCTCTACAAATGTGCGGTATTAATATAGAATACCCAATTTTTTCTCATGGACAATTGTATGTAACTTTCTCACGAGTAGGCAAACCATCGTCATTATTCATTTACGCGAAAGATGGAAAAACCAAAAACGTTGTCTACCAAAAAGTGTTACAATAAAGTTCGAATGAAATTGTATCAAAGAATATGCTTTGCTTCGTATTAATTTTATTCTGTTTTAGCAAATCATTGAATTTATCGCCTAGCGAAGCGGGCGAGGGTACGCTAGTTCTGTATAAATAATTATCGGCACATTAAAAATAAATACATTAGCAAATATTGCTCACTTATAACTTAATGCCTCGTTAATAAGTGTTCTAATTAACAGCATTTAATTGAACATTGGTGGGAATGACAAATATTTCGTCAATCCTATCATCTGGAAGTGATGTTGCGAATGTGGAGTTCTGCAAATTCGCATATGGCATACGGAAGCTTTTGATCTAACTAGAGCAGAGTTTTGTCCGAATCTTAAGTCTTTAATATAAATTATTTATTAAACAACGACTTATCTTTCTTTGTTTCCTTTAGGCCAGACGCGATTGCCGTTCGACCAAACAGTACAAACTTTCGGGGAATATGACAAGGGAACGGTTTTGATTTTACATAGATTTTAAAATAATCCTTTTGACGGGATAGGTCGTGTCTGCTGTTTACTGTTTCGATCCAGAAATAAGTAGATCCTACAGGCTGTCAGATCAATAAAGCAGAAGAAATCCTTGAGGAAGGGTGCTTAACATATATATCTTAATAGACAGGCGACGATCAAGGCAGTAATCTCAAACAAAACTTTATCAAGAAATGTCCTGGAATGCAAGGAAGCATCGCAGAATTCGCTCAGACCGGACCATACATCTATACTGCGTTTCCGATCATAAAGGAATAGAAAGTAACAAAAAGGTCGATGGGTTGGCAAAATAAGGCGCAGCATTATCTGGATCGACAGTAGATGTCCCAATCCGTTTGGGAGAAATCAAAAGGACACATGAGTTGCATATGATCAATCAAGCTAGAAAGGCTTTGACAGAAGCGCGGAGCTGCAAAATTTCTAAGATCATGTGCAAAACCTCCGATATTAGACTCACATAGTGGCTCATATCTCTGAAGAGAAAAGACTTAAGGATCACGATGGGCATACCAACTGGACACTGCTGTCTGGCGTCACATGCTTATGAGTTAAGCTTCGTCAGTAACGCCAGTAATGTCGAAAGTTCAAGCTGCAGGAAGAAACGGTTGAGCACTTTCTATATTCGTGGCCTTCGCCCCCGAGTTCAAGGCTACAACTACTAGGATGGCAGAGTTGTCAGATCTCAAGGCAGCAATTATGCTATGTCCTAGAAAACTTTTAGTATTTTATAACATAAATCCTAGTGCCTAATTTAGGTTCTCATTTCGGTCGTCAAACAAATTTCTGTAACACTGTAGACACATTCAGTCTATGTGAGGTCTATATTGAGCGTCCAGTTCTAACTAACCTATCATAGGCCTTTTAATTTCAGACTCGTAACAGAATCCCTCGCTGCAAAACTTGGGGAAAAGCAAATAAACGCCCATAGCTACCTATAAAGCAATCCGCCAGCTGCTTGTATGCTACGCGCTTTCGATATGTTAGCCGGGCTTAAAAGAAACACCCTGGAGGAAGCTGAAGGCCTGTCAAAATGCCGCGCGTCACTCGGGCACTACTTCGACCTGAATACTGTATTAGGTTAAGCCCTTACTTATCCAAAACGCATATGATGGGTCCCGACATGGCACCAACAATCCAATGTGGAACCATGTCTCTTTAGTCCAATACTTTTGAAACTGCTGGTTTCCTTGGACTTCCGTTAGAGAATATTGATGACAATTAGAGATAGAGCGAAGCACTGTCACAAGAAGAAGAAGTAGGCTTAACAACAGTACAATAACAGTGTCGATAATGATGTGGATGTGAATAGCGATACTTTTGGTTATCGCCATATTTGGGAAGCCAAGGCAAAGACAACTAAGTCAAGGAAAAGAAAGCAAGGAAAGGAAAGCAAGGAAAAGAATAAATGAGGAGAGGAAAAGAATAAATGAGGAGAGGAAAAGAAAGATAGGAAGTCAAATTACCGTTGCCCAAGTGTTATCGGCCGCCGTGGTGTGAGGGTAGCGTGCTCCGCCTACCACACCGTATGCCCTGGGTTCACACCCCGGACAAAGCAACATCAAAATTTTAGAAATAAGGTTTTTCAATTAGAAGAAATTTTTTCTAAGCGGGGTCGCCCCTCGGCAGTGTTTGGCAAGCGCTCCGGGTGTATTTCTGCCATGAAAAGCTCTCAGTGAAAACTCATCTGCCTTGCAGATGCCGTTCGGAGTCGGCATAAAACATGTAGGTCCCGTCCGGCCAATTTGTAGGGAAAATCAAGAGAAGCACGACGCAAATTGGAAGAGAAGCTCGGCCTTAGATCTCTTCGGAGGTTATCGCGCCTTACATTTATTTTTTATTTTTTTTTTTTAAGTGTTATCGATGAGTTATTGATTTGTTATAGGTGTGTTATCGACGAGGTATCAACGAGTTATCAACTCTTTATCGAAGCGTTATAAATAGACTGTCGATAACAGAGGTTATCAATGAGTCACGTTTTTTAGCGAGGAATTATCGAAAAGTTGTCGAATTACTGTCGAAAAGTTAACTATAAGTTATCAAAAAGTTGTCGCTTTGTTATCAAAGTGTCATCTACAGATAAGAAACCGACGAAGTTTCCTCAAAAATCTCCAACTTATTTGTTTCCGGTAAAGTTACCTTTGGTTATGGGTAAACTTCAACTCCTGGGCGAGCTCTTGGTACTCACACCTTTTTTTTATTCGACATTCTCTTCTTATTTAACAAGAACTAGAACAGAGGGCAAGCCAAGATGAGACTGCCAGATCCATAGCTTAAAATTTACCAGTGACAATTTTGAGGCCAAGTGTGCGCTCTAACCTTAAATAGTCGAAGACAATGTGACAAGTAATTTAGCAAAATAATTTGGACTCAGTTACGCATTATGTACATAAGATAGTAAAACGTGTAATCTACTGCGACTTTCTAATTTGCTTCTGATACCGATAAAGCATATGTGGAAAATTTGATTGCGCTTCCGTAACATCCCTAATATTGAGCATTTATGTACGCATGGACTATCTACGGTTCTATTTATTCAATTTTTAAGATATCGCATTAGCTGAATTTTTGGAATTGCTTTCCCATAACCGTCACTCCCAAAAAACAACAAACAACATTTCACTCGACTTAATTAGGCAGTTCATTTTTAATAAGTCTACCAAACAAAAATTAAGTCTGACTGTTTAATGTAGTTCAAAATCGGTTCTAAAGGCCTCGATTGCATAAAAACCTTTCTTTGTAATTTGGTTAGCTCAAATTTGATTTTGGACCAACGGTTTATTCCGGAAATCCGCTCAGAAATTTGAATTTCACATATGTAGTTTCCGAAAAAGGTAGCCATTAGTCGAAAAAATTGTCCATAAAACTTCACCCCCCCCCCCCTCACCACCCCCCCCCCCCCCCCCCCCACCTCTGGAATGTATTAACACATGGCACATACTTCGTCATTATGTTATTTACTTTGTGATAAACAATGAAATATTTAGGAGGCAAATAAGAGAAAAACAATAAACCAGATAAATAGACTACAACTAAACAGAATTATATATGACATACTATGTTAAAACCACGCGTTCGCGCAACTTTTAAACAATTTTTTTTTCTTAAACTAAGATGGGAAAACCAATAAACATGTATTGTTGCAGCCGTAAAAACACTCTCCCGAGGTTTAGTAGAGTGTTGCCTATATGGACAGTAACTTTAGTAACTTTCGATTCGACTCACATTGCTCAACGGTTTTCTTATGCAGTCTAATGTTATAGTAGATAGATTGAAGCATCGCGAAATTCAATGCAAATTCTTTGCACATTTAAGCCATGACTAAAACTAAAACGCCAGAATATGCAAGGACGGTATCTTTAGTCCTACATTGAGATGTTAATTAGCTTTGGTAGCGCGCTCCAACTTTAGATGATGACACAAAGCAACCTCACTTTTACCTGATCGCAAAACGTGTAACAAAATCGATTTCGTGGTAATTTACGGTAATCCTGGCTCTAGATTTCATGAAGGCTTAATGAGTGAACAATCACCTACTATTATATACCATGCAGTTCTTGTTAGGTGGAAAGTCACACAAAAAACAACCTACCTCAAAAAATGCAGATGGTTCCAAAGCAGTGGAGTAGAGTAGGGTCTGCGGTATACTGTGCTGATCCTAAAATTAACAGATCCTACAGGCTGCCGGATTACTGTAGCGTTTTCCAAGCGGAAATATTAGCCGTAACCAAAGCAGTAAAAGCCCTGGAAGAGAATAGCGTAAGCTGCAACTTTTATATTGACAGTCAAGCAGCAATTAAGGCAATAATCTCGCATAGCACAGCATCTAAATACGACTTAGAGTGTAAGCAGTCTCTGGAGATAATCGGGACAGGGAGAAGCATGCCTCTATATTGGGTCCCAGGGCATGTGGGAATAGATGGGAATGAAAAAGCGGATGAACTAGCTAAAAAGGGCGCATCCCTTGAAGCTTGCTCCGTATACGTCCAATTAGACTGGGGGAGATTAAGCGAAGGCGAGAGGTGCACATGATCGACCAAGCGAAAAAGGCGTGGGTTCGAGCGCGGGGCGGTAAAATGTCGAATATTATGTGTAGGCCTTACAACCTTAACCTAATAAAGTTGCTTCTATCATTACAAAGAGGGGACTGTATACTCATGACCGATATTCTGACTGGACACTGCCTTCTGGCGTCATATGTCTTTAAATTAGGCTTGGTCAGTGATAGCAGGTAGGAAGTGCGGGTTGGAGGAGAAAACGATTGAGCACGTTCTGTGATCGTGCCCTACGCTTGCCAGGTTAAGACTCCAGCTATTAGGAGTGATACAGCTGTCATATTTAGAAGCAGCAAGTGGATTAAGGCCTAGGAAGCTTCTAGTATTCGCTAAGAGGACGGAGTTATTTTATAACATAGGTCCTGGTTTTTGATAGGGTTTTCCAGTTTGGTCGTTAAAACAAACTTCTGGTAACACTACGGACTCATTCAGTCTATGTGAGGTCCTCATGGACCGGCCAGTTCAACCTAACCTAACCTACAGGAGAAATTTGCACATGTGATAACCAAAAAAAAGCGTGATTAGCTTGTATATTGTCACAAGCTTGGAGTAGGCCGAAAGTTCAAGCTGCCTGATCACCGCAGCGTCTTCCAAGCGGTCCCAGCAAGTTGCTTTTCTATAAAGATTATTTGTGTGCCGAGTTATAGCGACTTACCTGACAACTTCCATATGTATCTCTTGGCCCTAGGGGGTATGTGCGAAAAGAAGGTGAATGCCAACTAGGACTTTGGTCGACGTCACCTTTTGCCACGTTTCGAAATACTTCTTCCAGTTGTGGATAACAAACCGGTTTGTCTCCAAACCAAATTTGACAAGGGATGAGGGAAAATCGTTAAAATATACAACGAGAAGTGATCAGTTAACCAGGTGGTTAATGTGTTATCACAACGGACCGTAAAATTGCTCAAATGAAAAAAAAATGTAAGGCGCGATAACCTACGAAGAGATCTAAGGCCGAGCTTCTCTTCCAATTTGCGTCGTGCTCCTCTCGATTTTC
Organism: Eurosta solidaginis; assembly: GCF_040869045.1. Classification (NCBI taxonomy): domain Eukaryota; kingdom Metazoa; phylum Arthropoda; class Insecta; order Diptera; family Tephritidae; genus Eurosta; species Eurosta solidaginis. Next base: position 204,011,706 of record NC_090322.1, on the reverse strand, counting down.
CATACAAATTGTAGGACCCACATGTTTTATGCCGACTTCGAACGGCATCTGCAAGGCAGATGAGTTTTCGCTGAGAGCTTATCATGGCAGAAATACACCCGGAGCGCTTGCCAAACACTGCCGAGGGGCGACCCCGATTAGAAAACTGTTCTTCTAATTGAAAAACCTTATTTCTAAAATTTTGATGCTGCTTTGCCTGGGGTGTGGAAGGCGGAGCACGCTACCGTCACACCACGGTGGCTGCCGATCCACCTAGTTAAACAGCGGCGACATAACCTAACTAAAGGGACAAATTATGCGTAACGCAACAAGTCATTTCTTCTCTTGTGAACCAAAATTCGAATGATATAAGAGCATTAATTCACTTCAGTAAGTGAAAGTGAACCTGAGTGCCTTTTTGAAATTTTTGGCATTATATAGTGATGAATGTGAATGTAAGTGACTTCGACGCAAGTGTCGTCGTTGTTGCAAGTTGATGATGAGGCCGATAGCCCAAGCGAGGACGAAGCCAATCTATGACGAACTGCGTATATCAGTATCCCAGCTTAAAAAAAAAAACAAACAAGCACTACCAAGTGACGAATTATCCGCCAAGGTCCTTAAGCATAGACGTGAAAAGTTTACAGGGTCTGTCGTTTAAAATATAACCACAGGAATTATACACAAAGCACTTTTAAACCGCGTTCGAAAAACCGGATCTTTGAGTTTGAAAAAAACGCACATCACCACAGTTTTATTTTTATACTCAGCTGAGCAGAGCTCACAGAGTATATTAACATTGTTAGCATAACGGTACTCCTTAGCGGCTTAAACTAATCCTCATAGATATAGACTTCTATATATCAAAATGATCTGGGCGAAAAAAGAAATTTATTTAGCCATGTCCGTCCGTCCGTCCGTTCGTAAACACGATAACTTGAGTAAATTTTGAGGTATCTTGATTAAATTTGGTTTGTACGTTCCTGGGCACTCATCTCAAATCGCTATTTAAAATGAACGAAATCGGACTATAACAACGCCCACTTTTTCGATATCGCAAATTTCGAAAAAACCAAAAAGAGCGATAATTCATTACCAAAGACGGATACAGCGATGAAACTTGGTAGGTGGGTTGACCTTATGACGTAGAATAGAAAATTAATAAAATCTTGCACAATGGGCGTGGCACCGCCCACTTTTGAAAGAAGGTAATTTGAAAGTTTTGCAAGCCGTAATATGGCAGTCGTTGAAGATATATATATATCCTATTCCTATATGTGTGCTAAATAAAAATTTGCAAAATCGGATGACGAACACGCCCACTTTAAAAAAAATATTTTTAAGCCAAATTATAACAAAAAAATTAATATCTTTACAGTATATAAGTAAATTATGTCAACATTCAACTCCACTAATGATACGGTGCAACAAAATACAAAAATAAAAGAAATTTTCAAAATGGGCGTGGCTCCGTCCTTTTTCATTTAATTTGTCTAGGATACTTTTAATGCCATAAGTCGAACAAAAATTTACCAATCCTTGTGAAATTTGGTAGAGGCTTAGATGCTAGGACAATAACTTATTTCTGTGAAAAAGGGCGAAATCGGTTGAAGCCACGCACAGTTTTTATACACAGTCGACAGTCTGTCCTTCCGCTCGGTCGTTAACACGATAACTTGAGCAAAAATCGATATATCTTTGCTAAACTAAGTTCACGAACTTATCTGAACTCACTTTGAATTGGTATAAAAAATGGCCGAAATCCGACCATGACCACGCCCACTTTTTGGATATCGAAAATTACGAAAAATTAAAAAAATGCCATAATTCTATACGAAATACGAAAAAGGGATGAAACATGGTAATTGGATTGGTTTATTGACGCAAAATATAACTTTAGAAACAACTTTGTAAAATGGGTGTGACACCTACCATATTAAGTAGAAGAAAATGAAAAAGTTCTGCAAGGCGAAATCAAAAGCCCTTGGAATCTTGGCATGAATACTGTTCGTGGTATAACATATATAAATAAATTAGCGGTACCCGACAGATGATGTTCTGGGTCAACTCATTAATACCTTCCATTTGATACCCATGTCATACAAACCCATTCCAGGGTTACCCTAGGTTCATTTTCCTACATGGTGAATTTCCCTTATTTTGTCTCCAAAGCTCTCAGCTGAGTATGTAATGTTCGGTTACACCCGAACTTAGCCTTCCTTACTTGTTTCTAATATTGTAAGTATTCTGACGACTCACAACAAATATAATAACATTGATAATACTGTACAAAAATAAAAGTAAAAACAAACATAAATGATAATCTAATGACCTTTGTTGGTGTCACATGTGCATCTGCGCTATTTCGCCGGTGGGAAACATAAATAGAAACAGTAACAGCCGCCAGAAAAACAAGAAAGCAATACTCAACAAGTAAGAAAGTCTAAGTTCGAATGGAACCGAACATTACATACCCAGCTGTGCACTTGAAACCGTGCACGCCCATTTTCAAAATTTGTTTAAGTTTTGTTCTTAGCTCAACCATACCACTAATGAGGTACATTATCAGTCAAATGTAGTTAAATACCATAGAGTTATTGCAAGCTTTGTTAAGGTTAGACCTTTAAGAAAAGTGGGCGTGGGCTCTTACGGATTTTGTATATCATCACTCAGTCTATATAATTTGGCAAGGATAGTGTCTCTGCCAATTTTCAATGTAATATTTTTAACGGCTTTTGATTTACGGCTTGTAAAACTTTCAAATTTTCTTCTTCTAATGTGGATGGTGCCACGCCCATATTCCAAATTTTTTTGGAATTTACGTTTTGCGTCACAAAGCCAAGCCATCTACCAAATTTCATTAGCTAAGCGGTATTCGTTTTTAAATTAACGTATTTTTTCCATTTGTATAAATTTTCGATATCGAAAAAGTGGGCGTGGTCTGATTTCACTCATTTTCAATAACAATCTATTCTGGGTCCAGATGAGTCCGCATACCGGATTAGGTAAAAATAAACCAATACATATTTGCTCAAAGTATCGTGTTAACAGACGGAGGGGCGGACATAGCTTTATAATTTTTTTTTTCGATAGTGATGATTTTGATATATGGAAGTCTCGATTCATTTATACCTGTACAACCAACCGTTATCCAATCACACTGCGTACAAGTAGAGCGTGGTATAAAAACAGTATTTTTACACAAAACACCAAAAAATTTTACGGCTACGCATTTGCTACGTCATGGCAAATACGCAAAAACCGTAGTTAATTTTTTTAAATTTTGAACAGTAAATTAACAACTGGAAAAACGAAACAAAGTACGCAAAGAAACAATTTAAAACGATAAAAGTTGCACATGATCCACAGCTTTAATTTGCTATAGCAACATTTTTACCGGCAAATACACAAAATTCTGAACTCCCTTTATATCTTTTCTGACAAACAAATTATTTTTAATTTTTAGCCGGCTTTCTGAGAATTATTGTATTTGTAATCGAATTTAAAAAAAAGTTTGATGACGTAGCGCTTTTGAAGTTTTTCGATTTTTTACATTTCTCTCATATTTCGCTACCAGTGTTCGGAGTATTTAAAACTATTACCTGAGTAAACAACTACGCCAGAGTAAAAATTTTATTTTCGGAGTATATTTTTTCTTCCTTTTTGAAAGCGAGCGAACAACTAACATCAAATTGATTTTGTGGCTTGTCAATCCCTTCGATTGTGTTTTTGCCATGAAGTGTTTCTCTACACTCAGAGAAAAACGCCGTTCTAAAATCCAGCACCACCGGACTCAATTCAAAAAGTTTTAAATGCAAACCAAATTTCATTCTCACATTTTCGTCAATAACTGAAAAGTTACATTTTTAAACATAATTTGGTTTGGTCATACATATGTATTACGAAAAAGTTTCAGAGTTAACCACAAACTTTTAACCATGTACTTGACAGCTAAAAATGCCGTCCCAGCTATGATTAAATTTGTTGAGTGGGTGCTATCAGTTGATTGTGTTATTTTAGAGCGATTCACTATCAATTGATTACACTACTCTTAACTGGTTTTCGTGATATTTGTTGCTCACGTGAGCTCTCTTACATATATTTAGATGAGTAGGTACAGATGTATGTATATGTAGTATATTAGGGCGGTTAAAGTTTTTTTGTTATAGCTCCGTGCAGGTTTTGGATATCTACTACATTAAGTGAAGTGGTCCGTCCAATGTCTGTTTGTAAATAACGTTTAAGCAACTTAATAAATCTACCTGCTCGGCTAACACATCGGAGATACAGGATTCAAGGTCCGGAAAGAGCAACATCAAAAACTTTAGAAAAAGTTTTTCTGAGCGGGTAGCAGTGGCTGTGCAAACACTACGAGTTTATTTCTGCAAAGAAAAGCTTTTAGGGGAAAATTCATCTGCAGATCTCGTTCGGAGTCGGTATCAAACTTGTAGCTTCATATGACATAAACTAAGTTTGAAACTTGTACCTTTCTGATGCAGTAAAATATGTCTTTCAATATATAAAGATAACTGGGCAGTAGAATAGATAATAATCAACATATATTATAAAAATAAAATAAAACAATTTCAAGCACTTCCTTTATATAAATGGACAAAAATCAGCGAAAAATGTCTTCTCATATACTAGAGCTTTACGCCGATCACTTTATCGGCGGCGGCGGCGTGGGCGACGCGCCGGCGTACGCCGGTATTCATACTTTAAAAAGCTTGATTTTTCTATTTAAAAAAATAGTATTTAGGAAAGGTTTTGTTTGTATGTATTTAATGAATTCAACGTGTTGGCCATTTCGGAAAGATCCGGGATTTTTGTCTCAAGATCTCGCAGACCGTTCAAAAATGTTCAGGAGTAGCTCCTTGCGGAGGGATTGCCCCTCCTTCACTTACTCCAGAGAGGCTTCGAACCTAACCCCTATCTTTCGAATTGGTAGTGCCGCGTCTGCTGAAAAGAAATAGAGATACATAAAATAGCCACACTTTTGTTTACATATCTCGTGCAAAGCGTAGTTTCGCCTAGGGTTAACTCCTAATAATCGTCGCGAACACTATTTCTTTAAATCATTTGTGGCTCCTTTGCGGTCACGCACAAAGGCGACTTACGGTTGCTATTAATGGTCTATTAATACTCATGACTCTCGTGGCACAGGGCGCCTCCAGTTCTTCTGCTGTTTTTAAGAGCTACAATTCCCGATGTGCGAACAATAGCAATCCCGACCACTAGTCGCTACCACGCCTCCTGACACTCACATCATATGCCAGCTATAGGACTGCGACTTCGAACTCATACCTTCGTCGACGTCACTTTCCTAGAAGCTCTAGGTGTAGCTCCGAAGACTTTCCAAAGGATGGTTTTGTCGCGCTATGCTGCCGAGCTACACCAGAGAAACACCTTGAAACATTAGGGAGTGACTATTCGGCCAAGGACGCCGCCTTCGAAATCATAACCAATCTAATTGGAAGTCATTGCGTAATCGGTGAAAATCGTAAAATACTCGGCGCATCTACATAATTAAAATTTTACAAGGACCCTGGATAAAATTTTTAAAATGTAGACCAAAGTTTGAAGACGTTTGTGTTCACATCATTTATTTCCACAGTCTTCGTTAAATCAAAACGATATTTTAAAATGAAAGTCGACCAATTTTAAGTTGAAAGATGTTTACTGCTGTTTTCCGGCCTTATGATATAAGATCTCATTATGGATGAACGCGTAGCTTCAGTTTTCAGACTAGTTCGACTGTCCACTACGTTAGGGTAATAGCACACACAGTCATTAGTTCGACTGACTTGGGAAAGCTTTTTGCTTCACCACTATGAGTGTTCTTGCGAAGGACAAAGCCTCACCTGGTCAATATATGTGTCTTCACATTTGTAAAAGGAGCCGTAACGTGTAGGTGATATTTATACTTGGTTGATAGGCTATAATCAATGTGATTCACTCCAAGGGACTAGTTTTGGATAGGGCCGCCAACTTTATGTCAAACCGGGAGACTTGGATGTTGAAGGATGAAGTGTGAAAATTAAAATTAACATTTCAGACGCTATTTTATAGTTTCGCAAATAAACAATAGATTTTTGAATGTAAGCCCAAATGATTTTTCAAAACCTTCTCATTCTTACATATATCCTCAACTTAAGTATGAGGTAAGAATCTGTTCAAAGGAGTTTTTATGCCCCTAGAACCTACTAAAGGATTTTGCATCACTGATTTGGCTTATTCTTTCAGCCAATCGCAATATACAATTTTTTTTAAAAATCGGCACCTTTTTCGCTTTTTTAACAACTTGAGGGCAATTTGAAAACAATTTGAAACGCCTTGGGTCATTTTATTTGAATTCATTGTTCATTATTAATTTGTTGAAAAAAAATGCAAAGTGAGCATATAAATCTCTACAATATATTTGTTAAAGTATGTCTGTATGTATGTTTGGACTTGCAGCCTAAACCGCAGAATGGAATCGAACGAAATTTTGCCATGACATACCCTGAGTGCGTCAATATATGGTAGGCTATATAAAGAAAGTTTGCGACAAGGGGGCGTGGCACCTCCCATACAACTGGAATTTTTCGTAGTCAATATATCTGAAAGTATTAAGGCTAGACGACTGAAATTAGGTGAGTGGTTATATGAGACCAATCCCTACCCCCTCCAGAAAACTGGGTATAACGAAAAAGGGGGCGTGGCACCTCCCATACAACTTGAATTTTTCGTTGTCAATATATCTGAAAGTATTAAAGCTAGACGACTGAAATTAGGTGAGGAGGTATATAAGACTAATTCCTATCCCCTCGGGAAAAATTGGGGATAGCGAAAAAGGGGCGTGGCATCTCCCATAAAAATGGGGTTGGGATTAGTGTAATATATTAGTCTATATATTACTGCTTTTATTTATACCCGAACGACGTCGGGTACTCTGCTAGTTTATTATATAACTTTTCTTTTAGTGTTTTGTTTTAAAAACTTGGTGAAATGGGTGATGCAAAGTCCGTGTTAAGCTGACATCGAAAACACTTGTTTTTATAAATAACTTTTGAACAGTTAGAAAGAGTTAAATTTCGCAATTAGTTTCTTATAACTGGCAGTGATGCGCATCCGTTGATACCACTTTCGACCATATCCGACATGAACAATAAATGGCCTAAACAGTCTTAAACGAGTAGAAAATATAGTAACGCGCCGGACGCCGCCGCCGCCGCGCCGATATTTTTAACATTCGGCGGCGGCGCGCGAAAAACGACCCTAATCGGCGGCGTTTATCGGTGGCGTATATCTCTATCATATACAGACATATTCTTGCTAAACTTTTATTTTTAAATTTTGACTTAGAAATTGCAAAAAGATTTATGAAAAGTAAAAATATAAAAGTGGAGCGCACATTACTTGGATTGGAAAGTTGGTAGGAAAGGAGATATTATTATGACCAAAATTTAAAAATCAAAGTTTAGCAAGAATATGTCTGTATATGAGGAGACATTTTTCGCTGATTTTTGTCCATTTATATAAAAGAAGTGCTTAAACTTTTTTATTTTATACTTTTCTTACATTTTCTCGGTGTCTTAACCTATCTGTTAAGTTTTACGCTTGTAGCCCAATGAGAACTTAAATAAAAATTAATCCCAAAATTCCCTCCGTTCCGTTAGATTTTTCTAAATATCTCAGTCCGTGCGCCCCCTAGCGAAACTTTTTGTATTGTGTCATCGGCTGTAATCGACCTTTGAATTAATGTCTAAGTTTTTAGCCTCTAGCTCATCGAGAAGCTACTTAAAACCCGGTTTCAAATTTCCAAGTTATTATCTAATTTTTTCGATCTGTGCGCCACCTAACGGAATTTTTTTCTCCTTTTATTCCTTTGTCATGGTGTCTTAACCTGTCTCTGAGGTTTCATGGTTTCATGTTTGTAGCTCAATGAGAAGTTACTATAAAACCGATATCACAACACCAAATTTCCAAATTCTTATCTAAATATTTCGATCCGCACGCCACCTAACGGAATTTTTTTCTCCTTTTCTTAAATTTTCTCGGCGACTTGTCCTATCTGAGAAGTTTTACAGTTGTAGCTCAATGAGAACTTAAATAAAAATCAATCCCAAAATTCCCTCCGTTCCGTTTGATTTTTCTAAATATCTCAGTCCGTGCACCCCCTAGCGAAACTTTTTGTATTGTGTCATCGGCTGTCATCGACCTCTGAATTAAGCTCTAAATTTTTAGCCTCTAGCTTATCGAGAAGTTTCTTAAAATCCTGTTTCAAATTCCAAATTATTATCTAATTTTTTCGATCCGTGCGCCACCTAACGGATTTTTTTCCTCCTTTTGTTCCTTTGTCACGGAGTCTTACCCTGTCTCTGAGGTTTCATGTTTGTACTTCAATGAGGAGTTACTTTAAAATCGATCTCAAAACACCAAATTTCCAAATTCTTATCTAAATATTTCGTTTCGTGCGCCACCTAACGGAATTTTTTTCTCCTTTTCTTAAACTTTCTCGGCGGCTTATCCTATCTGTGAAGTTTTACAGTTGCACCTCCTAGCGAATCTTTTTTTATCGACCTCTGAATTAAGTATGAAATTTCAAGTCTCTAGCTAATCGAGAAGTTACTTAAAAGCTGATTTGAAAATTTTCCAATTCTTATCTAATTATTTCGATCCGTGCGCCACCTAACGGATTTTTTTTCCTTTTGTTGCATTGCCTCCGTGTTCTAACCTATGTGTAAAGTTTCACGTTTGTAGTCAATGAGAGGTTACTTAAAAATCGATTGCAAGATTTGTATGAAAAGCGGACAAATATTCAACCGACCTAATATAAAGGAAGTAAAAAGGAAATCATTAAACAAGAAAAAAAACACTAATAATAGGAGTGCGGAATGATTTGCCGCCTGCATCGAGGTCATCAAATTAGAACCGTAAGTGCCGATAACCGAGCTTAACCTTTCAGGGCTTTAGTGCTATTGATTGGATGATATTTCTGCTCCTGTTGTTCTGTTGCATTTCACCACAACTCTGGTGGTATGATCAATAGTCAACGCAAACAGTTTTGAGTTCTTCTTCAAAAGCATACATGAAACATTTAGGATATGAGCAGTGTTCGATGTTAATGAATCTAGTGCGAATCGGTGCTAAAACCTTATGGTACTAGCCCGACTTCAGCGTGAAACATTTTTTTTTGTCTCGGGAACCTTTGGGTTGCAATAAATTTGTTCTTCAATCGAGTTGTGCTATGGAAACTGCTGGCTGGTGGCGAAAAATCTTCATACACGTCGTTTGTCGGATGCAAAGGTTTATATGCTTCTTCAGCAACTGTCTGTCGGATATTACAAAACAAAATATCTATTTGGTCCAGCAGGAATAAGGATTGAACTGCATTTCTAATCAGCTGTAAGTTGTAGTAGTTGGCAAGAGTGAATCACAACCAGAATAACTCCCAAGAATCTTTGTTAATTCCTTTTGCTGCTTTAACAAATGATTTTTGTATGATCCAAAGTTTATAGTCAGCTCACAAAGGGTTAATGCACTTGCTTACAGTTTTTTGAAGTAACTAAAGATAACAAAAAGTGTTACTTGTCAATTTCACCTTGTTTGATTTGCCTTGATAAGGTTTCTGTTATAAGTCAAAATAATAAATGTTGTAGAGTACAAATCATATTAGATTCTATAAAATAAATTGAATAACGTAGTTTTCCATTAGCACGTTTTCGGAGTAATAAAAAAAATGTTTGCACTTAGCACATTCGCAACTCACTGCATACCATCAATTAAGAACGACATTGTTGTAACTTATTTTTGGAATATGATGTATTTTAAGCTAAGCTATTTTACAGTTTTCTTACAAAGTACCACTATTGCTTTCATACATCCATAACATCGCCGCAATCACGCATGATATTGCGTTTGTAAATGTAAGGAACTTCAGACTTGGCAATTGAAGTATATTTCCTATTCATTTGTTAAATTGTAGTTTTAAACTGTGAAAAATGTTAGAAAAGTACCAGTAAGTACTGTCAAACGGATCTTCTAGTGTTCATCGGTACAACTGAACCAGATGAAGATGGCTATAGGGATTTCGGGATTCCGCTGGCCACCTGTGGTTTGCTCCTGCATAGATGGGCCTCGAGTCAACTCAGCAAGCGGTGGACGGACACCATCCCTTGCAGGGTAGCAAGATCTTTCTGCCGAAAGTGGATGGTAGGTGGTCTACCGACATATTTGGGTTCACTAAGGATCCTCAATGAATTGCCTTTGGGGTTTTGACAGGTCACTTTCCAATGGAAGTCCATGCTGTACGTCTCAATATAATGGAAACTCCATCCTGGTATAGCTTTATGGAGGATGATGAGGTGGAATAGACTGGGTCAAAAAAAAAAAGTTACTAATGTCCGCCCCTAAATTTGAAGATTATGTTGAGAGGGTTTCGGAAAAAATTTTTGTAACTTATAACAATTTGACGTCCGATTTTTAAAATTGATATGTCATTATTTTGGCCTAGAGAAGCTTCACATTTCCGTTTAATGTCCTTTTAAGCTATGAAGTCGTTTTCACATGATTAGGTCAGCTAACAAAATGTGACCCCCCTAATGTATGTTTACTTGTTCAATTTGCTGAACGCGTTAACAAAAAAATAAAATAAAATTTCGAAATGTAGAGTTTCGAACTTCAAACTTCGTAAGCCGATATCTATTTTTTGGAGGCTAAGTTCGAAAACGGAGATAGTACTTTGTTTACTTAAGCCTCAATCTCTACGAAAAAGTGGGTTTGTCCAATACCCAGAAAAAAAGTTGATTTTGTCGCATAGAGTTATTATTATATATACGAAACAACAGGTTTGACTCACTTTGTTACTTTGTTACTTTTTGTTAGCTGACCTAATCATGTGAAAACGACTTCATAGCTTAAAAGGACATTAAACGGAAATGTGAAGCTTCTCAAGGCCAAAATAATGACATATACATTTTAAAAATCGGACGTCAAGTAACCATGTTACAACGAAAAAACCTTTCGAAGGATCACAAAAAATTTAAAAAAAAATTTCCGAAACCCTCTCAACATAATCTTCAAATTTAGGGGCGGACATTAGCAACTTTTTTTTTTGTATGGGGACCAACCCAGTCTAATGTGGAATCATCAAATCACTTTATGCTTGATTGCCCAGCTTTTGCCAGAACTAGGCGAAATTACTTCGGTCGCGACTCACTTGTATCTCCGGAGGATTTAACCAAGGTTCGAAATTATATCGTTGCTACGCAACGCTTCTCTGAGCAGCTATATTGTATGTGGTATCACAACGGATCATCAAGTTGTCCAAGTTAGCTTACCCTATCAGGGCAACTACCACCTAACCTAACTAGGTTAGGTTAGGTTGAACTGGCCGGTCCATGAGGACCTCACATATACCGAATGAGTCCGTAGTGTTACCAGAAGTTTGTTTTAACGACGAAACTGAAAAACCCTATCAAAAACCAGGACCGATGTTATAAAATAACTCCGTCCTCTTGGCAAATACTAGAAGCTTTCTAGGACTTAAGCCACTTGCTGTTTCTAGATCTGACAGCCGTATCACTCCTAATAGCTGGAGTCTTAGCCTGGCAAGCGCAGGTCACGAGCACATAACGTGCTCGATCGTTTCCCCCTCCATCCCGCACTTCCTACATCTGCTATCACTGACCAAGCCTAATTAAAAGGCATGCGACGTGACTGTAAGTCTACAGTCCTCTCTTTGTAATGATGGAAGCAACTTTGTTAGTCTAAGGTTGTAAGACCTACACATAATCTTCGACACTTTACAGCGCCGCGCTTGAACACACGCATTTCCTTCTTGGTCGATCATGTGCACCTCTCGCCTTCGCTTAATCTCGCCCAGTCTAATTGGGACGTCTACGGAGCATGCTTCAAGGGATGCGCCCTTTTTAGCTAGTTCATCCGCTTTTTCATTCCCATCTATTCCCATATGCCCTGGGACCCAATATAGATGTATGCTTCTCCCTGTCCCCATTCTCTCCAGGGACTGCTTACACTCTAACACGCATTTAGATGCTGTGCTATGCGAGATTATTGCCTTAATTGTTGCTTGACTGTCAGTATAAAAGTTAACACGGTTGAAGCTTAGGCTATTCTTTTCCGGAGTTTCTACTGCTTTGGTTACGGCTACTATTTCCGCTTGGAAAACGCTACGGTAATCCGGCAGCCTGAAGGATCTGTTTATTTCCGGATCAGCACAGTATACCGCAGACCCTACTCTACTCCACTACTTTGGAACCATCTGTGTACACATGTATCGCCTCGTCCGCCATTTGAGCACTCTTGCGCCAACCGTCCACCTCTATTGTGGCCTTAAGATCGCCCTTGAAGCGCAGATAGGGAATCAGCAAATAACCTAACTAACGAGTGGGAAAAATAATTTCACTTGCAAAGTGTGAAAACACTCTTAGCCAAAGCAAATGTCAAATTTTTCTTCTTATGTTTTGCTTGCAACAAAAGTTGGAAGTTAGCAACTTTTTCATGCCAGATGTTGCCAGTGTCGCTCAATCTGCCGTTCTTCATAAAAATACGTGCAATATACTCATCATGCATAATAGCTGTGTTTTCTTTTTTTACATCTATATACATATACACTTAAACTTTATATGAACTGCTAAGCGTTAAACTTTATCAATTTTTGTTGTTATATCGGCCTACTGATTTGTACGATCGCAGGTTCGAATCGAGCTCAAGGCCTAACAATAATTTTTTATCATTATTATTGTTATGATACATTTTTTCTTAATTGAAAAAGTTTTTAAATTAGAATAGAAGAAAGAAAAAATTTAGACAACTGCCAAAGCTCGTTGTATAGATCCATTTCGGGAACTGCTAAATTCCTTCATCGGCAACGTTTAGGCGCCGCTGCCATAACCATTCAGTCATCAAAGTGGTTTTTGTTTGTCTTCATTAATCCTACTTCTATTCTGGTTCGTGCCAATTGATATTCACAACACTGCGACATCTGTTGCAGAATGGATGTGAAAATTGGACTTGTTTGATGGCAATGCTGCCTTAGTGTCATATTTTATTGACACTTTTTTCCCCGTGCTCTAGGATGTATTAACAATTTTTGTTGTTATATCGGCCTACTGATTTGTAAGATCGCGGGTTCGAATCGAGCTCAAGGCCTAACAATAATTTTTTATCATTATTATTGTTATGATAAATTTGACACAGACCAATGCGCATATGCATATCGCAATTTATTGCTTAAGCAACAACACAAAATGCAAGTCTCACGGCGCACATGAAAGAAAGCAGCGTACAGAAATTATTCCGCTAGCAGCATACTTGGGATCAGCAAATCATAATGTTGGATAACGACATATTCGTTGATCTATTGTTTGTATCCCTATATATTTGTTTGTGCATATTTTAGTTTACACTTACTGTACTTTAAAATTGTATACATTTTTGATGTTTATTTTACTTTTGTTTTCCGAACATATGATCAGTCGATAAAGAATAACCACAAGTGTAAGTTGTGTCTCGTTTATATGTATACCTAGTTGCATAACGTAAATTTTAATGACCATGTATCTGAAATGAATGCCCCCCTTTTTATACATTTGTGTTTACTTACAGTCCTGAAGATGGCTTCAGACTGAAGCCGAAATATTGACAAATTAAAAAAACCAATGAAATTTTAAACATTGTGTTTTATTTAACCACGGCCTTTAAGCTCATTATTATTAACATAACGTAAACGCATAAGGCTATAAAAATTACCAAAAATGTTCAAACGGGGAGCACACCAAAAGAACGGAGACACCCTTAAGGTGTACCAAACCATCAAACACAAATATAATACACGGATCAACAGGGACATCAAACGATACCAGCAAAAAACACAACAAATTATTAAAATATCAGAGTCGACGAAATTCTTGGAGAGATGCAAGCGAAGTGGAATAACACCAAATTTTTTAAGAGATGCAACAAAAGATATTATGTACATCATAAAAAACAACACCAATAATTGCAGAATTCCACGTAAGTACACAAACAAAGTTGTCACATTCATTAATCAAGTGCAGGCGAAGCTTTTAAATATGATAATATGTATCAAACATGACCTCCTAAGACAAAACAGAAGGGAGGCAAATAGACTGAGAACAGAAATCGATCACACTCTTAATTCTCACCATTCAACCAAATTCTACGAAAGTGAAAATATACTGTTGGACAACCTCACAAGCAAGATTAAACAGAGACAAACAAAAAAGTACGAAAAACTAAGACAACAAGAGAAGGAAAAACTCAATATTAGGGTGGTACCACAATGGTTCCGAAATACCACACAAACTGAAATACCACATGATATACAATGGCTGTTATCACTGGGCCCGAAATATGTCCTCTCGACCGAAAACAAGAAATTTCCTCTATTTAAGTTTATAGCAGACGGGGAAAACATTATACAAACGGCGAAAGATAAGGAATCACAAGAAGTGGCAAGAAACAACTTCACGACACTGATACACGACCATCTAAAAAACAATACGATTTCCACACGAGACAAATTCACACGCAAAATACTGGAAGAGACAAAACGGTTCCTCAAACACAACAAACTATTACTTGTACTCAATGCCGACAAGGGCAACGCTACAGTGGTGATAGACAAAAACGAATACGATACAAAGATTCAGACACTGGTGAACGACATCTCTACCTACAGAGTTTTAAAACGCGATCCGACGAACAAGCTACAAGACAAAAACAATGAGATTGTTCAAAGGATGTTCAACAGCGGTGCCATAGATATCCAAGAAAAGAACAAGCTACTGTGTAAAAATGCTATTACTCCCAGAATCTATGGATTACCAAAAATTCATAAAGAAGGTATACCACTCCGACCTATTTGTTCATCTATCGACTCCCCGTCATACAACCTCTGGAAATATGTCGTGAGAATACTCAAAAATATCACTTGTTCTTCTAAATATAATGTCGATGACTCAGCAGAATTTAAAAGTAAGGTCAATGGCACATATATTTATGATGATGAAAGCCTTGTTTCCTTGGACGTAGTCTCCTTGTTCCCAAGCATTCCGGTTGATTTAGCCATTGAAATCATATCCGCAAAGTGGGAAAACATAAAAGAATATACATCCTTAACAAGGGAACTATTTATCACAATGGTGAAATTTTGCATAAAAGAGAATCGATATTTTAAATACAATGAAAAAATATACGAACAACGTACAGGAATGCCCATGGGCTCACCAGCCTCCCCAGTCATAGCTGACATTGTCATGGAGGAGCTGCTAACAAGATTCGAAAATGAAACTACTAGCAAACCACGCCTACTTACAAAGTATGTAGATGACTTATTTGCCATTGTAAAAACTGAACAAATTGGAAACATTCTCACTGAACTCAACAGCTACAGCAGAAACATTAAATTTACAATAGAGGTTGAGAAAGATGGTCAACTACCGTACTTGGACACGTTAATCAATAGGAGAAACAACAAATTCTATATTGACTGGTACAGAAAACCCACAGCTTCGGGAAGACTAATTAACTATTATTCAAAACACGAAAAAAGTACAATAATAAATACCGCCAAAAGCTTCATAAGACGGGTACTTACAATAAGCGACAGAATGTACCACAAGAAGAATATCACGATCATCAAAAAAACTCTAGAGGATAATGAGTTTCCAAGTAGCTTGGTCAATAAACTGGTCCGAAATTTCTATACCAGAGCACGTAATGAACGTAAACCTGAAGAAGCAAATAACAAAATATACAAAGCGATAACCTATGTCCCAAGAATAGCAGAGAGGATCAAGAGATCGGATTTATATGACAAAGAAAAGGTCAAAATAGCGTTCACATACAACAATACATTGAAACAAATTTACAGTAATACAAAGGACAGAATTCCAAAGGATGAGAAATCCAACCTAATATACAGAATCCCATGCAACGGTGACGGGTCTCACTTATGCGAGAAGGTATATGTGGGGACAACAAAATTAAAATTAAAGACAAGGATTTCCGGCCATAAGTCCAATATTAAACTTAGAAACAACGCTTCGGAAAATAAAACGGCCTTAACGGCCCACTGTAAGGATACGGGCCACTATCCCGATTTCCAGAATGTTACTATATTGGACATAGAGAAACAATATAATAAGCGCTTCACCATGGAAATGCTCCACATTATGAACACGCCTAATGATAAGAGAATTAATTTTAAAGGTGACACAGACCAATGCGCATATGCATATCGCAATTTATTGCTTAAGCAACAACACAAAATGCAAGTCTCACGGCGCACATGAAAGAAAGCAGCGTACAGAAATTATTCCGCTAGCAGCATACTTGGGATCAGCAAATCATAATGTTGGATGACGACATATTCGTTGATCTATTGTTTGTATCCCTATATATTTGTTTGTGCATATTTTAGTTTACACTTACTGTACTTTAAAATTGTATACATTTTTGATGTTTATTTTACTTTTGTTTTCCGAACATATGATCAGTCGATAAAGAATAACCACAAGTGTAAGTTGTGTCTCGTTTATATGTATACCTAGTTGCATAACGTAAATTTTAATGACCATGTATCTGAAATGAATGCCCCCCTTTTTATACATTTGTGTTTACTTACAGTCCTGAAGATGGCTTCAGACTGAAGCCGAAATATTGACAAATTAAAAAAACCAATGAAATTTTAAACATTGTGTTTTATTTAACCACGGCCTTTAAGCTCATTATTATTAACATATTGTTATGATAAATTTTTTCTTAATTGAAAAAATGTTTAAATTAGAATAGAAGAAAGAAACAATTTTTTGGTTATAGCAGCGGCGCCTAAACGTTGCCGATGAAAGAATTTAGCAGTTCCCGAAATGGATCTATACAACGAGCTTTGGCAGCTGTCTAAATTTTTTCTTTCTTCTATTCTAATTTAAAAACTTTTTCAATTAAGAAAAAATGTATCATAACAATAATAATGATAAAAAATTATTGTTAGACCTTCAGCTCGATTCGAACCCGCGGTTAAACTTTATCTACACATCTGAAATTGTTGCGCAGAAAATTAGTACTCCTAAATTTCAATACGCATTATACTCAGTTGCAACTGAAATGTGTGTCTATGTTTTAACCTCTATACCACCTCTATGTATTACCTCTACAAATGGTGTGTGTCCACTATTACCCGCAAACGATTCAGCTATAGGTTATACAATATGGTCAACAGAGGTGTGTGTCTCCACTTTTAGGTACAACCCGTTCTGTAGCTAGTTACACTTTTTACCCGCAAATGTAGATGTATATACGTGTAAAGAAAACACGGCTAATATTGCGTTAAACGCAGCTACATATGTGAAGGACTGCTTATGTGACGGGGCTTTTATGACGCATGTACTTACATATGCAGGTATATAATCTAATTATATTAGACATACTCTACAAAATAATAGTTAAATTCTTATCAGTATTTGATTAAAAATTTAATTTGTTTTATAATATAAGAGAATATTCGCAGAAACATCTAAAATTTATTGTACAAAAGGTATTTCTATGCATTAAATCTTATTAAGACTTGTAAAAAGTTAGTACGACTACAACAGATTATAGAAATATCTTTAACATGAATTTTTTTTTAAGTACAGTGCTTGAAGTACTCATGAATTGTGAGTATTATTTTGTAAGGAGAAATCGTGCTATAGGTTAGGTTAGGCTAGGTTAGGTTAAAAGAGCGTGCGTGGGTATTACCCACACTTCCACTCGGAGACATTTTTGTCCATTGTGAGTGCCTTCAGTAAGTACAGCGTGGCGAAAAATTCGTTTAGCCCCATTACCTCCTAGTGGTCCTCAACGAACCACTTGCATTCCCTGATGAACCCAAAAGAAGCGAGACGTCCACCTGCCCAACTTCTGCCAGGCTGTCGAGGAAGCGTGAGCCCAGAAATCTGAGCCTTCTCCTTTGAAGTGCCGGGCATCGGCAGCTTCTGCAGAGGGAGCTTGTTGGTATTCGCCACCGTCGGAGCATTGGGTGATAGCACAATGACCTGTGATGACACCCGTAAGTACCCTCACCGCAGATTTGTTCAGTTTGAGAAGGAAGCTGGTGCCTTTCCTATACAAGCATGGCCATAAGGACCTTGAGACTTCGCAGTCAACCCTACTGGTCCATAGCAAATCCGTTGCCCTGTTCTCATATTCCCGACTCTCCGTAGGAGATAACTCAGCGGCGGTCGGACGGGGCTGTCCACCACTCTTATGTCTAAGTCGGAACCTTTCCTAACCATCTCATCCGCGAGTTCATTCCCTACAATGCCGCTGTACCCCGGGACCCAGAAATGGGAGACATTGAGATGAGTAATAGAAGCCAGAGAGGCTCTACACCTCTGCACGATGTCCGGTTTTATCATGTTGGACTCTAGTGCCCTTAAGGTGCCTTGGCTGTCAACAAAGATTGTTACGTCGGTGTTGGACACCGTACTATATTGGAGCAGCTTTGCCGCTCTGTCTATGGCATAGACCTCGCCTTGGAATACATTGCATGCGTCAGGAAGTCGGAATGATTGACTTAACCAAGAAAGATAATGAGTTTTGAATTAAAAGGGATTGCACTCGCTCACTAACTAATCAACTCAACGATTTTCTAATACTACAAATATTTACTCAGTATTTACAGATTTGATATATAGCCTGTATGCATATAAATAGCAGTATACTCACTAAAGTTTTTAACAACTTATCCAAGTAATAAACTAAAATCAAGTACAGTAACTGTACATACTAGTTACTATGTATATTAGGGCGGATCAAATTGTATGGGGAAAAATGAGGAAAAAAACTTCAGGTGCACATCCAGTTTCTGAATCTATGGGTCATACTGAGTAATATTGTCCATAGGACCATAGGTCTAAAATGAATTTCGAGCCTGCCTAATTTTGTTAGACAATTTTATATCCCAATCCGAATCCGAATTTGACATTTATATTCATGTATTTTATTTGTGAGAGCCGCTATTCGGATTGGAATATAAAATTTTCTAACAAAATTAGGGAGGCTCGAAATTCATTTCAGACCTATGGTCCCATGGACAATATTACTCAGTATGACCCATAGATTCAGAAACTGGATGTGCCTTTTCAACAATAAATTTGACCCACTCTTATGTATATACATACATATGTACCTACTGTAACCCAACGTGTCTCTTCTCCTATCTGAGTGGATTCTAACAAAAGTTCGGTAATGTGGTTTCATAAGGAATTTCAAAGAAATCGAATAGATCTATCTTAGCTGCCATATTTCAAACTTTGTTTAAAAAGCGCCCTATCTAACCTTAAATTCACAATAATTTGACATTAGCTGTGGCGTTAGCGAACCTACCTTATCCGAAGTAATATTCATCCCCTAACATGGTTTTATGTCGAAGTATTTGTGTATACCAAGTACATCAGCAGAATCTGAGCGAACTTTCTCCATGGCTGGAAATGTTATCAGTTCATCCAAAAGTTGTTTGTCACCACAAAACGCAAGCCTTCTAACATACCCTTCTATATAATAATTGCTTCATGAAAGATATTGATAAAACTTTATAAATTTGCTAATTTCGTATATAATTTACTTTTTTTTACATAATTACGATGTACGATTATTCGATTTTGGCTTATCGAATTGTGAAAATCGAGTATATTTTCTATATATTGGCGGCCGCCGTGGTGGGGTGGTAGCGTACTCCGCCTATCACACCGAAGATCTGGTTTCACCCCCTGGCAAAGCAACATCAAAATTTCAGACACAAGTTTTTCAATTAGAATAAAGTTTTCAGTTATCAGTTATTTGGCAAGCACTCGGAGTGTATTTCTGGCATGAAAAACTTTTCAGTGAAAACTCATCTGCCTTGCAGCTGGCGTTCGGAGTCGGCATAAAACATGATGGGCTCCTCCCGCCAATTTGCGGAAAAAAAGAGAATAGCGCAAATTGTAAGAGAAGCTCGACTTGACATATACAGCCAAACATATTTTTGTTGTTGTAACTTGATCATTTGACATCCGAATAACAGCAGATTTGCGTTAAGCTAAAAGAAATTATGTCAAATCTAAATTTAATGACGACATTTCTTCCAAAATTTTGCGAAAATTTTAAAATCCTGAGCAGTTTTTCTGAAAGATGATAAAGCAACGCAATGAACATATTTCATAGATATAACTGGACAAGATCCTGCTCGTCTTTTGTTTTTAATCAGAGCTTAGAATACAACCTCCCTATTAAATTCGCGTTTGTTTCAAGCATTGAATATGAGATCGCAAAGTGTATAAAGCCTTCGACACGATTAATCAATATATATTACTAATGAAACTTAAACATTTCGGCTTTGGCTCAACTTCAATAAAATTGATGGAAAGTTATCTTTCGCACAGGCTACAAGAAGTCTAGAACGTGGAAGAATTCTTTCAGGTGTATCCCAAGGATCAATCTTAGGTACAATCTATTTACTGCTTTTATTAAAGGCATTGTGCATTGCTGTTACATTTCCTTCATACATTTATATGCTGAAAATATTCAGATATTTTTCGCGACCAATCGGACTGAGGGAAGATCTTGTGCTTAGGCTGAACGATGATCTTGAAAAAATATCACTTTGGGCTAAAACGAATGGCCTTTGCCTAAACGAGGACAAAACACAGGTCTTGCCAATATTGAACGACTCGTTAGACCAAAATTGGAAAATACCTATAGTCCTCGATGGAAAGTTATTACAATTTCATTCCGTGGGATCGGCATTGAGGTTCGGCTTAAAAGTTAACTCCCGCTAAGTAAATCAGATTCGTTACAGCATATCAAAAATATGCAATACCGTAAGAAACTTGCGGCATAATGTTCCTGCCTTCATCATAACCTCAACTTCAACTACTTAATACTAGGTACAAACACACGCCATATTGGCAATTTATACCATTTGGGCAATTTATTACGCAATTTATCATATAATAAATTGTAATAACAAATTGCCAATTTAAAAAAAATTGCGTAATAAATTGTTTCAAACTGTAAATACAACCTTGTAAAGTGTGTTTATTGAGTAGATTTAAACGTCAGCTGCGCATGGCTCAACTATATGGTTGGCTCATCTCATCAGCTGATATTATTTTTTTCATTTCACTGGAGTAGGAATTGTCAAAAGAGGATGGCAAACTCAAAATGAAACCAAAACATTGAACACATTATCTTACAACACACAAAAATTTTAAAGTTTTATGTTTTCATTCCATTCCATTCACCTAATTCCAACACGCACATTTTGACATTCTGAACACAGGTATGTTATTGCTGTAGAGATGAGCCAACCGGCCATCAAATTGCTATTGTGTAAGCTAAATTGAGTTGTATGAACACCACTCAATTTGAATTGATATTGCCTCAATTTATTTTTCTGTTTGAACATAGCATAAGGCCATAATTATGTTACATATAACTTATTTTGAAACTGTGTATGGAGATTTAGACCATGAATTTAAAAACAATTAAAGTTAACAGTGTGGCCAAGGTCATGTAGTCGCATCTAGATTATTCTTTGTTAGTGATGTGAGAGTATAGATTTCGTTACCAATTCCAATTAAACGAATTAAATCATATGAATGCTTTATAAGGCAGTAAAAAATCTTTTTTATTAATTATCTCGTCCAAGCTTCCAATCCCCTACCTTAATAAGGCCTTCGTTTTTTGTTAAAAACTAATACTATGTACAAACACACACCAAATTGTCAATTTATACCATTTGGGCAATTTATTAAGCAATTTATCATATAATAAATTGTAATAACAAATTGCCAATTTAAAAAACATTGCGTAATAATTTGTTTCCAACTGCAAATGCAACCTTGTAAAGTGTGTTTATTGAGTAGATTTAAACGTCAGTTTTACGCATGGCTCAACTATAGGTTGGCTCATCTCATCAGCTTATTTTATTTTTTTTATTTCACTGGAGTAGTGATTGTCAAAAGAAGATGGCAAACTCAAAATTAAACCAAAACATTGAATACACTTTCTTTCAACACAGAAAAGTTTCAAAGTTTTCAACCAGCTATCAAATTACTATTGTGTAAGCTAAATTGAGTTGTATGAACACCACTCAATTTAAATCGAAATTGCCTCAATTTATTTTTCTGTTTGAACATAGTATAATATGAATTTTAGCTTAATTTAAAAAAAAAAAAAACTTCTATTTTCCCTTTTGAATATGTGCAAAAAAAAACTATAATTTTAAATTCTTTTTTCCTGAGGGTCACCTCAAATCTTCCCTTTATCCTGAAACTTGTTTTCGTATAATTTTGCTTGCGATTTAAAGCAGTTGTATCACTTAATGTATCTGTGATTTTCTTTTCATCAAACCATAAAAATACTATGTTAAAGCGCTTGCAGAAGTAATAAGGACATTAGAAGAAATAACATATAGAGATATTCAAGATTAAAATCATTGAATTATCAACTTGAATAATCGCATATCAAATAACCAGGTCACAATAAGAAAACATTTTCGTGGTATTTGCAAGGATCAACAAAAATAAAAAATAAATTTTTCCAGACCTTCGCAACATAAGCCTCAAATTCAAGGGCGGATCTTTGCGGTTTTTAATTCCATACTAGCAGACCCGCGAGACATTATTATTCCCTAACCTTGGTCTATCTATATAACTTTTAAGACGTTTTTACCTCTTGCTCTACCTCCCCCTATCCCTATCACCCCTTTTCCTTATCCTTTTACTCACTCCTCCCTCTG
Source organism: Eurosta solidaginis (assembly GCF_040869045.1). Taxonomy (NCBI): domain Eukaryota; kingdom Metazoa; phylum Arthropoda; class Insecta; order Diptera; family Tephritidae; genus Eurosta; species Eurosta solidaginis. The sequence continues at coordinate 203,988,938 of NC_090322.1, read as the reverse complement.
CCTTTCTCTTTCTCTGCGTCTCCTTCTCCATATTTTCCTTCACTTCTTTACCGCTCCATCTATCCCTAACTCTCTATCTTCGTATAACTCTATCTCTTTATCAGTATCTTTTTCTTTTTTCTCTTCTCTCTAGTTCTTCTTATTCTTCTCCATTCCTCATTCCCAGTCCCAGCCCCAGTCCCATTTCCGCTGTCATTCCTAGCCCCAGTCGTTCGCTGGTCCATCACCCGGTAAAATTATCTTAAATACTATCCTAGACAAAGGGCTGCCTATACATATTGTAACGAATTTACTGCAAATCCTCTTATTTGCAACCTTTTGCTAAGTTCGAATCACTAAACTGTTGAATAAATAACTCCAATATTTAATAATGCAAAATGGCCTTTATTCAAGTACTTTCAAAATAACACTTCTATTGATCGACAGATAGCGTGCTTAATCGCAACTGATTCTCGCTCCTCTACTGGTGTCGCCTGTTACACTGTTTGGTTTACTCGTTGATATTTCTAGGCGGTTCTGTTCTAGATTCTACTAGTTGGTTATCTGCTATAAGTTTCTCAGCTATAACTACAGATGCACAATTTTTATAGCTTCTCTCACAGCTCATGCGCGTGTGTTTGTGAGCGACATTATATTGCATATCTCAGATAAGATATCTGCATGTGTTTGTGCGTTGCTTCTCCGCTGCGTGTACGTACATATATGTAGACATAATAATTGAATTATTGATGTGCATCAAGTCACTGCTTAGAGATGGTAGTACCCCTTAGTGTTGCTAATATTCGTAACAATATGTATACCATTTTTCAGGCAAATCGAACCATGAATAGAATTTTTTCGAATAGATCGGTCCCTGGCCCACAGCCAGGAAAGAAACTTCACAGGAAGACTCACCGGGTTGCTGTGAAGCTATTCTGGCAATTTGAATAAAATCTGCGCAGTGGTTTCGGAGGCCATAAGCTGCAAACAAACATTTATCCCTCTATATATACTATAGATTATATATGTACATAGCTCAAATCTTCTTAGTGCACAAACATTAGCCTATACATACAAACATGGTCAAAATTAGAACTCTTGTTTAAGAATTTTAACTTGTTCAAACGAAAGAGTATTTTTCAAGAGATGTATGCATACCATTTATGTTGTATTAACTTGTCAACACGCATAAATATGTACATACATATGTCAAGCTGTTATGAAATGGAAATCCATACATACATCAATACATACCTATGAATGTACTACCGAAGTTAAATAACGCTAGCGAATGCTGGCTTTTTTCCACATTCGATCTAATTCAATATGTACATATGTATGTGATGCATAATGCGATGTGGTGAAAGTCCCACTCAAAGCAAGTTTGCTCGTACAGTTCACAGCGAACAAACACACGAACTGCATTTTTTGGAAAATATGTTACTTTTGTTTAAACAATTTGGCTCATATTAGAGAGAAATCAAGTATTTTTTTATGCAGAAAGAAGGTAAATATTTCAAAGTTTTAGTGCAAAGAAGAAGTATTACAATCGATCCATACGTTTTTCCTGTGTAAAAAAATAATTAATGATTTTTCACTTTGTTTTGAAAATGTGCCAGGTATATACTTATTTTGTTTTGTTGATTTTCCGACAGGGTGGATAAATGATGTATATTGGAACGATTTTCAGTCATCCCTTATGTGTATATGCTGTGTGCTCATTCAGAACCGAGGGCGGTTTTTACTGATCGATTTGTGTGGCCGACTGAGGCAGGTAAAAGTCCGTAATTTTAGTCGTTTGGCCTTCTTTGGGGGTTTGTTGTTTTGGTGCGTTAATTGTTTTGTATTTATTTGTTGTTGTGTGTTTGTCTGTTGTACCTGTGTGATTACTTTGTTTCTTGCAAACAAGTTTTAAAGGCTCGAATATTTTGTCAGAAATTGGGTTTATCTGTTCGTTTATTATTCTACCGTCGAATGTTTTCTGTTTGTAGATTTCCATGTTTTCGGGTACGTTGAGACGTCGGCCTTTTGCTTGTATGTGAAGAACCCTAACTGTTTTATTGATGTTTGCTGGGGAACATTCATTTCCGACCATGTGATTGATTCGCGAAGTTAAGGCTCTGGTATGTTTGCATTCCGTGTTTTTTGTTGTAATCTCTAATGTGCTCTCTGAACCTCGTTCTTATTTTCCGTCCTGTTTGTCCTATGTAACTATGTTGGCAGCCACAGATAAGCTTGTATACGCCGTGGCTGCTCCTCTGAGTTAGTTTTAGTTCTTAGTTTCCGCCCTAGATTGTTCGATGTTTTGAACGCTGTGTTAATGATGTATTTTTTAAAGAAGTTTATATGTTGCTTTTCCAGTATATGTCATAGTCGTCCAGGTGTTATTATTTTCCTTTTCATTAACACGTTTTGGTTCACCATGCTTCCTTCTGTGCTTATCTACTAGTACTTTTTTATATCCGTTGTTTGTAGCAATGTTATATATGACTTCAAGCTCTCTCTTGTATCTATGCCCCCTATGTAAGAGGTGTTTTTATATATACCTTCATATTATATTGAAAAAGTCCACCTCAAGTAGGTAAGCTTTTAAATGCGTTTTAAAATCGGAGCATTCTGTGTGATGGAATTTCAACGGTATCTAGCGTCTTTATTTTATAAGATTTATAGAGAGATAATATCCCACGTACATTCAAAATAATCGTCTCTAATGCTGCGTCATACATAAAAATATTCAAAATCGTATCACCTTTTATAACGAACTTTTATTAATCCCTATGCGCATACTTCACCGGCAGACACCGTGCGTATGATAAACATTTTACATTTAGCGCGAATCTAGAACTTTTTTGCAATTTAACCTTAGATCAGTTGTTTAAGAGAGCTGCTCATGTGCAGTTCGTTTAGTGTGACGAAACGCGTTAACTTCACTTTTTTAATTAAAATATCAAAAGCTGTTTGATTCTATATCTATATATATATGTGATACCTCAGTAGACAAGTGGTTAAATAATTCTAAAAGCGTAGACGAACATGCAAAAATTACAAAAAAAGGGAAAAAACAATATTTTACATGTTTTATGTATTTAAACTTGCGGTGATAGTTGTGTAAATAGATGCAAAAAAAACTTGTGTAAATAAATCTGATTAACATTTGTGATACATTGCTGGTGATATACATACATACGCACATGCATACAATTATAGAAATTAGTTATATGAAAATGAAAGTCAAAACATTCTTGTTAAAATATAAATATAAATATAACTATTAAATATATAAATTTTTACGTAATTAGTCGTAATATATGATAAAAAGTGCAAATTCGATCCTGTGTATATTAAAAATTTGTCGTCATAAGAAAAAGTTGTACCTCAAATATTTTTAAAAATTTTAAAAATATACCTCAATAAATAAATAAAAGATAAAATTTATTTTAAATATTGTGCACTCCCAACACAAATAAGGAAATTTATATCTAAATACGGCGCAAGAAAACAAACAACCAAAATGCGTATCAGTTTACCTGCTGATCTGCTAAATACAGCATATGAAACCAGGTAACAAAGGAACATATTAATATTGAGTAGATATATTACACATATACAGTGAAACCTCCCTTGGGTAAGCACTCACCGTCAGTGAACTCATGTACGCCCAAGAGAGGTGTCCGCTCAAGGGAGTGGGTAGCTATTAATTTTTTTTTTATTATTTAACATATTAAGTACTCGTAACCTTTTATTTTCAAGAGCCATATCTATTCTAATATCTACAGCACAGTCGGAAAGTATTAGAACAAGATAAAACAAGTAAGACACTTTTACTTGTTGGGTGTAACCGAACATTATATACTCAGCATGAGCTTCAGTTGTACATTTCATTTCAGATAAATTACTTTTCTACATAACACGTGGCACCGCCCCACTTGAAAATCTACCTACATATGTGCGCCCGTTTAAAAAAAAATGTCTCCCCATTTCCTCTTACAATAAAACTTGATAAGTGAAATATCATTGATTCAAAACTATTTTTGCTAAGTTATAACTTATTATTCTAGTCTACGACCCTTTTAAACTTGTTTTATATCTAAGTTGCTGTGGACCTTTCTATCCAACTTCGACCCATACGTGAACTAGTGACCGGTCCCATGCCCCAGATAATTCCTCTTCCCCACTCCTCTCTCGGTGGAATGACTGGGGTGCAGGTTGTATAGGGAGCCGTTATCGGTTCTAAGCAGTTAAAGTTCTAACTTTAAGACAACATCTTTGCTAATGACGTAATTGGATAAAAAGTTTTTTTAGGTTTGCATATTTTTTTTCGAATGGCTCTAAACCTGATAAATTTCTTGTAAAACCGTATAAAACTACTTCTAACTTATTCATTAAAAAGTAAATAAAGGTTTCTTAAGCTCCTATAATTCAAAATTTGTAAGAAATGTCGGGTAAAGAGCTTTATAAACCAATATTTTTTCTGTAAATACGGGGGTGAATTTTATTTTTCTTTGTTAGCAGGATTTGACACGAAGAAACAGAGCATCCCCGAAACTTTTAACATTTTCGGTCTAGAAAAAATAGTAGTCGATTGTGCTTTTATTTTCTAATCGGTCTAACAAATACTTTTGGTTTTTTTTTTTAAGTTTTTGAGAAAAATTCTCTGAGGTGAGTAATTTTTTCATATGGCAGGATTTCTATGATTATTGTTACTCTTCTTGTAGTATTAATCAAAGTTAAATAGATTCCAAACTCGTTTTTCAAAATTATCAGCTTACGTGGTCATATCAAGCTGGGAGGATATTAGGTCAATTGACGTTATGACCACTTCAAATGATCATACGATCAATTGCCCTATGACCACTTCAAATGGTCAATAGACTTAATGACCTTTCTTAGATTGACTTTATGGCCATTGAGACAATTTCTGTTTGACATTACAGCAATTTAAGATCTACAGCAAAACAAAAAACTGGTTAGTCGTTAGTTGAATATTTCTCTGCCTATTTCAAAAGAGTCCTCACCGACCCTGCTTTTAATCCGATTTTGCACTGTAATAAAACAAGAATTAGAAAATCTAGAGCCACAGGCGAAAACTTGGAATAAAACATGGCGCGATTTTGTATTCCAATTTCTTTACAACTCTTATTTAAATAATTGATTCTTGTTTTCAAGAAATCCACGCTGGTCCAGTATTAACCCCGATGAAACTGGAATATAGAAAAAGAAGCGCGACAGGCGAAACATTCAAGTTTTTTCTAAGCTTCTAGCTTATTCAGGTCAAGGATCAAAATATAGAAAAAAAGGAACGCCATATCCGAATATTTGAAATAAAAAAGAATGTCTCTTTTTATTCGACTGAAGAAAAATATACCAAAAAAACCGTAACTGTGTTCGTTAATTGTTAGCACTGTTATACGTGGCGGTGGGAAACTAAATAGTTGACCTTATGGCCACTTGGGAAAAAAAGAGAACTTTATGACCATTTCCGAAAGGTAGGGTGCTCCTTATGTCAATATCGTTGATATGTAATATGGCCATAACTTCAATTGAATAATATTGGTCATAAGGCAGATTGATATTATGGCCATTTACCTTATGCCGTCCTCCTATAACAAATCTATCCAGAGATCGTCCGGCTAGCACCTTAATGGTGCTAATACTCGAAACATACCGGACCAATATCAGGCAAAGGACCATCATCATCGGTAGTACTCCCCAAAGTCTGAAGTAGTTGCACATAAAATTTCCAAAATTAGTGTCTGTCTCCATTATTCACTATTGTGGGTATGCGTTATTTACCATTTCCGAAAAATATGCACCACCACTATGCACAAGTGCCGATAAGTATTTTTATTAGTCGCAAACGCAGATGTATATGCATGTTTAAAACAGAGCTCATAAAACAAGAAACATGAACTTATGGAAAAAGTTCCGAAATTGGTTAAGAAATGATGTTGGTTTTAATTTATTTGCAAACATTTTTTAAACTTTATCTTGCACAAAATATTTCCCACTGTATAAGAAAAGGGGCTCTATTACCTACGAGACACGCGACGATTCTGGACGATATGACGAAGGGGCAATTAAACGGAATAATAACCGACCTAACATCCAAAACAGACCACACACCAGAGGTTTTGGACTTCCAAGTTCAGAACATACGATATCCTTCAAGGGACGAATGGGAAGTAGGCCTAGACAACGGCAGGGGCACCACAATATACACCGACGGCTCGAAAATGGAAAAGGGAACTGGAGCTGGGATGTACTCAACACATCTACAGCTCAGCCAATCATTCCGACTTCCTGACGCATGCAGTGTATTCCAAGCCGAGGCCTATGCCATAGACAGAGCGGCAAAGCAGCTCCAACATAGTGCGGTCTCCAACACCGACGTAACAATCTTTGTTGACAGCCAAGCCGCCTTAAGGGCATTAGAGTCCAACATGATAAAATCGGACATCGTGCGGAGGTATATCGCCTCTCTGGCTTCTATAAGTCATTTCATTGTCTCCCTTTGCTGGGTCCCTGGACACAGCGGCATTGAAGGAAATGAACTCGCGGATGAGATGGCTAGGAAAGATTCCGACTTAGACATGACTCAGGTGGACAGCTCCGTCCGACCGCCGCTGAGTTATCTCCTAGGTAGAATCGATGAATATAAGAAAAGGGCAACGGACTTGCTATGGACCAATAGGGTTGACTGCGAAGTCTCAAGGTCTTTATGGCCATGCTTGGATAGGAAAGGCACCAGCTTACTTCTCGAACTGAACAAATCTGCGGTGAGGGTACTTACGGGTGTCATCACAGGTCATTGTGCTATCGCAACAATGCTCCGATGGTGGCGAATACCAACAAGCTCACTCTGCAGAAGCTGTCAGGATGAGGAGGAAGAGGAGTCGATCTACCACTTTCTCTGACAATGCCCGGCGCTTCAATGAAGAAGGCTCAGATTTATGGGTTTATGCTTCTTCGACAGGCTGGCAGAGGTTGGGAAGGTGAACGTCTCGCTTCTTCTTGGGTTCATCACGGAAAGCAAGTGGTTCGTTGAGGACCACTAAGAGGTAATGGGGCTGAACGAATTTGCCGCCACCCTGTACTTACTGAGGGCACTCACAATGGACAAAAATGGCTCCGAGTGGAAGTGTGGGTAACACCCACGCACGCCCTCTTAATCTAACCTTAACCTAACCTACCTACAGGTTGAGGCATTTTGTAGAACGTGAGGTGACCTAGTCCAAAAGTTTAAATTTAAAAGGGTACAATTTTTCCCAGAAAAGAAAACACCAAAAAAGCCTTACACACTCTTAATTACTCAAAATCATAAAAACCTTGCACTGTGAAAACAAAGCGGCACACTTCACAGATCTTTACCCTTTTGTTAAGCTATTTGTAACGTCGCAAAACCGCACATTTCCTGAAGTGTACACAAGTGGTGCGCAATGTACGTCATGGCGTATAAGTAACGTAAAACAAATTAAAAATTTTGCAAACAGAGGCTTAAGACGAAAAAATGTCGCATTTGTCTTTTATCATTAACAAATACAAGTAAACCTCTTGTTTCCGTCAAAATTTACAATTCCACAATTACCTGCAACATCATCTGATAAGCGTTTTATTACGGCAATTCCGTTATAAGCAGAATAAAATAACCCACGAGTCAATTTATGTATTCGAAATATGTATGTAAATAGGGAGCTTCACGCCAAAAAGCATTTGATAACAATTGTAAGTTCGCGGTAATGTGAAAATTTGTACCTATATTTTTACCTACATACAAGTACAATGGTGAGTTGATAAAAAATTTCAGTAAGCATCTTTGTATCTTAAAAAACTAAATTACACCTTTTCCAGTTTAAGTTCAGAACTTTACAACTCACGTTCAGAAAATTGCAATTCAAGTTCAGAAAATTACAATTCAAGTTCAGGATTTCATATTTAAATTCAGAAATTTACAATTCAAGTTCAGATAATTACAATTCAATTTCAGAAAATTACAATTCAAGTTCAGGAAATTAGAATTAAAGTTCAGAAAATTACAATTCAAGTTCAGAATTTCCAATTTAAATTCAGAAGTTTACAATTCAAGTTCAGAAAATTACAATTCAAGTTCAGAGTTTCCAATTAAAGTTCAGAAAATTACAATTCAAGTTCAGAAATTCCAATTTAAATTCAGAAATTTACAACTCACGTTCAGAAAATTGCAATTCAAGTTCAGAGTTTCCAATTCAAGTTCAGAAAATTACAATTCAAGTTCAGAAATTCCAATTTAAATTCAGAAAATTACAATTCAAGTTCAGAATTTCCAATTTAAATTCAGAAATTTACAATTCAAGTTCAGAAAATTACAACTCAATTTCAGAATTTTCATTTCAAGAAAATTACAATGCAAATTGAGAAAATTATAAGTAGGGTGTTATTTTTCAAAAGTTATTCCAATTCATACTACGTAATGTAATACTTATATGTTATTTGCGGAAGTGTTGATCCTTCGTTGACAATGGTAGCTTGGATATACTGTGCCCAAAGTTTTCTCCAAGGCGGGTACATCCCGAGCTAAGAAATCAAACGGAGGATAACTCTTTTGAACAAATGCAAGAGGACGCTCCGGCCATGAAAGTACTTCAGTCGACACCGCAGTTTGAAAGCAGTGGAAGGGGGAGACCTCCACAGAGTTGCTATGTAGAAGAGGCAGGTGGAGAAAGACTTGATCTGTGCACACAGTACTTATACGTTACTTGCAGGATTGTGCACGCTCCGTTGATTTCGTCATCACTGTGGTCATACTCGATGCAGATCAATGCTTGCGACCTTTAGAATATAGCTGGATGTCCTTGTAACTGACCTCTTATGAGAGAAGGAGAGAGAAGAGAGGAAGCGGTGTTTTTCGCTATCTCCTTCATGTGAGCAAAATTGGTTTAAGTAAGGTAAAAAGTCCAATGCTTCCTTGACAGATAGTAGGCATTTATATCCTTGTATGAAATTATTAGCGCTAACATTTACCATCTTACATACTTTTATTTCCATTGCATGAAAGAAAAAATTCTTGACAAACTTTCTGAACTTAATTATAAGTTTCTGAACTTGAAATGCAATTTTCTGAACTTAAAATGAAAATTCTGAACTTGCAATGAAAATTCTGAGCTTGAATTGTAATTTTCTGAATTTAAACTGGAATTTATGAAATTGAATTTTAATTTTTTGAACTTGAATTGGAAATTCTGAACTTTAATTGTAAATTTCTGAACTTGAATTGTAATTTTCAGAACTTGAATTGTAATTTTCTGAATTTAAACTGGAAAAGGTGTAGAAATTTTACAAAAATAACATGCATGATAATGTTACCCAGCAGAGAGTGAATACCCCTAATGATAACAACGACATATGTTCACAATAATTTATAATTTGCAATTCATTTTTCTGAAAAAGGGCACTTATTAAAGCGTTCGATATTTAACTTAACTCTTAATGGTATGCGTGATTCGTGGAATGGTGTTTTCACAATAAAACTGCATTCTTTATGGTGAAATTTTTACGTACTAAATAGATGAAAGCTGCATATATCATGGCTTTGAAGAGTGCTTCTCATAACACTATGCGACAAAATCAACTTTTCTCCTGGGTATTGGACCAAACAAACCTTTTTGAGGAGATTGAGGCTTAAGTATAAAAAGTACTATCTCTGTTTTTCGAAGTTAACGTCCAAAAAATAGATAACGGCTTTCGAATTTCGAAATTCTACATTTCGAAATTTTATTTTTTTTTGTTAACGCGTTCAGCGTTAAAAGCGTTAAGTAAAAATGTGGTCGTGATCCGCTCTTTTCCCTTATTTGAAGGGCTGAATTTTTTATGCATATCAAAATAAAGGCCATTTAACCACCTTCACAGCAATATTAAGATTTTTTATATGGGTTGCAAAAATTCGGAAATATGAGGTTTTTCATATTTTCGAAGTTCTGACTTTTCAGCTCGTATAACAGCTGTTATAAAAAATTTTTCAAAAAAAGAAAAGAAAACAGAAGCCATTCAAATAAAAGAAGAACGCGTACCACGACCACATTTTTACTTGTTTAATTTGCTGAACGCGTTAACAAAAAAAAATAAAATTTCTAAATGTAGAATTTCGAACTTCGAAAGCCGATATCTATTTTTGGACGTTAACTTCGAAAAACAGAGATAGTACTTTGCCTACTTAAGCCTCAATGTCTACAAAAAAAGTGGGTTTGGTCCAATACCCAGCCGGCTGTTGCACAGTGTAATCTAAGTGACTTCGCAATGAAACTTTATTCTATTTTAATTGTTTTAAGTATGGCGATGACCTAAAATTATGGCACAATATAGCAAATGAATTTCAGAAATGGTAACATGACATGTGTAGAGATGGGATTGTACCGGGTATTTACCATTAATAAATAAATAAATGTAAGGCGCGATAACCTCCGAAGAGATCTAAGGCCGAGCTTCTCTTCCAATTTGCGTCGTGCTCCTCTTGCTTTTCCCTACAAATTGGCCGGACGGGACCTACATGTTTTATGCCGACTCCGAACGGCATCTGCAAGGCAGATGAGTTTTCACTGAGAGCTTTTCATGGCAGAAATACACCCGGAGCGCTTGCCAAACACTGCCGAGGGGCGACCCCGCTTAGAAAAATTTTCTTCTAATTGAAAAACGTTATTTCCAAAATTTTGATGTTGCTTTGGCCGGGGTGTGAACCCAGGGCATACGGTATGGTAGGCGGAGCATGCTACCATCACACCACGGTGGCCATTTTTATGGGTAAATACCAGGAAAATACCCGGAATATTCCTTATTCTATATCTTTTTTTGGATACTTAAAAACCATTTGAATAGAAGCTGCTTGGAATTACAATTCAGCAATTAAATTTATACGTCATTTGAAAATAAGAAATTTTCGTTTTGATTTTAAACAAACAACCCAGCAAACACTCGGAGTCAACAATTAGTCTGAAAGGACTCCAAACTTTGGATCGTTTGCACTCGTTATGAACTTATTTAGGAGCCTGAAGTGAATGCTATGTATCTTCTAGCACGCTCATATTTTGCCTATAACATAAGTCTTATTCAGAGCTCCTTCCGATATCATATGTGAGCCTTATTGGTCTCATATACTGCTAATTTTGAGTTCTTTAATTACACTATTTCAGGGCTTTTAGGAAGAATTTTCGACACATACCCGAAGCGGAAAACATAGGGGAGAAAATTGTTGTGATAAAACTCTCATGAGGATAAGATAGAAATGAAATTAATAGATATTAGTTGAATTAAATTTTTACTTAGAAGAAATTGTCGCAGAAAAATTTCTGGGTTTTAATTCCGGAGCTGCCTAGTTTACTAATTTTAATATTTTTCGTTTTTTCATAATTTCATCAAATTGGAATCATAAAAGGCTCTAAGGTGATAGCATTTTTGAAGCTGAAATTTTTCACATATTTCGGACCCATATTGGAACTCCATAACTGTAAGCGCATCGAGAATGTTTATAGGGTACACATATTTACGCAAACAAAGCTATCCCTCAAACATGCTCAGGACGCTCATTATTTAAGAATCTGAAACGAGTCCAAAATAAGTGGGCAATATAGGAATCAGAAACGCGTAGGAGGGAGGGTAAAAGAAAATTTAATTTTTGCCTTTTATTTCACGGTCTAAAAGGTCCTAACCTAGCATGCAAAAATTAACATTTATCAAATATATTTATATATGTATGTTCGTAAAAGCGTGCTTGGAACAAATATTGATACTTTGTTACGACAATTTTTCATTTTAATACAAAATTTTTTGTTTTGTATTGTTTTTTGCTCATGGGCGCTTCTCGACATTTTTAATGTGATCGCAAAGCTGCCACGTTCTGTCCTGGTGTGTCGAACTATATATTAGAGATATACGCCGCCGCCGCCGATTTTGGTCGTTTTTCGCACGCCGCCGCCGAATGCCAAAAATATCGGCACGGCGGCGCGGCGTCCGGCGCGTGACTATATTTTCTACTCGTTTAAGACTGTTTAGGCCATTTATTGCTTATGTCGAAAATTGGTCGGATATGGTCGAAAGTAGTATCAACGGATACGCATCACTGCCAGTTATAAGAAACTAATTGCGAAATTTAACTCTTTTATAACTAATCAAAAGTTATTTAAAATAACAGGCGGCAAGTCCTTAAAACAAAACACTAAAAGAAGTTATATAATAAATTTATATGCTCAATTTGCATTTTTGAAAAAATTAATAATGAAAAATTAATTCAAATAAAATGATCCAAGGCGAACATGTTTTTAAATTGTCCTCAAGAATAAGCGAAATCAGTGATGCAAAATCCTTTAGTAGGTTCTAGGGGCATTAACACTCCTTTGAAATTATTCTTACCTCATACTTAAGTTGAGGATATATGTACTTATGAGAACGGTTTGAAAAATCACTACTTAAGTCTTGCATTCACACATCTGTTGTTTATTTGCGAAACTAAACAATAGCGTCTGAAAGGATAATTTTGATTTTCACACTTCATCCTTAAACACCCAAGTCTCTCGGTTTGATATTTCCTAAAGTTGGCGGCCCTATCCAAAACTAGTCCCTTGGAGTGAATCACATTGATTATAGCCTATCAACCAAGTTTAAATATCACCTACACGTTACGGCTCCTTTTACAAATGTGAATACGTAGGCACATATATCTACCAGGTGAGGCTTTGTCCTTCGCAAGAAGACTCAAAGTGGTGAAGCAAAAGCTTTCCCAAGACAGCGGAACTAATGACCATGTGTGATACTGCCCTAACGTAGTGGACAGTCGAACTTGTCTGAAAACTGAAGCTACGCGGTCATCCATAATGAGCTCCTATATCGTAAGACCGGAAAACAGTAGTTAACAACTTTCAACTTAAAATCCGTCGACTTTCATTCTAAATTTGATTTAACGAAGACTATTGAAATCAATGTTGTGAACACAAACGTCTGTAATCTTTGGTCTACATTTTAAAAATTTTATACAGGGTCCTTGTAAAATTTTAATTATGTAGATGCGCCGAGGAGTATACGATTTGCACCCATGACGCAATGACATCCACTTAGACTGCTTATGATTTCGAGGGCGGCATTCTTGGCCGAATAGTCACTCCCTAACGTTTCAAGGTTTCTCTTGTGTAGCTCGACAGCATAGCGCGACAAAAGCATCCTTTGGAAAGTCTTCGGAGCCACACCTAGAGCTTCTAGGAAAGTGACGTCGACGAAGGTATGAGTTCGAAGTCGCAGCCCTATAGCTTCTGTACTGGCATATGGTGTGAGGCTCAGGAGGCGTGGTAGCGACTGGTGGTAGGGATTCCTACTGTTCGCACATCGGGAATTGTAGCTCTAAAAAACAGCCGAAAAAACTGGAGGCGCCCTGTGCCACGAGAGTCATGAGTATTAATAGACCATTAATAGCAACCCTAAGTGTGTTTATGTGGCGGCCACCGTGGTGTGATGGTAGCGTGCTCCGCCTATCACACCGTATGTCCTGGGTTCAAAACCCGGGCAAAGCAACATCAAAATTTTAGAAATAAGGTTTTTCAATTAGAAGAAAATTTTTCTAAGCGGGGTCGCCCCTCGGTAGTGTTTGGCAAGCGCTCCGGGTGTATTTCTGCCATGAAAAGCTCGCAGTGAAAACTCATCTGCCTTGCAGATGCCGTTCGGAGTCGGCATAAAACATGTAGGTCCCTTCCGGCCGATTTGTAGGGAAAATCAATAGGAGCACGACGCAAATTGGAAGAGAAGCTCGGCCTTAGATCTCTTCGGAGGTTATCGCGCCTTATATTTATTTTTATTTTTATAAGTGTGTTTATGATTAAAGAAATTGTGTTCGCGACGATTATTAGGAGTTAACCCTAGGTGAAACTACGTTTTGCACGAGATATACAAGCAAAAGTGTGACTATTTTATGTATCTCTATTTCTTTTCAGCAGACGTAGCAAAACCAATTCCGAAGACCGGGGTTATGTTCGAAGCCTCTCTGGAGCAAGTGAACGAGGGACAATCCCTTCGCAAGGAGCTACTCCTGAAAATTTTTGAACGGTCAGCGAGATTTTGATGCAAAAACCCCGGATCTTTCCGAAATGTCCAACACGTTGATTTCCTTAAATACATATAAACAAATCCTTTCCTAAATATTATTTTTTTAAATAGAAAAATCAAGCTTTTAAAGTAAGAACACCGGCGTACGCCGGCGCGCCGCCTACGCCGCCGCCGCCGATAAAGTGATCGGCGTAAACCTCTACTATATATGCCCTCAATAAGCGCTGTCGATGCCTAATAAATAGGTCAAATAGGTGTCATACAATCAGAGTTTATTAGACCTAAAAATTACGGCGCAAAGAGTTCCAGTAGAGTGTAATATATTAGCTGTTTAAAAGCCTTTTAAGACTCATGTCGGACTCTTAATTAGGTTCAAATGATATACGCTAATAGACTCATATAGGACGACCAGTGAAAGAAGGGAAATATATTGGTTTCGGCCTCCCAAATGAGCTCATAGCGACTGTAAACGCTCCAATTTTGATTTTTTTTCTGACCCTTTTTTGATTCAACCGATAGCGTAATGGATAAGTACTAGAGCGGGTCAAATTTTTTTTCCATCAGGAGTATAGCAAAAACGTAATCTACAGATGATTCTAAGATTGCTGAAGACACCATAGCTCTAAGTCCGATTTAGAGTTCCCCACTTTTGCAAAATAGATATTTTTCCGTCTGTTTCCAAACGTGTTATAGAAAAAAACGTGAAGGTGCTATAGTTGTTACAGCAGAAAGTCGTGAAAAACACCCACGAATGGAGAGCAAAAAAGATTTTAAAAAATAATAACATAACATTACTTTGTAATAAATATAATACAATACTGAGTGAAAAAGCACTCCTTCTGGATAATGTTCTTGTTCTCCTTGAAGTAATTGTCAGCAGTTGTCTAGTAGCTTGTCGTTTTCTGTCAGATATATAATTAATTTTCTAGATGTTAGATTGTAACGCGATTGTTTGAACATATTTTTTGAAAATAAATTTACGTTCAGGAGAAGAAGGGGTTCGAAATAAACTTCGCCCACGCAATCTCACAGAACTAGCATCTTAAAATTAATTAAGAAATCGGAAGAAAATGAACCGTATGACGCGAAACCAGATAATGACTGCACTATCACAATTAGGCGTCGCACTTGATGAAGAAGCCACCTTAGTACAATTGCGTGCACTTTATGAAAATATACAAAGTGGTACTCCACTACAGTAGCTAGATGCCCCGAAGCAGCCAGCAGAACCGCAGCAGTCAGCAACTTCACAGCAGTCAGAAGTCGTACAACAGTCAGCAGATTTGCAACAGCTTCCAAGGGAATTGCAGCAATCAGACGACCTACAGCAGCCAGTTGTACCACAGTTATTTTCATATGAGCAAGTTTTAGAGCTCGAAACACAATCCGTTATCCGTCAGCGCTACTAGAGGCAGACGAAGAGGAAGAACTTTTGAATCGGCAACTAGCCATTGCGCGCAAACGACGTGAGTTACATATGTTGCAGCAGGAATTGAGCTTAGGCAATGAAAAGTAGATCTTGCCGTGCTTGATGCTATGGTTGCCAAATTCGATGGTTCTGAATTGCGAGATGTACGAAAATGGATTAACGACTTGGAGAACGTGTTTGAGGCATACAACTACATTGAACGAGATAAGCTGGTGGCGGCGCGGAACTTAATGACTGGACAGGCGAAACGCTTTATATCCATTATAACAGTACGGACATATGGTGAGCTGAAGTATGCATTACTTAAAGAATATGAAAGAGCATTTTCAATGCAAGACGTATTTGCCCAGGTGAGAGCGCGAACAATAAAAGTCAACGAAACTACATGACAGTACATCGTCGAAATGCAGCTTATCGCAAGCCGAGCAAATGTTCCGGAGCTGGAGTTAATCGACATAATCAGCCCTGTTCTGGATTCCGATTCCGATCAATTTTTTCGGAATCGAAATGGATTGGTGTTCTCTATTTCGATT
Source organism: Eurosta solidaginis (assembly GCF_040869045.1). Taxonomy (NCBI): domain Eukaryota; kingdom Metazoa; phylum Arthropoda; class Insecta; order Diptera; family Tephritidae; genus Eurosta; species Eurosta solidaginis. Next base: position 203,972,942 of record NC_090322.1, on the reverse strand, counting down.
CCGACCAAAAATTATCGGTTTGAAAAGTATTGCCTCTGAGCAGTCGGAATGAAAATTAATTGGCAGATTATACACATATGTTGTGATATTTGTCTTTCAAATAATTTTTTTTTAATTCTTCATTTTATTTGGAAGAGTTGTGTGTATTTTTTGTTTAAATCTGAGTTAAATTGGCATAATAAATCTTTCTTTAAAAACTTTTATCAAGAAATCTATTAGGCAAACAAATCGATGCTGATCGAAATGAAGTCGACCTGTTCTGAATTCCGATCCAGCGCATTTTTACGATTCGCACGCACAATAGCACGTATTCTTGCGTCTGCGCATCAAAAACCATATCTGCAGGCATTTTTTAATTAAAATAGAATTTTATGATACTTAAACCAAAACACATAAACAAAAACAGCTGATTAAACTGGTTACCGAATTGGAATGAAAACGATTCGAAATCGACTTCGAATCGATTTTTTACAATCGGAATTGAGAACACCAAATAGAAACCGAGTCGAAATCAATGTCGTTTTACTTTTCATTCCGAGTCGGAATTCAGAACAGGCCTGAATAATTGATGGTCTTCACGATAAATCAGTGCAAGTGTCGATGCTGTATGGGGCTACCTCTTTAGCCGAACCTAAAATGTTAATGGAGCGCTATGAGAAAAGGAAACGAATTAAACTACAGCCATTAAATGTAGCGGTAACGGGCAGCAAACAAAAGGATGCAGTTGTTTGCGGTACTCAAAGCAGCGCAGTAAAGCAGGAGAAAGTGCGGTGTTATAATTTTTTTGCATATGGGCATTATCAAGTGCTTGCTCTGAACCCAAAAGCAACCCAAGTGCTTGTTTTCTTTGTAATGAGGTGGGCCACACTAGATTTCAATGCCCAAAGAATAAAAGGATTGGCGTCGTGGCAGCAGCAGTTGAACCAGTAGAAAAATTGGAGGAAGATACAGAAGATCGTTTAGTACGTAGGGTGGTAGAGCAGTTAAATGCAAAAATTGGGTGAGTGTTGCCTTTTATTTGCAAGATAAGTGCACTGTATCAATTAAACGTTACATTCTTTTTGATACCGGCAGTCCGATTAGCTTTGTGCGGAGGTCATCTGTGCCTTTTGTTGTTAAAGACAAAAAGGAGGCAACAGAATATGGGGGAATTGGAAACAGGCGGTTAAATACATTTGGATTTATTAAATGTAAGGTTTTATTTAATGATACGGAATTTGATTTTTTGATTTTACCTGATGACCAAGGCACTATGGCTATTTGGACGGAATCTTCTAAGCCGAATGGGCGTTTGTTTATATAAAACACTGAATATTAAATATAATTAAAATAAATTATTTTCGTTGCGAAGTAAAATGCAATCATATAAACTTTCAGTTAGCGATATCAGTCTGCATCCAGCGAGGAAACCCAGCCAGTTTAAGTTGGAATTGAGTTGGCCTCGATTGAGGCTGATGTTGTGACAAAGGGAAAGACGCATACTAAACTATTTAACATTAGTAATCAGTTGACTGAGGTAGATGCTGATGAAGTGGAAAAGATAATTTTAAAAGAATACGTGGAACTGGAGAAAGGTAAACGGGTGGATAGGTATTTTATGAAGATTTCATTAAAAAATGACAATCCTGTGTATAGCGTTCCGCGCAGATAATCATTTAAAGAAAAAATTAGGTACAGGAAATAATCGATAGTTTATTATCTCAAGGAATTATAAAACCCAGCGAGTCTCCGTATGCGTCGCCAATAGTTCTAGTTCGGAAAAGGGATGGTAAGTTGCGTATATGTGTAGACTATCGAGAATAAGATCACTATAAAAGATAGATTCCCTTTACCTTTAATAGAGGATTGTTTAACATACATATGTATCGGGGAAAAAATATTTTAGTACATTAGATTTGCGGAATGGGTATCATCAAATTCCAATGCATGTAAACTCAATACCTTTTACAGCTTTCGTAACGCCAATGGGTCGGTATGAATACAACTGGGGCGTGTTCTGAAGCTCATTGCTGAAGCCGAGTTGAAATTAAATTTTAATAAATGTAAGTTTGCATATCAGGAGTTAGAATATCTAGGCTACAGAGTAAGTATTAAGGGAATACGACCCAGTCAGAGGCAGGTGGAAGCTATTAGATGCTATAAGGAACCATGCACTGCAAAAGAAGTACAACGGTGTCTTGGGTTGTTTTCATATTTTAGGAGCTTTATACCAAATTTTTCACGAATTTCTAAGCCGCTCGGACGATTGTTAGGTAAAAATATCAAATTTGAGTGGACAACTGAATGTAAGGAGGCATTCCAGACTTTAAGGAATCGACTGGCAGAATCGCCTGTTTTAAGTCTTTTCGACCCGAATCGTGAAACCGAGTTGCACGCAGACGCTAGTACTTGTGGATATGAGGCTGTCTTGCTTCAGAGGCAGACTGATCAAAAGTTTCATCCGATAGCGTATTTTTCAAGAAGGACCACCGATGCTGAATCACGCTATCATAGTTTTGAGCTGCAGACGTTGGCGATAGTTAGAGCCTTTTAACGATTTAGAGTCTTTATTTATGGAATTCATTTTACTGTTGTAACAGATTGTAATTCATTAGTATTAGCGCTCAATAAAAAAAAATTAATCCAAGGATTGCTCGGTGGATCCTATCTTTCGAAGAGTTTGATTTTAAGATTAGGCATCGGTCAGGAGAACAAATGGCACATGTGGACGCTTTGAGCAGGTCGACATGTGTAGCTGCAGTTGAAGAAAGCGAAGTAGATGTGAACCTTCAAATAGCTCAAATAAGGGATCCAGTGATAAAAGAGTTAAAGAAAAGATTGGAAGAGGCTGAGGTGGAGGGATTTGATATGGAGAATGGACTGGTGTTCCATGTGGAGAACAATGTAATTCAACTAGTACACGAGACTTATGGACACTTAGCGGTAGATAAATGCTTCGATCAAATTAAGAAGCATTATTGGTTCCCTGGTATGAGAAGGAAAATCAAAATATTTCTGGCAAATTGTTTGAAGTACATTTATTATTCAGCCCAATCTTGGAGCAATAAGAGGTGTCTCTATAGTATTCAGAAAAAACCCGAACCATGGGATACTCTCCATATGGATCATTTTGGTCCCTTTGATACAGTCAGATCAAAGCACAGGCATGTATTGGTAGTCGTCGATTCATTCAGCCTTATTGTAAACTTCATGTGAATAAATCAATCCCATGAATTTTTTATTTCCCATGAACAAAAAATTCGTATCGTTAATTTCATGTGAATCAATCCTTATATTCGAATTTCGAATATGCTATTGTGAACATCACTCATGTTTTGTTTACAAATTTTTGCAGAAAAAATTGCTGTTGTGTAGTCAAATATTTTTATTTTTGCGTTAAATATTAAAATTGTAATGATTAGTGCTTACTTGCGCCTTTGTTTAATTGAAGAGAAACTAATACCAGTCAGCAATTGGCTGAACGAGTGTCCAGGAGGATATTACGCGACAAGTGTAATCCCCTTGAATTACCCAATGCAAGGTAAACATGCAAATAATTATACTCGTAAACCAAATAAATAATCGCGTTTTAACTATTTATACATAGCTTTCACCAATTGTATAGAATAAATAAGCCGGCGTTCAAATATTTGTTGTATGTATTGCACAGTGGTCTGCCAGTGGCACGTAAATGTTTTGCAATAGACACAGTCGTAAAGCTTTCAGCTGCTCTAAGATTTTTTGGTGAAGGAGCATACCAAAAAGGAGTAGGGAGGCAAGTCGATGTTGGCTTATCGCAGCCACGTCTTGTCTGAAGTAGTGAATGTTTTTGAGGAGTGCCTTTGCAATCAGTGGATTAAATGGCCTACTAAAGACGAAATGCGTGAAATTGTTTTGGATTTTCATCAACAATTTAATATCCCAGGCATTATTGGCTGCATAGATGGCTCACACGTTAGAATTATAGGCCCTAGGAATAATAAACACTTATATTATAACAAAAAGGGTTACTATAGTATGAATGTTTTGCTGGTAGATTGTTAAGTTTGTGTATGCTTTTACGCATGTTAATAATTTTATCTGCAGGTATGTGATAACAAAATGGCAATAAGACACGTCGATGCTACACACGCTGGAGCCTGCCATGACTCATTAATTTGGAATACAAGTGAATTGAGGGTTTCAATGGAGCAGGATTACTTGCTAGGCACTAGAAATGTTTGGCTGCTAGGTAAAATTTTAATGAAATCTGTAAGTCCCAAAATCAAATTTTGTTCATAGGCGACGCTGAATATCCACTGGAGCCTTGGTTGCTAACACCCCACAGATCAGCGGAAGAGGGCTCCACAGAAAGCTAATTTAATGAGGTTCATGCACGTGGACGTAACATTGTGGAAAGGACCAATGGCGTCTTAAAAAATAGATGGAGGTGTGTAATAGGAGCCAGGGAGCTACATTATTCGCCTAAGAAAGCAGCTCAAATTACTAATGTCTGTTGCGCGTTGCACAATATATGCTTAAAGTATCGGTGCGATGACACACCTTTTATTTCAAATAGAGCTTCTCAACCGGAAATTTCTGAACACGTGTAGTTTGAAGAATCTGAATCGCATTCAACATACCTCAATGAGGCTAAGCGTATTAGAGCAAATATAGGCAATTGCCTTATGTAAATTTATGACAAAATGTTTTTATAATTGAATGACACTCTTCAAAGAAATGTCTGATTTGTATTAGCTCAAAAGCGGCTTTATTGTTAATCTTGCTTTACCAATTTGAAAAAATAAAGTACGTAAAATTCATTTTTTTTTTACAAAAACGTTCGAAATATTCTAATTAATGCCTAAGCTTTTCTTTGCAGCTAGTATTTTCAAATTTTGAACCTCGATTTGGCTGTTTATAAGTATGAGTTTACGGTCAACTTAAATTTTTCTGAGCCGTTCAATTTCCGAATTGTGGCGTTTTGTTTCCTTTAGTAAACTGTTTTGAATATTTTGAAAGTTTTCGAGGCCTTGGTTTAATTCCTTTAAGTGGCCTTCTATTGCAGTATAGTGATGACTCTGGATTTCCAAGCCCTTTTTCTGACGTTGTCATTCATTTCTTTTTGAACATCTAGTTCAATGTTTAATAGCTCCGAAGGGTTAATTTTTTTGCGAGTTTGCTGGCTGGTTTTTTGTGCAGGCAAAGCACTTTCCCTTTGCGTGTCACCGGCAGTTTCGGTGCTATTTTCGTCCAAGCTATTGTCCATGCAACTAAGTTCCACTTCAGAGTCCTCACTAGAGCTGTTGTCTTCATCACTACTGTTATTTTCACGTTGCTTGCCACTTGATTTCGTTGCATTCAAACCAAAAGGCTTGCCATCTTCGACACCTTCCGCAGCTGCTACTGACGCAGTTATATCCAAAATTGACTGTTCTAATACAGAAAAAACATGTTGCTTGTAAGGTCCTCCGCCGGTCTTTTTCCTATTTTTGGTATTTCCGACAGCGTTGTTTCGTACGTATCGTTTTTGATCAATCCAAACCTGTAAGCAATGGCTATATAAATTATGGCACATTCCATAGCCACATTGCATTGATAGTCACCTTTTTCAATTCGGAGATTGATTTTGATGGTGGGCCCATGCTATTGAGGGAATTGTTCAATTTCTTCCAAAAAGCCAGCACTTTATCTTTATTTTTTTTTTTTTTTTGAAGCCCTTTCCTATTTCTGGATTTTCGGCCATAGTGCTTACCAAGAAAGTCAACTGAGTTTTGTTTATAGACCTAATGTGATATAAAATAACTCTTAACTAAGTTTAATAAGCAATAAACAATCCTTACATTTTATCGAGTGTTGTTCCCCACTTTCAGCTTTGCGAACAAATTCTATACATTCACGTGGAAAAAAATTTGTTGACGGTTAGGGTAGTAATTTTTCGAAAATGGGAAATTTTTCACATGTGAAGTTCACAATGAGAACAGAACAAATGTGGGAATTTTTCCATTGGGAATTGCATTCACGCGAAGTTTACAATAAGGCTAAGTTTTACTAAGTTTGTTAAATTATATGGTGTAAACACTAGTACAAAAGAGGCAATATGTGCATTACGCAGATATTTTACAGATTACAGTCGCCCTCGACGAATTATAAGTGATAGAGGGTCTTGTTTCACATCAGCTGAATTTGAGGAGTTTTGCATTCGACTTAACATTAAACACGTATTAAACGCAGTATCATCTCCACAATCAAATGGGCAAGTAGAACGAGTGAATCGAACCTTGAAGAGTGTATTAGCAAAAATGTCTGATCCTATTGACCATACCGATTGGAAGAAAAGACTTGTTGATGTTGAGTTTGCTATAAACAACACAGTTCACAATAGCACTAAACAGACTTCCAGTAAATTCTTGTTCGGAGTGGAGCAGCGGGGAACCGTTGTGGATGAGCTAACTGAATACCTTCGTGAAAATTATATCGGTGAAAATATATGCTTGACTGGAATCAGGAACCAGGCGGACAAAGCTATTCAGTCGTCCCAAAAAGGAAACGAGCGATATTTCGACCGAACACATAAACCTGCTCGTAAATTTGAAGCTGGCAAATTTGTTGTAATTAAGAATGTAGACAATACTGTAGGTAAGAAAAGGAAACTCATTCCTAAGTATAAGGGTCCGTATGTCATTCAGAAGAAATTAGGACGCGACCGTTACGTGGTGACTGATATAGAGAATTGTCAGGCCACTCAGATTCCTTATGACAGTATCATTGACTCAAGCAGACTTCGACGTTGGATGCAGTCCAATCCATGTGGTGAGAATCTGAGAGAGGAAGGCAACAGCTCTATAAGTAAAGAAGACAAATTTATTAATTTCCAATGTAATGATAGTTAATGTACTGACTATGAGTATTTGGAGGAGAACAAAGATTTATAGCCTGAGTCAATCGCGGTCGATTGATTGTCAGGTTAAGGCCGAGTTGTAATACATATAATACAATACTGAGTGAAAAAGCACTCCTTTTGGATAATGCGTGTTCTCCTTGAAGTAATTGTCAGCAGTTGTCTAGTAGCTTGTCGTTTTCTGTCAGATATATAATTAATTTTCTAGATGTTAGATTGTAACGCGATTGTTTGAACATATTTTTTGAAAAAAAAGTTACGTTCAGGAAAAGATTATAACTTTTATTTTGAAAAATACGTTAAAATGGTCAATTCTAAGTAAAAAAAAAATAATTTTTTAAATAAATTACATTAAAATTATATAATTTTTGTTTTTTGTTTTTTTTTTTGCTTATTACTTTAATATATAGGTTTTTTTTGAAAATTGTTTTCTACTAAAACGAATTCGAAAAAAGAAAAACTGTCTGAGTGAAAGTTGTTGGAAATGTTCTTAACTTATTTTAGCTGTAAAGAAAAAAATTTCTATAAGAAAAAAATAAAAATGATAATATAGTAGTTTAAAGTTCATTTTAGGCTAATTTCTCATAATTTAAGCCTGATATCTCTGCTAAAATTCAAAAACACTATAGATATTAATGAAAATTCTGAAATGTACGTAAACTACCTTTAAAGTAAGCCCAATATTCGGCCCTATTCTGCATTTCGACTTGGATTGGAATTTTTTCGATTTGGCAATTTTGGTATTCTGTGTTCCAATCTCTTTCGATCCAACTTCGAATCGTTCGATTTTTTGTATTCTGCATTTCGATCGTAGTTCCGTTTTTCTAAGTTGCAAATTAGTTGGCGGAAAAATATTTTCTTTTTATTTTTTTATTAATTTATAACAAAATTTTAGCAAAAATGTAAGTAAAACTTGTTAAGAAACGTAGAAGATTGTTTTTTATATGTTTCCAGGTCAAAAACAACATGTCGATGTCGAAGTCCTTGGACGTATTTGCCCCGCAAAAGTATCTAACACATACCTGAAAGCATCCTTGTTAAGTCAAAAGTTTTTTTGAACCTAAATAAGAAAATAAGTCATTAAACTTTACCACTTTTAAGTTCAATTTCTTGCATTTCGCCACTCATCTCAAATGGATTACACAAATCTCGCAATATTTGCCTTTCCATTCTCGCCTGTCCACTTTCGTATGCGTTGCTTTCCAACTCAATAAATAATGCCGCGGCTATTGATTCCATTATAATAGACAACTATAATTTGTGTCTGTTCGTTGGGTCCAGTTATATGCTAAAGGAAGCTGCTGGAGTAGAGGAAGTTGAAGCGAAAACGTAAACAATCCTTGCGGAAAGAATAAATAAACCTTTATAAAGTAGTTTAGGCCAGTGCAATGAATTTAGCGTCCATAAAATTCAGAAAATGTTAACTATATTCGTGCAGGAATCCGTTTTAACAAAACTTGGTGGCCACGGCAGAGAATTGGCCAAAAGAACGACAAAAACACACTTACAATTATGAAAGCACTTCACTCAAAAAAATAAAACACTGCGGCAATATATTCTATTGCTTTTTTTTGTACAAAATGGCGTAGATAATAAAATATAAACGTTTTTAAGTGTTTTTTACAAATTTTCTTCAATTTATTTTGTTCCAATGTTCACACACTCCATAAAAACAGCTGATTTCGAAAAATCATTTGCTCTTCCTCTTCTCGTTAGGATTCCGTCGTAATGCAGAATACCCAACTTCGATTAAAGCGGAGCGTAGAACGGGAACGTAATCGAAATGCAGAATAGGGGTGATTATATTTTTCCTATAATTCTGTCAGAAGCCATGAAGATTTTTCGGCCAAACCCTACATTTATATGGCAAAATATCTATTTTGCAAAAGTGGGGGACTCGAAATCGGACTTAGAGCTATGGTGTCTTCAGCAATTTTTCTTAGAATCATCTGTAGATTACGTTTTTGCTATACTCCTGACGAAATAAAATCCATCCATACAATTTGACCCGCTCTAATAACTACCCGCCAATACATTAAAAATCGGGTACATTTTGGATTGAATTTGTGTGTTTGTTTCCCATATTTCCATTCTTTTGGGTAAATATTTGGGTATTTCCCATTTTTACCACATATAACCAATTTAACGGGTATTTACCCCTTTCCCATCTCTAAACTTGTGTTTAAGAAATGAGCAAAGCCAAGGGGGCAATGACATAAGCTCTTCTCATATTTATACAGCTGGAAAAGGTTTAGTATATTTAAAATACAAACTCGTGTACCTGCAGCCAAGTGACGTCAGCCTAAATCATTTGTTGAAAAGTTATCAAAGGTGTAGTTTGGAACCCACCTAATTTTAACTAAGTAAAATATATAATGGAAGTCTGCTTACCGACGTTAGGCGCCACTAAAACTAAAACTTTAAAACTAGTTTGGACTCAGTGCTGATGCGCATTGTATTGAGTAATGACAGATGTGGACAGCAAGCCGCCGTGTTGTGATGGTAGCGTAATGCACCTTTCACACCGAATGCCCTGGGTTTAAATGCCGGTCAAAGCAACATCAAATTTTTAAATAAGCAAAACTTATCAAAAAGAAGGAAGGTCAAAAAGACAACTGAAAAACATTACTTGGATTTTATGAAAAAATACAATTTAGAGACAATCACGATTAGCGCGATTTTAAAGGGGTTCTACGACTTCGTGGTACAATTGATCACTGAGACCTAAGTTACTCATGGTTTTCTTATTATTATTATTTACACTAAACTTGTTTGGGTAATTTTCTTCAACATTTCTTGTGGAATTCCCACTATCTTGGTTATTATATAGAACAACTGTACAGGGTGATGTTTTAACACCAATTCCCTATACCCTAATCCCTACTACGAAGAAGAGAGAATGGTCGAAAGAGGTCATGCCTGGCGATAAGGACTAGTTATGCCAAATCTAATGATACGGTAATCCGTAACGGCATAAACTAATCGAGATAGATATAGACTTCTATATAACAAAATGATCTGGGTGAAAAAATAAATTCATTTAGCCATGTCCGTCCGTCCGTCTGTCCGTCTGTCTGTAAACACGATAACTTGAGTAAATTTTGAGGTAACTTGATGAATTTTGGTATGTAGGTTCCTGAGCGCTCATCTCAGATCGCTATTTAAAATGAACGAAATCGGACTACAACCACGCCCCCTTTTTCGATATCGAAAATTTCGAAAAACCGAAAAAGTGCGATAATTCATTACCAAAGCCGGATAAAGCAATGAAACTTGGTAGGTGCGTTGACCTTATGACGCAAAATAGAAAATTAGAAAAATTTTGGACAATGGGCATGGCACCGCCCACTTTTAAAAGAAGGTAATTTAAAAGTTTTGGAATCTGTAATTTGGCATTCGTTGAAGATATCATGATGAAATTTGGTAGGCACGTTACTCCTATTACTATATGTGTGCTAAATAAAAATTAGCGAAATCGGATAACGAACACGCCAACTTTTAAAAAAAAAATTTTTTAAGTCAAATTTTAACAAAAATTTAATATCTTTACAGTATAAAAGTAAATTATGTCAACATTCGACGCCAGTAATGATATGGTGCAACAAAATACAAAGATAAAAGATAATTTCAAAATGGGCGTAACTCCGCCCTTTTTCATTTAATTCGTCTAGAATACTTTTAATGCCATAAGTCGAACAAAAATTTACCAATCCTTGTGAAATTTGGTAGGGACATAGATTCTATGACGATAACTGTTTTCTGTGAAAATGGGCGAACTCGGTTGAAGCCGCGCCCAGTTTTTATACACAGTCGACCGTCTGTCCTTCCGCTCGGCCGTTAACACGATAACTTGCGCAAAAGGCGATATATCTTAACTAAACTTAGTTCACGTACTTATCTGAAGTGACTTTATATTGGTATAAAATATGGCCGAAATCCGACTATGACCACGCCCACTTTTCCGATATCGAAAATTACGAAAAATGAAAAAAATGCCATATTTCTGTACCAAATATGAAAAAAGAGATGAAACATGGTAATTGGATTGGTTTATTGACGCAAAATATAACTTTAGAAAAAACTTTGTAAAATGGGTGTGACACCTACCATATTAAGTAGAAGAAAATGAAAAAGTTCTGCAGGGCGAAATCAAAAGCCCTTGGAATCTTGGCAGGAATATTGTTCGTGGTATGACATATATAAATAAATTAGCGGTACCCGACAGAAGATGTTCTGGGTCACCCTGCTCCACATTTTAGTCGATATCTCGAAAACGCCTTCACATATACAACTAAGGGCTACTCCCTTTTAAAACCCTCATTAATACTTTTAATTTGATACCCGTATCGTACAAACACATTCTAGTCACCCCTGGTCCACCCTTATTGCGATATCTCGAAAAGGCGTCCACCTATAGAACTAAGGCCCACTATGTTTTAAATAATCATTAACACCTTTCATTTGATACACATGTCATACAAACACATTCCAGGGTTACCCTAGGTTCATGTTGCTAAATGGTGATTTTCCCTTATTTTGTCTCCAAAGCTCTCAGCTGAGTATGTAATGTTCGGTTACACCCGAGCATTCCTTACTTGTTTTTAAATTACTTTCCTTCCACTTGTTCAAGGCCACTTGAATTTGAATGAAATATTTAGCGCTTTCAAATCGGATGAAACATGACCAAACGAAGGCATTTAGAATATATTTGAATGAAATAAATTGGGAAATGGCTGATGCCAGTGGACTGACGGTGATCCTAAAGCATTTATTTAGACATGAGGTGTAAGCTTTCAGCATGGCAAATTCGAAATTCTGAGGCTAAAAGAATCATAAAACCATAAAAAAAAAACACAAAATTCTGCAACTTCCTCGTAAAGGATAAGGAATGTGTTGAACTCCAACATGTTTAAAGAGACTTATGTAGATTTATAAAATTTAACTACCAGCCTAATTTGCTGAACTCGATATATCGTCGGTTCATGACACAATAAAACCAGACAAGTGAAGTTGTCTAAGCTTTGGGCAATTGAGGGCGAGCAGTTTAATAAGAGTTATAAATGAGTAATTTTATGTGCTTGTAAGCGTATGAGTCGTGGCACAGTGGCTGACGTACCCGACCAAACGCCCGGGGTTGCGGGTTCAACTCCCACCAAGCATTCCTTTTTTTTAAATTTATAAATTATTATTATTAATGGACTGTATTGAGTTTATGGGGTTTTTGATTTAATGTATTCCATTTATTGAGTTGGGTAGTTTTAGTGTTATTGGTGTGTTTAAGTCATGGGAGGATGCATAGCATCAGTACACCTTTTATTTATTTAATTTGGGGGCGAGCACTGGGGGCTCTGAGGCTTCGCTCTACTGAGCCCCCTCATCCTCTATTTGAAGAACCCTTTAAAATGTGATATGGAGGCGAGCACGGGACGGCTCTGAGGTATTGGCACCCCATTTTCTACAAGAAAAACCTCTATTTATTTAATTTGGGGCGAGCGTTGGGCACTATGAGGTTTCGCTCTAATGAGCCACCTCATCTTCTATTTGGAGAACCCCTTCAAAGTGTGATATGGAGGCGAGCACTGAGCTCTGATGTATTAGCACACCATCCGAAGAACCTCGCTTTTAATTAAAAAACTCAAACTATGTCTTTAGAATATTTCACTAACCAGTTGAGAATTACAAGCACACTCAATGGCTACTGAAACAAACGAACGAAAAATGTTCATAGTTTAAGTCGCTTAAACAGAAGTCAATATTACAAAATGGAGTTGCATTTAACAAATTACGCCCTCATAAATTGCAGTGTTGCTTCTTGACTTATATGCAGCAATGATGTTTTCAATATCATATAAAAAATACTAATTAATTTCGGCGCCCGCACGGCTAAGACTCCAGATATTAGGTGTGACATAGCTATCATTTCTAGAATTGATCCTAGTAAGCTTCTATTTGTCAAGACGACGGAGTTATTTTATAACAGAGGTCCTGGTTCTTGTTAGGGGTTTTCAAGTTGATCGTTGTGCAAACATCTGGTAACATTCAATATATTGTGACGAATATTAGCATCACTTATTGTCTCACATCTCTAAGGTTATTAAATAAAGGCACAACAACAGGAACATTAAACAAGCTACATAAACAAATCAATCATCATCTACACACATGCATACAGGGCAACAGAGAGATACTAACAAACGCATGTCATCATTAGCAGAAGTAGTACTCACATATACACACGCATATGGATACAAATTACAAATATACGTGTATATAGCTGGTAAACAAGCATCAAGTTCACGAAATTACTAGACCTTAGGAGAAACGAGGAAACGGAAGAGTATAAAAGCAGCACAAGCTGAGGTATGACTAAGCAGTTTGATTTAAGCACGCTATTGGTTGCGAAGTATAAGTGTTATTGTGCAGTATTTTCAAAGTAGTCTAATAAAGACCATTTTGCATTATTGAATATTGGAGTTATTTATTCAACAATTTAGCGATACGAACGTTAGTAGAAGGCGTAAAATAAGTGGTTTCACTAAATTCGTTACAATATGTAAGGTCCTCACGGACCGGCCAGTTCAACCTAATCTAACCTGAAATTGCATGCTTTGGAAAATATATTTTCAGAAGAAGCTCAAGTATTTCATTGGCGAGCTACTTATCCACAAAAAGCGGATTCTTTAAATAAAAACTAAGGTACAATAAAAAGCTCGATCGCTTGATTCTTCTTTCGCATGATGTTGCCTTTCTGCTGTGCGCGAAACAGTACGAGAAAGACTTTAGCTCTATAATTTTGTCAAGCTATTGAACTAAAAGATATCATCTCTGCCCATCCGAACTTCGTCATCGAAAACATTTCCTGCAGTGAGGTAATGTTGAAAGTTGTAGCTTTTAAATAAATTATCGCGGGTAAGAAAAAAATAATAATTCTAGAGCTTAAACTTAAATAAGTTTCAAGTTTCCTTAAATCGAACATCAACTTGTACATATGTCTGAGCTCATAACTCTGCTTAAAATCTGTTTCATTAATGTTTTTGCTCCTTATTTATTGTTATATACTATAATTTTAATGGATTATACAACTTTCTTGTTTCTTTTTTTTTCTTTTTTTTTTTTAGAATGGCACTTCATGCTCACAGCATTAACACAGTGCGGTCGACGACTAGCTTGAGCAACATGATTAACAACAATAGCAATGATCTTTCCGATTCCAGCAATGATCGTCGGCATATTCTTGATATATTAGTTGGTGTTGTTGCTGTACCGGTTTTAATACTTTTTGCGCTACAATTGGAAAAAAATCTACAAAATATGAGCGATAGTCCATGGTTGGTGTTTGTGTTGGGTTTGGGTTTGTTAATGGTCATTATGATAATAATCGGCTACGTGACACATCGTCTAAGTGTCTGCTGTTGGACGGGACCTATTGATGAGATGGGCAATCGTGTTGATGGGCGTGGAGTATCACATGTAAGTTTTGACTAATACTTAAAGAACATTCATTTAATTACAAGAATTTGTTTCATAAATTAACTTGTTAGATCACTATAAATTTGCTTATTCTGAAAGGCTTAGAAAGAAGAAAGTAGACCATACATCACATAAGCCAGTTTATTATTCATTTAAAAATCACAATGAAAGATAAAACACGGTCTAAAATTTAAAGTTTACTTGAAAAAGCTTAAATTTCCCAAATAAAAATTTAATTTTCTTCGATTTCACTTTTTATCCTTTACTGTATTTTTTCTATGGATGGCAGTATAGAACAGCGGTCACCAAAATTGATACTGTGGCTGTGCTAGTAACAGTATTGTGGTGAATGCTAGCATCACTAACAACTGTAAATAATCACAACAAAAACAGCAAGCAGCCTCGCTTATGCACATGTACACATTAAAACAAGCAGCCATAATTATATACAAGGCAACGAAGAATATACCATACACATAACTAGCAGCTTCAAGCATAGAGATTATTTAACATACTGTAACGAATTTACTTGCAAATCCTCTTATTTGCATCCTTCTGCTAAGTTCGAATCACTAAACTGTTGAATAAATAACTCCAATATTGAATAATGGAAAAATGGCCTTTATTAAAGTACTTCACAATAAATAATACTGCTATTGCACGCCAGATAGCGTCTTAATCAAAACTGACTCTAGCGCCTCTATCTGTCGCTGCCTTTTATACTCTTTGATTTCTTCGTTCGCATCTTCTAGGCGCTTCCGTTTCCAGAATCTACTAGTTGGCCATCAGCTATCAAATTTCTCAGCTGTAACTACAATTGCACGATTTTATAGCTTCTCTCATTGTATACTTTCGGGAGTATCTCAGATATATGCATGTGGTTGTGCGTTGCTTCTCAGCTGCGTATACGTACACATGTGTAGACATAATGATTGATTCGTTTATGTATATACATAATGATTGATTTATGGATATGCATACAAGGCGCTGCTTAGCATCGGCTTAGAGATGGCAGTACCCCTCAGTGTTGCTAATATTCGTAACAATACATATACACTTACGGTCAAAAAAGCCGAGAAAGTGTTTTCCCTGTTAGTGCGTTTCTACAGTAAATACAGCTGCGTAATGAAACTTTTTGGTTATTGTGGTAAGCATCGATAATTCCTTAACTCACTATGTGGTATCTTAAGGCGAGAAAGTTACAAAGTCCCTAGCAGTTTTCGTAAAATCAGCCATATTTGATATAAGTAATAGTCTCATCCTTGAAAAAAAATACCATAATTGTCTAAAAATAACAAATCACGAAAAATATGGAAAGAGTCGGCAGAGAACGCTAAAATGAATTATCCCTAAGGAGATTCTGGACGAAATATAATGAATAGGTGATTTTATCCATTCGTTATCGAAGCCACGAAAGGCCACTGACGACCACGAAAGGCCACTGAACGCGTTAATAAGAATATCGTCACGATAGCTCTTCTGAAAACATTTAATAATGTTACAGAAACTTCCGCTGGATTGAAGGATAATATAAACATGAAAATTATAATATTTTTGGTCCGCCCTCACTTGAGGTAAAATAATTAGATCGTCCCTGGCTAGAATAAAACCAGCTTTTTCCCACAAAAATCCTTTCCCCACACTACGCTGGTTCTGTGAAAAAGAAGCTGGCCTTGGAGCGACTGGGGACGAGTCATATGCTCTCATTAGCGCAAAATAAATATATTCAATTAAGTTTTGTTATACGTGTTTAGCCCCAAAAATACAAATATATGGATTGACAGCTGCGTTCAGATTACCGTGCTCGATAAGCGCCCCAATTCTTGGTAAGATGCCGTCGTGAATGCTGGATGTAAGCGGCGGAGTTAGTTTAACTCCGCATTAAGAAAATCTAAGCAACTCTCACGGTTTTTAATGCGTACCGCACGATAATATATGGAGAATCCTTCACTATTACCTTAACGCAGTTTTGATTCAATCTTCCTGATTTTTAGGCCTTACCACGCATCGCGAACCTTAACTGAATAAAATTTATTTTGCACTC
Organism: Eurosta solidaginis; assembly: GCF_040869045.1. Lineage (NCBI taxonomy): Eukaryota > Metazoa > Arthropoda > Insecta > Diptera > Tephritidae > Eurosta > Eurosta solidaginis. The sequence continues at coordinate 203,956,569 of NC_090322.1, read as the reverse complement.
ATAAGAGAATATGAATCATAGCCAATCGTTCCCTGTCCAATATATGATTTCGCAATACCAGCTAGCGTGCAGGATCGCTTTTTTGTGGTGGAAAGCGGGTTTTTCCTTTAGCCATGGGCCATGAAATTATTTTTCCTCGAGACGCTATACCGTTGCGATTCTAATTTCCATGGTTAGGTATTATGAGTTAAGGAATTGTCGATGTTAATCACAATAACTAAACAGTTTCGTAACGCAGCTGTAGTAACTGTGGAACGCCGTAACAGGGAAACAATTTTCTTCGGCTTTTTTTTGACCGTAAGTGTATGTAGCCGGCAGCTATGAGCAGAATTTGTTACTCCCACATACACATGCATATGACTAGAAGAAAAACATAAGACAGATATATATGTATATAGCTAAATAACCAAGCATGAGTTGCAACTGTTCTAGGAGGCATGTTCGTGAAACGTCTAGACCTTAGGAGAAACAGTAATCAGTTTAATTTAAACACGCTATTAGTGAACTATAATTGTAATTGTGAAGTACTGCCCCCCCCCCCCCCCCCCCCCCCCAAAGTAGTCTAATAAAGACCATTTTGCTGTATATTGGAGTTATTTATTCGACGCGCAATGGAATCTGTCACATCTGTCACTACCCTGTGGCACCAATCAGTTAATATTTCCAGACTTAAACGTTTTGTTTCTACGTTCTCCAGCTGCTCATCGACCATTTACGAAACCACCCAAAATACTTGGGCCGATGTTGAGATCGGAGTCACGGCAGTGTCGATGGGATATGTATATGGAAGGATATTTAATGACTAGCTTTATGAGCTTTACGCAGATATGAGCATACTTAATGCGGCGAATAAAATTACAATTTTCTATCTAGGTCAGTGAGGATCATTTCCTAGCCTACGGGCGGAGATTTTTAATGCTCCCACACATAAGCTCACACGTACAAGGCAAAAGCACTCTCTGCCGTGTGACGTACGATAGTGTACTTGCCGATCAGTTGACTAGCGACTGCTGATACTGACGCACGCTTAAATTGTTCACTCTGCTTTTTTGAGAAGAACAAGTGAAGTATTTCGAGTGAAAAGAAATTGGAATTTCTCTTGTTAATTCAATAGCATAAGAGGTTACAAAATTTGTATTTTTTAAATCGATGTAAAAAATATTTTTGCATCAAGTAAGCAATGTTTAATTTTTAGGAAAGGTTGTGCCCATGAATATTTTTTCTCAAATTTGCAGAAAAAATAGCTTAGTACCAGAAAAAACCGTGGTGTGATGGTAGCGTGGTCCGCCTACCACACCGTATGCCCTGGGTTCGCACCCCGGGCAAAGCAACATCAAAATTATAGAAATAAGGTTTTTCAATTAGAAGACATTTTTTCTAAGCGGGGTCGCCCTCGACAGTGTTTGGCAAGCGCTCCGGGTGTATTTCTGCCATGAAAAGCTCTCAGTGAAAACTCATCTGCCTTGCAGATGCCGTTCGGAGTCGGCAAAAAACATGTAGGTCCCGTCCGGCCAATTTGTCGGGAAAATCAAGAGGAGCACGACTCAAGTTGGAAGAGAAGCTCGGCCTTAGATCTCTTCGGAGGTTATCGCGCCTTACATTTATTTTATTTTTTATAAAAAATTTAAAAGCTTGCGGGTAAAGAGTTTTACAATTTATTCACAACAAAAATGGTTAAAATATCTTAATGATAATTCCACTTAAAATTCGCAATTTTTTGCCATGGTATAATTTTTTTTTAAAAATAAAGTATAGGGCAAATGCTAGTATTTGACCCTCTATCAAACAATAATACTAAGTATTTTAGTTATCAAACTGAAAATTGTTTTAGGTGGCCCGCTTAACAAATTTTGTCCTAATTAGGTATAATATAATAATGTATTCTTTTATTTCATTTGAGACTATGTAATTTATAAATGCAAGTAGATAAATGTGATTTTTTTTGGGTTAGTGCTGAAGTCTCTCATTTTTTACCACTACGAATGTAACAAGCGTAAAATGTTATTGTATGCGTTTGAGCATCACTGATCTAGGTCATGTTATAGGAATGAAAGAAGATTCAGTTGTAAAGAAAGTATTCCTATCAAGAAAATATTCTTATAGTATTTGCTAGCTAATCTGGAAGAGACAAGTGCACGAAGACTCGATCTCCCTTGGGGCTCCCAATGGGAGTCAGTAATAGCGAAGCAGAGACGACGTGGCTTGCTATTAAACGTGGCTTACAAGCGCCTAAAATTTCCTATTTGATTAAGTGCTAGTATAAACCTTTCAAAAGATCCAGTGCCGTGGCTTCTGATTACATTGGGAAAAAAAACGATCGGAAGGTATTCGCTACTAGCGAGTGATATCTTTTAGTATAAGTCTCACTTTGTCCGCCGTTAGACAGGCATTTGAGATCACAGATTTCGAAAATTGTGCCCTCCTGAAAGCTTCCTCAATTTATAAGTGGCAATGCCAAAGGGGTGCGTAGATGCATTTATGTTTGAGTGTCTACCTGTTCGGTGTAGCCATGGCCTAATTTGTCGAAGGATTCACTATAATGCGCTTCTTTTCTGGAGTTTCTTGGATAGCTTATTAACACCTACATAAATATTGCACGTCCTTAGGTATATGGCTCTTTTACGTGGTTCCTTTATGGTGATCCATCAGTGCACTGATTATCGCGCTGATTCCCAAGTGCACCAAGACAATGTGTCGTTGTCAGGTCTATCTATGTATGTATATATCTCTAGTGGCAACTGCTTTGGGTTATCCCAGTTTTTTTATAAATATTCCTGGAATTTGCTCCAGTCTGTTGGCCTAGGGTTGCTAAAGGTTCCTAAATTCTTCACCCTCTTTAGGGGCATGGTGAAGCTGATACAAGCATGGTCTGAGAAGGATGACCTATCAAGGACTCTCTTGGACCAACATATGGGGATCACCACCACACAGACTCCTCTGAGCTAGTAAACAAATTCCATCTTGCACTATCCAAAAAAGTTTACGTGCGTACTTGAACGCATTTTTTCCATTTGGATATTGTGACGAAGACGTAAGCACAGCTCATAGTTGATAACAAGATAATTGGAAAAAGATCTGAAATTCGTAGTTGCAAAGACTTTTTATGAAGTTCCCCTTCTTTTACAAACATCATATTGAACTACGGAAGGGGAAACAGTTTAATATCTACATAAGTATTACAATACCAAAGTATCATTAAGAAAGTATTACAATACCAAAGTATCAATTTAGTTCTAACATTTTATATGTGTTGAGACAGTAACCTTTAGTGCATTTTCTTCAATCATGCGGGGAAATGCGACGGATTCAACTACACCAAGTCCACTAATTTTAGTGGTACTAACCATTTTTTTATGAAAGCCCTTGTTGTCGAGATATTGACCAAAGTTTGGACCGAGATGACCTTGAAATATCTTACTTCAATATGGGTATCACATGAAAGCGGCTGTTCAGACTATCAAGATTGGATACATTACAACAACTGGCTGCACAGATATCGACCAATACACACTAGAAAAACTAACCATGTCACGACCGTAACACCGATATGTCGCAATCGTAACGTTTTAAAATCCTAATAAATCAGAATTTATCTCACTTACTCACTACATTTCTAACTTCTTCAAGTCCTTCCTCATATAATAACCCAATCATTACTTTGACAGTTTTATTTAAAATAATATGTTTTATGGCGTCCACCGTGGTGTGGCGGTAGCGTTCTTCGCCTACCACACCGAAGAGGTGCCGTGGTAGCGTGCTCCGTCTACCACACCGAAGATCCTGGGTCCAATTCCCGGGCAAAGCATCATCAAAAATTTAGAATCAAGTTTTTTCAAACTGCCCCTTGGCAGTGATTTGGCAAACACTCCAAGTGTATTTCTGTGATGAAAAGCTTTTCAGTGAAATCTCATCTGCGTTGCAGATGTCGTTCGGAGTCGGCATAAAATACTGTAACGTATTTTGGGGAGTTCCTTATAATTATGCACCTTCTGCTAACCTTCGAATCGCTGAACTGTCGAATAAATAACTCCAATATTCAGTATTGCAAACGGTCTTTAGTAGACTACTTTGGGGGGTAGTACTCCACAACTACAATTATCTTCACTAATAGCGCGTTTAAATGAAACTGATTACTGATTCCTCAGCTTGCGCTGCTTTTATACTTTCGGTTACCCATTTCTCCCAAGGTCTAGACTTTTCACGAACATGGAACAGTTGTATTGCATACTTGGTTATTTAGGTATATGTGTTTGTATGTGTGAATAACAACTTCTGCTCTTAGCTGATGACTGCATTTATGTATGTGAGATATCTCTTCACTTCGAGCTGCTGGTTTTGGGTGTAGAATATACTTCGTTGCCTTGTACACAAGTGTGGCTGCTTGTTGTTGTGATTATTTATTTAGAATAGGATGCAAACATTCGCCACAACATGTAGACCCCGTCCCGCCAATTTACAGGAAAAAATTAAAAGGAGCGCGACGCTAATTGAAATATAAGCTCGGCCTAAATCTGTTCTATCTTCTAAGGTATATCGCGACCGTAACAATGGAAACTCCCATACATAGGGCACCACCCCTACTGGCTAGCTGCAAATCGTTTTGCAGGACTAAACACTTCTGCTTTCAATATTGTAAACGATTTATTTTCAACTCGACCCGATTAAGTATCTATCCTATGTGCCTAGAGTTGATTATACTCTCTGGAATATACGCGAACCAGATTTTCGCCAAAAAAGAACTATATATATAAATTAGTCCTTTATAAAGTAGAAGCTTGAAAACAATCATTAAAAGCGTACTTTGATCAATTAAATATGTATATTCAGAATTTTGTGATTTTCGAACAGTCAATTTTACAGAAAATTGATATCGTCTTTCTCTTTCATATCACCCACAGATCAATACTCAAAACGATATTTTACGAATCGTCGAAAACCTGCCACCCAGTTATGATACCGTTGTGAAACATGAAAGCCCACCACCAGCATACGACTGCATCATTGTTAAATTGGGACAATGCAAAGAACAACAAATGCCAACAATAGCGTCAACTATCGCCACCACGAGCAATTCGAACAGACAATTGGGACTAAAGGATGCGCATCCAACTACCGGAACCGTTCTACATATTTGAGTTGGGCAGCCTTGGCAGCAATTCTTGGATGCTCTACTTTTTACTTTAAAATCATATTGGTGAAATGAATAACTTGTTTTTTTGCTTTACGGAGAGAGAAATAAAAGAGATCAAGGTGTTTGCAGCAAAATGTGAAAGCAAAATCTAATTAATAGAGAGTTCTGAATTTGGTGCATTTGCAGAGGAAGTTTATGCCATAGCAAGTATAAGATACGGATCGTGAACAACTTTTTAATTTTAATATTTTCTTTTCACATTTTGTTTAAAAAAAATATACAATAGAATTTGATGTTGCAAATTTACAAAGCTGTAGCGTGCATGCATAGTCGTGTGTTTTTTGTTAGTGTATTGTAAAAAATGGACTACTTAAGTCTGCAAAGTAATAATGCTAGACCTTTCGCGCAAAATACTGAACTCCACTAAAGATTTTTTTTAATAAAAGATGCTTCTTAGGGCGATTTGCCTGAAGCAAAACGAGTACTGCCAATCGGTTTTTTTGTAACTTATAAATCTTTAATTTAAGCTTAACGAAGACAACGATTGAAATTTAAGAAAAATTTAAACGTTTTTTTTTTGTCAATGACAAAAGTCTACATTTTGTAAAGTTTAGCTTTTTAATCCTGGAAATTTTTGCTTTTATTGGTGATGTGCTTTCATTTTAAAAGTCAGCCTTAATTTGTATGCTGGGCGACAATTTCTTTGCATCGCATTAGAATTGTGTCAATCATTCGGTAGTTTTAAGGAATTTTAGAACTCATGTTCTTAACAGGGACGGAAACTATTATTCCTTGTAAAATTATTAATTTTGGACTTTTAATGTATTTGGATCAAGATAAAAATTATTTTCGGATTTTTATTACCTGAGTCCGATAGAACTAGTTAAACTCGGACTTTTAAAAATAAAAGTCCGGAAATAATAGTTAAATACGGACTTTTATTTTTTTTTTTTTTAATTTGTTCAAATTCGGATCAGCCGTTTCTTTGTTATTAAGCCGGCCTTTTATTTTGGCATTAAAAAATAAAAGTCCGGATTTAACTTTTATTTCTGGACTTTTATTTTTAAAAGTCCGAGTTTAATTAAAAAAAAAATGTATTTCGGATAAGCCGTTTCTTTGTTATCAAGCCGGACTTTTATTTTGGCCTTAAAAAATAAAAGTCCGGATTTAACTTTTATTTCCGGACTTTTATTTTTAGAAGTCCGAGTTTAACTAGTTCTATTTATATGTGGACTTTTATGGAAAAAATTCGAAAATTAAAAAGGATGCATGATTCGACATGATATTTCTATAGGGATACCTGATAACCTAGGACAATTTTTTCACCCGGACTTTTTTGACTCCGAAAAAAAAAAATTATTATTTTCCGTCCCTGGTTCAAAAATGCATTTTGGCTAAGTGGACATTCGTTTGCATAATCTTTACCGGATATGGGAAACCACTATCCGGCCTCTTCTTCAAAACTCTAATTATGATTGTGTTAGTTAGAGTATTATGATCGTAGTGGTTGTGGTTTAGTCGTTGATCAACGAGCAATGAAGTAAGACGAGTGCACACATTGTTTGCTAACATTCAAAAACCATAAATATTCTATGATATATTATTTCATTACAGAAGAACTAAAATAAAATAGAATTCCAACATTTAAATGCTTAAAATCATTCTCTTGAGCTTTTGTTTACTAAATAAAACAACTAACACATACAATAAACGAAATAGCGAAGCCCCTTCGTTGAAGCCTGTTCGTTTCAAGCCGCGAACGTATTCATTTGTTTTAAAGCGGTAACTTCAGCTTGCTTCCTTGACGAAGTGTGAACCATACATGAAAACTTACTTCATGAACTCGCTTAGAAATGTAAAGGAAGTAGTTTGTACAGTCCACCGATAGGTGATGTATCGTCATTTCTGTGTAAAATTAAGCTAACGTTAGCCGTGTTTTTTTTTACACGCGTATACGTTTCGTTTGCGCGTGAAAAAAAACGCCTATGCTCGCTTAGATAATGCTTAGGAGACCCATCTAGTGGCAGCGGTTAAATAGCTACAGCTACAACACAGAGTGTACCGAAAAGCGGATACAAAACCCTCTGATGGCCATAGGGTATAACATATAGCTGAATCAGTTGCGATGAATTGTGGACACACATAGAATACATAGAATTAATGTAGAGGGTGAAGCAAAGACACATATATCAGTTACATCTGAGTATAATGGGTATTGAAATTTAGTAGGACAAAATTTATGCGCAGCAATTTCAGAGGTGTATTTAAAGTTTGTCGCTTAGCAGTCCATATAAAGTTTAAGCGTAAACGGATATACGGTTAAAAAACACGGCTGTTGTTATAGACGCCCAATGCCAGCCGTGTTTTAGTAATATGTATAATAGGGTGGGTCAAATTTATTGTTGAAAAGGAACATTTGCAATATGGAAAAGTAAAATATTCGTCGCTATAGGGCGCTTTCCTACTATTTTTCGCATTTTATCGCTTCTTTTTGGGGAAAATCAACGAATTTGAATTAATAAAAATTTCTTTAAAAAAAATATTTTCTAACAAAATTAGGGAGGCTCGAAATTCATTTCAGACCTATGGTCCCATGGACAATATTACTCAGTATGACCCATAGATTCAGAAACTGGATATGCACCTGAAGTTTTTTCCCCCATATAATTTGACCCGCCCTAATGTATAATCTGAGCAACGCTCTCACTATAGCAAAAGGTTGTTGTCTTATGACACCACAACATGATCATAGAGCTTATAAGTAGAATTTTAGTGTGAGAGAGCATTAGGACCTATAAAGATTTTCAAAAAAGTTTATATACTCCTTTGCCACCGCCGTACTGTAAATGCCTCAAGTGGAAGCCAATCACCACATATGCAGAGACGGAACTTAGCCTTCCACGAGTGACCAAAATTCCTCTTTCAAAACTGCGATCTGAAAACTAGTTGCCGTTGTATGTCTTGGCTGTACAGAATGGCCACACAATACATACCACATATCTATGCAGGGTGAAGTTCCATTACAAAGACAAACATCATCATCATCGAGATAAGTAGACTAGTTTAGAATTGACAAAAAAAAACAGCACTAACAAATTATCGAGGGCTCAACTAGACTTTTCTGAACAAAACATCGCTATCGATAGTGTTCTCTATCTGGAGCCGTCAGTAAGAGGCACTAACACTAACAAACTGTCAAGAGCAAGGGCTGAAACTGTTATTCCTTTTATAATATAATTCCTTGCAAAACTAAAAAAAACTTTAACTAGTTCTATCGGACTCAAAAAATAAAAATACAGATTTTACTTTTATATGTAGACTTTTGTGGCCAAAGTTCGAAAAATAAAAAGGATGCATGATTCGACATGATATTGCTGTAGGTATACCTGAGAACTCAAACCTTTTCACCTAGGACAATTTTTTGACCCGGACTTTTTCGACTCCGAAAAAAAATAACTATTATTTTCCGTCCCTGGTCAAGAGCCCAATTACAATTATTTAATCGGGATAAATAGTGAATAGATAGACGAAACTCCGTGAAGGCATTATCAAACTGTTAATTGTTTTGCTACTTGTTCTTTCCTTTATAAGCCCATAATAATCAAATGAAAAATCGACCCAGGCCCTTGGAAAAATCTAGCCATATTTTTTGACCATGCGATGTTCCCATATAAAATTACAGATACATATAACCTTGAAATAGTCCTTGAAGGATCAAGGCCGCGATTGAACAGAATTACTAAATTTGTACTTCGTGACTTTAAACTTATTTAGCTTTGAGCTGCATAAATACCTATTTACAGTATGATAATCATAAGAAGTTTATAAACAATATATGTAAATTTATTTTAAATTAAAAAAAGAAATATTAGAATTAATATTTTTTAGCTATTTACTCTTTAGTTTACGTTCATTACAATTCATTGTAAATATTCCTGAAAAGCATCTAGTCCGAAGAACTACTTACATACTTATTTAACTCTAATTCGTTTTTTTTTTTTCACATTGCCGTATAACGGCATTTAGTTTTATGTTAATAAAAGAAACGAGATAAACAGCATTTAAAATATAAACTTATGTTTGGTGTAGATGATATATGATAATATAATAGGTTTAAGTTTATTTATTAGCGTTTCATTTATTATTTAAGATTCAGAAATACGACATAAATTAACAAAAATAAATAAAAAATAAACATCGAAAATATGGAAAAGGAAATAAAAACTAAGTTTATGTGTTTTAATTAGTAAGCTGGTTAGTGTGGTTCCGTTAGGTTAGGTTAGGTTGAACTGGCCGGCCCATGAGGACCTCACATAGACTGAACAAGTCCCTAGTGTTACCAGAAGTTTGTTTTAACGACCAAACTGAAAAACCCTATCAAAAACCAGGACCGATGTTATAAAATAACTCCGTCCTCCTGGCAAATACTAGAAGCTTCCTAGGACTTAAGCCACTTGATGCTTCTAGATCTGACAGCTGTATAACTCCTAATAGCTGGAGTCTTAACCTGGCAAGCGCAGGGCAGGAGCACAGAACGTGCTCGATAGTTTCCTCCTCCAGCCCCCATTTCCTACATCTCGTATCACTGACCAAGCCTAATTTAAAGGCATGTGACGCCAGAAGGCAGTGCCCAGTCAGAATACCCGTCATGAGTCTACAGTCCTCTCTTTTTAATGATAGAATCAACTTTGTTAGTCTAAGGTTGTAAGACCTACACATAATCTTCGACACTTGAACCCACGCCTTTCCCGCTTGGTCGATCATGTGCACCTCTCGCCTTCGCTTAATCTCGCCCAGTCTAATTGGGACGTCTACCGAGCAAGCTTCAAGGGATGTGCCCTTTTTAGCTAGTTCGTCCGCTTTTTATTCCATCTATTCCCATATGCCCTGGGACCCAATATAGATGTATGCTTCTCCCTGTCCCGATTCTCTCCAGGGACTGCTTACAATCTAACACGCATTTATATGCTGTGCTATGCGAGGTTATTGCCTTAATTGCTGCTTGACTGTCAGTATAAAAGTTAACACGATTGCAGCTTGGGCTATTTTCTTCCAGTGTTTCTACTGCTTTGGTTACGGCTACTATAAACGCTTGGAAAACGCTACAGTAATCCGGCAGCTTGTAGGATCTGTTCCGGATCAGCACAGTATACCGCAGACCCTTCCACTACTTTGGAACCATCTGTGTACACATGTATCGCCTCGTCCGCCATTTGAGCACCCTTTCGCCAACCATCCACCTCTATTGTGGCTTAAGATCGCCCTCGAAGCGCAGATAAGGAATCAGGTAGTCTCTTCGTCTTGTGATTGATGACGCTATACTACTATGGCCGTATGGTCGGCGCTCAAACTGCCCCGAGGCACCGAGCCTGGTTGCAGCTGTTAACGCTATGTTCTTTGCTACCAGGTCTACAGGGGGAATGTGCAGAATGGCATACAGTCCGGCTGTCGGGGTTGTTTTCCGGGCTCACGTTTTTGAGGTGTATTGTTTTTTTGTGTGGCTTTCCACCAAAACAAGAACTCCATAGTATAGAATAGGGCTTACAATCGCTGTAAAAACCCAATGAGAAAGAGATGGCGATAAACCCCACGTACACCCCAGCATTCTTTTACATGCATAAAGTGCCATTGAAGCCTTCTTCACCCTCTCCTCCACGTTGAGCTTCCATGACAGCTTACTGTCTAGGATGATGCCTACATATTTTGTGCAAGGTTTCTCCTGTAGGGTCACCCCTGCTAACTTAGGTCTGATCCAATTTAGGACCTTGTACCTCTTTGTAAACAAGACCATATCCGTCTTATCCGCGTTCACTTTCAAACCGACATTTGATGCCCAGGTATGAATATCCCGAAGCGCCCGATCCATTAAAGACCTAATCGTTGGAATGCACTTTCCACTTATGACAACTGCAACGTCATCCGCGTAAGTTTTACGGGTCACTCATCGAATCGCCTGAGCAGTTTGTTGATGACCAGCGTCCACAGCAGAGGCGATAGATGGCACCCCTCCCTGCGGCGTTCCCCTGTCCTCTGATTTCGTGGCCTCGTACAATCCCCATTGTGATGTAACCTTCCTGCAATTTAACATGCAGCCGATCCATCTCGTTAAGGCTGGATGTACTTTAATGTAATTAAGACCATCCATAATTGCCCATTTATAAACATTATTGAAAGCCCTGGCAATGTCTAAGAAGACTCCTAGAGCATATTCCTTATATTCCAGGGCTTTCTCTATGCTTGTTACCACCCTATGCAATGCGGTGTCCACCGACTTGCCTTTGGTGTACGCATGTTGTATTGTGGAGAGCAGCTTTTCATCCACGTTGGACTTTGTGTACACATCTATCAGCCTCTCAAAGGTTTTGAGCAGAAATGATGTTAAGCTAATGGGTATATAGCCTTTGGGATACACGTGACCGATCTTCCCCGCCTTTGGTAGGAAAGCTACACGAGCAGTTCTCCAAGAGTGCGGTACATGATTCAGTCTTATGCACCCATCGAATATTATTTTAAGCCATTCCACGACCGTCCTACTTGAAACTTGTAGCGTGGCCGGCAATATACCATCTGGGCCCGGCGATTTAAACTTAGAAAACGTATTTACTGCCCATTGGATCTTGGTATCGGTCACCAAGCCCAGCACTACCCGCTCCGTGGTCGAAGTGTGAGTGCTGTCTGCTGGCTCTTCTAAACAATATACGGATGGGAAATGTGTATCGAGAAGCACCTCAAGGGATTCCTCGCTATTACGTGACCATTCCCCGTTCTCTTTCTTTATTAGTCCCTGGACTATATTTCCCCTTGCTAGGACTTTTCTCAACCGTGCTGTTTCGCTGGAGCACTCTAAGTTCGTACAGAAACTTTTCCATGAGATTCTCTTCGCCCTGGAAATTTCACGCTTGTAGATCCTTAGTAGATCCCTGTACCCATCCCGACACGCTTTGTTCAAGTTTCGAATCCATTGCGTACAGGGGTTTCGTTAATTTTATTTAGGTCCAGGAGTACCGCGCATAGACTGAATGGGTTCATACCGGTACCTGAAATGTGCCCAACGGCAAAGTGAAAAACCCTATAAAAAACCAATAAATCATTTCTTAGCAAATACTACACCTTTTCCAATTTAAGTTTAGAATTTCCAATTTGCAATTCAAACTCAGAATTTCAAATTTAAATTCAGAAATTTACAATTCATGTTCAGAAATTTACAATTCAAGTTCAGATTTTCCAATTCAAGTTCAGAAAATTACAATTCAAGTTCAGAATTTTCATTTCAAGTTCAGAAAATTACAATTCAAGTTCAGAAAATTACAGTTCGAATTCAGAAATTTATAAGTAGGGTGTTAATTTTCAAAAGTTATTTTAATTAATTAATTTTATACTTATATGTTACTTGCGGAAGTGTTGATGCTTCGTTGACCATGCTGCCAAAATGGTGGCTTGGGTATGGTGTTCCCCAAGTTTTCTTCAAGGTGTGTACATCCCGAACCTTGAAATCAAATGGAGGATAATTCCTTCCAACAAGTGCATGATGACGCTACGGCCAAGAAAGTACTTCAGTCGAAACAGAAGTTTGGAAGCAGTGGAAGGAAGAGACATCCACAGAGTTGCGAAGGTGGAGGAAGACTTGACCTCTCATGGTGCTCCCAATCGCCGCCAGTTACCGCGAAACAGGGAAAGCTGGCATGATTTGTTACGAAACTGCTAAAATCGCGATTTAGTGTCAATTCATGATGAATGATGATGATGGCGGATAAGTTGAGATATTTTGACATATGGCGCCAAGATCTATACAAACAGTACCTATACGTTACTTCCGGGAGTGTGGACGCTCCGTTGACTGTTTAAGTGGCCATATCTCCGTCATCACTGCTGTCATACTCAGTGCAGATCAATGGTTGTGACGCTAAAAATATAGCTGGATGGCATCGCAATTGCTACTTATGAGCGAGAGTTTTTTTTTCGCTATCTCGCAAAATTGATTTAAACGAGTTAAGATGTCCAATGATTTCTTAACACATAGTTACCATCTTACATACATTTATTTCCATTGGATGAAAAAAAATACCCGACAAATGTTTTGAACTTGTATTGAAAATTCTGAACTTGGATTGTAATTTTCTGAACTTGAATTGCAATTTTCTGAATTTAAATTGTAATTTTCTGAACTTGAATTGGAAATTTCTGAAGTTGAATTGGAAATTTCTGAATTTAAATTGGAATTTCTGAACTTGAATTGTAATTTTCTGAATTTGAATTGTAAATTTCTGAATTTAAATTGGAATTTCTGAACTTGAATTGTAATTTTCTGAACTTGAATTGAAAAATCTGAACTTGAATTGTAAATTTCTGAACTTGAATTGTAAATTTCTGAATTTAAATTGGAAATTGTGAATTTGAATTGTAATTTTGTGAACCTAAACTGGAAAAGGTGTAGAAGATTTCTTCTTGCTGCTTCTAGATCTGATAGCTGTGCCACTCCTAATAGCGGCAGTCTTAGAATAGCGAGCGCTATTTGGAACACATATTACATACATGAATAGAAAGCGACATATGAAAAAATCGCCGCCAGGTGCCGCAAGAATTGAGATATCCAAATAAAATGATTTTAAAAATTTTTTAAGTTAAACGGTTTTCTTGAAAACAATACTTACATTAAGTAATAATAATACTTAAAGATAGAAAATAATTAGGTAGGTCCTAGGTACTAGTCATCACACTCCTCATCAATCTAGGGTGTTGATCAGACAAATAAATAAAAGCGTTGGGCGCGTGAAATAAACATATAAAATGTATATCCTGCTTGCAATGTGTCCCCATATGACATCAACCATCTCCTCAGTTGCAATTTGGAACCAACGCCTCTAACATCCCTCTCACTATGGCCCACTCCTGTTGAAACTCCAAGTTTCCTCGGACTCCCGTTAGAGGATATTGATGACAATTTGTGATCGGTCGCACCTATTGGATGGGGCGAAGCACTGCCACAACAACAACAAGGGACTCCATAGTATAGGAGAGGCTTTAAAATCGCTGTAAATCAAAGGTCTACGTTCCATAGCTCAATTATGCTCTAATTGAGTATGCAATAAGGCAACCACTTTAAATTAAAAAAACTGTAAAAACCCCAAAGAGAGAGGACGATATACACCGCGTACACCCCGGCATTCTTTTACATGCATAAAGTTCTTCACTCACTCGCCCACGTTGAGATTCTTAGATATTTTAAACAAGATTCCTACTCCAGGCCATCGACCCTAGCTTAGGCCTAGTAAAAGTTGTGACATTATACCGCTTGGTATAAAATACCATATTCGTCTTCTCCGCGTTGGCGCTCAACCCGACATTAGATGCTCAGGCATTATGTGCATCCCGCAGCGCCCTATCCTCACCAAATAGCTAATTTTTGGAAGACAACTGCAACCTCATCTGAGCCGCCAGCGTCCACAACAGAGGTGAAAACACCTCGCCCTGTGCCGTTTTTTTGTCCACCGATTTTGTGGCCTCATACATCCCAAACAACGAAGTAATCTTCCTGTTATTAAGCATGCAAAACTTCAATGTACTTAAGGCCCTCCATTAACGCCTGTTGAGAGACATTGGCGAAAGACCCGGCAATGTCTAAGAAGACTCCTAGAACATATTCCTTATATTCCAGGGCTTTCTCTATGCTTATTACCACCCTATGAAATGCGGTGTCTACCGACTTGCCTTTGGTGTACGCATGTTGTGTTGTGGAGAACAGTTTTTCATCTATGTTGGACTTTATGTACACATATATCAGCGTCTCAGGGGTTTTGATACATACGACGTATCTTCGCCTTTTTTGGTAGGAAAACGACCGGAGCAGTTCTGCAAGAGTGGTGGCACATAGCTCTGGCTACCACTAGGTACTCATGGAAGGCGGAATGGCATAGAAGGTTCAATGTGGTCATATAAAATCGTTCACGAGATGGTTGGGCTTGTACTTTAATGGTGCTTGTTACCGGAACATACCGAATCTATATCAAGCAAGGACCACACCGATAACACTCCCCAAAACCTTCGGGGCGTGTCTCCAAACCCGGCACTATCCGCTCCGTGGTCGAATTATAAGTGCTGTATATTGAATGTTTCTAGTATTATTTTATGCAAATTAAAAATGATTTATGTGTTAAATTGACAGTCCAAAAAGGTACTTTGCTGGAAATTTACTAATGAAAGAGATGAAAAGCGCGTAAAGAAAAGAAATACATCTAACAAACAATGCATTTAGATAGTATAACAGTAGGTGCATTTGTCGAGAACTAAGTTCACCTCATTGTTTTGGTCATGGTTTACGTTTAAAAAATTTCACCATACATATTTAATAACCCCAATTATCTCTGTCTTTCTCGTTTTGCCATTTAGCTTGTGAAATAAAAAACACACACAGCAAACCAATTCGTTAATAATAAACGAAGGGCGATTGATTTACGACTCACACAATCACACCTCTTATGCTGGCTGGCAACATCACAAAAAATGCTGCTGGTAACCATAGCAACGCGTGATTGTGTGCGTATCGGTTGATTGTCGCTTGCCCGGCCACTACACAAACAGAAAGCATCAAGCGCCATTTGTATTGAAAATTCGTAGCGTCCGGACGTAAACATGTCATCGGATGACGATTTTTTATTGCTTGTACATTTTGCGAATTTTCATAAAAATTTTTGAAGTTTTTTCTAAGAATTTTTTCGAGTATGCAGTTGTGTAGCTTATTCAATTTTAATATAATAAGATGCTAATCTTAAGCCACTAAGAAAATTACCTGATTTTGGCAATTTTTTTTTTCCATCCGACCTTTGCATTCGTAGATTACAATAAACCGCAACGTAAAATCTTTTTCTTCCGCGAACATGCTCATTTGACGTTCTCACAAAACTAACACACTAATGCTTGTCAATCACGTTGGCCACGATCAAATAGACCAGCGAAAAAATCTAAAAATTGTTTCATCAACGCGAAGCCAACAAGTACGTGTATCACGACTACCGCCGCTCGTGCCGGTTGCTATGGTTACCAGCAGCATTTTTTGCGCTGTTGCCAGCCAGCATTAGCCCTGAATTTGCTTTCGTTCACAGTAATGCTTGCGTAGTGTAAACAATTTTAAAACTTACCGAAATTTGCAATCCGTTTAGTAGTATCCGAGATTTGGAGAATTTGACGGTTTTAACGGGACGGGAGTACTATCCGAGATTGTCTCTTTCCAAAGTTTAAGACTTTGATCTATAAGTTGGCGTATTCCACGGTTTTTACGGGACAAGTAGTACCCGAGATTATCTCTTTTCAAAATCTCAGACATTGATTTATGATTTGGAAAATTTTACGGTTTTTACGGGACAAATAGTGCGAAATTTTACAGTTTTTGACTCAAAAGCGTACTGATGGCAAATTTCGCAAGCATTGTGTGAAAAATAATAGAGGCCAAGTGCTTTTGAAAATTTCTTTATCTCTCTGTTCTCTGTCAAGCGGCATCATTTCCCTGCAAAACACAAAAATCAGAAGAAAATTTGTTAAAATTAACATACTCGAATACAAAAAGTGTTTGCAAAAACAAAGCACGGGGCTAGGTTTTGTTGGTTATAGTTGTACATTATTGGGTTATTTTGTATGCATTTGTAAAGTGTAATAAAGAAAAAAACCTCTTAAGACAAAATAAAACTAAATAATTTAAATTAAATAATATCCAATCAAAAACAACTTTATTAAAAAAAAATAAAAATAATAATAAATAATAAAATATAATAAGATAAAATTATAATAATAAATAATAATGAAATAAAATTATAATAATAATAAAATAATATAAAATAAAAACCTTTAGTAAAATAAAATAGAGTAAAAAAATGTTAACAATTTTATAAAAACCAATAAATTAAACTAAATTACACAGACTTAACAAGCTGGCGGCCACCGTGGTGTGATGGTAGCGTGCTCCGCCTACCACACCGAATGACCTGGGTTCATGCCCCGGGCAAAGCAACATCAAAATTTTAGAAATAATTTTTTTCAATTACAAGAAAATTTTTCTAAGCGGGGTCGCCCCTTGGCAGTTTTTGGCAAGCACTCCGAGTGCATTTCTGTTATGAAAAGCTCTCAGTGAAAACTCATCTGCCTCGCAGATGCCGCTCGGAGTCGGCATAAAACAAGTAGGTCCCGTCCCGCCAGTTTGTAGGAAAAATTAAAAAGGAGCACGACGCAAATTGGAAGAGAAGCTCGGCCTAAAATCTCTTCGGAGGCTAACGCGCCTTACATTTATTTTTATTTTAAACAAGCTTAAGTTATATAAAATTAAATTAAGTCGGTTTTTAATCGATGAGTTATCTTTAAAATATCGAAAAGTTTTGCATTTATCACCGAAATATTATCGATATGTTATCAATATGTTATTGACTTGTTATCGAATTATTACCAGTTTCTTATCGAAAATGTATCCATTACTTACCGAAAAGTTATCGATATCTTATAAAGAAGATGTCAATTGGTTTTAGGTAACTTATAGATTTTTTATCGAAGTGTCACCAATTTGTTATCGGGGAGTTATGGAAAAATTATCGATTTCGTTACATAAAATGAATCGATTTGTTATCGATTTCTTATTGGAGCGGTACCAGCTTGTTGGCGGCATGCTATCGATTAGTTAAAGATGACTCATCGGCTTGTTATGATACACATACCTATAAAACAAGAGATGACGGAAAATCGTTCCAATATACATTATCTATCCACCCTGTCGAAAAATCAACAAAACAATAAGTATATAAAACTTTGATAAATAATGGATGACAAATGTGTACTTTCTATGACAAGCTGATAAGAATCCAATAAGAAGTCGATGACTCGGCAACAACAAGCCGATTACAAACCGATAACTCGACGATAACTATTCGCCACCAATAAGAAACCGACGACTTTTTTATTTACAAATACTTTCCAATATGTTTTTCAAAATATTTTTCAGCTGGTAAGTTCACTGTAATTTTCATACATTTTATAGCAACTTTAATATAAAATTGTAAGTGAAGTATAAATCTCCGGTGGGTTGGTGGTATTCTTGGAAAAGGGACACACTGCGTCAGGTGAAATCTCAGCGAAACTAATGTGTGAAAAAACCAAAATATATCTTTGGTAGTACTGGGATCAAGGTATATTTTATTACAAACAACTACAGGTGTCTAAGTTCGGGTGTGACCGAACATTATATATTCAGCGTGAGCTTCAATTGTACATTTCATTTCAGATAAATTACTTTTCTACATAATACGTGGCACCGACCGTTTAAAAGAAAAATGTCTCCCCATTTCCTCTTACAATAAAACTTGATAAGTGAAATATCATTGATTCAAAACTATTTTTTGCTAAGTTATAGCTTATTATTCTAGTATACGAGCCCTTTAAACTTGTTTTATATAAAAGTTGCCGTGGTATTTAACCGATTCCGTCCATTTTTACTAGAAATATTTTCTGCTATAAGGAAAATATGTGTACACAATTTTGTTAGGATATGTAAATGTTTCGAGTTATGGCTCCCGAAACATTGAAAATTGCTTAGTCATAAAGAGGAGGTGCCACGCCCATTTTTTAAAATTTGAAGTTTTTCCTATTTATTTTTATAAATCCACTTGGGAAATGAAATACCATTGATATAAAGCTCTTTTTTGCAAAGATATAGCTAATTTTATTCGCCACGACCCTTTTAAAAATCTTTTATAGAAAAATGGGAGTGGTGCTTAACCGATTTCGTAAATTTTTCTTCAAAGCATTCCTTATAGTAAAGGCAACCTCTCTGCCGAATTTTGTTACGATAGGTTTAACATTGTTTGATTTACGATTAATAATATTTGTAAAATTGATTTTATCACAAGTGGGCGGTGCCACGCCCATTTCAACATTTTTTTTTTAGTTTTTATGAAGAGTCTCAATATCAGTCCACACGTCAAATTTCAACATGCTAGGTGTATTATTTACTAAATAATCAGGTTTTTTGTGTTTTCCAAAATGTTATATATATATAAAAAGTGGGCGTGGTTATCACCCGATTTCGCTCATTTTCAATACCAACCTATTCTGGGTCCAGATAAGCTCGTGTACCAAATTTGGTGAAGATATCTCAATATTTACTCAAGTTATGGTGTTAACGGACAAACGGACAGACGGACGGACGGACGGACATGGCTCAATCTAATATTTTTTCGATACTGACGATTTTGATATATGGAAGTCTATATCTATCTCGATTCCTTTATACTTGTACAACCAACCGTTATCTAATATACTCTTTGTGCAAAGCACGCTGAGTATAAAAATTAAATATGTTGATTCCAAAATGTAAAACTTGTGTTGTTTGTACGGGACAAGCGCGTTTGTGCGGGACACGTATGTATATGTACATAAAAATGTAAAAACAACTGATAAAATTTGCAAAGCGAGTTTGCTGCTATTTTTTTAATAAACGGTGCACAAAGACGAATTGAAAAAAAAGTTTTTTTTTTTTTGATCAATTTTATTTTATTTAGTTTTTTTTTTTTTTTTTTGCTCCAATTGTTTGTCTTTATATTTAAATTGTAATTATTAACATTATTTTTATTTATTGTATATAAGTAGTTGTATTGCATAAAGGTATAGCGAAAGTTCCAACGAGTGCCAGAAAAGTACTGCGTTCAGTTTATACGATTTTTGTCTGATATTGTTTTGTTTGGTTTTAGTTTCTATTGAAAGTTTTTTGTTTTCAAACACTTATTCATTATTTTATTTAGCCGTATTAAACAGTTACAAGTAATGTTAATGCTATTTATACTATATATGTATATATATATATATATACAGTTACTCACAAAAATAACTACACACTTGGTTTATGCTGAAAAAACTCAAATGCAGTGGCTCACAGCTTAATTGATAAGTTTCATCTAAAATATCGCAAATTCCCTAACAGAAACCACATTCAAAAAAATTTTAAAAGTTATTCAAAGGTAAGGAGAATTAATCAAAATTTCAAAAATTACATTCAAAATTTTCAAATTTTGTTTCAATTTCTAGAAAATTTTTGAGTATGCAGTTTTGTAGCCCAATAAATTATAGTATAATAATGTGCAAGTTAGAAATAGCTCAAAATTTTTCCTGAATTTTCAGAATTTTTTCGGCGAGGATGTTGAGCAATTTCTTCCATACATCGCATGAACAAAAATGCATTTTGTATGTGGGAAATTGCTCAACACCCTCGCCGAAAAAATTCTGAAAATTCAGGAAAAATGTTGAGCTATTTCTAACTTGCACATTATTATACCAATAACAGACCAATTCTAAATATTCTCGCGGAATTTTGTTCTCGCGGATTTTTTTATTCTCGCGGAAAAATTCCTCCAATTCTTTTCTCCTAGGGAGAAGAACAATTGGGGAATAGGAATTTCGAATTTCCGAAGTCAGCTGTTTTGTGAATTGAAATTTCGTTGCGCATTTCTTATTTCGTTTAAAAATTTGAAAAGTTTAATTATTTTTGCAAATTTGTTTGAAACTAAGAAATGAGTAATGAATTTGTGCCACAGCAACATCAACAGAGGAGCATAAGAAGAAGAAGAAAACAGCGGGATAACACAAATCCGCTGGGGTTGCATGCTTTCATTCAGCAAAGCAATTTTCTGGCGGCCAAGTCGAGTTGAGTTCGCCTTTCGCCATATGCCGAAATATATTTAAGCCTTCTTAAAAATCCTTGCGCAATTTCTGGATGGCTGCATCAAATATACCAAGAGAAAATAAAAAATTATGTGGTTCTTGTTGTTGTTGTATTAACAGTGAGAATATTGTGGTAGAACATATTTTAGCACAAATTTGTACAAATAAGTGTTCTTTCTTAAAAGAACCAATTTCCTTTAACTATTTTAATGCATTCCCTTTCATTTAACAAGTGAAAAAACTCCTAT
This sequence comes from Eurosta solidaginis, assembly GCF_040869045.1. Classification (NCBI taxonomy): domain Eukaryota; kingdom Metazoa; phylum Arthropoda; class Insecta; order Diptera; family Tephritidae; genus Eurosta; species Eurosta solidaginis. Next base: position 203,935,500 of record NC_090322.1, on the reverse strand, counting down.
GAAATGGCAAGGAAATCTCCTTCACATTCATAATACCTACTTTTCTCCCATAACCGGCTTCCGCTTTTTCGAACATTGTTCAGAATAGGAGGAAAGGGAGAAGTGAAAAAACTCACGAGGAATTTTTATTTAGAATACGAGGAATGGGAGAAGGGAAAAAACTCGCACGGAATTTTTGTTTAGAATTGGGCTGTAAAATTTATTGGGCTACAAAACTGCATACTCAAAAATTTTCTAGAAATTCTGAAACAAAATTTTAAAATTTTGATGGTCATTTTAGAAATTTTGATTAATTCTCCTTACCTTTGAATACCTGTGACATTTTTTGAACGTCTGTTAGGGAATTTGTGATATTTTAAATGAAAATTATCAATTAAGCTGTGAGCCTCTGCATTTGAGTTTTTTTTTCAGCATAAACCAAGGGTGTACTTATTTTTGTGAGTAACTGTATGTGTGTAGTAGAATTTGTAAGTTGAAAAGCGTTGCAATTTTAACTTATTCACTACAAACTAAAATGCGCTTTCAATTTTCTTTATATTTCAATGTTTCTTCCTTTTTTTTTTGTTTATGGCTAACAAACACTTCAGCGTATACATTACTAATGCATAAGTAGAGTTTATAATAAATAAAATTGAAAAAAAACACTAAAAATATTTCTTTACAAAACCAATTAGGGTGCAACCTCTGTCGCAGTGGGAAAAATATTTCATTACATACGCTACCGTTATTTGCTGCCGGCTGATAAAGTAATATCTTGCTAAAAACTATGCCCAAAAAAGGTTGATCCATTTAACTCGTACATATAAATCACATATACAACCATCTAACGTCGAATTGGTAGAAGTGCGCGGTTTTTTGTTTTCGTGTTTTGTTTCAGTTCTCTCTCTACGCGCCACAACGTCGTCGTGTTTGTGCTATTGGCCAAGACCAAAACGACTACATGTGATGCCACTGTGTGGCTATAACGGACGTATTATCGTTTAATCTTGCAATCTCCTCGTGCAATCCATGACCCAGCCATATTAGTTGTATTTTATTATAACGTTCACGACATAAACGTAATGGATTACCACGTCTCAAACCCTGATCAGTCTCACCATATTCATCCAAATAGGGTGGCAATACAAAACAGCCTTTATTACGTCCCAAAAATACAATTTGGCAATCGCGTATACGTAGAAAAATACCAGTTTCGGCACTACAATAATACGCATGATAAGTGCATGCACCAACCGAACGTCCATCCAAATCTGGTTGACAACAAAATGATTGTCCACATATAATTTTACCACATATCAAACACAGTGATGGTGTCTTCATTTCTTCACGTTCATTATTCGGGCATATAAAATCTGCAACACTATTTATCAAATCACTATAATCTTCGGGTAGATCAACTAATCGTGGTACTTCTAACGTGCAAGGCACCACCTCTAATTGTTTACCGCAATGTTTCTTTTTCAACGCCAATTCAGAATAAAGTATATCACGATGTGATGCAAATGTCTCCAATATTGATGCATAACAACCAGCACTATCAAAATATGTTTCCAAACTAGTTTCTAAACCCAAATATTTACACATATTCTCATATGTATCACTGGCCTCATAGCTGAGTTCATCCGGAAATTCAACATCGGTAATAAATTGAAAGAATATACAACAGCAACGTAAATATTGTCGCATTTCTTTTTTTATATGTTCGTAAATTGCAGCGATCCTTTTTGTGTCACATGATACCTGCATACGATCAATGTCGTCTTCGTCATCATCATCATCAATATATGCATCATACATAGGTGCATCATTGTCTGCAGTTTGTGTTATTGTGCATTCATGTGCTGTTGATGGTTCTTCGGCTGACTTGGCTGCTGTTTGGGGTTGTGGTTGTGACCGTGTTTTTTGTTGTTGTTGTTTAGGCCTTGCCGCAAATGCTTGTCGCCTTGCTTCGAAATTATATTTGCGATAGAATTTTGCTATATTATTGCGTATATTTTGTGGCAATCGTTTTACTTCTTCATTTTCGTATTCTTCATCGACATCCATGCCCATTTCATTGGTGGGTATTTCGAAAAGTATAATTGCCTTTGCCATATTTGCCAGGAAGAGGAGCTGCATGGCGTAGTAATCCATTATGCTGCCATTTGGTACGGCAACTTTTTCTAAAATAAAAATAAAATAAAACAAATATGTTAAAAAAAATTTGTATCAAAATACCTTTTAAAATTATGTCCACTATTCTAATTCAAGGTGTTTTGCGGAGCAGATTGGGAACCCTCGGGAAGGAAAGGTAACTATTTAATACTATGCAGACAACCGCCTTGCCGGCAGCGGTGATATAACGACGATTATTTACTTTAAAGCTTTAAACCAGATCAAGTATAAGTAGAGAGAGAAAATGGTGTCCAGATTACTCGGAGATTCTAAAGGGAGCTAGCACCGCCAGCGGGTTAGGGGGTTAGAATATACCCGCGGTAGGTATGCCTGTCGTAAGAGGCGACTAAAATACCAGATTCAAGGGGTTGTGTAGCGCAACCTTTTCAGGTTGCCAGCGCAATATATAGCTTCTCCACACCCAATTGTCATTTCACTAACATACGAGGCTCTGGCGACCCCATGTTCCATGAGGAGCTGGGGAGGGCGGGATGGCCTGAAGGTTTAATGTGGTCATATAAATCGTTCCCGAGATGGTCGGGCTAGCACCTTATTGAGCTGTGTTTCCGGGGCGTACCGGATCTGTATCCGGCAAAGGACCTTCACATCGATAACACTCCCCAAAGCTGTCAGGCAGTAACCTTATAGCTACAACAACAACAACAACAACAAAGGGAGCTAGCGCTGCGACTCCAGTTTTCCCAGAGAGGATGAATGAAGTTAAAAAGAACTGTGGCGCACTTACAAGCTGAGATCTGTAACAAGGAAACAGTTTTTATCAGAATGGGAATGGGATGGTGTGAAATCGTTCCCACACACACACCTAACATTAAGCATTAACTATTGCACTCATTCTCAATCTCACTTATGCTTTTGGTTATACCTAAATAATTTGTTTTCCAATAAATCTTTGCAAATCATCATTTTAACGTGAACGGTTCGTCTTTGTATTTTAGTCGCTATATTTATATTCGCTGGCAAGTATATACTCACTGGTCAACATTTGCACACCCCCACTACCTAAGTTTCATGTAACCCAGGAAAATCCTCCTTGGTTCAACATTTTGGCGCCCAAACGTGGAGCTTGTATGCAACTTCATAGTCCAGATTGGGAGTTATCAACCGTCGAACATCACAACAACAACCGCCGATCCCGCAGTCAGCAGTTCATCGGCCGTAATTGTGCTGTACATTTCCCGTGGACAATCGGCAGCGCTATATACAAATAATCATGTGTACATGTAAACCGTTTGCCGCTATCAACTGCCCTTTGGAAATCGTATGTATGCATAAAATTATTATTTTTGTCACAGCCACCTTTTTGCATTATTTGAGTTTGCTAGCGTATACACCCACGTCTAAGCTGACGTTGCTCTGCTCGTTTCGTCATTTTCGCTTGTCCTGCCTGCGTCATCACTTGACTAGCAGCATTTTTCCTCGCAACCAACATTAGCACAACCCAGCAGACAACTGAACAATCATTCAGGTCGTATACCACGTCGTAAGTCACCATGTCCCTAGAAGAATGTAAACGCAAGCGCTCCAATATTAAACGAAATATTTCACGTATAAAATCAATTGTAGAGGCAATTAAAGATACGGATGAAAAGCCGGCGCACGCCGAACTTCAATGTCGACTAGGGATTTTGGAGTCCTACTTCAAACAAGCACTTTCCGTGCAAGCAGATATTGAAGATTTAGACCCTTCCGATAACGGTCGAGCCGACTTAGAAGACAGCTACGTGGCTGTAAAGCTCAGCATACAGGCACGACTTGGGGATGATGGTAATACCACAGTAAATTATACTGAGACGGGTACACCTGCACCTGTCGTTACGTCGTCCCATCTCCCAAGGTTATCGCTGCCTACCTTCAGTGGAGACTACGCTGAGTATAAGAACTTTATAAAATCTTTCACTCAAATTATCTCACGTTAGTCTAGACTATCAAATATAGAGCGTTTTAACTACCTTTTATCCTGCTTGAAAGGCTTAGCCCCAGAAACAGTGAAGGCCTTTCAAGTAACCAGTGAGAATTATCCCAAGGCATTAGACAGACTCAAAGAACGATTCGACAATCCGACTTTGATATTTTTAGAAGGAATCGCCTCACTTTTTACGCTGCAGCCAGCAGACAAGTCGAACGCTCAGCAGTTGAGAAGTCTCGAACACAAAGCATCCGCTATCTACAGCTCGCTGGAATCACTGGGTACAAGCTCTGAGATTGCGCAAGCCATGTTGATTTATATAGTTATGGGCAAATGTGACCAGCAGACTCGCAATAAGTGGAATGAGTCCCTCGACTACAAATCCCTTCCGACTTGGTCCAAATGCTCGCAGGTCTTAGAACGCCACAGCCAGTTTTTGCATTCATCTGATTCGTCAGTCAAACGCAAGGCAGAATCTGGCAAGCATAATCGTGGGACGAATAGCAACCAGCAATCATCATTTGCTGTATCCAGTTCCAATTGTGTTCTCCGTCCCAGCTCCAAACATAGACTCACTGGTTGCCCTACATTCAAGGAGATGACTTCAAATCAGCGCTTCGATTGACTTATGTATCAAATGCCTTGGCAATGGGCATAGAGTAGCTCAATGTCCATCGAAAAGTCGCTGTCGAATAGGCAAAAAAGGCCATCACACGATGTTACATCATGGCAATTCATCGCAAGCCACGTCATCGACACAGCAACCAACACCCATCACGCATACCTCGCAGTCTGCTGCACCTTGGCAATCAACAAACGCTACTTTTAGACCTCAATCTTATGCCGAACCGCATTCTTCGCAAGCTGCAACACATTCACATATAGGAACGCCGGAAAGCGGGCAAGTAATACTAGCAACGGCAATGGTTCTAGTCAAGCACGCAGTCGGTGAGTACATACTCGGCAGGGCTTTGCTTGATTCGTGTTCGCAAGTGAATTTCATCACGGACGACTTCGCCCAAAAACTTCGTCTTGGTCGTGAAAAACACCACGTTGGAATACGTAGCATCGGAAACTCACTTACAAACCTGAAGGCACGCACAACTACAACCGTCAAGTCACGGACATCGGACTTTAATTTGTCCCTACAATTCGGCATTACAACGCACATCGCCTACCAACCGGATGCTGAAATCGATACTTCGAGATGGAACCTTCCACGCAACACAACTTTGGCAGACGATGAATTCTTCAAACCACGCCGCATTGATCTCCTACTTGGGACAGAGGCACTTTTCGAAGCGCTTGCAGTTGGCCAAATCCGGTTAGGAGCTAATTTACCAACATTACAAAAAACGTTGTTCGGGTGGATCGTGTCTGGCCGATATCAGCAAGAGCGTCAAGCGAATACATCTACTTGTTTGATGTCATGCGAAGACTCCATCGACGACCAATTACAGCAGCTTTGGAAACTCGAAGCTGTCAACGCACCACACAAGCAAATTCAACCGGAGCACAGCATTTGCGAAGACCACTTTTTAGCCAACACTTATCAGGACGCCACTGGACGCATACCCGTAAGTCTGCCTTTCAAAGATAGTCCTACTTGTCTGGGGAACTCTTTCGAAACAGCGCGTCGTCGATTCATGTCGGTCGAGAGACGGCTATTAAAATCACCTGAGATTCGATCGCAATACATATCATTTATGGCCGAATACGAAACTCTCGGCCACATGTCCATTGTTACAAACCCGATTCTAGATGAATCTCATTTTTTCATACTACATCATTGTGTCTTTAAGCCCAGCAGCGAATCAACAAAACTTCGTGTTGTGTTCGATGCTTCATGTAAGACGACTTCGCAAAAATCATTCAGCCCTATTCTGCATTTCGACTTGGATTGGAATTTTTTCGATTTGGCAATTTTGGTATTCTGTGTTCCAATCTCTTTCGATCCAACTTCGAATCGTTCGATTTTGTGTATTCTGCATTTCGATCGTAGTTCCGTTTTTCTAAGTTGTAAATTAGTTGGCGGAAAAATATTTTCTTTTTATTGTGTTATTAATTTATAACAGAATTTTAACAAAAATGTAAGTAAAACTTGTTAAGAAACGTAGAAGGCTTGATGGTGATTGTTTTTTATATGTTTCCAGGTCAAAAACAACATGTCGATGTCGAAGTCCTTGGACGTATCTGCCCCGCAAAAGTATCTAACACATACTTGAAAGCATCCTTGTTAAGTCGAAAGTTTTTTTTGAACCTAAATAAGAAAATAAGTCATTAAACTTTACCACTTTTAAGTTAAATTTCTTACAATTCGTCACTCATCTCAAATGGATTACACAAATCTCGCAATATTTGCCTTTCCATTCTCGCCTGGCAATTTTCGTGTGCGTTGCTTTCCAACTCCATAAATAATGCCGCGGCTATTGATTCCCTTATAATAGACAGCTATAATTTGTGTCTGTTCGTTGGGTCGAGTTATATGCCAAAGCAAGCTGCCGGCGTAGAGGAAGGTGAAGCGAAAACGTAAACAATCCTTGCGGAAAGAATAAATAAACCTTTATAAAGTATTTTAGGCCAGTGCAATGAAATTTGCATCCTTAAAATTCAGAAAATGTCAACTATATTCGTGCAGGAATCCGTTTTGACAAAACTTGGTGGCCACGGCAGGGAATTGGCCAAAAGAACGACAAAAACACACAATTATGAAAACACTTCACTCAAAAAAATATAACACTGCGGCAATATATTCCATTGCTTTTTTTTGTACAAAATGGCGTGGATAATAAAATATAAACGTTATTCAATGTTTTTTACAAATTTTCTTTAATTTATTTCGTTCCAATGTTCACACATTCCGTACGAACAGCTGATTTCGAAAAATCATTTGCTCTTCCTCTTCTCTTACGATTCCGTCGTAATGCAGAATACCAAACTTCGATTAAAGCGGAGCGTAGAACGGGAACGTAATCGAAATGCAGAATAGGGGTGATTAAATGATTTACTACTAGTTGGACCAACAATTCAAACAGAGCTGTACATACTTTTGCTACGTTTTCGATTGTTTCGATACGCCATAACCGCAGACGTCACAAAGATGTATAGGCAAGTACTTTTGAATAATAATGATCGTAAATACCATTATATTCTTTGGCGAGCTTCTCCAGATGTAGAACTCCGTACGTATAAGCTAAATACCGTCACATATGGAACAGCTTCAGCGCCATACCTTGCAGTGCGCAGCCTACACTATTTGGCAGACAAATACATGCACGAGTTCCCAGTTGGTGCTCATGTGGTAAAGTCGTCTTTCTATATGGACGATATGTTGTGTGGAGCTGACGACGTTGACGCCTTGAACACAGTAAAAACTGAAGTAATTTCTGTACTCAAGCGAGGCAACTTTCCTTTATCCAAATGGCACTCCAACCACCCACACTTCAGAGAATGCCAAACTTCAAAGGAGCTCAACTTTACAGAAGACTTCGTCACCAATACACTTGGTGTAACATGGCATCAACACAGTGATATGTTTTTATTCGCTTTCTTACCAAAGCAAGTCCATACCGCGGTTACAAAACGTACGATCCTTTCGACTGCATCGTCACTCTTCGACCCACTCGGATTGCTGTCACCACTTCTGATTACATCCAAAATCATATTGCAAGAATTGTGGCTTTTAAAGCTCGATTGAGACGAGTCCGTTCCACAAAACCTGCAACAAGCTTGGAACAAATGACTGTTATCACTCGGTTTGCTAACAACGTTTGCGGTGCCTCGTTATTGCCTGCAGCCGAACACATGCAATCTTCCACTCCACGGCTTTTGCGACGCATCAATTCGAGCATATGGTTGCGCATTGTATTTGCGCACCGAAGATGCCGATGGGAATATTGCTGTTCACCTACTTACATCAAAGTCACGTGTGGCTCCAGTCAAAAAACAATCCCTTCCGAAACTCGAGCTCTGCGGTGCGCATCTTCTCGCTCAACTGTACAATAAGGTAAAAAACATTTTTTCAAAGAAACCAATTTTCGCATTCTTTTGGACTGATTCGCAACTAGTGCTTCATTGGCTGCAACAACACTCGGTGACATTGTCAACGTTTGTAGGCAACAGAGTCTCTGACATACAGGAGTTAACAGCGAAGGGCCATTGGCGATTCGTGCCAACTCAACAAAATCCCGCAGATTGGTATCTCGCGGCTACACTGTCGATAACTTGAAAACATCGAACTGGTTTTCAAGTCCACGGTTCCTGCGTGAAGACGTGGCGAAATGGCCTGCTAAGGGAGAAAAATTCGACGCAGATATTAACATAGTCAACGCTGAAAAGCGAAAAAGCTTGTTTGCTGCCATTGTAGAAACAAATGACATCCTAAAAACCATCGAGGAAGTTAGCTCATACATTCGCTGTCTTCGACTCGTTGCTTGGATGTTTAGGTTCAGTGACATATGCAGAAAAAGGTCCAGACAAACGACTTCTTCGCCAGCACCTCAAGAGCTGCGGCATGCATTATATTCTATCGTTTGGATGATTCAACAGCAGCACTTCGCCGACGACATCCGTTTGATCAAAAAAATCTGCCATTGAAAGGCACCTTAAAATATTTAACACCATTTTTAGACAATTCAAGCGGCTTTGAACTTATTAAGGTTGGTGGTCGATTGGACAGCGCAGATCTACCGAACGATAAAAAGCATCCAATCTTACTACCCAGCAACTCGCAACTTGTAACAAAATACGTTCGCTACTTACATATGCAAAATTATCATGCAAGCCCCAAGGCAATGGTAGCCTTAATTCGACTCCAATTCTGGATAGTCAACGCTAGAGACGTCGCTCGCCGCATTGTTCGCTCGTGTGTTCATTGTGTCCGCTACAGACCAAAGCTGTTGCAACAGATTATGGGACCGCTGCCACCTACACGTCTCACACCTTCTCGTCCATTTGAACGCTGTGGGGTTGACTTCTGTTGACCCATTAACACATACTTGCGGATTCGTGGAAAGCCACCCAACAAGTTGTATCTGGCCGTATTCGTGTGCTTGGTCACCAAAGCAGTTCATATTGCGGTAGTATCGCACCTGTCAACGAAGGCATTTTTAAATGCACTTAAACGTATGGGTAGTCGTCGAAAAATGCCATGCGATATATATTGCGATAACGCTACAAATTTCGTCGGAGCAGCTAATCACCTAAAGGAGCTTAAGCAATTTCTGTTTAATCCTGATATACAAAAAGAAATTTTCAAATTTTGTTCATCAGACTTCATTAATTTTCATTTCATTCCTCCCAGGTCACCTCATTTTGGCGGGCTCTGGGAAGCAGCCGTAGAAATCGCAAAGGGTTTGCTTAATCGCACGTTAGCAAATACCAAATTAACATTTGAAGAGCTGAGTACTGTCGCTGCTGAAATTGAAGCTATACTCAACTCTCGTCCACTATCGCCGTTGTCTTCAGACCCGAACGATTTCGAAGCTCTTACTGCTGGACACTTCTTGGTTGGTGAGTCCCTACGTGGTTTACCTGAGCGCTGCCTGGAACATAAAAATCTATCTAATTTGGATCATTTCGAGATGATCTGTTCAATTAAACAATGATTTTGGCGTCGTTGGTCCAAGGACTACATCAATGAACTCCGCTCACGGGTCAAGTGGACGACTCCTGAACCAAATCTCAATGTTGGAGCCCTAGTAATAATTCACGACGACAATTTGCCACCCTTGCGCTGGAAACTTGGTCGCGTCGAATCTACAGTACCTGGTAAAGATGGTCATGTTCGCTTTGCGCACCTCCGTACTGCTAATGGGTCTTGTTGCCGCCCGATACACAAATTAGCTATCCTACCTGTAACTTGAAGAGGGTTCCTTCAACGGGGCCGGGATGTTGGATCACCCTAATAGCATTTATAGCAAATATTAAAAACACTTATTAAGCAGCTGCTAACTACTCTCAATTTATACTAAACGCACTCTTTGTAAACATGTTCATACTCACACACACTATTGCACTCATACTCAATCTCACTTATGCTTTTGGTTGTACCTACATAATTTGTTTTCCAATAAATCTTTGCAAATCATCATCTTAACGTGAACGGTTCGTCTTTGTATTTTAGTCGCTATATTTATATTCGCTGGCAAGTATATACTCACTGGTCAACATTTGCACACCCCCACTACCTAAGTTTCATGTAACCCAGGAAAATCCTCCTTGGTTCAACACCAACAGACATCTGATTGAAGAGGTCCCGCATGTTGTTGTTGTTGTATTAACGATAAAGACACTCCTCGAAGAAGCTACAGGCCTGCCAAAATACTGCCAGCAGAACCGCCACTGGTTGTCTTCTTATGTCCCCAGAAGACCATCTACATAATTAGGCGAGAATACCCCCCCCCCCCCCCCCCCCATCAGGAAGAGAAATGAGATGCTAACCAAACAGTTCCTGTTGAATACCCAGGAACCTGGGCATCCCAACAGACATCTGATTGATGAGCCAATACCGCCCAGGGGCTTGAGAAGCCATCTCCTCAAGCATTATGAGGAAATACGGCACCTGAGAACTCTGCCATATGAAGCCAAAAAACACAAGGTGGTCCGCAGCGAACTCCACAAACAGGCGTCGGACCTTTATGCCAGGTATTGTCCGGTGAATCCAGTATTCAAAGAACCGTACCCAAAACTTGCGGAAGAGGAACGAATACTCCCCAGGGAAACGCGAGTCACTCTAGCTCAACTTCGATATGGATACTGTAACAGGTTAAACTCTTACCTATCCAGAAAAAACCCCGACATACAAAATGTATGCCCCGCTTGCAATGTGTCCCCACAGGACACCAACCATCTCTTTAATTGTAATGTGGAACCAACGCCTCTAACACCCCTCTCTTAATGGTCCACCCCTGCTGAAACTGCAAGTTTCCTTGGACTCCCGTTAGAGGACCTTGATGACAATTTGTAATTGGTCGCACATATTCGATGGAGTAAAGCACTGCTACAACAACAACAACAACAACACTCCCCGAAGGCTTTGGGGAGTGTTATCGATGTTGATGGTCCTTTGCCGGATATGGATCCGGTACGTTCCGTTAACAAAGCACCTTTAAGGTACTAGCCCGACCATCTCGGGAACGATTTATATGACCACATTAAACCTTCTAGGACAATCCGCCCTCCCCACTCCCTAGTTCCATATGGAACTTGCGGTCGCCAGAGCCTCAGCCGTTAATGAAACAGGATTCGCCACGGATAGGTCAGGTTGAAAATTGGCGTAAGGAAGAGCTGTTGGTATAAAGCTTTTTTCTGCGCTTAACAGCCCTTTGAATCTCCCTTGAATGCAAGATATTCTAAAATTACAAAATGGCTTTACCTTTGAGAGTCTGGAACAACCTAGAATCAGTTTGGTATTTTAGTCGCCTCTTACGACAGGCATACCTTCAGAGGGTATATTCTAAGCACCCTGTCCGCATCCCAGGGACATAACGAGTCATCTCCGCAAGCATTGCGAAGAAATCCGACTCAAAAGAATTCAGCCGTTTGAACCGAAAGAACATAAAAAAGCACTCAGATTTATCCACAAAGAGCCGACAAATTCTTATGCCAATAAATGCCCCGCGAGTCCGTTCCAAATGTAAAATACCCGAAACTCGTAGTAGTTCTTATCCAGAATCAACCCCGGCATTCGCAATATATGTATGTAATTTCCCTACATGAAACCAACCATCTTTTAATTTGCAATATGGCACCTACACCTCGAATACCCATGTCTGTTTGGTTGGTCCAAACCTATTGAAACTACAAGTTTCCTCGGCCTCCGGTGGACAATTTTTGCACATTTTGGATGGGGCGAAGTACAAATTATGTCGACCATTTTGAACATCCACGTCGATGGCACTACGCTACCGACTGTCCTACACCCCAAAATCTTGGGTGTGACGTTTGATCAGGATCTACATTTTGGTGAGCACGCAGCCGCAATTGTTCCGAGAATTCAGAGCCGTAACAAAATCCTCAAATCCCTCGCTGGCAGTACCTGGGGAAAAGATAAAGAAACGCTCATGACTACATACAAAGCAATTAACCAGCCGATTACGTGCTATGCGTCACCCATATGATCGCCAAGCCTAAAAATTACCCACTGGAAGAAACTACAGGCCTGCCAAACTACTGCTCTCGGAATCGCCACGGGCTGTCTTCTTATGTCCCCATAACACCATCTACTTAGTGAGGCGAGAATACTCCCCATCAGGGAGAGAAATGAGATGCTGACCAAACAGTTCCTGTTGAGTACCCAGAAACCTGGGCATCCCAACAGACATCTGATTGATGAACCAGCACCGCCTAGGGGCTTAAGGAGTCATCTCCGTAAGAATTTTGAGGAAATACGGCACCTGACAACCCAGCCGTATGAAGTGAAAAAACACAAGCAGGTCCTTGGTGAACTCCATAAACAGGCGTCGGACCTTTATGCCGGGAATTGCCCGGTGAATCCAGTACTTAAAGAAAATTATCCAAAACTCGCGGAAGAGGAACGCATACTCCCCAGGGCAACGCGTGTCACTCTTGCTCAACTTCGTTCTGGATACTGTAACAGGTTAAACTCTTACCTATCCAGAATCAACCGCGACATACAAAATGTATGCCCCGCTTGTAATGTGTCCCAACATGACATCAACCATCTCTTTAATTGTAATGTGGAACCAACGCCTCTAACACCCCTCTCCTTATGGTCCACCCCTGTTGAAACGGCAAGTTTCCTTGGACTCCCGTTAGAGAATTTTGATGACAATTTGTGATCGGTCGCCGCTATTAGGTGGGGCGAGCATTGCTACAACAACAACAACATCGGGTGAAGTACTGCTACAACAACCACATAGTTTACATAATAACTATCTTAACAAAATAATAGCATTTTCAATACCTGAATGGCACGGACGCTAGTCCATAACGCCAGGTTGTATGTCGGATTGTTCTTTTTTCAGATTGTTGTATATGTAATTTTAGCTCCACTAATACACAATGGTAGTACCAAGGTGGCCAGAACCATGTGTAGCAGCTTGCAATTTGGTATTAATTATTATAATTCTTCGTGCAATTGCTTGGCACCACGCCATGTTATATTCAATTTGATTTAATGGTTTACTCCAAGTACGATAAATTTTAAGTTTTTCAACTGTTTTATTAATTTTTTGTCAAGTCGCTTCCCTCACTATCCGCCATTTTGTTCTCAACCGCATGAATAGCGTCCTTTTATAACACGCGGTTGAGCTGTGGGGAAACGAACTTGACGCGATGACGTCAAAAAACGAAGTGTGGATATAAAATCTTAGAGAAAAAAAGCATGAAGGATTGTATTTATACTTACGCGTCGATGAGAAGAGTATATTCGGTACCATGCATATTAGCTGCACCATCATGCTAAAACAATTCCATTCCAATACCGAGATGCTTTTCTGTTTAAATATTGTATCCAAAAGCTCAAGTGTAGGCTCCTTCAAATTCTTCACATCTGTGCAGGTAAGATTTGAGCCATATAAACAACTTGCGCGTATTAAACCGCTCAAGCAACTCTTGTGTCGAATTGACATTTCACTCTTAAACGGTTTACCAACTGCGCGTAGATAAACTTCCAATGATTGTACAGTGTAGATGCATGTCTGCCATAGCCACAACAAACCACCCTTTTCTGAATCTTCAAAATCAACTGGTGCATGCTGACGCACCGATTTAATATAATGTTGCACAAAATTTGTCCAGCTTGTTGGTAGTTCTGTTTTATCAATTGGTTGTGCGATACGTTCAAATTGTGCAACATTAGCATACAAATTTGCACGTCTCAATATTGCTTCTGCAGGTGGTAGAACGCGATCGTAATTACCTTCAGGTGTTGGCATATTCAATTCATCACTCAATGTCTTCATAACTTCAATCCACATATCGATGGGAAATAACTCTTCACCCTTGTGTATAACCATTGGCATAGAATACTTCGATAAGGGCGCACTCAGCGGTAACACTGAATTACTCAAACAACGACAATATGGACATTGGAATTCGGTATTCTGTGGGGTCTGTGGAAAAGGTTGACGACTACGATGTGGCCTGCGTTGCTCTTTCGATTCTTCGTTGTTGTAGTATTCTTGCCAGCAATCAACATGCATTACATGACCACAACTGCTTGTATGCACCGATGATGGGTGATCTGACGCAAGTGGTGGCAAGACTCTCGATTTTTGCACGTATGCTGAGTATACGAGTGTAGGCCCATCTTTACTTACAGTACAATCCTCAAAACATAGTATACATTTAAAACTTTCTTCTTCAGGTTGCTGCAAACGGCGGTCCACACCCAAACAAGCTACTGAATTATAAGCAACAGCACCTTCTTCGTCCTCTATATTTGCCACATCTTGCCATTCCATATCGCTACTACTTCCAGCTCCCGATTGTGCATTAGCGCTAGCAAACATTTCAGCATTGGATTTCATAAAATTATTTTGAGCATTTTGCATTTGTGCCATTATTTTAGCACGTCTTTCGGCAGCTAAGCGTGCACGTTCCTCTTTTTCTTGCTTCTCTTGTTCGGCGGCGGTAAGTGGACGAGTTAATTCAATTGATTCCCCCTCTGTCGGCATAGCGTTGACATCTTCATCAATAGCTGTTTCGTCTTTAGCCGCGAGTTCTTTGAATTTTTTAATCGTCCAAAGTAGGAAGTCGCGATGTGCTTCAACCTAAATTTTGTGGCAGAGTATTTAAAAAATTAATTGACAATTTCGAAAACACAACTTTATCGTACTTACCCTGGCACTATGGGACAGATCTTCTAATTTAGATAACATATTGTATTTTTGTGACCGTTCATAGAATGAAAGAAAAGGATAATTGCCAGTTTGCTCCTCTTGCAGACCATAACCAATCAGAAAGAGTACCTGTGCAAAAATTTTGAAAAAGTTAATACACCACTATATTTTTTATCAGCTCAAATATATATAATTAATACAGAAAGATCGCAGGCCCAGCGGATATGTTTTCATCTCTGGTTAGCAGAGTATGTCACACTAAGAATATTAACAGCTGAATTCTGTAACGCAGTTCCATCTCAAGTCTCCGAATTTGAGATTTACCATTTGAGACAAATTATGCGACTTAAATGATTTCGGTATTCAGAAGGCGAGGGCATAAAATAATCATCAAATCAACAAAATTCACCAAAGGAGACAATAAATATAATATGCTTAACTTGGGTAGCTGCCATCATATGGCTCAACTTCACGGATCTAATTACGTCGATAAGCTGCCCAACGAAGACTCCTTGTTTATTCCATCACAAGGTCTTACCTTGGTGATATTCAAGGTCTATCGTAGACCTTTCGCATTTTATGGATAATGTCATCCGACGGCACGGATCGATGAGCTATGCAATAAAATAAACGGCTATCTCCCTGATCTCTCCAGTTTTTTCGCCTCGCGAAACCTGGCATTGTCACCGACTAAATCTTCCGCGACCTTATTTACAACATGGACGCCCCAAATGTCGACCATATTGAACATCCACGTCGATGGCACTACGCTACCGACTGTCCTACACCCCAAAATCTTGGGTGTGACGTTTGATCAGGATCTACATTTTGGTGCGCACGCAACCGCAATTGTTCCAAGAATTCAGAGCCGTAATAAAATCCTCAAATCCCTTGCTGGCAGTACCTGGGGAAAAGATAAAGAAACGCTCTTGACCACATACAAAGCAATTAGCCAGCCGATTACGTGCTACGCGTCACCCATATGGTCGCCAAGCCTAAAAACCACCCACTGGAAGAAACTACAGGCCTGCCAAAATACTGCTCTCAGAATCGCCACGGGCTGTCTTCTTATGTCCCCAGAATACCATCTGCATAATGAGGCGAGAATACTCCCCATCAGGGAGAGAAATGAGATGCTGACCAAACAGTTTCTGCTGAATACCCAGAAACCTGGGCATCCCAACAGACATCTGATTGACGAACGAGCACCGCCTAGGGGCCTAAGGAGTCATCTCCGTAAGCATTTTGAGGAAATACGGCACCTGAGAACCCAGCCGTATGAAGCGGAAAAACACAAGCAGGTCCTTGGTGAACTCCATAGACAGGCGTCGGACCTTTATGTCGGGAATTGCCCGGTGAATCCAGTACTTGAAGAAAAATATCCAGAACTCGCAGAAGAGAAACGCATACTCCCCAGGGGAACGCGTGTCACTCTTGCTCAACTTCGTTCTGGATACTGTAACAGGTTAAACTCTTACCTATCCAGAATCAACCCCGACATACAAAATGTATGCCCTGCTTGCAATGTGTCCCCACATGACACCAACCATCTCTTTAATTGTAATGTGGAACCAACGCCTCTAACACCCCTTTCCTTATGGTCCACCCCTGTTGAAACGGCAAGTTTCCTTGGACTCCCGTTAGAGGATATTGATGACAATTTGTGATCGGTCGCGGCTATTAGGTGGGGCGAGCATTGCTACAACAACAACAACAACATGGCACGGCAACTCCATCATGAGTTCCAATAACCAATCGAATCAATCATGCAATGACCAATCAAAGCTATGGTAAGCAGGTAGGTCCTGCTCACGCAAAAGCCGACGAGCAGTTTCGTTTGAATACCCAGGAACCTGGGCATCCCAGCAAACATCTGATGGAAGAGACCACACCTCCCAGGAGCTTAAGAGGTCATCATATCAAGCTCAACTACGATCTGCGTACTGCAACTTAATAAACTCTTACCTATTCAGAATCAACCCCAACATCCAAATGTATGCCCTGCTTGCAATGTGTTCCCACATGACACCAACCATGTTGTTGTTGTACCAGTGTACACTGAAATGACAGTCCTTGGTCGGGAAAATCCCGAGTCGCTCCGGTACATAGAACCGACTGCCTTAGGAAGCGTTCACACCAACCATCTCTTCAATTGCAATGTGGAACCAACGTCTCTAATAGCCCTCCCACTATGGTACACCACTGTTGAAACTGCAGGTTTACTTGAACTCCCGTTAGAGGATATTAATGACAATTTGTAATCAGTCGCGCCTATTGGATGGGGCGAAGCACTGTTACAACAACAGTCTCAACGGCCCCCAGCGGGTTAAGGGCTTAGAATATACCCTCGGCATGTGGGCCTGTCGTAAGAGGCGATTAAAATACCTAATTGATTCAAGGGGTTGTGTAGCGCAACTTACAATAATTGCCAGTGCACTTTATACCTTCTCCAACCCAATTGTCAACCTCGCTTACCCGTGGAGAATCCTGATTCTTTAGCAGCCGAGGTTCTGGCGACCCCAATGTCCTCATGGATCAGGGGTGGGAGGGCGTTATTAAATCGTTCCCGAGATTGTCGGGCTAGTACCTTAATGGTGCTTGTTACCAGAATGCGCCGTAACGATAAAGACACTCCCCGAAGGCCTTGGGTAGTGTTATCGAATGTTGATGGTCTTTTGGTGGATGCAGATCCGGTACGTTCCGGTAACAAGCACCATTAAGGTACTAGCCGACCATCTCGGGGGCGATTTATTATGACCACATGAAACCTTCTAGGCCATAACGCCCTCCCACCCCTGATCGATGAGGACATTGGAGTCGCCATAGCCTCGGCTGCTAAAGAAACAGGATTCGCCACGGGTAGGTGAGGTTGACAATTGGGTTGGAGAAGGTATATAGAAGGGTTGCGCTGCACAACCACGTGCATCAATTTGGTATTTTAGTCGCCTCTTACGACAGGCATACCTGCAGCAGGTATATTCTAAGCCCCTAACCCGCTTTGATACAAAGCAAATTCAACTGGTTAAGCCTATCAAGTGAGTGCTTGTTTTGAAGCCGACTACCTACACTAATGGATTTTACAGTGGATACCAAAAAAATTGTTGTGATACAGATAAGTTGACCACATAAATGAAATTAGCTATAAGGACTATTAAGATTTTGACCGCAACTGCATTGTTACATCTACATATCTGCATCTCATGTTATATGTAATAATAACACAGGGCGACAAAATTTAACCAACATTCATCTGGCCTCAGAATTGCTCTATCAGCTCTGGTTTTTGAGATATCCTGAAGTGCAAAAAACACCGTTTTAGCCCATATTTGAGGTTATGTAGCCTTGCAGATGTTTCCTTTCACCAAAATTAGAGGTGGCATCTTTAACACATTTTTTTCGCTGATATCGCATTTTGAAATTTTCATGTTTTTAAATTTGGAATTTTCATGTTTCTAAATTTTCCTACACCTACATGAAAATTTCAAAATGCGATATCTCAGCGAAAAAAAATTATATTTAAGCAAACTCAACGCCATTTGAAAGAAGAAGACTTGTATTTAAATATGCCATCCTTTAATTTTGGTGAAAGAAAACATCTATAACGCTACATAACCTCAAATATGGGCAAAAACGGTGTTTTTTGCACTTTTAGGTTAGGATATCTCGAAAACCAGATCTGCTAGAGCAATTTTGAGGCCAGATTTCGATTTATCGTATCAAAATCCTTCGAAAATATATAGTTCGGTTTCTGGGTCTCAGATGCTGTCAGCCTGTGTAATCTATAAAAAGTTTTTGCCAAAAAATGTCATACTTTATAATTTTTTTAAACTTTGTTGTTAGGCTGGCTTTAGGTCAATTTTCGTAAAAAAGTAAAACACAAGTGCTTTTCTTTTAACCAATATATAACACACATAAGAAAATAATAAAAAATTAATTAATTAAAAAATAATAATAAAAATACATTAGTTTTTCACACACATTAATTTTCACGTCTGCCCTGTAGACGCGGAGTTTGGTACTGTTTATTAGTTAATAAGTGCTTATATATCGCATACTAACTACAAAAGAGTCACAACTTGAAAAAATGTAAATGTGAAAACGTCTGTAATGTTATACTGAAATCCAGTTTTACAAAGAAGGATACCTTCATTATAAAATGAACTTTTAATTAATACACAACAAAGTTAAAAGTTTTTGCAACAAGATAGTCAGAATTTAAAATAATACACTTTATGCGTAAAAAAAACTGTTCACTTGTTCTTAAGCACATTGACACAACTAAAAATAGTACTCTTTAGTTGATAGAGCGCAACCGATGCATTTAACACCAAAACTGGCATAACGGTAATTTTCCAGTTAAAGAAGAAAATAATGACAACGAAATTTAAGGGGCAGTTAGAGATGTGTACTGGGAATTGGTTTATGGAAAAAAACCGATTTTGAAAAATTTTAAGTTGTGACTCTTTTGTAATTAGTGTGCGATATATGCGCGCAGTCGGAGCCATCACTCTTAAAGTTCAGTCGTATATCCGACGGTATGTTTACTATATGTAACATTTCCAATGTAAATCTCTTATTGTAATTTTGTTCTTGTTGGAGAATTTGCGCGTCATCGAAATTAGGCGAATGCCCACTAGATGAACAGTGGGCCATTAGGGCTGTTTTGGGTTATAAGTTGTATGACAATATTTGAAATCGGATTTATGTTGTGAAAGTCTGGATTTTAATTTTAATTTTATTGTACCTACATAGACACTCTTGCACGGCTCTCTGTCACTTCCTTTACATGGAATTTGGTACACAACATTGCTTTTTCGTTTTGTGGTATTTTTGACTTTGTATTTTTAAATAAATATTTTAAAGTATTAGTCGGTCTATGGGCAATTTTTTTTTTTCCTTATTGTAACAATCCGACTTTGCAAGACGCTCGGAGAGTTGAGTTGAAAATGACTGACTTTTGTGGTTTTTGTTGACTAATAGCAGGCTTTACTCTACTTAATAATTTTTTAATTGTGTGTGTTGGAAAATCGTTGTTCTTTAAAGTTGAAAATATTTTTTTCTTGATTTCATTGTGGTAAATTTGGTCCGAAGTCTGTAACATCCGCTTTATACAGCCCATTGCTGTATTTAATATCATTGATTTTGGATGCTTTGAATTACAATTAATAATTCTCCCCGATGATGTTGGTTTTTTATACCACTTTAACTTTAATTTATTGTTTAATCTATTTACTATTGCATCTAAATAAGCCAATTTTCCGTCCTTTTCGAGTTCCACTGTAAATTTTATATTTTTGTCGAAAGAGTTCAATGTGTTAAGTACATTTTCAATCTCATTTTCTTCTACGATAGCAAATAAATCATCAACATACTTAGTAAGTAATCTTGGTTTGTGCTCGAATTTATCCATCGTTTTTTCCAATAATTTTTCCAATAATTTTTCCACGACTATGTTTGCTATCACTGGGGAGGTAGGTGATCCCATTGGCAGTCCTTTTAACTGCGTATATACATTTTCATTGAACTTACTATATCTGTTATCTTTAATACAAAATTGAACAATTTCCATAAATAATTGTTTAGGTATCTTCGTAAATTCTTTTATCGTTGTCCATTTTTCTTGTATTACGTCAACTGCTAGTTGTATCGGTATACTGGGAAATAATGAAACCACGTCAAAAGAAATTATCTTTTCATTGTCAAATATGTTTGTGTCGTTTACTCGTTCTTTGAACTCTAATGTATTTTTAAGTTATATACGATGCAATAGTAAATAGATTAAACAATAAATTAAAGTTAAAATGGTATAGAAAACCAACATCATCGGGGAGAATTATTAATTATAATTCAAAGCATCCAAAATCAATGATATTAAATACAGCAATGGGCTGTATAAAGCGGATGTTACAGACTTCGGACCAAATTTACCACCATGAAATCAAGAAAGAAATATTTTCAACTTTAAAGAACAACGATTTTCCAACACACACAATTAATAAAATATTAATAGAGTAAACACCATGCTATTAGTCAACAAAAACCACAAAAGTCAGTCATTTTCAAATCTCTCACGTACGTACCTCAACTCTCCGAGCGTCTTGCAAAATTGTTACAATAAGGAAAAAATAAAAATTGCCCATAGACCGACTAATACTTTAAAATATTTATTTAATAATACAAAGTCAAAAATACCACAAAACGAAAAAAGCAATGTTGTGTACCAAATTCCGTGTAAAGGAATTGACAGAGAGCCGTGCAAGAGTGTCTATGTAGGCACAACAAAATTAAAATCCAGACTTTCACAACATAAATCTAATTTCAAATATTGTCATACAACTAATAACCCAAAAACAGCACTAATGGCCCACTGTTCACCTAGTGTGCATTCGCCTAATTTCGATGACGCGCAAATTCTCCAACAAGAACAAAATTACAATAAAAGATTTACATCGAAGATGTTACATGTAGTAAACACACCGTCGGATATACGACTGAACTTTAAGAGTGACAGTTCCGACTGCGCGCATATATATAAGCACTTATTAACTAATAAACAGTACCAAACTCCGCGTCACACGGGGCAGACGTGAAAATTAATGCATGTGGAAAAATAATGTATTTTTATTATTATTTTTTCATTAATTAATTTTTTATTATTTTCTTATGTTTGAAGTTTGTTAATTTGAGTTTTATTTATGTTTTTATCAACAGTTTTACCCTGAAGACGGTTACCGTGGAGTAACCGAAATATATTGGTTAAAAGAAAAACACTTGTGTTTTATTTTTTTTACGAAAATTGACCAAAAGCCAGCCTAACAACAAAGTTTAGTAACATAAAGGTCGCCAAATACATTTATTTATAATTTTTTTTATTTGTGACCTGCTAGACAGCTTACAGAATAGCAAATTGTCTCAAAACTGATTTTCACCCCAAAAAAGAGTCTAGTAGTGACTAGCGACGGCTCATTGAATTTAGTTGTAATTGTTTACTTTAAAGGTATCCGCCGCCGACGACCAATTTCTTGATAAAAAACAGTATCTCAATTTTCAACTTACTTCTTGTAGATGATTCTCAGCGAAGCTTTTTGAATTTAAATCTATTGCCCGATCAAGGACTGTTGTAATTATTGTCATCATAACATCACACTGCAGCAGATTCGCAATAGAGCTAGAGTAAAATGTAAAAAGCAAACATGACAACAAAACCAAATTTAAGAAGTGATGGGCAATAAACAAAAACTCTAAGGGCCGGTTTATCAGTGGTTGGTTAAGCTAAGCTTGCTTAAACTCTAGTCAAATTTAAACTCCAGTAAAACTACTGAGCAGTTTTTCAGTCACAGTTTAAGGCCGCCTTTGGGGTATACTGCTTTGTGCGGCAACATTGGTTTTTTTTTATTATCTATATAATTTGTAGATACGGCAACAGCTGGATTTTGTTTACCCAATCAACATGGAAAACAATTCTCCGGCGAAATATATATCTAGTTCCGATAGTGATATCCAACATCATTATTTAATTATTCTTAAACCAGATAGTTCTCGATTTGATATCCAACTTCATTCTCCAGTCGCTATCCAACCTTTGAGAAATTTTGTAAAATTAAAAGTTTTCCAGTTGATCTCCAACGTCATTAGTATTTTCCAATTATTATCCTAATTTCAAGAGATTTTGAGAAATGTACAGTTCTCAAATGAATATTCAACCCCTTTCTCCAGTTGATATCTTACATTATATTTTTTCCACTTTTTTCTGGTTTCGATAGTTTTTGAGACGCTCTTTCACGTGGTGAAAACTAGAAAGTCCTAACTTGCTTAGAAGTCTCATTAGATGGCAGCTTCATAACGCGATAATTTTTGAATTTGGGTAAACGTCCCGGCAGTAGAAGAGCCAATAGATCGGCTGTATACTCAATAAATGTAACAGCTTTTCGGATGTCAGATGGCTGCAACGCTCTCGCATGTGTAATTGGGTTATTTGCTAACCCATGTACCCGTGTTATGGCACCATGTGTATGAAAATGTCGAAGTAAATTTCCAAAATAGAGTTGGGTCGTTTCGTTCTGAACTTGTTCAATTGACCGGGTCTCTCAACTGAACAAGTGAACTAGATCTTCGATTTCGGTTCTATTTGTTCTTTTAGTTCATTTGTTCTTTTAGTTCGTTTTATCTAATGTTATTCTTTCACTCTTCTCGTTCGCGAACAATGTAAATTCATACATATATACGCAGAAATTCACAGTGAGTACGAATGTCGATTATGCCAGATATGTGTGGTCATCTTCGTGTGTGGCACTGCTGCAACAATATATGTATGGACTATTTATGAAAAACATGTTTTGTAAGAAACTAATTATTACATTTATTAAACTTGAAAAGTTCTTATTTACAATTTGTGTCTGTACTCTTTCAATTTCCTGGATCTTCCGAAATTTGTAACTTTGTTTGAAGTTAATTATACATATATATATTAACTTATTTATTCGTAACACATTTAAATATACCTACACAAAGCATTGCTGCATACACACCCCCATCTATACTTGTTGGCTTTTTTCGCGGGTGCGAGCAGCAGTGAACAAATTTGCTTGAAAAAAGAAAAGAACAGATGAACAAAAAGAACAAATTGTTCGTTCATTAGAAAAAGAACGAAAGATTCGAATCTCTGAAAAGAACGAAAAAGCACAACTCTATTCCAAAACGTTTTCTTCCACACGCATGCACAAAAAGGAAAAATGAACGGCAAACAGGTAAGTGATAAAAAGTTAACATCAATTTATGCCTTTCAACATCTTTGCCTTTTTTGCCTTCCATGTTTCCCCCATTTCGTCATTTCTGTGTAAGCATCTCTAAGTTTGTCCGTGCACATCATTGCTGATTCGATATGGTTCAGTATAACCAAATCAAGTTCATATTTTGATAATTCTAGGTAGTTATTTCTTGCAGTTTCTATCATCTTTCGTGGTGTAATTTTTTGGCATTTATTATTACAGCAATCTTTTCATCCAAATCCATTTGACCTTCAGCTTGAAACAATGCTTGTAGTTCGTCCTCGTAATTGATACGAACATCATCGAAAGAATCATCATCATTCTCTTCGTTTTCACAGAAATATGGTTGAAAAACCTCGCTAAATTCTTCTTCTACAGACATTATTCACAAGCGACACACGTCCTATTCGTTCAGCATTGCTTTTAAATCTGAGCACTCACACGATTTTTTTTCGGTCAGAAACTGGTTTGTGCTTTGCATTGAAAAAAATATCGCTCTTTATATACACACACGAACTTATCTCATGTATGCTCTTTTGCCTTTTTTGGTTGCCTTTTGGGCATGACTGTTCATAATGCAAAAGAAAAACTAAAAAGAAACTGAAGAAATGCATTGTTTATCTTTAACAGCTGTTTCTCGCAATTTATTTTTTGAGTCATAAGCCACCTTTTCATAGGCCGCGTCACATATATCGAGTTGAGGTGGAGTCGATAAAAATCTCCAAGGATGTACCAGCAAAACCCAACAGCTGTTTATTGTGAGAAATAAACACATGGCTGATAGCAATAATGAAGCGTAATTAATCAAGAATAAATTATATAGGCGGCCGCCGTGGTGTGATGGTAGCGTGCTTCGCCTACCACACCGAAGATCCTACATCAACATCATTGAATCTTACATTTGAGTTCAGTTAGAGAACCACAAGATGTTAATTACATTTTTTCAACTTAATAGCATATTTTGCTTTATAAAATGTTCCCTCTTTTGCTGGATACGCTATGATTCTCGAGTTGAGCCACTGTTTCGAAACAACTCTTGAGATTTTAAAAGTATGCCTAGTTATCAACATGAGCTCTAATGGTACTCAAGTCCAACTGCTTGTTGCATATATTCGATGCCAATGTCAAACGAACGCAAATAAATGATAGGTTAACTAGAGTTTAAACCTGACAGATCGGCCGCTTAAGCATAGCTTAAACTTCAGTTAAAGTAAAACTGAAAAACTGCAGAATAAGTTTAAGCGTAGTTCAACTGACAAACTGAGTTGAACTTGCACTGAAAAACCGGGCCTAAAACATATTAATACAACTCACACAAAACCATCGGTCAATTTTGGTAACGCTGGTGGTGGACAGCATACAAGTTCATCTTTATTTTTGCGGCGCAAACGCTGTGTCTCCTCTGACTTGGACTTTTCCTCCTTGGTATAGTGATAGAAGTACATATTATAGTCATTGTAAAGTTCCTCCTTAAGCTCATATACACCTTTTGCATCGGATTTTTGTGGTTTTTTGAACACCGCTACTGAGTCTATGAGATCTTCCAATGATGTATCATTATTTGTGTCGGGTAAAGCACGATTTAATTCCGAATGTGAATATGGCTTGATACAAAGTAATTGTATGATTTCCTTTTTAGTTCGCTCCTCTTCGGTAACAACCGAAACACCCGGTACATAGCGTTCGCCAATAATAACAATTAATAATTCTAAAAATTCTTCTATCATCGATAACAAATATTCATCATCGACAGCTTGTGCAGTTAAATCTTTCTCATAGTCGGGTTGTATCCATTTGATTAGATTAAATTTATTTAGTATATGTATGAGATATTGATTACTCTCGATGAGCGCAGCACCAATTTGCATACCAACAATATCACGATCCAACATTTCGGCACGGCAACGTACAATTCGATAAAAATATAGTTGATGGAGTAGGGAATATCCGTTGCGACGCCACATCCCCGCGTGTACCTGGAAAATGGAAAAATGTTCAATTAATACAAATATACATTTACTGCCATCAACCACGCCTATGTAGCTTTGGTACAAGAGTTACAATTATACAAACTTCAAGATTTGCAATTATACAAATATATATGTAATTAAGGTTAGTTGGCAACCCCAATCCAAAACTCAAATGGATAAAGCCGTTTTCGAAATATTAGCAAATAGATAGATAGATAAATAGTTAATTAATTGAGGATCGCACTGCGACCATTGGTCTATTGTGCCCTCAGCTGCCACAGCACCTCATCCAAGCCGACATCTCTGATGAACCCTAGCAGTTCACCTGGCTTGATGGATTCGATGTCAGAATGCTCTGGCCATGGTGAACCCATAAACTGAGCCTTACGTCTTGAGATTGCGTCACACTCCAGGAGGATATGGTCCGCCGTCTTCGCTGATCGATCACAAAATCGTCATGTGTTGTTCGATATTATAGCTTTTGCATGTGATTGTTCAGTCTACAGTGTCCGGTAAGAATGGCTGTTAGGATTCTTAGGTTATCTTTGGAGAGGCCTATTAATTCCCTATATCGAGTTGTGCTGTAACCCCCTAATATTAACTTAGATTGTCTCAGGCCTGCCATATTGCGCCAGTGTTCTTCCCTTGTTGTTGTTGTTGTTGTAGCGATAAGTTTGCTCCCCGAAGGCTTTGAGGGGTGTTATCGATGTGATAGTCCTTTGCCGGATACAGATCCGGTACGCTACGGCACCATAGCACCATTAAGGTGCTAGCTCGACCATCTCGGGAACGATTTATGTGGCCACATTAAACCTCCAGGCCATTCCCTCCCTCCCCATCCCCAAGTTCCATGAGGAGCCCAGGCCAACAGTAGTTCGTTGTGTGCTCCTAGTTGATTTAGCTTTTCTACGCACTCAAGGACCAGTGCTGATTTTATTTCAAACGCCGAGATCGCCTTGAGGGCGGCCTGACTGTCACTGAGTATGGCAGGAGTTGAGATATTGGGATCTTCTCTCTCAATTGCTCCATGTTCCGGGACGATATGACTTTACCTTTGCCCCAGCCCTCCTTGACGATATTGAGGAGGGATCGGTTGGCTGACTGCTCTATCGATATATGCAGCAGGGTTAGATCGAGGATAGCTTCCAGCGCTGTTGTAGGGCATGTGCGCATAGCTCCCGTGATGCACACACATGCCAGTCGCTGAAGTTTTGACAGTGCCTGTCTCGTCGTCAACCGAGTTGTTCTCGATGCCTAGGCTATCGAGCCATATGTTATCATAGGTTTTACTATCATGGTATACATCCATCTTAGCACATGTGGGCTGCAGCCCCATTATTTGCCTGCTAGACGTTTGCACACCATAATGGACCTCGTGGCCCTAGTTTTCATGGACTCGAAGTGTTGTTTCCATAGGAGCTTGGTGTCAAAAGTGACCCCAAGTATTTCACAGTGGTTCCAGATTCTAATGCCACGCCATCTATTGTTACTGGTCTCAGGGCTGGTAGGACCCTTCTTCTGGTGCAGGGGATGATGGTTGTCTTAGATGGGTTGGTGTAAGCTCCGCACTGGCGCACCATCCCATTGTAATGTTCAATGTTCTTTGTATTATGTCACAGAGCGTACTCTCGAATTTACCCCTAGCAATTATGACGATGTTGACATCACATCCTTGGCATCTTATGCCACTGTTTGATAGCTTCTGCAGGAGTTCATACACAGAAGGGGTGACAGGACACTTCCTTGAGGGCACCCCTCGTGGTATTAACCTTAATTGCGCTGTTGCTTACATGGACTTCAGCAATTCTTATACGGAGTAGATTGTCAATCCATCTCTGGATAGGCATCTGAATTCCTCTTCTCTGCAGTGCTATGTTTACGCAATCGATTATTCGGCTAATCGACTAGTCTATTGGTCCATTAGCATACTGGCCGTTATGCATTCTCGACACAGCCGGACAACTTTTTGAAATGCTCCTAAAAACACGTATCGCCGTAGAACGAACAGGAGGACTAACGACCGGCACTATGGTTTCAGGCCCGGAAAATACACTTTAGGTGCAATTCAAGACGCTTTAGAGCAGCAATTCCAAATACCAGGCAACCTTGAGCGCGTCGTCAGAGGGTACGCCTACCATGAAAGTTACATGCAGGGCAGCCCAGGGATCAATTATTGGCCCTGAGCTGTGGAACGCCAGTTACGATGACATTTCAATCTTGAAATCCTTGATGATTCATTGTTGTTGTAGTATGGAGTTTAAACTAACACTGAAAAACTGGACCTGAGTATGTGTTATTGACATTTGTTAATGACGAGCTATCGGTTTGTAATCACTATGTTATCACTTTTTACCGACGAGTTATAGAAGTTTTATCGGTTTGTTATACAAAGCAACGTTATCGACGACTCGTAGGTTTGTTATTAAACAGATGCCGAAAACAGTTTATCAAGTCAATAGTACATCAATAATCCTCCGATAACAACCCGATGACTCGACAACAACAAACCGATAACTCAGTGGAAGTGTCGCTATCGATAACAAACGGATAACTCGTCGATATCGGTTGTAACCGATAAGGAGTTTATGAAGCTTTTCTCAAAAAGTTCAGAAATTATACCGAAATGGTCCTAACTTATGCCGATATGGTTCCGAAATGACCCCGCAGATATCCGAACTAGGTCTTGCATCATTAAGAAAAGGTTTCGAATACCAAAGTCATTCCGAAAAGATTACAAACAAGTACGAAATTATTGCGAATATGTTCCCAACTGACCACTTAAGGTGGACAACATTTTGAAACACGCTATACGAATCCCGAAGTAGACCATAAAATAGTGCCGAAACTCTTTTCAAAACGGCCACAAACTCGTAAAGTAATAGTCTGGTACTTATCCAGAAATAGTTTCGCAAATGGTCTTAATCATAGGCGTACATTTGTATGTTTCACATGTAGTTGGTACTCATGAATTTTTTTACGGGCATAAATTGTACATACATAAACAAGTAAGGAAGGCTAAGCTCGGGTGTAACCAAACATAACATACTCAGCTGAGAGCTTTGAATATAGTTTGTAAGCTCTGCTCATCTGAGCATAATTATAGCTGCGTTGGTTTGGTGAGGTTTCGTAGATGGTTTATAAGTGCTTTTTAATTCCATATAACATATGTTTGGGAAATATCGACCAAATTGTAGACCAAGGGTGACGTTTTTTGGAACGATTTTCCTTCATCCTTTTTCAAATAATGGAAAATCACCATGTAGGAAAATGAACCTAGGGTAACCCTAGAATGTGTTTGTATGACATGAGTATCAAATGAAAGATATTAATGAGGGTTTTAAAAGGGAGTGGCCCTTAGTCGCATATGTGAAGGCGTTTTCAAGATATCGACCAAAATGTGGACCAGGGTGACCCAGAAAATCATCTGTCGGGTACCACGAACAGTACGCCTGCCAAGATTCCAAGGGATTTTGATTTCGCCCTGCAGAACGTTTTCATTTTCTTCTACTTAATAATGTAGGTGTCACACCCATTTTACAAAGTTTTTTTCTAAAGTTATATTTTTCGTCAAAAAAACAATCCAATCACCATGTTTCATCGCTTTTTTCGTATTTGGTATAGAATTATGGCTTTTTTCATGTTCTCTGAAATTTTCGATATCGAAAAAGTGGGTCGGATTTCGCCCATTTTTAATACCAAGATGAAGTGAGTTCAGATAAGTACGTGATATAAGTTTAGTAAAGATATATCGATTTTTGCTCAAGTTAACGGTCGAGCGGAAGGACAGACGGTCGACTGTGTATAAAAATTGGGCGTGGCTTCAACCGATTTCGCCCATTTTCACAGAAAACAGGTATCGTCATTGAAGCTATGCCCTTACCAAATTTCACAAGGATGTATAAATTTTTGTTCGACTTATGGCATTAAAAGTATCCTAGACAAATTAAATGAAAAAGGGCGGAGCCCGTATCATTACTGGAGTTGAATGTTGACATAATTTACTTATATACTGTAAAGATATTACATTTCTTGTTAAAATTTGACTTAAGAAAAAAATTTTTAAAAAGTGGCGTGTTCGTAATCCGATTTTGCTATTTAGCGCACATATAGTAATAGGGGTAACGTTCCTGCCAAATTTCATCACGATATCTTCAAGGGCTGCCAAATTACAGCTTGCAAAACTTTTAAATTACCTTATTTTAAAAGTGGGCGGTGCCACGCCCATTATAAAAAATTTTGCCGATTTTCCATTCTGCGTCATAAGTTCAACCCACCTACCAAGTTTCATCGCTTTATCCGTATTTGGTAATGAATTATCGCACTTTTTCAGTTTTTCGAAATTTTCGATATCAAAAAGTGGGCGTGGTTATAGTCCGATTTCGTTCATTTTAAATATCGATCTGAGATGAGTACCCAGGAACTTACATACCAAATTTCATCAAGATACCTCAACATTTACTCCAGTTATCGTGTTAACGGGCAGACGGACATGGCTAAATGAATTTCCTTTTTAGCCCGGATCTATATCTATCTCGATTAGTTTATGCCGTTACGGGGTACCGTTATGCGAAAAAAATTAATATACCCTGTGAGCTCTGCTCAGCTGAGTATAAAAAAATAGAACAAGCTGGTACAACCCAGAGTAAACATCCCATGAAACACTTTTTTGGCAAAAAATTTTAAAACAACCGATTAATAAGCAATTAAAATGTTAGTTTTGGCTAACATACATAAGTATGTACTCAAATAGTAAAATACTGCCTTCAATACATTTTTTACTTATAATATTTTATATTTTACTTCTTTTTTTATACGAATGATTTGAGTTTTTCAATTCAGAAATTGCAATTTTGTTGTTGACAACTGACAATTCGTTCTTTGCTCTAATAAAAAAAGATGGAGCAGAATTTGTGATCTAAATTGCTCTTGTACAATTTTGGGCAAAACCATGAAACAAAAATTAGACCAACACAGAGCAAGAAAGTTTGTCATTAAACACAATTATATGAAATATTTCACCCCCTAGCGTAAGCAAGAGCCCACATATCAAAAATGCATCACATTGAACTTACCTGCGCAATCATTGCTTGCGTACACAATATCGGTTCAATAATTTCCTCTGGCGAGCGTGTATGTCCAACCATTGCATTATCAAAGGTCAAACCATATGTGCCCAAGTGTAAATATATACCAGCAAAGAAACGTGATAGCGGCAAGTGTATGGAGACGGGACGTGTAGACACATCATAGACGATACATTCAGCAACATGTCCAGCAACATGATGTTCCTCTTTCTTCGGCACACGATCAACAATAAATACATTTGCGCTAAGATAACGCATTACCATTTGATAAAGTCTATTAAGAACCACTGCATCATTCGCACACCATTCCAACACCAAAGTAATAGTGCACGCCAATTTTATGTGTAAATTGAAAGCACATTCCCATTCCGGTTCATAGTCCATATGTTGGCCCGTTTGACGTGTTATCGATTCCATACCCTGCATCACATTCAATAGCTTCATTAGACCTTTACAGCCTTCGAGAAAGCCCTCACGCAATTCGTGTGTCCAAGCGTCTGGTTTAAACATGAGTATATAACGCAAATCGTAGAGTATATAAGCGGCACGCTTAAACGACACATTCACATTTTTTGTAAATTGTAATGTTTTATTTTTAATATACGGTTCGATGGCTGCATGATAGAAGGTATGTAACAATTTGTGAAATATACCTTCATTCGCTATTAGATAATGTGCTATACTTGGCACGGTAAATAATTGTACACTCAACGACACAATCGAACATGAATGCTCATGATCATCTCGTATGAAATCTTGTACAATGGATGCATAGTGTTTGGAGAATTCTTGTGATAATTGCATTTTATTATCATATTCCATCAACATACCGGAGATAAGTAGACGATGCCAGCATGTACGCGCTGATTTCCATAATTTTACATCATATTCAAGTATATGGCGTATACTATATGGTGCCTTACGATCCATAACGATACGTGCAAATATTTGCCTGAAGACGCAATGTTTGATGAGAAATTCTTGAAACCAGGTGAGTAATTGTAGGGCAAATTGCTGACAAGCAACAGCACGAATATTGAGCACAGAAACGCGTAACGATTGATTGGCGCGTGCTGTATGGAGGCCAGCTATTGTGGTTACAGCTTGCTTTTCAATGGCTTCCTGTAATTGGCGACATTCGCTGAAGGTATCACATTTGACTACAGCACGTCCTTCACGATCAATACTCGATACAATTTCCATGGCATCCTTTTGACGACATTTGGCAATTTTCGTCAACGTTTGGATGACTTGATCGAAAGTGTGCGATTCATCGTTGTACAGAACAGTACAAAAGCATTCCTCTTGGTCATCATCCGCATCGCCATCCAGGCACTCGAGACTCGCATTCGATTCGATTTCTAGAAAGTTTACGCAAAATGTTAGAATTGCAGTGAATGCCAGTTCACAGCGCTCCTTGATGGCATCGGTAATAATTGTACTATTTGCTGGATTTTCCTTGCCGCGCTGAATATGTAAAGAAAGACAATAATAATAATTGATTGAAAAACGAATGTTTAAAGAACCATAATTACATTCACATTTTAATAAATAAATAACAATAATAATCCTGATTGGAGACGGCTAAAGTGTGTCGCAAAGTGTTGTAGTTCAGATTTTTCTATGGAGACTCAAACAAACTTTATTATTATTTTTGTATCTAATAATAAAACCCGATATGAATATCACATATAAATATTGGAATTGGAAACGGTTAAAGGGTGGCCTGACCTACAGGGGTCCTGCATGACAATATCTGCGTCTCGTTCGTCATTATAGTAATCTCCGAGCAGATTTAGGCCGTGCTTCTCTTCTAATTTGCATCGTGCTACTTTTAGACAGATAAGTTTTCGTCAGAGATCGCAACCGAAACCGATATTTTCAATTAAAAAAGTTATGTAGGGACCACACTTTAAATAACTGTCATATACTGATACTGCTGGGGCCTTATTCTGTAACCCGATTCGAAACAAAATGCGATTACACACAATTTTTTGAAAATCCTAAAGAAATTTCTTTGGAGTCGAGTTACATATAAAGGCTCCTGATTTCTCACAGAGAACGAATGTTGTGCAAGCAAAATAATGAGAAAGAAAAGGAGGAATTGAAAGGAAAGCATAGGTATAGAATATGAAAAAAAGGAACAGAAATGCAAAATTGGAAAGGAGGGAAAAAAGAAAAGGCGAGACAAATAGAAAAGAAAGGAAAGGAAGGGAAGGGAAAAGAGAGAAAAGGAAAGGAAGTTATAGGAAAGAAAAAAAAAAACAGTGAAAGGAAAGGAAGAGGAACGAAAGGAAATGAAAGGACCTCTCCTGGAAAGGATAAAAACCGTTATCGACGAGTTATGGGAGTACTATACATTTCTTTTTATCGGCGCGTCATGGTCCAGTTAACGTTTTGTTATAGAAGGATTATAAATTTGTTATCGATAGCTAACGTTATCGATGAGTTAGGTTAGGTTAGATAAAGTGGCCACCGGTGCGAGCACCAGTGCACTTAGGCCCAAAAGGTCCCATTGCGATACCACGTGGATCTCTCCCCTACTCAAACCAAATGAAATATCGATGAGTTACGAGCTTGAAAAGTTATCGATTTGTTATCGAAAAATTGTCGATTATTTATAAAAAAATTAATTTGTTCAAACAAGTCGATGTTTTTTCGATAAAAATCGATAACTTTTCGATAAAAAAATACTTGGCGCGTTTCAGCTCCAAGGATATTTAGGCAGAGCATCTCTTCGTATTTGCGTGGGGCTGTTTTTACTATTTTTTTACTGGATTCGCAGGAGTGTACCAACATGTTTTATGCCGACTCCTAACGGTATCATCTGCAAGGCAGATGAATTTTCACTGAGAGGCTTCTCATGTCGGCGTGTTTGCCAAACCACGGTCGAAAGCGACCGCGCCTTGGAAAAACTATTTTCTTATTGGAAAACTTGTTTATAAATTTTCGTTATTGCCTTTCCCGGGACTTAAACCCAGGAACTTTGGTGTGGTAGGCGACCTGTCTAGTTAATCACGCTTATTAATAATGACAATCACATACCCATAACCACTCAAAGAAACAAGTACGTGCCATGATATAAATGAATATGAGCCCGTGATCTGTGCTGCGACTGTGTGTGTGTGTTGTTGTTGTATTAACAGTGCATTGCCCCATTCAACGGGCACGACCACTCACAAATTGTCATCAAAATCCTCTAACGGGAGTCAACAGGGGCGGACCATAATGAGATGGGTGTTAGAGGCGTAGATTTCACATTACAATTGAAAAGATGGTTGGTGTCATGTGGGATACATCATATGCAGGGCATACATTACGTATGTCGGGGTTGATTCTGGACAAGTAAGAGTTTAACCTGTTACAGTATCCAGAACGAACTTAGGCCAGGGTGACTCGTATTTCCCTTGGTAGTGTGCTTTCTTCTTTTGCAAGGGTGGGATATTGCATATTAATAACGGGGTTCACCGTGGATTTGCCTAAGGGCCTGCTCATGCTTGCCTGGATCAAACGGCTGTGTTGGCAGGTGTCGGACCTCGTCATAGTGCTTTAGGAGATGCCCCCTAAGCCCCGTGGAGGCGGTGCTAAATCAAGCAGTTGTTTGCTATGATGTCCTGGTTTGTGACAATTAAGCAAGAACTGATTGTTCAGCATTTCGTTCTGCTCTTTAATATTGAGCTATTTGGCCTCACTATGTAGATGGTGTCCGGGAGTCATAAGGAGACATCCGGTGGCAGTTCTGATTACAGCATTTTGACAGGCCTGTCGCCTTTTCCAGTGTGTATTTTTAAGACCAGGCGACCAGACTAGTGACGCGTAGCTCATGAGCGGCCGGCCAATTGCTTTGTACGTGGTTAGCAACGTTTCTTTATCTTTTCTCCATGTGCTGCCGGCAAGCGACTTGAGGATCTCGGTGGCATGAGCCTTGAAAGTTAGAGTATTATCGAACGTTGCCCCTAAGATCTTTGGGTGACTGAAAGTCGGTAGTGTGACATCATCGACGCGTACGTCCAATATTTGCGACATCTATTCCTTCCACGACGTAAACAGGGTGGCCGTGGATTTTGTCGGTGATAATGCCAAGTTGAACGAGGTGAAGAAACCGGAAAGATTTGGGAAATAGCTGTTTATTTTAGAAACTAATTCATCAACTGAATGGCGAGGTCCTGTAGACATAATCGTGCAGTCGTCGGCATAGGAAATGAGTGGGACTCCTTCTGGTGGGGAAGGGAGTTTTGATATGTAAAAATTAAACAGAAGCGGGGATGGGACACCACACTGTGGAACCCCCTGCTTAATTTTTCTAGGTTTAGAAATTTCGTTCCTAAACTCAACCGACGCCTGCCGACCACTCAGATAATTAGCGGTCCATCTTTTTAGACAAGCAGCAAGGCGTGAGCCTTCTATGTCTTGGAGTAGCGTGCCGTGGTTGACTGTCTAGATAGATCAGTGTAACCCCATCTAGAAGTATATCACGGGTTGTCGATATCTAGCAGTGGATAACAACACACATCACAAATTCATTGATTCATGATGTCGCAGCTAATTGATCTGCTTTGATGAGAGCTTTAATATTGCGATTATTTGTAGGCATAGTAGTAGTCAACTGTGATTTAGAGCTTTTCTATCACTAACCAATCACGGATTAAACCCTCTGCTTCTGTGAAGTAACAGTCACAAAAAACGCTGTTCTGGAAACTCGCAGTGTCTTACAACTCTAAAGCTCTGTGTATGTGAAATTCAATGCTCAACAGCTACATTTAAATCAATTCATAAATTTATTATTTGAATAATTACTCACCAAATGCTCCTCACAATAATGGTCCTTTTTCCATGCCTCCTCATCGCCGCAATCACAACAACCACCGCCACCCGAAGTCGACATCTTATACTTGTGATACCGATGTGCAGATTGTTTAAAACAATTCACACACAACACACATGTTGGATCCATACCACACTCACGGCAACAATATGTCGGTTCACCTGTTTTGAAAACTTTACCGCAAACGGTCGCCGTATTGCCCTCCTGCTGCAGTTTATCAAGCACAATTTTGGGATTATCGCCTAGCACGAATTCCATTAGGACATTTATAATGTGCTCCTTGGCGCCAGCATCGTTGAAAGTGCATTTTACTATAATTCA
This sequence comes from Eurosta solidaginis, assembly GCF_040869045.1. Lineage (NCBI taxonomy): Eukaryota > Metazoa > Arthropoda > Insecta > Diptera > Tephritidae > Eurosta > Eurosta solidaginis. The sequence continues at coordinate 203,899,646 of NC_090322.1, read as the reverse complement.
ACATGAAACGTAGAAAAAACGGATAAAAGAAGATGAAAAGATACAAATATAGCACATGTAAATTTTTTTTGAAATAGCGGAAGGAATTTAATTTATTAAAAATAATAATTTTTAATAAGTGGCATTCGTTTAAACATTTAATGCGAGGCATACACGTAAAACGGTACATTTAAATGTCTAAATGAATGCCTTTATAGTAAATATTGTATACCTAATGGCCTAATTAAATGATAATAGCAGACTCATTTTTTATAACCGAGTTGCAAAAGCAGAAGCTTTACTTTAACCCCTTGTTGTCTGACCGTACTCTCCAATACCATTCTGATTTTGCTACTTTAAAAGCAATCAGTAAGTTTTTACATTATGCAGACCAACGGTACTTTAAAGTACAAAACGTAGAACATATATAACGGGATTTTTAATAAAATTCGTGGATTCTTTGCTTTTTATGCTCATTTCAAATAAGTGCTTTCCATAGTGCGGTCACAAATTAGTGTATTATTTTAGTTATATCTTGCTAAATTCTTAAAATATCTCTATTAAATAAAAAGAAAGTATAAGTTTTGTGAATTTAGTGTTTAGTTTTGAAGATACAAAGAACTTTACTTTTTTTGTTTACCAGTGATCTTTGATTTTCCGAAGGAGACTTCTAGTAGTAGTAGAAGTACCGTCGGGCTCTGTTGTCCTTGTATTTTCTGATTTGTATACACAGCTTTTTACAAATATTAGTAGATAATGGCTGGGGTTTGCGGAAGATGTTTGTAAGAAAATGAAATTGCTTCCATTTTGGGAGAAATTCCAAGCGATAATGAGGAAGATACGGATATCAAGAGTGATGATGAAGATGAAGAGATGACTTTACCGAACGAGGAAGATCAGTTTTTGATTGAAGTCCTAAATCAAATTCAGTAAGAAGAAAATGAAGAGACAAATATATTGCCAGAAATCGAAAGAAGCACAGTTTTCGAAAAACCATTGCGAAAATGGAAAAAAATTGATAAAACCACCGTGGTTCCACAATTTGACTCTGCAGAGGGACCAGTAAATGGATTTTTTGATGATATGGAAACGCCAACACAATTTTTCCTATCTTATATGGAGCCTATTGTGGAAGGAATCGTATTTCATTCGAATTTATATGGGGTACAAAAAAACAAAACCTTGAATTTACAAAAGTTAATTTTGGGCATTTATAGGCATAAACTTTTTTATGGGCTATCATCAGCTGCCAAGTTATCGTCATTATTGGAGTAGCAGCAAGATCTGGCTGTGCCCATAGTATCAAAAACCATTTCCCGAAACAGATTCGATTCAATCCTATGTTTTTTGCACGTAAATGATAATTGTAAAATTCCAGAAAATAATAAGGATCGACTGTTCAAAATTCGCCCTAAGATTGAAGGTATGAATTAACGTTTTCGTCAGGTATACCATGGAACGAAGGAGCTATCAGTTGACGAATCTATGATTCTTTTCAAAGGCAGAAGTGCTATAAAACAATATTGCCCTATGAAACCAATTAAGCGTGGTTACAAATTATGGTGCTTGGCGGATCAACGCGGATATATCAAAAAGTTCTCTATATACCAAGGAGAGGACGAAGCTGTCGAAGAAAAGTACGAAGGATATGGCCTGGGAGAGAGAGTAGTTTTATCTCTCAAAGAAGAGGAGTGGGCAAAAAATAAGTACGTGTACTTTGTTAATTATTTTACGTCTGTCAGGCTACTACAATTTCTACAAACGTAAAAAGTTTTTGCTTGCGGTACAGTACGGGGAAAGAGAAAAGGACTTCCTTCAAACATGAAAGCGGACAAGAAAATGAAAAGAGGCGAGTTCGATTCACGAACAACTATGAACGGTGTAACTTTTTTTAAATGGATTGATAACAAGCCCATACTGTTGGCTTCCAACTTCCATAGCACTGAGCAAAGTACTGTCCAGAGGAGAGGTCGTAAAGGTCAGGCAATGCAATTTCAATGTCCCAACTGCAATTAAAGAGTATAATTCATTCATGGGTGGCGTAGATCATGCAGATCAGTTGCGGTGTGCATACGGTATAGGCAGCCGATCTAAAAAATGGTGGCATAGATTGTTTTGGCGACTCTTGGGAATAGCTTTCGTTAATTCTTACATTGTATATTGCCGAAGCCATGATAAAATGACTCTTCTAGAGTATAGACGATCCGTTGTACAAGGCTTAATGACGCAAAAAGATGTTGCCAACAAACGCAAGTTGAGTGTTACACCAACACCCTCAAGCAAAAAACGTCGTGGAAAAGGTGAGTCAGTACCAAAAGATGCCCGAGGCCATAAGGACCTTGAGGCTTCGCAGTCAACCCTATTGGTCCATAGCAAGTCCGTTGCCCTGTTCTCATATTCGTCGATTCTCCCTAGGGGATAACTCAGCGGCGGTCGGACGGAGCTGTCCACCTCACTTATGTCTAAGTTGGAGCCTTTCCTAGCCATCTCATCCGCGAGTTCATTCCCTTCAATGCCGCTATGCCCAGGGACCCAGCAAAGGGAGACATTGAAATGACTTATAGAAGCCAGAGAGGCTCTACACCTCCGCACTATCTCTAATTTTATCATGTTGGACTCAAATGCTCTTAAGGCGGCTTGGCTGTCAACAAATATTGTTAAGTCGGTGTTGGATACCGCACTATCTTGGAGCAGCTTTGCCGCTCTATCTATGGCATAGACCTGGCTTGGAATACACTGCATGCGTCAGGAAGTCGGAATGATTGGCTTAACTGAAGATGTGTTGAGCACATCCCAACTCCAGTTCCCTTTGCCATTTTCGAGCCATCGGTATATATTGTGATGCCCCTGCCGTTGTCTAGGCCTACTTCCCATTCCTCCCTTGAAGGATATCGTATGTTCTGAACCTGGAAGTCCGAAACCCCTGTGATGTGGTTTGTTTTGGTTGTTAGGTCGGTTATTATTCCGTTTAATTGCCCCTTCGTCATATCGTCCAGAATTTTGAGATAACTTCGGACTTATTTTTTTCCGATTGTTTTCAATCGGGACTATCTGAGAATCTTTATCGGATCAAGTTGTAATCATTTCGGAGCCATTTCATTATAATTTCGGTATAATTTTAGCGACTTTTTCGTGATCATTTCAAGAATATTATGGAAAACCATCGAATTATTATTGAAAAGTTTTCTATTTGTTTTAGATGACTCATCGGTTTCTTATGAAATAGATACTGATTAAACTTGAATATCGATCCAACATCTATAAACCGTCGAAAACAAGCCGTAAAAACGAACTAAGAGTCTATGACTATGCAATATCAGGCCGATGACAGCGATGTGTTTTTTCTTCCCCCAGCGGATTAGGGGGTTAGAATATACCCGCGGTAGGTATGACTGTCCTAAGAAGCGACTAAAATACCAAATAGATGCTAGGGGTTGTGTAGCGCAACCCTTTCAGGTTGCCAGCGCAATATATAGCTTCTCCAAACCGAATTGTCAAACCCACGCCTATCCGTGGCGAATCCTGTTTCATTAACAGCCGAGGCTCTGGCGACCCTGAACTCCTCATCGATATAGGGGGTGGGAGGGCGGTATAGCATAGAAGGTCGCATATGGTCATAACAAATCGTTCCCGAGATGGTCGGGCTTGGTACCGGAACGTACCGGATATGCATCCAGCAAAGGACCATCAACATCGATAACATTCCCCAAGGCCTTCGGCGAGTGTCCTTATCGCTACAACAACAACAACATGTGTTTTTTTCTATAACGAATTGATACTTTTTCAATGACAAATTGATATTTTTCGATATAAAATAAATATTTTTTTGATACCGAATCAATATTTCCTCGATAGCCAACCCATGTGTTTTCGATAACAAGACGATGTTTTTTCGATAACAAATTGATATATTTTCGATTATGTTTTGATAACAAACTCATAACGCATCTATAACGTTTGTTATCGATAACAATTGTATAACTGTTCGATAAAAAATCTCTTACTCCTCTACACCTTGTCGATAACACGCCGATATAAAACCGATAACAAATGGATAACTAGCGGATAAATCATCCAAATGTATAACACGCCAGCCGATAACAATCCGATAATTAGTCGATAACGGTTGTTATCCTTTCTTTTCCTTTCCTTCAATTTTCTTTCCTCTCCTTTCCGTTTCTGACCTTTCTCTTCCTTTCCTGCCCTTTTCTTTCCTATCCTTTGATTTCGATAGACTTCCTTCTGTTTTCTTTCCGTATTTGCACAATTACGTAAATAATTCATTGGTATGGTATTCGTTTACAGCAACTCTGTTAACTGAAATGATATTGGTTTATGTATCATTTCGTTAATCGGTTTTTATCGCTTAATAACCATTCGCTTTATTTTGCTTGCATAACGGTCGTTTTCTGTGAGAAACGGAAACCAGACGTACCGGCAATTAACAGTTAATTAAATAGTGGTCATTTAATAACTGTTTTAATTGAAAATATCGCTTTCGAAAACTATTATTTGCGATCTATGCTTGTGAGCTATTCTGGACAAAGCTACTTTGGAATGAATGACAAGAAGGCGAACAAGGAAATCAACGGCTAAGTATATAGAGCCTTTCGCCCTCAATGCATTGCTTGTCAAGCGCAGAGTGACGCAGGGTTTTGATGTTGTAGCCTCGGTATTATCGTAGGTGTTTCTCACGACGATCGAGTTTAGCATCACAGCACCAACATGACACTATGCGGGGTGTCGCTTTAGAAATATTATTATTTGTTATTAGGAGATGTTTCCTATGAGGAGACGAGATACGACGTTCTTTTGCAACTCGACTATAAAATATACAGCTATGTAATGTTAGTAGCGTTGTCATGAATATCTCAAAATCAATATAAATTGTTAAAATGTGTATGGATGTGCGAGTATTTATGTACACAAGTATATATGTAAATGCTAAGGAAAGCTGTTTTCCTTTTCTAATTTTGAATGACTGTGTAATTGGATTTTTAATTATTTTTTGTACTTTCAGATGAGCAAACTAACGAAATAAGAAAAACAAAAGTTTTATGGGAACAAAAGAACTTACAGGCGCCACAAGCTCGCGAGCCCTCAAGCCTAGTTTGATAATTTCTAAACGCATAAAGTACATCTGCCCCTTGGGTAACCAAAAACAACACATAGTTGATAATTAAGGTAAAATAATAAAAAATATACTAAATAATAATGAAATGTTATTTAAAATAATGCGAGCTCAGGTAAATACACATACGTTATAATAGATATAATAGATGGTATACTAATGTACATATGTATGTTATTACCCACACTGATGGACTAAAGTATTCACACAATAATGTTTTTTTTAACTAAAATAGTTTAACCATTTTTGTTGTTATATCGGCATATTGATTTGTAAGATCGCGGGTTCGAAACGAGCTCAAGGCCTAACAATAATTATTTTACCATTATTATTGTTATGATACATTTTTTCTTAAATGAAATTTTTTTTTAATTAGAATAGAAGAAAGAAACAATTTAGACAACTGCCAAAGCTCGTTGTATAGATCCATTTCGGGAACTGTTAAATTCCCTCATCGGCAACGTTTAGGCGCCGCTGCTATAACCATTCAGCTATCACAGTGGTTTTTTGTTTGTCTTCATTATTTCTACTTCTATCATTTGTCTTGCCAAATGATTTACAGAGCGCTGTGACATCTGTTGCAGAATCGATGTGAAAATTGGACTGGTTTCTGTATGGTAGTTGTCTAAATTTTTTCTTTCTTCTATTCTAATTAAAAAAAATGTTTCATTTAAAAAAACATTTCTCATAACAATAATAATGATAAAATAATTATTCTTAGGCCTTGAGCTCGATTCGCACCCGCGATCTTAAAATAATAGTTTTATTTCTGTTGGTAACAGTTAGCTTAATATTGTAACGAATTCTGGGGATTTCTGCTATTTATGCACCTTCTGCTAACGTTCGAATTACTAAACTGTTGAATAAATCACTCCAATATTTAGTATTGCAAACTGGCCTTTATTTAGTTACTTTGGGATTAGTATTTCACAATTATACTTCACAACCAATAGCGTGTTTAAATCAAAACTGATACGTTATTATTCAGCTTGCGTTGCTTTTATACTCTCGGTTTCCTCGTTCACCCATTTCTCCTAAGGTCTAGTAATTTCGCGAACAGTTTCAGTCCACGCCTCTCCCATAGCCATATGCGTGTGTATATGTGAGTAACTACTTCGGCTAATGACTACATATTTGTGTGTGTGAGATATCTCTTCGTCCCCTTCTACATAAGAGTTCCTAGCCTTAATGTGTACATGTATATAAGAGTGGCTGCTTCATGTTTTTGTTGTTGCATGATTATTTCCTAACAGCCTAGTGATGTCAACATTCGCCACAATATTATTTTAATCATTCTATACGGCATATCGGTGAAAAAAAAAATATTTTCTGTACCAAGAAAATTGTTCGTAAACATTTTTCAACGACAAAAGTATTCTCACACCAACATTCTTTTCTGATAATACTAGCTAATGGAAAATTTTTAAATTAGTTGTAAATCCTTCTTGCTTAATATTAATAGCTTCGTTCAACCTCTTTGACATTGAGCGCTTTTTTTTTTGTGGTTTCACCTCCACTATTTGCCTATTCTTGTTGCAAAATTTCCTTAAACGGAGTTTTGCATGTTTTATTATGTTTGGATATTCTTCGACTCAATTCATCCCAAAGATGTTCGATCGGTTTATAGTCCGGTGATTGTGGTGGAGTCGGTAAAATATTCAAGTATACTGACTTATCTATAGAACTATGATGGCATACATCCCCATTAGACTGGGTCGATTTATTAACCGATATCGCGCCATTGATTTTTCGATAGGATTTGGGCTCAGGAAAAAAAGTTCCACTACGCATACCCAAAAGATAATTTTCGAGCCTGGAAAAAAATGACGAAAGGGTAAATTTTTCGACCAAAACACTCCCCAAAACCCAAAAAATATTTTTTTCAAAAAACTGTTATCGCCAACGTTTTTACAACAGTTTTTTGAAGAAAAAAAACTATTTTTGGGTTTGGGGAGTGTTTTGGTCGAAAAATTTACCCCTTCGCCATTTTTTTTTTGCAGGCTCGAAAATTATTTTTCTGGGTATGCGTAGTGGAACTTTTTTTCCTGAGCCCAAATCCTATCGAAAAATCGATGGTGCGATATAGGTTAACTTTCGTCCATACAAATCGACCCAGGTTAATCCCCATACCATGACCTTCCCTACCACCATGCTTGACTGTGCTGATTGTGTTGCGCTTTTCCAATTCTGTATTACGCTTTCTCCAAACTCTTATTCGGCCGTACGATTGAAAAATATTAAATTTACTCTCATCTGAGAATAAAACTGTATCCTAGAACTCATTCGGTTTGTTTTTGTACTTCTTTGCGAATTCAATAGTTTCTTTTTATTCTTATCGCTTATCTGAGATTTTCTTCTAGCAACTCAGGAACGATAACCAGGATCCGAATCGTAACATACGATCCGTGATCGAATGCTGTTTTTAAAATAACAATAGCTCCGAAATGGTGTATAGGATTAATGAAATATGTGATTTAGGGACAATAGTTCGACTGCCAACGCTTGAGTGAAAATAGTTTTCGTGACCGTATGTTACGATTCCATAGCAGCTCTATGAAATATTCTACTTACAGTTTTACTATGCATTTTTTATACTCAGCTGAGCAGAGCTCACAGAGTATATTAATTTTGTTCGCATAACAGTAATTCGCAACATCATAAACTAATGATGATAGATATAGACTTCTATATATCAAAACAAGTAAGGAAGGTTAAGTTCGGGTGTAACCGAACATTACATACTCAGTTGAGAGCTATGTTGACAACATAAGGGAAAATAACCATGTAGGAAAATGAACCGAGGGAAACCCTGGAATGTGTTTGTATGGCATGTGTATCAAATGAAAGGCATTAAAGAGTATTTTATGAGGGAGTGGGCCATAGTTCTATAGGTGGACGCCATTTAGGGATATCGCCATAAAGGTGGATCAGGGTTGACTCTAGAATTTGTTTGTACGATGTGGGTATCAAATGAAAGGTGTTAATGAGTATTTTAAAAGGGAGTAATCCTTAGTTCCATAGGTGGTCGCCGTTTCGAGATATCTCCATAAAGGTGGACCAGGGGTGACCATAGAATTTGTTTGTACAATATGGGTATCAAAAGAAAGGTGTTAATGAGTATTTTAAAAGGGAGTGATCCTTAGTTCCATAGGTGGACGCCGTTTCGAGATATCGCCATAAAGGTGGACCAGGGGTGACCCTAGAATTTGTTTGTACGATATGGGTATCAAATTAAAGGTATTAATGAGGGTTTTAAAAGGGAGTGGTGGTAGTTGTATAGGTGGTCGCCTTTTCGAGATATCGCCATAGGGGTGGACCAGGGGTAACTCTAGAATGCGTTTGTACAATATGGGTATCAAACGAAAGGTGTTAATGAGTATTTTAAAAGGGAGTGGGCCTTAGTTCTATAGGTGGACGCCGTTTCGAAATATCGCCATAAAGGTGGACCAGGGGTGACTCTAGAATGTGTTTGTACAATATGGGTATCAAACGAAAGGTGTTAATGAGTATTTTAAAAGGGAGTGGGCCTTAGTTCTATAGGTGGATGCCTTTTCGAGGTATCGCAATAAAGGTGGACCAGGGGTGACTCTAGACTTTGTTTGTACGATATGGGTATCAAATTAAAGGTATTAATGAGGGTTTTAAAAGGGAGCGGTGGTAGTTGTATAGGTGGTCGCCTTTTCGAGATATGACCATAAAAGTGGACCAGGGGTGACTCTAGAATGCGTTTGTACAATATGGGTATCAATGAGTATTTTAAAAGGGAGTGGGCCTTAGTTCTATAGGTGGACGCCGTTTCGAAATATCTCCATAAAAGTGGAACAGGGGTGACTCTAGAATGTGTTTGTACGATATGGGTATCAAATTAAAGGTATTAATAAGGGTTTTAAAAGGGAGTGGTGGTAGTTGTATAGGTGGTCGCCTTTTCGAGATATCGCCATAAAGGTGAACCAGGCGTGACTCTACAATACGTTTGTACAATATGGGTATCAAACGAAAGGTGTTAATGAAGATTTTAAAAGGGCGTGGGCCTTAGTTCTATAGGTGGACGCCTTTTCGAGGTATCGCAATAAAGGTGGACCAGGGGTGACTCTAGACTTTGTTTGTACGATATGGGTATCAAATGAAAGGTGTTAATGAGTATTTTTAAAAGGGAGTGGGCCTTCGTTCTATAGGTGGTCGCCTTTTCGATATATCGCCATAAAGGTGGACCAGGGGTGACTCTAGAACCTGTTTGTACGATATTAGTATCAAATTAAAGGTATTAATGAGAGTTTTAAAAGGGAGTGGTGGTAGTTGTATATATGAAGGCGTTTTCCACATCATCTGTTGGATACCGCTAATTTATTTATGTATGTAATACCTGCCAAGATTTCAAGGGTTTTTTATTTCGCCCTGCAGAACTTTTTCATTTTCTTCTACTTAATATGGTAGGTGTCACAACCATTTTACAGAGTTTTTCTAAAGTTATATTTCGCGTCAATAAATCAATCCAATTACCATGTTTGATCCCTTTTTTCGTATTTGGTATAGAATTATGGAATTTTTTTCATTTTTCGTAATTTTCGATATCGAAAAAGTGGGCGTGGCCATAGTCGGATTTCGTTCATTTTTTATACCAAGATAAAGTGAGTTCAGATAAGTACGTGAACTAAGTTCAGTAAATATATGTCGATTTTTGCTCAAGTTATCGTGTTAACCGCCATGCGGAAGGACAGACGGACGACTGTGTATAAAAACTGGGCGTGCCTTCAACCGATTTTGCCCATTTTCACAGAAAACAGTTAGCGTCATAAAATCTATGCCCCTACCAAATTTCGAAAGGATTGGTAGATTTTTGTTCGACTTATGGCATTAAAAGTATCCTAGACAAATTAAATGAAAAAGGGCGGAGCCACGCCCATTTTAAAATTTTCTTTTATTTTTGTATTTTGTTGCACCATATCATTACTGGAGTTGAATTTTGACATAATTTACTTATATACTGTAAAGATATTAAATTTGTTGTTAAAATTTGACTTTAAAAAAAAATTTTTTTTTTTTAAGTGGGCGTGGTCCTTCTCCGATTTTGCTAATTTTTATTGAGCGTACAAATAGTAATGAGTAACGTTCCTGCCAAATTTCATCATAATATCTCATCGACTGCCAAATTACAGCTTGCAAAAGTTTTAAATTACCTTCTTTTAAAAGTGGGCGGTGCCACGCCCATTGTCCAAAATTTTACTCGTTTTCTATTCTGCGTCATAAGTTCAACGCACCTACCAAGTTTCATCGCTTTATCTGTATTTGGTAATGAATTATTGCACTTTTTCGGTCTTTCGAAGTTTTCGATATCCAAAAAGTGGGCGTGGTTATAGTCCGATATCGTTCATTTTAAATAGCGATCTGAGATGAGTGCTCAGGAACCCACATACCAAATTTCATCAAGATACCTCAAAATTTACTCAAGTTATCGTGTTAACGGACGGACGGACGGACATGGCTCAATCAAATTTTTTTTCGATCCTGATGATTTTGATATATGGAAGTCTATATCTATCTCGATTCCTTTATACCTGTACTACCAACCGTTATCCAATCAAACTTAATATACTCTGTGAGCTCTGCTCAACTGAGTATAATGATCTGGGCGAAAAAAGAAATTTATTTAGCAATGTCCGTCCGTCCGTCCGTCCGTTAAATGAGTAAATTTTGAGGTATATTATGAAATTTGGTACGTAGGTTCCTGGGCACTCATCTCAGACCGCTATTTAAAATGAACGAAATCGGACTATAACCACGCCCACTTTTACGATAAGAAAATTTCGAAAAACCGAAAAAGTGCGACAATTCATTACCTATGACGCAAAATAGAAAATTTGTAAAATTTTGGACAAATGAGCGTGGCACCGCCCACTTTAAAAATAAGGTAATTTAAAAGTTTTGCAAGCTGCAATTGGCAGTCGTTGAAGATATCATGATGAAATTTGGCAGGAACGTTACTCCTATTACTATATGTGTGCTAAATAAAAATTAACAAAATCTGATGACGAACAAACCCACTTTTTACCCCTGGAATGTCATGCGTCGTCGTTTCGACGACGCGAGTTTTTACTTTACCGTTATCACACTGTTCCTTTGTTTGTAAAGTGCCTTGTTTTTTACAGCGTTAGTCGCTCTTGAGCTGTTGACGTTTGCAGTTGCTTGGCTTCGTACGATCTTTGTAAGTACTTATTTTTTAAATATGCGTAGTCGAAAAGACGAGCGATGAACTTTGTGTGAGTTTTTCGTTCCGTAGTTATTTTTCTTGCTTATTTATCTGTTTGGTTTGTACAGTTGTGATACAAGATGAGTGGCAGAAAAATGTATACTGACGAAGAAATTGAAAAATTTCTTGCAATGTGCGACGACGAGAATGGATTAGACGATGAGTTAGACAACAGCAAACTAGAATCAGATGCAGAAATCGAACAAAACGAAAGCTTAGGGGATGCAGGTTTTTCAGAAGAATCAACCGACACAGATGAAGATAACATACCTTTACATTTATTGAGAGCCAAGTCAAATATAATTTATTTTAATAAATCTATTTTGCGTGGCAAAAATAAACATAAGTGGTCAACAAAAGGGGCAAATCTTATCGTTATGGTCTAAATGTAGTAAATAAAGCTCGAGGACCAACACGCCATTGCAAAAATATAACAGACCCACTGCAATGCTTCCAGATGTTCATTACACCAGAGATCGTGGAGGAAATTGTTCAATGGACAAACATTGAGATTGCTATCTTACTTGTAACTACAGATGAAGCTCAAAGGAAAGAAACTTCCTCAAATGAAATGTCTGCCCTAATTGGACTATTGGTAGTAACAGCAGGCAAGAAAGATCAGCATTTGTCGGCAGATGAATTGTTTGACAGATCTTATGGTGGAATATCATATATTTCGATAATGACAAAAGCAAGGTTAAAATTTCTTATGTCGTGTCTTCGATTCGGCGATAAATCTGCACGCCTTCAAATAGTTGAAGACAAATATGCCCCCATTAGAAAAATTTGGGAAATGTTCATTCAAAAGTGCCGTGAAAACTATACGCCTGGGGAATACCTTACGATTGACGAGCCACTACTGGCGTTCAGGGGAAAATGTAGCTTCCGGATGTACATTCCAAACAAGCCAGCAAAATATGGACTCAAAATGATAATGATATGTGATAGCGGTACAAACTACAAAAGTACTCTTTATTACCTTCCATTTGATACCAATGTCATACAAAAACATTCCAGGGTTACCCTAGGTTCATTTTCCTGCATGGTGATTTTCTCTTATTTTGTCTCCGAAGCTCTCAGCTGAGTATGTAATCGAACTTAGCCTTCCTTAATTCTTTATTTATAAGATAGCAAGCTTCTTCGCTTCCCAAACCTTCTGCTGCGCTCTCTTTCGGTCTTTCCTTCCTCTAACGTTTTTTTACTTTCTTCAATTTCCCTACTTTTTATCACTCACTGTCTCTTCAACTGACCTCTTAATTTAGCACTTCTTTTGTACCTTTATTCGCCATTTCCGCCCTTATTTCAGCATTACTTGTCAACTTTCTACAATTCAAGTAATTTCAGTCGAAAAATAAGTTAGCCTATTACCAATCAAACAAGCATATAGTCTGCTTGTTAACTAAAATAATCCTGAAGCGTTCCTGAAATTGGTTCTGATAAAGTATAGAAATGATTCCGAAAATAAACCAGAAGTGATAGTGAAATTACCCCAAAATTGCACTGAAATAGTTTCGAAATGATCCCTTTACATAATCTTGAAGTAATCCTGAAGTCATCCCGAAATGTTCACAAAACTGTCCCATAATAGTTCCGAAATTATTCAAGAATATACGATACAATTCCTAACTATGGCACTTAGTTTCACATTAATTGATATGCGATCGTATACCCATTCTCCCACATCATTAATCCGACTGTTATGGGAATGCTGAGGTTTGAATGCTTCCAGCAATAGTTACGGCCTACTGAGTACTAAGTTTTTAAATTGGCTTACTCTCACTTGAATTCTATCTTACTGTAGACAGAGTTATCGTGCAATGAGTTCCTGTATTTTGACACCTTGAGGTTCAGCCTAAGACTCTAAACTAACTTTTAAGGACCACTTCACGGCGGTGGGAGAGAAAGTTCTAGAGCAAGTGGAGCCTTGACGCCAATAATGCCCAATATCGGCGGCCCAGGCAAAGCTACCCGTCAGCTATTATCCAACGTAATCAGCTCGACAATATTATATGCAGCACCAGTATGGCACGGATCGAACGGACCGATCCACCAAAATTATATACTAGCAGCCTACCATATTACTGCTATACGAATAGCATGTGCTTATCGGACGGTGTCTGACGACGCGATCCATGTAGATATACTCTGTATGGCATTGGAATCGGCGGACCATCTGAAAATGCCAAAAAAGCGCAAGGTCACGAACTACGGTTATGTGGCAAGAACGGTGGGAAGAATAGAGAAAGGGTGCTGGACCTTCAGGGTGGGTACTACATCTCCATCTCAGTCAATAGTACAGCTCATAATCTTGCGTAACACCACCGTGGATTAAGTATAGACGGTTAGGTGTCCATATTTCCAACAAAATAGCTAAATAACATGGAAAATCGCAGCACGAAATTTGCGACCATCTGAACTAAGCAATAATTCAAGATATTACCCTTTTGGTAGAACCCTGTGGAAATGCTACAGACAACCTACAATGACTCCGTTTCCGTACTCAATTCAAATTACTTAGACTAGAAGCTAATCTTAAATTAAAGTGTATGCATGAGATTAGATTCTAAATATTTAAGTGATCTAAGTATTAAACATGAAGTGTGAGTGCACAAATTATTTGCTTTTAATGTTTATGTATGTATGTACTCACAGCTGGGTCTAGTCGCATCTGAAAATCAAAAAAAGAAATTGCTTAGTTAGTTTCAACGGAATTTAAATAATACGAAAAAAATTTACGTATTCTAGCTCGATTTTACACACAAACATACAAACTTAGTGATGACAAATAATTGTAAGTCAGTTATTCATATTTAAATAATTACATAATACATAGTGAAAAAATAAATAAAGATAATGGCACAACAACAATGTGGAATTTCTTTGGGATGGGTAGAATATTTTAATGTATGATAGTCCAAGGACTCATAAAGAAACTAGAAAGGAAGTCTAAGTTCGGGTGAAACCGAACATTACATACCAAGCTGTACACTTGAAATGCTGTTGTTGTTTGTTTTGTGTGCTTAATAATGTTACATACAAGGTTGCGCAATAATACATATACATATGGTTCTATTCTGAACTAATTTTCGTTTAAAAGAAGCAAAAAGGATAGATAGATAATTAATTGAGGATCGCACTGCGACCATTGGTCTATTGTGTCCAAGCAAAAAGGATACACAGGCTAACACCAATGACCTTGAGCGGGTAATAATGCAGTTTTCCTTCATATATGGGGATTTCCTTACTGTTTATTTTAAAGTAAACATATAACAGAACAATAAAAATACGATTGATACAAAACGATTTTTCGCTAAGATTTAACTTATAATTTTTGCCTACGACCCTTTTTAAAGTCATTTATATAAAAGTGGGCGTGGTCCTTAACCAATCTTATCTATCCATTTTTACTAGAAATATTTCCTGCTATAAGGAAAATGTGTACCCAATTTTGTTACGATATGTAAATTTTTCTTCGAGTTATTGCCCCCCAAACATTGAAAATTGCTTAGACAAAAAAGGGGCGGTGCCACACCCATTTTCAAAAATTTTAGTGTTTTCCAATTTAATGTTATAATTCAATTTAGAAAGTAAAATTCTGTTGATACAAAGCTCTTTTTCGCTAAGATAGAGCTTATTATTTTCGTCTACGATTGATTTAAAAATCTTTTGTATAAAAGTGGGGGTGGTTTTTAACCGATCTCGTCCATTTTTACGGCTCCCGAAACATAGAAAATTGCTTAGTCATAAAAGGGGGGGTGCCACGCCCATTTTTTTTTTTTTAATTTAAGTTTTTCCTATTTACTGTTATAAATCCACTAGGGAAATGAAATACCATTGATATAAAGCTCTTTTTTGCAAAGATATAGTTTATTTTATTTGCCCACGACCCTTTTAAAAAACTTTTATATAAAAGTGGGCGTGGTCCTTAACCGATTTCGTAAATTTTTCTTCAAAGCATACCTTATAGTAAAGGCAACCTCTCTGTCGAATTTTGTTACAATAGGTTCAACGATTTTTGATTTATGATTAATAATATTTGTAAAATTAATTTTATCACAAGTGGGCGGTGCCACGTTGTGTTAACGGAGAGACTAACAGGCGAACAGACGAACGGACGGGCGCACAGACGGACGAACTCAATCAAATTTTTTTTCGACACTGACGATTTTGATATATGGCAGTCTATATCTATCTCGATTCCTTTATACCTGTACAACCAACCGTCATCCAATCAAAGTTAATATACTCTGTGTGCAAAGCACGCTGAGTATAATACATAAATAAAGATAATGGCACAATAAACAATGTGGCATTTTTTTGGGAATGATAGAATATTTTAATGTATATATTTATATATTTATATTTATTTATTTATTACGACTCTAAGAGCCTAGTTCAAAACATAAAAATATGATTGCATTAATTAACATGTGTACTTAATCTAAATTTTTAAATTAAAGAAAAAATTTTAATTATGACACATGTATCACTAATGAATTTAAATCTCAACGACTATATCATTTAATCGGCCTAGATTTGGTGTAGTCATACAACCGGCTGCTAAATAAGTTTCTATCACAATTTTTTATATATTCAGGTAGTTCGTTGAAGTATTTCAACCCTTTGTAAAAAAGACTATTTTTTTCCGATTCTGTTTTATAATTTGGCAATTTAAAATTATTTCTCTGCCTTGTATTTATATCATGGACCTCGTAATTAAATGTAATACCTGTTCTGAGATACTCTGGCAAAATTCCGTGCTTTATATTATAAATAAATTTCATTGTGTTAAAGAATATTTGTTGTTTAACGCTCATCCAATTTAAACTTAGAAGCATGTCTTTTATAGGAGTATCATAACGTTTGCTTAAAATAAAGCGCATTGCTTTATTTTGCATTTTTTGCAACTTATCAATTTGCGAATCTTTCATAATAAAAATATTGTTGAGCAATAAATAAAGTAAGGATCAACTATGGATCTATAAACCGTTACTTTGTAATAATTACTTAAGTTTTTACAAGTTCTTTGAATAAACCATAATTTTTTTGCTATTTTACTTACTGAATAGTCAACATGGGCATCAAATTTTAATTTGCAATCAATCTGAACACCCAAATATTTAATCGTATTTACTTTTGCTATTTCAATAATATTTATAGTAATAGTTTCAAAATTAGCAATGTTTTTTCTTGAAATAAGCATGTATTTAGTTTTTTCTATATTAATTTTAAGTCTGTTTGTACACAGCCAGATATAAAGTGCGTTTAAGTCACTTTGTAACTTAATTCTTATATCATTTTCATTTTTGCCATTTATATAAATTAGAGCATCATCAGCGAAAAGTTTTATGGAGCTGAATTTCAAAACAGAATTTATATCATTAATATAAATGTTGAATAAAATTGGTGCAAGAACAGAACCTTGGGGTAGGCCAATCTTAACATCCACTTCGTCTGATATTATCGAACCAATTACTGTTCTTTGTTTGCGATTTGTTAAGAAATCTTTAAACCAATCCAGTTCAACATCCCTAATACCAATTCCTTCCAATTTTCCTAATAATATTTTTTTATCTATAGTTTCGAAGGCTCTTTTAAGATCAATGTATGATATATTTATATTTTATATTTATACTAGCAGACCCGGCAGACGTTGTTCTGCCCTAAATTTGGCCTATCTGCATACATTTTAATAAGCTTTTTCCGTCTAACTCTGCCCTACCCCTCTACACTTTTTCCTAATCTCTTTATTCACTCCTCCCTCCGTCTTTTTCGCTTCATCTCCATCTTCGTCACATTCTATCTCTTTCTCAGTCTCCTTCTCTCTTTTCTCTTCTCTCAAGTTTTTCTCCTTCTTCTTCATCTCTTATTGCCAGTCCCAGAGGGTGGTATGTATTTTGTTCCAGTCCCACTCCGAGTCTCAGTCTCAGTCCCAGTCCTAGTCCTAATCCCAGTCCCAGTCCGTCTCTGGTATACTTCCCAGAAAAAAGCATCGTAAATACTAATATAGGCAAATTTATATACGATATTTCAGGTAAATCGAATAGGACGTATGTAAATAGGTACATGTGGGTATTATTAATTCTTGTCTTTATTTGGGCTTCGCATGCATATTTATCAGTTTTGCCAGGTTGATGCGACTAAATCGAATATCACAATGAACAGCTTTCATTTGATATCCATAATACACACACATTCTAGGGGTATCCGGGTCCATGTTTTGCCCTATATCTCGAGACCCTAGTCACTCAGCGGTGTAAAACTTACTCTGTACTAAAGCATACATCAACAGCTTCAATTTGATACCCATAATGTAAAAACACATTCTAGGTGTATCCGGGTCCACGTTTTGGGCTATATCTCGAGACCCTAGCCTCCCAGTTGATTAAAATTATCCTGTACTATAGCACTCATCAACAGCTTTCATTTGATATCCATATTGTATAAACACATTCTAGGGGTACCCGGGTCCACGTTTTGGGCTATATCTCGAGACCCTAGCCTCACAGTTGTATGAAAATTATCCTGAGCTATAGCACTCATCCACAGCTTTCACTTGATATCCATATTGTATAAACACATTCTAGGGGTACCCGGGTCCAAGTTATGGGCTATATCTCGAGACCCTATCCTCCCAGGTGTATGAAAATTATCCTGTACTATAGCACTCATCAACAGTTTTCATTTGATATCCATATTATATAAACACATTGTAGGGGTACCCGGGTCCACGTTTTGGGCTATATCTCGAGACCCTAGCATCCCAGGAGTATGAAAATTATCCTGTACTATAGCACTCATCAACAGTTATCATTTGATATCCATATTGTATAAACACATTCTAGGGGTACCCGGGTCCACGTTTTGATCTCAAGACCCTAGACACGTAGCGAAAAAAAGGTAGACGTTGGCCGATTCTCAGACCTGCCCAATATGCTCAGAAAATTTCATGAGAATCGGTTCAGCCGTTTCGGAGGAGTTCAGCCTCTAAAACCGTGACAGAAAAATTTTGTATATTAGATTTATCTTATAACTTTAAACGAGCAATTCTTGTTTGTATTTATTAGGCAATTCATCCCATTGTTTGTATAGCAGAACGATATCGGGAACGGCTCAACCGATTTAAATGAAATTTGGCACAGAGATAATGTATCACCTTCTAAGATTTTCTACCTAGGTGTTGCCACTCAGAATGTTTCACAAGGTTTCCACCTATTCGAAATTAAAAAAAAATTGCATGAGATATGCCGGTATGGGTACCACACGAAAGGTATTTCACTCCGCATTACAATAGGGACATTTTTGAGTAGGGTTGCCACCTATTCGAAATAAAAAAAATTGCACCAGATATGCCGGTATGGGTATCAAACGAAAGGTGTTTCACTCCGCATTACAATAGGGACATTTTTGAGTAGGGTTGCCATTTAGGGTTGCTACCTATTCGAAATTAAAAAAAAAAATGCATGAGATATTCCGATATGGGTACCAAACGAAAGGTATTTCACTCCGCATTACAATAGGGACATTTTTGAGTAGGGTTGCCATTTAGGGTTGGGGTAGTTAGACGAAATATTACTCTACTTACTCATATTCTATTAAAGCTTTAAAGGAGAACAAAGTTAAAATTCTTCGTAAAAAAATCTTACACATGATTCGACTTAATTTTCTTAATTTCACACACGCTAATAAAATTGAAATGCAATATCAAGGCACCGTGGCAAATTATAGCAAAATATATTTAAATGCATATTTTTGGCAAATATGAAATGAATAATTGCAATTTCTCACAGACTACTTTTAGAAAGATTTCTCACCATAGCAAAAATATATCTCACCATCGTAATTTGCTACCGTTGAACACTAGAGGCATATGTTCAATTTGAAAACGACATCTCACCATTTTACTACTTACCAACAGATGGCGCTTAGGGAAGTAAGTTGACATTTAATTAAACTAACTGATAGTTATCATTCGTGAAATTTACAAGTTTTTGGAATGTAATAAAATTGTGAGACTTTCATAGTGTATAACTAAAAAAATTTTTGAAATTAATAATTCGGCGCATGAAGATACTCGACCTAAATAACTTAGTTCTCGATTTCACTAATTGTTATAACAATCCCTTATACTATAGGCTGGAATTACCCATTTCAAATTTTTCATTCCAGTTCATTTTGCGGTTAGTGTTTGATATGTTTTTAAAATCTATTTTTAAGGAAATCAAATATTGGTAAGTAAAAATATATAATATATGTACATAAAAAAAGTAGAGTTTGATTAGTGATGACATGATTGCCGAGCAAAGCTCGGTAGCCTAGGTACTTATTTATACACAAGTAAGAATATGCCTTTTATAGTGTTATACATAGAAATTGATAACATTAACATTTTTAAATCAATTATAAAATAAAATAAATATGTGCTCACATAGAAGATTGGAGATCATTGTTGTAGTAACAGGTGAAAAGACTTAGGAAGAAAATATAGAGAAAACAGCCAATTTGAAGTGTTTACGATTAGATTCCATTTTTAATTTATTGGGTAAAGAATTCCCCAACTGTACAGCTCTAACGAAAAACATTCTTGATGTTGTAGAATACTTAAAGTATGGTACAATTGTGTTGCAGGTACGGCCAGATTGTGCAAATTTTAGTTTAGAATAAAGGTAATTCGGACATCGGCTGTGGGTTAATTTAATAATAAACAAATTATAACGACGATCAAAAAACGAGGCTAAGCTGCAACCAAGAATATTATTTGAAAATTGTGAAATGTGATCAAATTTTTTCTTTGAATATACATATCGTGTGGCGTTATTAATTAAGAAGCTGTCAGGGCAGCCATATAGCAATTCTTGATATGACAATATTGGCACTAATAGAGTTTTAACTAGCTTGAGTTTAATTTCTTGAGGAATGTTAGTTGAGGTTCTCCATAGCTGCCTTAGCACAAAATACATTTTACTAATTGCAGAGTTAACATGATCAATACACGTGAGATTTGTATTTACTTTGAAGCCAAGAGTTTTAACAGCTTTCTCGTACTTAACAACACTCCCATTCAACATTATTGGCGGCAGATTATTAGCATTATATGGCAAATAGGACATCATAATTGTCTGCGTTTTCGACACATTCAGATTAAGTCTATTAGACTTCGACCATAGAGATTGACTCTATATCTACGTTTACTCTACAAATGAGGTCCTCAGAAAGTCCTAAGGATCCAGAAAGATATATTTGTGCGTCATAAGCATAGAGATGTAAATACACCTTTTTACAACAACTTTCAAGGTCGTTAATATATAGGGTGAATAAGACCGGACCGAGGATTGAGCAGTAGAACAGCTATGCCCCCGACGGTATCCAGATTGGTTTTGGGAAATGAGACACTTATCAGTCAAGTACGTAATCATTTGATTCAACAGTAGTTTTTCGAAAACCTTCGATAAGGATGGCAGAATATTTATTGGTCGAAAATCTGCTGGCACCACTGAGTTGTTTCTTTTCGCAATAGGTCTTATATTGGCCACTTTCCAAGCATCAGAAAATTTTAATGACGTCAACGCAATATTGAAAATATGACTCAAAGGTGATAGAATGTAGGGTAAAATAGGCTTGAGAAATCTAAAACTTATTCTGTCATCGCCAATAGCGTTGGATTTTATTGAAAAAATGCAACTAATTATATCAGTTTCATTGATATACGAAAAATTTAATTTAATGCTGAAGTTGCAGGCTAGCTCGTCACTAAGTATAAAGGTACATTCTTCCTCAGGTGGTTTTACCAAAAAGAACACATTCATTTTATCAACATCAATATGCAGTTAACCTTCCTATCGCTATTCATACCAAGGTGTCTTAGCTTTTCCACAGCTCTTGAGACGGGAGATCTACATCAAGTTTGCTTTGAAAATATGCTTTTTTAGCCTTTCGGGTTATTTCAATGGCCCTGTTTCGCGAAAATTTATATGCCATCCAGTTTACCTCACTTCTATCTTTTCCCCACATTGAGTAACATTTATTACTGTCTCTTATCGCCCTAAGAACCCCCGTAGTAAACCATGGCTGCTTATTACTACTTACTTTAATTCTTTTTAATGGGACATATTTATCATAAAGATAGTTTACAAGCTTAGAGAACTCATCAACTTTTTCATTTACATCAGCCGAAAACCAACAATTATTCCAGGGAAGAAAAGAAGCTTCAGCATATAAAGTGTCCTTATCTTTCGCATTGAAATCACGAAAATAAGTATACTTACGGGTTGCACATGGATTACTAACGATAAATTCTAGCTTAGATAAATTAGATCATGGTCGCTAACGCCACTCAGGGAAAGTTGCTCATAGTGTAATATACTAGACGTGTCCGATACACAGAACAGATCAAGTAAGCTAGGCTTACAGTGCGGACCAAAACGAGTAGGAAAGTTGTTGACTACGCCTAATCCGACGCTGGACAAATTATCAAGCAAATTATTCGAACGCTCATTTTCCATAAGCAAATCAATGGTTAAATCATCGCAAAGCACTATATGTTCATAAGCAGCACTGTGCCTGCCAATGGTCTGAAAAACGCTTGTTAAGTTACACGATCTAAGTGGGTTATAAATACATATCACAAGACATCGTTGAAAATTATTATAAAATTCAATCATCAGGAACTCTACTTGATCATTAGGATCTGATTTGGCTACCATTTTATGTTGCAGTTCCTTCTTAAAATATATTGCAATACCACCACCCTTTTTGCCGTACTGCCTATCATTCCTTATCCCAGAAGTCACATAATTTGTCGTTATGGTCTTCCTTGAACCAAGTCTCCGTCACACAAATCACATCAATGCATACCGTATCAAATATATAATTTAGGTACTCGAGTTTTGACTGAGTTAAACTTCTGGAATTAAAGTGGCAAATTTTAAAGCCGGGATGAAAGTCAGTCACTATTTTTAGTAAGGTTTTCAAATGTAGATCGTTAGAACTGGAATTAATGTTAGATGCATAGTTGAGGGACTCATAACGAAAAAACAACGGGGAGTGGTTACGAAGTAGTGAAGAGTCCCTTCAAACGTTTTTCGACGCACATCTGCAGATGATGCAGAAAAGCCAGCGGCCAACACTTACGGACCGGGCGTGGTGACTGATACCAATGTAGAATGCGCGTTGAAGACTTTTTCTAAGTTGGAATTGGCGGGCCCAGATGGTATATTCCCTGCCATGCTTGAAATAATATGCGACGGGTACTGTACGGCATTCTGCACATTCCACCTCTAGATCTTTATGTCTAAGAACATAGCGTAAGCAACTGCAATGACACTCAATGCTTCTTGAGCGCAGGAAAATTGCTTTAACTGCAGCCGCGTAAATTTTTGACATTGACTGCCCAGCAGCAGCTATTAAGGCAATAATCTCTCATAGCACATCCAAAAGTGTGATGCGAGTGTAAGCAATCCCTTGAAAGAATTGGAAAAGGGAGATATATATATCTATATTGGCTCCCTGGGCATATGGGAATAGATGGAGATGAAAAAGCGGATGAGCTAGCTAAACAGGGCGCAACCGCAAAGCATGTACCCTATACGTCCCAATGAGATGGAGCGAGATTAAAAGAAGGCCCTAGAAGGCTTATAGTATTTGTCAAGAGGACGGAGTTATTTTATAATATAGATCCTGGTTTCCAATGGGGTTTTTCAGTTTAGTCGTTGAACAAACTTCTGGTAACACTATGGACTCATTTAGTCTATGTAAGGACATCACGGACGGGTCAGTTCATCCTAACCTAGCTACTTATGTATAATAAACCCCCATGGTCCAGTTTATTTGGAGATAGGAGCATATCATATAAATGTTCTATAATACAGTATGTAAGGACCTAGTTTGGCGCGAAAGCTCCGTGCGACAGTTATCAGTTTAACCAAGTTGTGAAATCTGTTGTTTTATATGGCAACGTTTAGGGCAGTAGCTAAATACACTTTTTATAACATTTTACCATAAGAGGTGTATTGTAAATTCAGAATTGTGATATTGATGGTTATACAGGATCCTTTACCACTCCATCATCTCTTTAACATAGTAAAAAATTCTCTTTGTTAATTGATTATCAGTGCTGTCGGAATGGACGTGATTTCGAGCAGCTGCGGTTTTATTTTTTAACACAATAATTAGGGCTGCGCGGCGACCGCCGTCAATTGGTAGTAGCAGGCTCCGACTACCAGACAATTTAGAATTTAGAAAAGTTCCTTTCAATTAGAAAAAAGTATTTGCTGAGCGGGATTTCCCTTGGCCGTGGTTTGGCAAACACTTCGAGTGTATTTCTGCTAAGTAAAGCTTCTCAGTGAAAATCCATCTGCCTTGCAGCTGCCTTTTGGAGAATAAATTATTTTTTTATTAGGGCTGCGTTGTGTGGGAGTTGATCCCAAGCCCGAATCATAAATATTTAAGGAATTAGGTACCTGCTTTTTAATTAGGAAGAGCGCCTGACACAAGCAACGGGACTCTTCGTCCATTTCTACACAAGCTTAAGAAAGTGATTGGAAACGTCTAGACAATCTAAAAGGGACGTTGAACATAATATCTCTCAGCAGAAGGCTGTTCACCACGCCCCTAGTTAATTTCGCAATGAATAATACACCTAGCATTTCCCTCCTTCTCTGTAACCAAGGTATTTGTACAAGTTTCAGAAAGACATGAGTAAGGCGGAAGATTTCGTACTGGAACCCACCACAGTGCCCTTACCGCAGAGCGGAAGAATTGTTATTGAACAGACCCCAATTAATCGCAGTAAATCTGAGATCTCTTCCAGACTACCGAGGCATATATAGGGGTCGTTGATTTCTTGTGCTTTAGGGAACTGCTAGATAATGTCGACCTAGATCCTTGGGGATCAGCCTACAGAACTGTGATGGCCAAAGTTAAAGGACCGATATCACAGCCCGATACTAATGAATACTAGTGTTGAAACACTTTTCCCGCCGCAAGATCGCTGGACTTATCCAAGCGAGGATCTCGAAAGTGCGGAAATTCCGCAAATTACAAAGCAAGAGGTGCTGGACGCTGCAAAAAGAGTTGCTGATAACAAATCCCCAGGACCCGATGTAGTACCAAACATAGCCCTTAAAGCCGCGATCACAACTAGGGCTACATTATTTACTGATATTTTTAATGCCTGTATGCAAGAAGGCGTGTTCCCTCGCCCGTGGAAACGACAAAGACTTGTCCCATTGCTGAAACGTGGTAAACAGCCGGAGCAGCCATCCTCATACTTTGTATGCTGGATTCCCTAGGAAAGATTTTCGAGCGTATAATTAGCGAGCGCCTACAGCTGACTTTAGAAAGTCCAGGTGGCTTATCGAATAATCAATATTGATTTCGCAAATCAAGATCCACCGTAGATGCAATACAAACAGTCGTCAATATAGCT
Organism: Eurosta solidaginis; assembly: GCF_040869045.1. NCBI lineage: Eukaryota > Metazoa > Arthropoda > Insecta > Diptera > Tephritidae > Eurosta > Eurosta solidaginis. The sequence continues at coordinate 203,874,863 of NC_090322.1, read as the reverse complement.
AGAGAAGCTATCTCTGGAGGCCAAAATACAAGGAAGTTCTGTGCACTGATTACGTTGTGCTTTTAACACTGCGAACTGGATGCAGATAATGGCAGCGCTGCGGAGCTTCGGCACACCAGCTTACTTACACAGAATAATTGGTAGCTATCTTAAAGACAGAGTACTTCTTTTTGACACGGATCAAGGAGCAAAAGAGTACAAAATCACTGGATGCGTCCCACAGGGACCTGTTCTCGATCCAACGCTTTGGAATGTAATGTATGACGGGGTGCTAAAGATTGATCTACCAGAAAACACGCAAATTGTGGGATATGCTGATGATATTGCAGTGGTAGTAGTGGACCTGCTTCAAGCAGTATGTAATGACGCCGTAGGAAGAATAAAGGAATGGCTGACCTATACGGGACTGGAGTTGGCTAGCCAAAAGACGGAAGTGGTATTAGTAAGCCACAATAGTTAGTCTTAACTGTCGGGGATCATCAAATCACTTCAAAGGATTCTCTAAAATACTTAGGAGTGCACGTTGACTCTAAGTTAACATTCAAAGAGCACTTCAGAGCGGTGGGAGAGAAACTTACCAAAGTTAATGGAGCACTTATGCGAAGAATGCCTAACATTGGTGGTCCGAGCGAAGCTACATGTCGGCTATTGTCCACAGTAACCAGCTCAATAATACTATACGTAGCACCAGTGTGGTATGGATCTAAACGGACCCATCAAAGAGACATATTAGCAACGTACCGACTTGCAGCTTTAAGAATAACAAATGCTTATCGGACGGTGTCCGAAGACGCGATCCTGGTTCTAACGCGGAAAATCCCCGTGGACTTGCTGGAAAGCGAAATACCCGATCTGTATAACACTATTATCAAGCGACCATCTGAAGAAGCCAAGAAAAGAGCAAGGACACAAACAATAGCTAAGTGGCAATAACGGTGGGAAGCCTCAAGTAAAGGGCGTTGGCCCTTCACGCTAGTTTGAAACGTAGCTCAATGCAATGAGCGGAAGCACGGCGAACTGAACTAACATCTCACGAGATATTGAGTGGACATGGCGGTTACACAGAGTATTTATGGAAGCGTAGGATAGAGGAAGATCATCTATGCCCAATGTGTACCACGGAGAAAACGAGGAACACGTCATGTTACACTGCCCCCGTTTCCACGAGGAAAGACTCGCTTTGCATAGAGTCTTTGGGGAGGAACCTACCACGAGAAATATAGTATCACAAATGTGCAACAGGAAAAAGTGCTGGACTGCAGTGAGCAAAATGGCATTTATAGTCATGATACGCCTGATGGATGCTGAGAGGGAGCGCATAGAAATGCGCATGCGAAGCAGAAGCGATTAAATCGACACTCAGAGCAAATAGCGGGAACCTGGACGCAGGGACAACAGTAGGCCTTCAAAAAATGAGAAATATGGAACGGGGTGGGCGAGACCGCCTCCATTTCCACTCTCGCGATCTTTGCTGTGGAAATTATTTTTTTGGGTATGCGTAGTGGAACTTTTTTTCCTGGCCCAAATCCTATCGAAAAATCGGTGGCGAGATATCGGTTAATTAATCGGCCCAGTCTAATGTACACATTAAAGCAAGCAGCCGCACTTATGTACAAGGCTATGAAGAATATTCCATGCGCATAACTAGCAACTTGAAGCAGAGATTATGCAGCTGGCAGCTAAGAGCAGAAGTTGTTACTCACACATACACACGCATATGGCTAGAAGAAGAAAACAAACAAAAGAGATAGATGTATATAGCTAAGTAACCAAGCATGAGATACAGCTGTTCTAGAAGGTGAAACGTCTAGACCTTAGGAGAAATGGGCGAACGAGGTAACCGAGAGTATAAAAGCAGCGTAAGCAGAGGAATCAGTAATAAGTTTGATTTAACCACGGTATTAGTTGTGAAGTGAACTATAATTGTAAAGTACTACTCCCAAAGTAGTTTAATAAAGTCCATTTTGCAATACTGAATATTGAAGTTATTTATTCGACAGTTCAGCGATTCGAACGTTAGCAGAAGGTGTATAATAATCAGGAATTTCCCAAAATTCGTTACAATACTTTCAAAATAATTTTTGTTAATGTGACATACAGAAGTAGACAAAGAAAATGAGTAGCTTTGTATCCTTCAAGAATTTTCGTTCATTGCACTTTTCTCATAAAAAAATCAATGACCTTACAAAGTATATACGTATGAGCCACGGAAGCATGATAAAATTATTGCAAATTTTAAATTTTTACGTCATGAACGAATTTTTATATACATAGCACACCTGTGTACGAAAAAATAGCAACAGAAATGAATAACAAATTTTGTCATACCTGCGTGACTCTAGTTTATTTTTACTTGTATTCCATGTGGGAAAGGGAGACTAATGTTTCGTCCAAAATAAACAATTTCGACATGTTATTGTTAGGTTAGGTTGAACTAGCTGGTTCGTGAGGTGCTCACATATACTGAATGAGTCCAAAGTGTTACCAGAAAAGCTCAACAACCAAAGTGAAAACCCCTATCATAAACATAGATTTTTGTTATAAAATACCTCCGCCATATTGGCAAATACTAGAATCTTTCTAGGACCTATGCGACTTGACGCTTCTAGATCTGCTTGCTATGTCAATCCTTATAACTTTGCCTTGCGAACACAACACCAACAACAGCACAAAACGTGTGATGCGTAATTAACTTAAATAAAAAAATAAATGTAAGGCGCGATAACCTCCGAAGAGATCTAAGGCCGAGCTTCTCTTCCAATTTGCGTCGTGCTCCTCTTGATTCTTCCCTACAAATTGGCCGGACGCGACCTACATGTTTTATGCCGACTCCGAACGGCATCTGCAAGGCAGATGAGTTTTCACTGAGAGCTTTTCATGGCAGAAATACAATCGGAGCGCTTGCCAGACACTGCCGAGGGGCGACCCCGCTTAGAAAAATTTTCTTCTAATTGAAAAATCTTATTTCTAAAATTTTGATGTTTGTTTGCCCGGGAGTTGAACCCAGGGCATACGGTGTGATAGGCGGAGCACGCTACCATCACACCACGGTGGCCGCCATTAATTAACTTGGTTTTGAAATTTGCACATTTGCTTTTAATGTCCTTTCGAGTTGGGGAGATGTGTTCACACCTCGATCAATACCATGTAGGATCTATTCCTTAGGTAGGAACAGAACCAATTGAGAAGTGAATGAAACCCAAGTAAAGCTAACTTTCGCAGCATTAAATTAAGATACCTTAAATGGTCATTCTACTTGCCATTTTTGAAGATTGGGATAATATCGGATATTTTCCAGGCATTCACAAAGACTCCGGAACTTAGGGATTTTTTTTTTAATTAACATTAGACAACAATAGCATGGCAATTTTTGAGCAGGACAAACTAAATTCGTCTCGATAGTTTTTTAGAGCGTTAAGACCCTTAATAATGTCATTTGAGGTAAGTCGTAGATCACCTAATTTCAAAATTTCTTGATGGTTATGACGGGTTTATAGTTTCGCGAAACTACCTCATCAATTGTAAGTTGGATTGAAACACTTTGGCAAACAAATTTGCAATGGCTATGGGAAATTTTGCCAGTTTATCATACAGAACAACAGTTGCTGGCACCCGAAACCTTTTAGGGATGGACTTAATAGTAGCTTCCATCCTAAGTACATAGTTTCTATAAAGAGATTTGCTAAGGCAGGTAAATTTCTTTGATAGCTGTTTATAAAGGGTCAGATATTTCGACGATTTCAGAAAATCGTGTCTTACATAGATAGTAACAATCAATCATGTATCTATGAAACAGTCGTTAAGTTTTTGGAAATCGCAAGAAACTTAATAAAAAAGTTTACTATCAAATTGATAGGCAATAGTCTCCTAAAATTCAGGACAAGAAAGACATTGGAAATGGAAGTGTTCAGATTCGTACTAACGAAGCCAAGATCAAGAATTCTATTAAGCTTGTTATTAGAACTTTTGATTTGAACAAGATCGAGACTTAATAATGTGACGAATATTAGCATCTCTAAGTGATACTCACATCACTAAGCGGTTATTAAATAAAGGCAATACAGCAATAAAGCAAGCTGCCACTCGTATGTACGTAAACAAAGCAATCATCATATACACATACATACAAGGCAGCGGAGAGATACTCACAAACGCATGTCATCATCAGCCGAAGTAGTACTCACATATACACACGCATCTGGCTACAAACTACAAATATACATGTATATACTGGTAACCAAGCAAGTAAACCGAGAGTATAAAAGCAGAGCAAGCTGAGTAGTAAGCAATCAGTTTGATTTAAACACGCAATTATTTGTGAAGTAAGAGTTATTGTGAAATACTCTCAAAGTAGGCTAATAAAAAATCATTTTGCATTATTGAATACTGGAGTTATTTATTCAACGGTTTAGCGATTTGAACGTTAGCAGAAGGTTTGGAGTAAGTGGAATTTCACAAAAAAAATCGTTACAATATTTTATCAATAAAATGAGATTTTTGCACCGCCGTCACGATAGTCACAACGCAATATTGGGGCGGTTGATGATATATGCAATAATTCATATGGGGTTATTTGTGGAGGTCAAATACCGAATAGTAGCATGAGCCTCAATGACATATCGTATACAAAGCATAAGAGGAAGGTTTTCTCATAGCGTTTGCGAAAGGCGCTCTGTAATGGCGCTGCATCTAACCTTGCCTACTGACCTAGGGACAGTCGGTTCTGCCTTGAAGGGAATGTTGGTCTACAATATTTTTGAGTTTGTTAATAAATAAGACTAATTTTTCTCGAACAAGTCCATTATGTAGAGAAAAGCGCTGCTATATAAAATGCTTTTTTTATAGAAAATACAGCGCATGATTTTACAAACGTTTGGTATTTAACAGGAGTCAACCGGTACCGATTGCATACACCCATCTCTAATATATGTAGTAGTACATAAATGTACTTACATTGTACAAACAGCTATTTTACTGGTATAACATTGCAATAAATTAATAGGAAACAACTTTTTATTACAACTGTCAGCGCCAGCCAAGCTAGCACCTGTAAAATGCTCATATTGCTCTGAAACAAGGTAACATTCACACAAAGCATTTCAAAAAGCATATTGTCGACGACGCGATAAAAGGTACTAACTTCATTCAACAAAATTTAGCAGTAGATCGTCGGAGATATGGTCCATTCGCGATCAAACAAGAGCAAAATAAAAACAAGTAAGGAAGGTTAAGTTCGGGTGTAACCGAACATTACATACTCAGTTGAGAGCTATGGTGACAACATAAGGGAAAATAACCATGTAGGAAAATGAACCGAGGGAAACCCTGGAATGTATTTGTATGACATGCGTATCAAATGAAAGGCATTAAAGAGTATTTTAAGAGGAAGTGTGCCATAGATCTATAGATGGACGCCATTTAGGGATATCGCCATAAAGGTGGACCAGGCCTGACTCGAGAATTTGTTTGTACGATATGGGTATCAAATGAAATGTGCTAATGATAATTTTAAAAGGGAGTGGGCCCAAGTTCTATAGGTGGACGTCTTTTCGAGATATCGCCATAAGGGTGGACCAGGGGGACTCTAGAATTTATTTTGTACGATATGGATATCAAATCAAAGGTATTAATGAGTATTTTAAAAGAGCGTGGGCCTAAGTTCTATAGATGTACGCCTTTTCGAGATATCGCCATAAAGATGGACCAGGGGTGACTCTAGAATTTGTTTGTAGGATATGAGTATCAAATGAAAGGTGTTAATGTGTATTTTAAGAGGGCGTGGGCCTTAGTTCTATATGTGGACCCCTTTTCGAGATATCGCCATAAACGTGGACCAGGGGTGACTCTAGAATCTGTTTGTACTATATGGGTATCAAATGAAAGGTGTTAATGAGTATTTTAAAAGGGAGTGGGCCTAAGTTCTATAGGTGGACGCATTTCGGAATATCGTTATAAAAGTGGACCTGGGTTGACTCTAGAATGCGTTTGTACAATATGGGTGTCAAACGAAAAGTGTAATAAGTGTTTTAAAAGGGAGTGGGCCTTTGTTCTATGGGTGGACGCCTTTTCGGGATATCGCCATAAACGTGGACCAGGGGTGACTCTAGAATGCGTTTATACAATATGGGTATCAAATGAAAGGTGCTAAAGAGAATTTTAAAAGGGTGTGGGCCTTAGTTCTATAGGTGGACGCCTTTTCGAGATATCGCCATAAAGGTGAACCAAGGGTGACACTAGAATTTGTTTGTACGATATGGGTATCAAATGAATTAATGATAATTTTAAAAGGGAGTGGGCCCAAGTTCTATAGGTGGACGTCTTTTCGAGATATCGCCATAAGGGTGGACCAGGGGGACTCTAGAATTTATTTTGTACGATATGGATATCAAATCAAAGGTATTAATGAGTATTTTAAAAGAGCGTGGGCCTAAGTTCTATAGATGTACGCCTTTTCGAGATATCGCCATTAAGATGGACCAGGGGTGACTCTAGAATTTGTTTGTAGGATATGAGTATCAAATGAAAGGTGTTAATGTGTATTTTAAGAGGGCGTGGGCCTTAGTTCTATATGTGGACGCCTTTTCGAGATATCGCCATAAACGTGGACCAGGGGTGACTCTAGAATTTGTTTGTACTATATGGGTATCAAATGAAAGGTGTTAATGAGTATTTTAAAAGGGAGTGGGCCTAAGTTCTATAGGTGGACGCATTTCGGAATATCGTTATAAAAGTGGACCTGGGTTGACTCTAGAATGCGTTTGTACAATATGGGTGTCAAACGAAAAGTGTAATAATTGTTTTAAAAGGTAGTAGGCCTTTGTTCTATAGGTGGATGCCTTTTCGAGATATCGCCATAAAGGTGGACCAGGGGTGACTCTAGAATTTATTTTGTATGATATGGGTATCAAATAAAAGGTATTAAAGAGTATTTTAAAAGAGCGTGGGCCTAAGTTCTATAGATGTACGCCTTTTCGAGATATCGCCATAATTATGGACCAGGGGTGACTCTAGAATTTGTTTGTACGATATGGGTATCAAATGAAAGTTGCTAATGAGTATTTTAAAAGGGCGTGTGCCTTAGTTCTATAGGTGGACGCTTTTTCGAGATATCGCCATAAAGGTGGACCAGGGGTGATACTAGAATTTGTTTGTACGATATGGGTATCAAATGAAAGGTGTTAATGAGTATTTTAAAAGGGAGTGGGCCTTAGTTCTATAGGTGGATGCCCTTTCGAGATATCGCCATAAAGGTGGGCCAGGGGTAACTCTAGAATTTTTGTGTACGTTATGGGTATCAAATGAAAGGTATTAATGAGCATTTTAAAAGGATGTGGGCCTTAGTTCTATAGGTGGACGCCTTTTCGAGATATCGCCATAAAGGTGGACCAGGGGTGACTCTAGAATTTGTTTATACGATATGGGTATCAAATGAAAGGTGTTAATGAGTATTTTAAAAGGGAGTGGGCCTTAGTTCTATAGGTGGATGCCCTTTCGAGATATCGCCATAAAGGTGGGCCAGGGGTAACTCTAGAATTTTTGTGTACGTTATGGGTATCAAATGAAAGGTATTAATGAGCATTTTAAAAGGATGTGGGCCTTAGTTCTATAGGTGGACGCCTTTTCGAGATATCGCCATAAAGGTGGACCAGGGGTGACTCTAGAATTTGTTTGTACGATATGGGTATCAAATGAAAGGTGTTAATGAGTATTTTAAAAGGGCGTGGGCCTTAGTTCTATAGGTGGACGCCTTTTCGAGATATCGACATAAAGGTGGACCAGGGGTGACTCTAGAATTTGTTTATACGATATGGGTATCAAATGAAAGGTGTTAATGAGTATTTTAATAGGGAGTGGGCCTTAGTTCTATAGGTGGATGCCTTTTCGAGATATCGCCATAAAAGTGGACCAGGGGTGACTCTAGAATTTTTTTGTACGATATGGGTATCAATTGAAAGGTGTTAATGAGTATTTTAAAAAGGCGTGCGCCTTAGTTCTATAGGTGGACGCCTTTTCGAGATATCGACATGAAGGTGGACCAGGGGTGACTCTAGAATTTGTTTGTACGATATGGGTGTCAAATGAAAGGTGTTAATGAGTATTTTAAAAAGGAGTGGGCCTTAGTTCTATATGTGGACGCCTTTTCAAAATATCGCCATAAACGTGGACCAGGGGTGACTCTAGAATGTGTTTGTACGATATGGGTATCAAATTAAAGGTATTAATGAGGGTTTTAAAAGGGAGTGGCCCTTAGTTGTATATGTGAAGGCGTTTTCGAGATATCGACCAAAATGTGGACCAGGGTGATCCAGAACATCATCTGTCGGGTACCGCTAATTTATTTATATATGTAATACCACGTACAGTATTCCTTCCAAGATTGAAAGGGCTTTTGATTTCGCCCTGCAAAACTTTTTCATTTTCTTCTACTTAATATGGTAGGTGTCACACCCATTTTACCAATTTTTTTCTAAAGTTATATTTTGCGTCAATAGACCAATACAATTACCATGTTTCATTCCTTTTTTCGTATTTGGTATATAATTATGGCATTTTTTTCATTTTTCGTAATTTTCGATATCGAAAAAGTGGGCGTGGTCATAGTCGGATTTCGGCCATTTTTTACACCAATACAAAGTGAGTTCAGATAAGTACGTGAACTGAGTTTAGTAAAGATATATCGATTTTTGCTCAAGTTATCGTGTTAAAGGCCGAGCGGAAGGACAGACGGTCGACTGTGTATAAAAACTGGGCGTGGCTTCAACCGATTTCGGCCTTTTTCACAGAAAACAGTTATCGTCCTAGGAGCTAAGCCTCTACCAAATTTCACAAGGATTGGTTAATTTTTGTTCGACTTATGGCATTAAAAGCATCCTAGACAAATTAAATGAAAAAGGGCGGAGCCACGCCCATTTTGAAATTTTCTTTTATTTTTGTATTTTGTTGCACCATATCATTAGTGGAGTTGAATGTTGGCATAATTTACTTATATGCTGTAAAGATATTAACTTTTCTTTTAAAATTTGAATTAAAAAAAATTTTTTTTAAAAAGTGGGCGTGGTCGTTCTCCGATTTTGCTAATTTTTATCAAGCAGACATAAAGTAATAAGAGTAACGTTCCTGTCAAATTTCATCATGATATCTTCAACGACTGCCAAATTACAGCTTGCAAAACTTCTAAATTACCTTCATTTAAAAGTGGGCGGTGCCACGCCCGTTGTCCAAAATTTTACTAGTTTTCTATTCTGCGTCATAAGCTCAACTCACCTACCAAGTTTCATCGCTTAATGCGTATTTGGTAATGAATTATCGCACTTTTTCGATTTTTCGAAATTTTCGATATCGAAAAAGTGGGCGTGGTTATTGTCCGATATATTTTAAAAGAAGGGATGACCAGTGATATCTTTTTCGGAGGGTAGTCATCAATCGAAAAGGAAAAATTTATCACATTTGATAAGAAACTATTTAAAAGAAGAGTTGGCTTTTGCAACTGCTTCTAGCTTGAGGTTGTCAGGTCATCGGTATGCAGCATTAATGGTAAAAAACATCACAAAAAATGCAGACGCAACTAAAATATAACATGCTCTTACTCGTCCAGCGTCAGTGTTAGTTAAATATACTCCAGAAGAGGCAGTAGCTCTATACATAAATCGAAAGTTTACAGTTAAATTATATTTAGAAATACGAACTGGGGCTAAACAAAGACATGCGGACATTTACCCATCATATGAATTCCTTAGAAAAAAAAATTGCATCTCCAAAGGAATCCATTCTTATAACTGATATATCAGCGGAAGTCCACCTGCAAGCGTTGATGGATAAAACTCTTGAAGGAACGGAAAAAAAGATTGTTGAAGAGAGAAAAAAAAAAGATTTAAAGAAGACAAGAGGTTATTAGTAAAAAAAAAAAAAAAAAAAAAAAGAGGTTATTAGTAGATCTTCCAAAACAAGGCTTTGGGACGACCAATGATAGCAACACAGCCAGACGTTTTTTCCAATGCTAACTTTGTCATGTGAATTCGGCGTTGATTCTGAAGCATTTCGAAAGTATGCCATTTTGACCATAAAAATTTTTGTAGATTTGTACCCATGGTATTACATGCCATCGAGCATTCACAAAATTTTAAATCATGGGGCAGACATTATTAATAAAACAGTAAAATGTCTCGTAAATATACAATGGAAGATTTATTCAATAAATTATTTTTGTCGTCCGATCCCCTAATATACTCTATTTCAGAAAAGAACTCGAATGCATTTAAGGCAAATGAGGCATTCGACAAAAAAGTACTTAAGCTATTGTGAAACCCAGAAGCGAATTTTGATCAAGGCTCCGACATCTCAGACCTAGATTAAGAGTTCGAATCCAGTTTCAGCTTACATTTTTTTGATTTTGATTACATTTATTTAAGTTTATACAATTATGTAGTGATAACATACAAAAATATGCTCTTCTTCACGATAATACGTTTTCTCTTATGAATTTTTCTAACTTTGATATAACCTTTCTTGATTTAAACTTATTTAGCTCAATAAAAACTTAAAAAGTAGTGAAATAATAATAAATATTTACAAATAATATATTTAATTTTATGTAATAGCGTTAGTTCGTGAGTATAGCTAGAAAAATTAATTATTTATTCCAATCGTGATTTTATATCAGCTAGGTTGATGATATATCACACTGTGTGACGTAGTAAATGCATAAATGCATAGCCGTATAAAGTTTTTGGCGTTTTGTGTAAAAATACTACACCAGTTTTCAAATACAATGATGCTAGACCATTTTCACAAAATCCTTAACTCTTTAAAGTAGCATAACTCCATTTTTATTGATACTGTGACGAATATTAGCAACACTAAGCCATACTATCATCTCTGAGCCGATATCGTCGGTGGGAGTATCACTCATATATACACCCGTATATGGCTATGCTAGAAGCTATGATCGTCCATCTGTAGATTATAGCTGGTAAGCTTATAGCTGGTAAACAAGTAGTAAATTCTAGAAGAAGAAACGCCTAGAAGTATGCGAACGAGACATCAGAGAGTATAAAAGGAGTTAAAGCTGAGTAATCAGCATTGTAAACTTTACCAAGTAACGCAACTAACAGCTGATCGCTCAAAATTTGCACACACACACAAACATCACTAATGGCCATATTACGGAAATCTTAGGGAAATTGAAGATAAATTTTTAAACAGACATAAAATGTTATAATTTTGGAATATATAGCATCTAGTACACCTTAATTGCAGTAAGTGAAAGAAAATGTTTGCTTATACTCAAGTATTTAATTATTTTTTCTGAATTTATTTTTAATATTGATGCAATGATTGAAGTTATATTAATCCAATGCAACTCTGCTCTTCCTACTGTTCTTCATTCCACTCTATTCGAATGTCTCTTTCACTGAATTCGAGTGTCCTCCACTCTATTCGCAACATAACCTCAATTTAAGCAGCCAAACTATATAGTAAACAATGGTAATCAGTAATCAGTATGATTCAAGCACGCTATTGGTGGTGAAGTGTTATTGTGAAGTACTTTTAAGTAGTCCAATAAAGACCATATTTGCATTATTGAATATTGGAGTTATTTATTCAACAGTTCAGTGATTCGAACGTAAGCAGAAGATTTGGAATAAGCGGAATTTCCCTAAATTCGTTACAATACTATAACTTAAAAATTTTTATATTTCACACCAAAAGCTGTGAAAAACGAAGTTTCGAAATAACTGACGATATGTAACTACATCCATGGATTTCTTAGTAGAATCAATGGAGCACTTGCAATTATTTACGTAGCACCGCAACACTTTCGTTTGCATAGGGTTTATGTAATAAGGTAAGAGATCGCATCCTGGTGGATGCTATTGAGGGTCGAACCGGTGTATCAGCGAAGGTAAAATGGCGAAACTAGTGTAACGATGGATCGGTGAATGGTTGAAGAAAATTGGTTAATAGAAATTGGTGACAACACTGCCTGCGGGGACGGATCGGTGGCTGATGTGCCGATGCCCCAAAAAACCGGCGTTTCGGTCAATGGCGTGCCGTTATAAAAACCAATGTTATTTGGTGGTATGAGCCGACAAGTACGAGAGCGACGGACCTACCACTGCTTTTTGCACCACAATCTAACATAATCGCATTACAGCAATTTGAAAATATTACGCAATTGCAGTAGGGGATTGTCTCCCACGTGAAAGGCAGTCAAAAATTACGTTTTTCAACCCCATTCTCAGAAAGTGTGTTTATATATATAATTGTGAGATAAATTTCACTCAGTGTAATATTGTTTTATTCAAAATGAATGCAAGTGTTGTGTGAGATCAAATTGCCATGTTCCAATGTTACCTAGCATTTCATAAACCACAAACATCACAGCCGCCATTGACAAAGGGCAGACTGTGGCAAAAAAAAACTGCAAGCATCAATTGTGTGGTCTGCGCGTAACGGTAATTAATCCATTAATATAACAGTTAGTATAAACATACATATTTATGTGAAATAATAGAATAATAAGTAATGGTAGTGCTTTTTGACAACGCAAATATCACAGTACGAAAAGCATGGACCCACGATAAGGGGTTGCGAACATCTAAGAACAAATTTGAGCGTTTGTATTTGCATATGTCTCCAGTATTTCTGCTGCATTCCTGTTGTTGTTGTTGTAGCGATAACCTAATATGACCACATTGCATCTTCTAGATCATTCCATCCCCCCCCCCCCCCCCCCCATCCTCTAGACCCATGAGGAGCTTAGGGTCGCCAGAGCCTCGGCCCTCGGGTAGGTGAGTCTGGCTGGAGAAGCTATAAACTGCGCTGGCAACCTGTGGAAAGTGCTGCGCCCTGTTACGCCAGACATACCTTCCCGCGGGTATATTCTAAGTACTACCACTACCCTTTACAAGGCACTACAGTGATTAGCTGGCCATTTATTTCGACACAGCAGCAGCCTCTTACCCAAGTTGGGAACCATCCGCATATACGCCAACCCTGTTGGCCGAAGTTGAGGTACGGATCCATGTAGCCTGTCCGCCCTGTGTTAAAAAGCGCTATGTCGCACGTTTTATTGTAAACAGATGCAGATCAAAATTTTCCTTATTGGAGATTTTGTGATATTCCAGGATAGGCTGGGTGGGATTATACTTCCATATATAGAATGCACATAGGGACAAAAACGCTCTGGATAGCTTTCTTTAAGTCTCATTTTTATAATGAAGCTGTTAGGTTAGATAAGGTTGAACTGGTCGGTCCATGAGACCTCAGATATACTGAATGAGTCCATAGTGTTTACAGAAATTTGCTCAACAATCAAACTGTCAAGCCCTATCAGAAACCAGGACCTATAAAATAGCTCCGTCCTTTTGGGGAATGCCAGAAGCTTTCTAGGACCTATGCTACTTGCTGCTTCTAGATCTAATAGCTGTGCCACTAGTAATTGCTGAAGTCTTATCCCGGCGAGCGCATAGCGCGGTAGGTATGTCTGTCGTTAGAGGCGACTAAAATACCAGATTCAAGGGTTGTGTAGCGCAACCTTTTCACGTTGCCAGCGCAATATATAGCTTCTCCAAACCCAATTGCCAACCTCACCTATCCTTGAGGAATCCTGTTTCATTAAGAGCCGAGGCTCTGGCGACCCCGAACTCCTCATGGATCTAGGGGGTGGGAGGGCGGAATGGCCTAGAAGGTCGCATGTGGTCATAAGAATCATTCCCGAGATGGTCGGGCTTGGTATTGGAACGTACCGGATCTGCATCCGGCAAAGGACCATCAACTCGATAACACTCCCCAAGACCTTCGGGGACTGTCCTTATCGCTACAACAAGCTTTTACCGCCTATCACGCCGAAGATCCTAGGTTCACGCCCTGGGCAAAACAACAATAAAAGTTTAGATACAATTTTTTCTAATCGGGGTCGCCTCTCTTGGCAAGCACTCCGAGTGTATTTCTGTCATGCAAAGCTTCCCAGTGCAAAATCATCTGCCTTGCAGGTGGCGTTCGGAGTCGGCATAAAACATGTAGGTTAGTCCAGCCAACTTGTAGGACAAATTTAAAAGGGCCACAACATACATTGGAAGAAAAGCTCGGCCCAAAATCTCTTCGGAGGTTATCCCGCCTTACATCATTTTTTTTTTAATTGCTGCATATTTTCACACGGCTACTACTTTCGCAAGAAAAACACTACAGCGATCTAGCAGCTTGCTGGATCTATTTATTTCCGTATCAGCGCAGTATACCGCAGACCCTACCCCATCCATTACAGTGGAACCCTCTGTGTACACTGTAATAATTTCGTCGGGGTTGTTTTCAGGGCTCCAGCTATCCAAACATTGAAAGCCTGCCTACCCCCTCTAATTTTTTTAGCAAGGCACTTTTTTGTGTGGCCGTCTACCTAACAAGGACACTATAGTATAGGATAGGCTTTACAATCGCAAACAAGAGATAGACCACATGTACATCCCAACATCGTTTTACATGCATAAAGTGCCGTCGATGCTTTCTTCACTCTCTCCCCAACGTTGAGTTTCCACTTGTGACGACTGCAACGTCATCTCCGTCCGCCGTAAGTTTGACGGGTCCTTATTGAAACGCCTGACCATCGTCTAAAGAAGAGGTTATAATACCGCGCCCTGCGGCGAATTAAGCGTCTTGCAATTACTATGTACTGAAGTCTCTCCTTACTTACTTACTTACTTATTTACTTACTAAATTTGCGCTTAACCGTTTAAACGATTATGGCCGTCCAACAAGGCGCACCAGTCGCTTCTTCGCTCTGCCAACTGGCGCCAATTGGTCACACCAAGGGAGTTTAAATCGTTCCCCACCTGGTCCTTCCAGCGGAGTGGGGGCCACCCTCTTCCTCTGCTTCCATAGGCGGGTTCCCTAAAAATACTCATCTTGGTCGAGTGTTTAGACATTGTTGAAAGCCCGATATTGTCTAAGCAGAATTCTAAGGCGTACTTCTCTCTCTAGTTTATAAAAGACCTATGCAGTGGCATGTCTACCGACTTTGGTGAAACCATGTTGTGTTTTGTGGAACGGCTTTTCATCCATATTGGATTTTCCCTAATTATTTTTGGAACATTTCATTTTTTCACTCAACACCAAAAAAATAATGGCGAAATTGGGCTTTACACAATATTTTTTTTTAGATGACACTTTATCTTATAACACTAATCTTATAACTTTAAACGAGCAATTCTTGTATATTCGTATATTTGTATGTTTGAATAGCCGAACGATCTCGGGAACGGCTTAACCGATTTAAATAAAATTTGGCACAGAGATAATGTATCACCTTCTAAGACTTTCCACCTAGTTGTTGCCACTCAGAATGTTTCACAAGGTTGCCACCTATTCGAAATTAAAAAAAATAGCATGAGATATGCCGATATGGGCATCAAAAGAAAGGCATTTCACTCCCCATTACAATAGGGGCATTTTTGAGTAGAGTTGCCATTTAAGGTTGCCACCTATTCGAAATTAAAAAAAATTGCATGAGATATGCCGACGTGGGTATCCAAAGAAAGGCATTTCATTCCGCATTACAATGGGGACATTTTTGAGTGGGGTTGACATTTAGGGTTGCCACCTATTCGAAATTTAAAAAAAATTGCTTGAGATATGCCGATATGGGTATCAAACGAAAGGTATTTCACTCCGCATTACAATAGGGACATTTTTGAGTAGGGTTGCCATTTAGGGTTACCACCTATTGGATTAAAAAAAAATTGAATGAGATATGCCGATATGTGTATCAAACGAAAGGTATTTCACAATAAGGACATTTTTGAGTAGGGTTCCCATTTAGTGTTGGGGTAGTTAGACGAAATAGTATTCTACTTACTCATATCAAATTAAAGCTTTAAAATAGAACATTAAATAATTGATGATTTAGCGACCTTTATATTCTAATATATGTTTTTTGCTGGTTCAAGGTCCAAATTAAAACACAAACGTTTCGTCTTTTTTGTCAATATATTTCGGTTACACTTCGGTAACCATCCTCAGGACACTATTAACAATATAAAAACATCACAATATAAAACAATGTACAATATAAAAAATTTTTGTAAACAAAAAATCACATATGTACATGATAAATATCCGATCCGTCTAATGTGTCTACTGTTGTCGCTTGCTCTCTAACAAATGCCTGTACAAATGTGCGCTGTGGTCTATGTCCGTTTTATAATTCATTCGTATGTTTGTAGGTACGTTGATTATGTGAAGCATTTCCAATGTAAAACGTTTCCCGTAGTGTTGTTCTTGTTCAAGTATAGTTGCTCTGTCAAAGTTAGGAGAATGCCCGGTGCTTTTACAGTGGAACATAAGGGCTGTTTTATGAAAGTTTGTGTTGTGGGACTGTTTGTAGTCAGACTTGTGTTGTGACAGTCTGGTTTTTAACTTTCCTTTTGTTGTACCCACATATATGCTATTACATGGCTCATCTGTTTTACCGTTACATGGAATTTTGTAAACAACGTTACTTTTTTCGGGTGTTGGAATTCTCTGTTTAGTTCTATTAAATATATTCTTTAAAGTATTAATTGGTTTATGAGCTATTCTCACTTTTCCTTTATTATAACAATCAGATCTCGCTACACGTTCTGACAATTCAGGTACATATGTTAATGATTTCAATATTTTCGCTCTTTCTGAGTTATTTTGATGGGTTTTTGTTGAAGATCGCCTTAATAGAGAATTTATAACCGATTTCGGAAAATCATTGTCTTTTAGTAATGATCTTATTTCTGTTTTTATCTCTTTGTGGTATATTTCGTCAGATGTTTGAAGCATTCGATGTATACAGGCCCTTGCTGTATTCATTATCATCGTTTTGGGGTGCTTTGAATTGAAGCTGATGATTCGTCCAGATGCGGTTGGCTTTTGATACCACTTTAATTTTAATTGATTTTGTCTTCTAATGATTATTGAATCCAGATAAGCTAATTTTCCGTTTTCTTCTAGCTCTATCGTGAACTTTATATGCTTGTCAAACGAATTTAGTGCGCTCAGTGTGTCTTGTACTTCATTTTCGTTAACTATGGCAAATAAGTCGTCAACATATTTTGTCAGTAGTCTTGGGGGACGTCGTAATCCTGTTATCGTTTTTTCTAAGAGTTCCTCCATTATGATATCCGCAATCACTGGGGATGTTGGTGATCCCATTGGTAGTCATTTTAGCTGCGTGTATACCACATCGTTAAATTTAAAATACCTATTTTCCTGAATACAAAATGTTACAATTTCCATAAATATTTGTTTTGGTATTTTGGTGTGTTCCTTTATCGTTGACCATTTATTTCGAATTACATCTAAGCATACCAATACAGCTGGCATTAGATGTAATTCGAAATAAATGGTCAACGATAAAGGAACACACCAAAATACCAAAACAAATATTTATGGAAATTATAACATTTTGTATTCAGGAAAATAGGTATTTTAAATTTAACGATGTGGTATACACGCAGCTAAAAGGACTACCAATGGGATCACCAACATCCCCAGTGATTGCGGATATCATAATGGAGGAACTCTTAGAAAAAACGATAACAGGATTACGACGTCCCCCAAGACTACTGACAAAATATGTTGACGACTTATTTGCCATAGTTAACGAAAATGAAGTACAAGACACACTGAGCGCACTAAATTCGTTTGACAAGCATATAAAGTTCACGATAGAGCTAGAAGAAAACGGAAAATTAGCTTATCTGGATTCAATAATCATTAGAAGACAAAATCAATTAAAATTAAAGTGGTATCAAAAGCCAACCGCATCTGGACGAATCATAAGCTTCAATTCAAAGCACCCCAAAACGATGATAATGAATACAGCAAGGGCCTGTATACATCGAATGCTACAAACATCTGACGAAATATACCACAAAGAGAAAAACAGAAATAAGATCATTACTAAAAGACAATGATTTTCCGAAATCGGTTATAAATTCTCTATTAAGGCGATCTTCAACAAAAACCCATCAAAATAACTCAGAAAGAGCGAAAATATTGAAATCATTAACATATGTACCTGAATTGTCAGAACGTGTAGCGAGATCTGATTGTTATAATAAAGGAAAAGTGAGAATAGCTCATAAACCAATTAATACTTTAAAGAATATATTTAATAGAACTAAACAGAGAATTCCAACACCCGAAAAAAGTAACGTTGTTTACAAAATTCCATGTAACGGTAAAACAGATGAGCCATGTAATAGCATATATGTGGGTACAACAAAAGGAAAGTTAAAAACCAGACTGTCACAACACAAGTCTGACTACAAACAGTCCCACAACACAAACTTTCATAAAACAGCCCTTATGTTCCACTGTAAAAGCACCGGGCATTCTCCTAACTTTGACAGAGCAACTATACTTGAACAAGAACAACACTACGGGAAACGTTTTACATTGGAAATGCTTCACATAATCAACGTACCTACAAACATACGAATGAATTATAAAACGGACATAGACCACAGCGCACATTTGTACAGGCATTTGTTAGAGAGCAAGCGACAACAGTAGACACATTAGACGGATCGGATATTTATCATGTATGTGATTTTTTGTTTACAAAAATTTTTTATATTGTACATTGTTTTATATTGTGATGTTTTTATATTGTTAATAGTGTCCTGAGGATGGTTACCGAAGTGTAACCGAAATATATTGACAAAAAAGACGAAACGTTTGTGTTTTAATTTGGACCTTGAGCCAGCAAAAAACATATAATAGAACATTAAAGTTAAAAATCTTCGTAAAAAAATCTTAGACATGATCCGACTTAATATTCTTAATTTCACACACGCTAATAAAATTGAAATGCAATATCAAGGCACCGTGGCAAATTCTAGCAAAATATATTTAAATGCATATTTTTGGCAAATATGGAATGAATAATTGCAATTTCTCACAGATTACTATTAGAAAGATTTCTCACCATAGCATAAAGGTATCTCACCATGGTAATTTGCTACCGTTGAGCACTAGAGGCGTATGTTCAATTTGAAAATGATATCTAATCATTTAACTACTTACAAACAGATGGCGCTTAGGGAAGTAAGTTGGCATTTAATTAAACTAATTAATAGTTATCATTCGTGAAATTTACAAGTTTTTGGAATGTAATAAAATTGTGAGACTTTCATAGTGTATAACTAAAAAAATGTTTGAAATTAATAATTCGGCGCATGAAGATACTCGGCCTAAATAACTTAGTTCTCGATTTCACTAATTGTCATACAATCCATTATACTATAGGCTGGAATTACCCATTTCAAATTTTACATTCCAGTTCATTTTGCGGTAAGTGTTTCATATGTTTTTGAAATCTATTTTTAAGGAAATCAAATATTGGCAAGTAAAAATATATAATATATGTACATATAAAACAAGTAAGGAAGGCTAAGTTCGGGTGTAACCGAACATTACATACTCAGTTGAGAGCTATGGAGACAAAATAAGGGAAAATCACCATGTAGGAAAATGAGCCTAGGATAACCCTGGAATGTGCTGTTTGTACGATATGGGTATCAAATGAAAGGTGTTAATGGGTTTTTTTAAAAGAGCGTTGGCCTCAGTTCTATAGGTGGACGCCTTTTCGAGATATCGCCATAAAGGTGCACCAGGGGTGCCTCTAGAATTTGTTTGTACGATATGGGTATCAAAAGAAAGGTGTTAATGAGTTTTTTAAAAGGGCGTTGGCCTCAGTTCTATAGGTGGACGCCTTTTCGGGATATCGTTATAAAGGTGGACCAGGGTTGACTCTAGAATGCGTTTGTTTGTAAGATATGAGTATCAAATGAAAGGTGTTAATGAGTATTTTAAAAGGGAGTGGACCTTAGTTCTATAGGCGGACGGCTTTTCGAGATATCGCCATAAAGGTGGACCAGGGGTGACTCTAGAATTTGTTTGTACGATATGGGTATCAAATGAAAGATGTTAATGAATATTTTAAAAGGGCGTGGGCCTTAGTTCTTTAGGTGGACGCCTTTTCGAGATATCGCCATAAAGGTGGACCAGGGGTGACTCTAGAATTTGTTTGTACGATATGGGTATCAAAAGAAAGGTCTTAATGAGTTTTTTAAAAGGGCGTTGGCCTCTGTTCTATAGGTGGACGCCTTTTCGAGATATCGCCATAAAGGTGGACCAGGGGTGACTCTAGAATTTGTTTGTACGATATGGGTATCAAAAGAAAGGTCTTAATGAGTTTTTTAAAAGGGCGTTGGCCTCTTTCTATAGGTGGACGCCTTTTCGAGATATCGCCATAAAGGTGGACCAGGGGTGACTCTAGAATTTGTTTGTACGATATGGGTATCAAATGAAAGGTGTTAATGAGTATTTTAAAAGGGAGTGGGTCTTAGTTCTATAGGCGGACGGCTTTTCGAGATATCGCCATAAAGGCGGACCAGGGGTGACTCTAGAATTTGTTTGTACGAAATGGGTATCAAATGAAAGGTGTTAATGAGTATTTTAAAAGGGAGCGGGCCTTAGCTCTATAGGTGGACGCCTTTTCGGGATATCGTTATAAAGGCGGACCAGGGGTGACTCTAGAATGCGTTTGCACAATATGGGTGTCAAACGAAAGGTGTTAATGAGTGTTTTAACAGGGAGCGGGCCTTAGTTCTATGGGTGGACGCCTTTACGAGATATTGCTATAAAGGTGGACCAGGGGTGACTCTAGAATTTGTTTGTACGATATGGGTATCAAATGAAAGGTGTTAATGAGTATTTTAAAAGGGAGTGGGCCTTAGTTCTATGGGTGGACGCCTTTTCGAGATATCGCCATAAAGGTGGACCAGGGGTGACTCTAGAATGCGTTTATACAATATGGGTATCAAACGAAAGGTGTTAATGAGTATTTTAAAAGGGAGTGGGCCTTAGTTCTATAGGTGGACGCCTTTTCGGGATATCGTTATAAAGGTGGACCAGGGTTGACCCTAGAATGCGTTTGTACATTATGAGTATCAAACGAAAGGTGATAATGAGTATTTTAAAAGGGAGTGGGCCTTAGTTCTACAGGTGGACGTCTTTTCGATATATCGCCATAAAGGTGGACCAGGGGTGACTCTATAATGTGTTTGTACAATATGGGTGTCAAATTAAAGGTATTAATAAGATTTTTAAAAGGGAGTTGTGGTAGTTGTATATGTCGACGGATATGTTCGACCAAAATGTGGACCAGGGTGATCCAGAACATCATCTGTCGGGTACCGCTAATTTATTTATATATGTAATACCACGAACAGTATACCTGCCATGATTACAAGGGCTTTCGATTTCGCCCTGCAGAACTTTTTCGTTTTCTTCTACTTAATATGGTAGGTGTCACACCCATTTTACAAAGTATTTTTCTAAAGTTATATTTTGCGTCAATAAACCAATGCAATTACAATGTTTCATCCCTTTTTTCGTATTTGGTATAGAATTATGGCATTTTTTTCATTTTTCGTAATTTCCGAAATCGAAAAAGTGGGTGTGGTCATAGTCGAATTTCTGCCATTTTTTATACCAATACAAAGTGTGTTCAGATAATTATGTGAACTGAGTTTAGTAAAGATATATCGATTTTTGCTCAAGTTATCGTGTTAACGGCCGAGCGGAAGGACAGACGATCTACTGTGTGTAAAAACTGGGCGTGGCTTCAACCGTTTTCGCCCTTTTTCACAGAAAACAGTTATCGTCCTAGAATCTAAGCGCCAACCAAATTTCACAAGGATTGGTAAATATTTGTTCGACTTATGGCATTAAATGTATCCTAGACAAATCAAATGAAAAAGGGCGGAGCCACGCCCATTTTGAAATTTTCTTTTGTTTTTGTATTTTGTTGCACCATATCATTACTGGAGTTGAATGTTGACATAATTTACTTATATAATGTAAAGAAATTAAATTTTTTGTAAAAATTTCACTTTAAAAAAAAAAATGTTTAAAGTGGGCGTGGTCGTTCTCCGATTTTGCTAAGTTTTATTAAGCATACATAAAGTAATACAAGTAACGTTCCTGCCAAATTTCATCATGATATCTTCAACGACTGCCAAATTACAGCTTCAAAACTTCTAAATTACCTTCTTTTAAAAGTGGGCGGTGCCACGCCCATTGTCCAAAATTTTACTTATTTCCTATTCTGCGTCATAAGTTCAACCCACCTACCAAGTTTCATCGCTTTATCCGTCTTTGGTAATGAATTATCGCACTTTTTCGATTTTTCGAAATTTTCGATATCGAAAAAGTGGGCGTGGTTATAGTCCGATATCGTTCATTTTGAATAGCGATCTGAGATGAGTGCCCAGGAACCTACATACCAAATTTCGTCAAGATACCTCAAAATTTACTCAAGTTATCGTGTTAACGGAACGGACGGACGGACGGACGGACATGGCTCAATCAAATTTTTTTTCGATACTGATGATTTTGATATATGGAAGTCTATATCTATCTCGATTCCTGTATACCTGTACAACCAACCGTTATCCAATCAAAGTTAAAGTACTCTGTGAGCTCTGCTCAACTGAGTATAAAAAGTAGAGTTTGATTAATGATGACATGTAGAACAAAGTATGTTATGCGGCATACTCGAAGATTGCCGAGCAAACTCGGTCGCCCTGGTACTTATTACTTTATGCAACGTGGCCGTATTGCGCACAGGTGAATCATAAAAAAAAAAATTAACTAATCTCGCTGTTTTTGCAGTGTGCTGAAAACTTCATTTTCGATTCTCCATGCAGTAAGTATTCGAACCCGGTGTGCACATATTCAAGTGTTTTTAGTATCGACTATGCTAAACTAAGTAACTACTTCTACTACTCACCTTGTTCTGATTCATATTGATAATGAAAATATTTTCTTGATTGTTTCCGAAAGAATTCAATAAAGTCATTTTTCTGAATTGTGCCTGCTTGATACTTTAGACGCCAATCTTTGAGTGGAGCATCAGCAATATGTGTTGGTGGTGCAACCACATCCTCCAAATCGAAGCGTTCCATATCTTCGGAGACGACGTTTATTCACAATGAAAGCTGATTTGTAGATTTTTGAAATTTTGCTCTCTTCAATAATGTTTCTTCTATTTTATTGAATTTTAACTTTGTTGTTTGTATTTTTGTTTTTAGTGTGGAAATTTATTTTTGCATATATTTTGATGTCTATTTGCTAGCCACGCTAACGGTTTAGTGAATATTTTCGTCTCTAATATATTTCTTCACTTATATTTTTAGTAAACTCTTTGTTTCGTTTCAATCTTTTCCGGTTAGGGTAGACGTTTTTGCATTGGTCATATATTTATGTAGCTGTGTAAAATACCTCTGATCATTTCAAAAGTAAACAAAATGTCTTGTCCGCTAGTGTTTTATACGTGAACTTTCGTTTTTATAAATATAATTCCTCCTTTGTTTTTGATTGTTTGTTATCGAGATTCGAAGAGTATACTAAATGTATATGTTCATAGAACGTGTATTTCGTTTGTTTATTTTACGCCTTTTGCTTGTGCTTTTCTTGTTGAATAATTGTATCTGGGAAATAATTTAAAAATATGTTTAGAAATGAATTTTAAATAGAAATAAAAATTTAGTAAGGAAATCCTGTTACAAATATGAATGTATCATACACATATTTAGAAGGCGAGGGTTTGGCGATCTCACGTTTTTCATGGAACAAGGAGCGAGAGGCGGGATGGTGAGCATAGTGCAACGTATAAAAGCCCAAAGGCTGCGCTGGCTGGGCCAAGTGATGCACAGGGTTCCGGCTCAAACATTTTTTCCAACGACAACCGTATTTAGAATCAGAAGACCTCTACTGGGTAGGAAAAGGCAGGTAAAAGTAGATCTGAACGTCATTTACGTTCCCAATTGGCGTAGTTATAGTGAAGCTTAGACACGCTACGCTATCGAGCAGATTTTTGAAATCAAATTACGACACCTATATCTATGTTCCACAGATGTGAAAAGGTTTCTTATTTGATCGGGTTATTCGTTTACGAAAACCAAATTTGAATTCCGATAAGCATCCTTTAGAACATGTTAAAGTTGTTTAATTAAAGCCAAAACAGTTCTCGAACTTATTTGGGAGAGCAGCCAGATTAGCCGTTGCTGGCATACGTATGAATCTGGGTAATTTCAAGGCTTAGAAAAGACTGCCGTCGGAATACATTTCTTCAAAAGAAATTTTTTGAAAACAAGCAAGGAAGGCTAAGTTCGGGTGTAACCGAACATTACATACTCAGCTGCCAAATTAAGCTTGCAAAACTTTTAAATTATCTTCTTTTAAAAGTGGGCGGTGCCACGCCCCTTCTCCAAAATTTTACTAATTTTCTTTTCTGCGTCATAAGGTCAATCCACCTACCAAGTATCATCGCTTTATCCGTCTTTGATAATGAATTATCGCACTTTTACGGGTTTTCTAAATTTTCGATATCAAAAAAGATGGCGTGGTTATATAGTCCGATTTCGTTCATTTAAAATATCGGTCTGAGATGAGTGCCCAGGAACTTACATACCAAGACCCCTCAAAATTTACTCAAGTTATCGTGTTTACGGACAGACGGACGGACGGACGGACAAATGAATTTCTTTTTTCGCCCAAATCATTTTGATATATGTACAGAGGTCTATATCTATCTCGATTAGTTTATGCCGTTATGGGGTACAGTTATGCGAACAAAATTAATACACTCTGTGAGCCCATTTGCAACAAGGTAGGCGAGGTTAACATCAGGTGATCACAGATAACTTCCCATCAGTTGTTTTTCGGTAACAAGCACCTTTAAGGACCATCTCGGGAACGATTTAGTATGAAATCTTCAATGCAATACCCTAGATCCATGAGGAACTTGGGTCGGCAGAGCCTCGACTGTTAAAGTAACAGGATTCACCACGCGTAGGTGAGGTTGACGGAAGCAGGGTTGGAGAAGCTATATTTTGCGTTGGCAACACCTTGAAAGGGTTGCGCTACACAACCTCTTAAATCAATTTGGTATTTTAGTCGATGTTGGTGGTTCTCTGCCGGATATATGTAGATCTGGTACGTTCCGCTAACAAAGCACCATTAAGCTACTATCCGGGATTCAAGGGGTTGTGTAGCGCAACATATAGCTTCTCCAACCCAATTGTCAACCTCACCTTCGAGCGGCGAATCCCGTTTCACTAACAGACTAGGCTCTGGCGACCCCAAGCTCCTCATGGAACTTGGGGGTGGGGAGGGAGGGATGGCCTGAAGGTTCAATGTGGCCTTATAAATCGTTCCCGAGATGGTCGGGCCAGCACCTTAATGGTGCTGTGTTACCGGAGCGTATCGGATCTGTATCCGAGAAAGGACCATCACATCGATAACAATCCCCAAAGCCTTCGGGGAGTAACCTAATCACTACAACAACAACAACAACAAGCTACTATCCCGACCATCTCGGACCGCATTAAACCTTCTACGCCTATTCCCGAAGACTTCTGTCTACAATGGGCACCTCAAAATTCCGTAAGATTCTGAGCACAACGGCTATTGCATTACATAGTTGCATTACGGGATTTCCTATGAACTTTCTAATTAGTTTCTAAGCCCTTTCATGTTTCCGACCTTTAACTCAGATATTTTGGAGTTGTTGTTGTTGTTGTAGCGAAAGGGACACTCCCCGGAGGTTTTGGAGAGTAGAATCGATGTTGATGGCCCTTTGCCGGATGCGGTAACAAGCACCATTAGGTATTAGCCCGACCATCTCGGAAACGATTTAGTATGCCCACATGAAACCTTCTAGGCCATCCCGCTCTCCCACCCCCTAGATCCATAAAAACGGATAAGTGAGGTTGACAATTCGGTTGGGGAAGCTATAAATTGTGCTGGCAATTATTGCTAGTTGCGCTACACAACCCCTTGAATCAATTTGCTATTTTAGTTGCCTCTTACGGCAGGCGTCCTAACACGCATGGGGATTTTGAAGTCTTAGTGCAGTGAGTATTGCCTCTTTCTTTAATAGAATAAGGAAGGGAGGTATTATCATTATCGCACCCGCTATGCCAAGTTGATGCACTTTTCTTAATTTTGTTGCCGTTCTTTGCGAGGAACATTTGACGGCCGCTCTAACTAACTCTTGACTTCCGAAAATTGTTACGACTTTGGCGCAACGCGAAAAACAACTTATTACTTGTCAAGTTTTGTAAAATTGTCTAAATCTACTAGTCCTAAGATCTGACTATGCCGCTACAGCATTTTGATGAGTTTTAAGACAGTTGATCTTGGTGGAAATTTATGAATGGACTTTACCGGTGAGTAAAGTGCTGCTACAGAAGCAGCCGCTACTATAGAGAAGTATTCATTGTTT
Source organism: Eurosta solidaginis (assembly GCF_040869045.1). NCBI lineage: Eukaryota > Metazoa > Arthropoda > Insecta > Diptera > Tephritidae > Eurosta > Eurosta solidaginis. The sequence continues at coordinate 203,848,540 of NC_090322.1, read as the reverse complement.
TCACCTCTTTTGCTTACTCTTTAATTTTGTTATACAAAAGAATAGTGTATTAAACTGCGCAGTTGAAGGAATTCACAATGATGCCTACCGTGACGTACAACTTATGTCCATATGTACACCTGTGCATACAAACGCACAGATGCATGGATATATTTTTTTGTTTCCTATTTAGATAATGCACGTAACAGAAAGCTGTATGTGTGTAGCTGAAATTCAGTGCCTGAAAAATGCTAATAAAGTATGTAAATAATAACTAATCTTTGGCACATTCAATAAATTTCGGCAGTGCCGCAGTAGCAGCTTCAATGGCTGAAGGTCGTAAAGATAAGATGGTTGTTATCTGTGCTGCAGGATAAAAATAACAAAAGGGGTGCGATTCATTTGGCAAGAGCGTGTTATCGTGAAGAGGCAAATAAGCAAATTTTGTATTTAGGAAAAGATTTGCACTAAAGTATATACTAATACAATTTTCAATTTCCGCTTTCGGATTCATGATCCTGGGTGGTCCAAAGCGCGTCTTTTGACACCTCTCCTGATTATTTTGGACGCGTTTTAGCAGTTGTGATAAAGTACAGAATTACTATACTAATTTGCAGACGTCTCTGACTCCTTACGCCTTATGAATTTCGTTGCATTGCATTTCGTCACATCTCTTTATGTAAAAATGAAATTCCACGTAGTTGCAGCAGAGTTGCCAGTAAAATTGCATGCATTTACCCCTCATACAAAAATAATATTAATCGAATAGGTACACATCATTTATGCATGACTTCCATTTTTTGCAAATGTTTTTTATTTTTTATGCACCGTTTGCGTAAATTATGAAATCAGAGAAATTGGTTATTTTTCGTTTTCTTTTACAACTGCTGCATCATATTTCAATTCTAATACTCAAATTAAGCTCACTGCTTCGACCGTGGGCTACTGATTTAAAATGCAACCAGAAATAATATATTTTAATATTTTATCTTCATTCAATACATATGTTTATACGTACAATTTTTTTCATATATTTCGCCTTAAATAGGCTTTACAAATTGTACATCCCATATGAATATTGAATAGCTGTTAATTTGTTTTATTCAATTGCACATTTTTAAACACCATCAAGTTAAACTTGAACAACGTATCTTGCGACGAAAATGAAAATTTTCCTCCCGATTTCTTTACTAACTTTCGTGTAATCGCACTACAAATTTTTTAATTCCTTTTCTTCCTTAATACTCAAAATTATTTTTGTCTATCTGTTCTCCTCTTTTCTATTTTGTTTTTTATTTATTTTACTTCTTTGCTTTTGTTGCTTATCTTTTTTGCTCATTTACTCCCTTTCTCGCTCTGACACACACACGCGAAACTATGCAAATAACTGTGCTTTTTGTCGTGTTTTGTTATTGTTTTCATTAGCGCAGAAGTGCAAGTGAAATAAACGCTTCAAAACCAACCATTATTTGAACGAAATGACTATAAAATCGGTACAATTATCGCAACAATTGTGTTAAGGCAATTATGTTATTTTTTATATAATAAAAATTTCCTCTACCTGTCAATTTTACACGTGAACACTGACTGAACAGCTGTCAGAAAAGCAAGTGTTGGTAGGCTAATTCTTCTTTCAAATTACGAGCTTTGGAGATGTGAAAGAGATGAAAGTTGAAACGGTGAAATCAGTGTTGCATTTGATGTGTGATGCCAGATGTGTTCTGATTTCCTGTTATCATCAAGATTTTTGAAATGAGCTTTTAAGATGCCGACCGAATCTCGAATGTTTGCCTGGGGCCCTATTCCCTATCTTGGAGTTTTAAGGGCCAATAAATGGTGACTTATAATCATATAACCATAACCAGATAAAACAGCTGATCGAACCTACCTTATGGAAATCAATGTAATTGATTAATCGTGCCATACCATAACGCTAACGGAACCAAATGGTTTTTGGATTCATTGTTTTGGATACGTTATGACTAAGAGACTTATTTTTTGTGGAATATGTTTGTAATTTTTTGCGTTTTCTTCATTTTTATGAAATTTTCACGATTTTTAAGTTAAGGCACCATATGGAGATGGTTATGGATATGGGTATGGTTACGACTATGGCGTTAGGGTCAAGGAATTTTAATTTGGCTTTAAGGAACTTTAATTAGCCTTTTAGTGTACACAAGAAATTGTGTAAACTTGGAAATTCTGATTCTGTAAAGCAAAACTGTGAACATGGTTCAACTATATGGTTGGCTCATCTGTACAATAACAAAATATGTCTGTTCAAATTATCAAAATCTGTGTATTGGTGTTGGTGCGAATGGTATGGAACGTAAACATAAAATTTAGCAGTTTTTGTATGTGTAAGAAAATGTTGCGAATGTGTTGGTTTCTTTTTGAGTATGCCATCTCCTTTTGACAATCCCATCGACCATGCAATGAAATAAATAAAATCAGCTGATGAGATGAGCCAACCATATAATTGAACCATGACTGTGAACAAGAAAACTCACTGATAAAAACTTCGTGAGTTTTCTGGACACCCAGTGTACACTATTGTGACATTCAAAACTCATACGCACTGTTACAGAATAACATTTTTCTTTTCATGGCGTTTGATAAACATTTTCTCACTGACATATGACTTTTACATTTAGCACACATTCAAAAAAACAATGTGCACAATACTTTACAAAATCGCATGCAAATTTAAAGTGTACAATTTGTGTGCAAATCAGTTTTCAGTGTACATATTGCAGTTTTTCACAGTGAGAGAATTCCAACCCTGTTTATAATATATCGATAACTAAGTAATCGGTGGTACTCCGTTAAGAAATTATTTAATTTTATTTTCCATTATTATACTCAGCTAAGCAGAGCTCACAGAGTATATTAACTTTGTTAGCATAACGGTACCCCGTAACGGCATAAACTAATCGAGATAGATATAGACTTCTATATATCAAAATGATCTGGGCGAAAAAAGAAATTCAATTAGCCATGTCCGTCCGTCCGTGTCGGGCTGTTCGTAAACACGATAACTTGAGTAAATTTTGAAAATTTCGAAAAACCGAAAAAGTGCGATGATTCATTACCAAAGACGGATAAAGCGATTAAATGTGGTGGTGGGTTGACCTTATGCTGCAAAATAGGAAATTAGTAAAATTTTGGACAACGGGCGTGGCACCGCCCACTTTTAAAAGAAGGTAATTTAAAAGTTACAATGATGAAGTTTGGCAGGAACGTTACTCCTATTACTATATGTGCGCTAAACAAAAATTTTGCAAAATCGGATAAAAATAAAAATTTTTTTAATCAAATTTTAACAAAAAATTGAATATGTTTACAGTATATAAGTAAATTATGTCAACATTCATTTCTAGTAATGATATGGTGCAACGAAACACAAAAATAAAAGAAATGTTCCAAATGGGCGTGGCTCCGCCCTTTTCATTTAATTTGTGTAGAATACTTTAATGCCATCAGTCGAACAAAAATTTACCAATCCTTGTAAAATTTGGTAAGGGCATAGCTTCTATGACGATAACTGTTTTATGTGAAAATGGGCGAAATCGGTTGAAGTCACGCCCAGTTTTTATACACAGTCGACCGTATGTCCTTCCGCTGGCCGTTAACACGATAACTTGAGCAAAAATCGATATATCTTTACTAAACTTAGTTCACGTACTTATCTGAACTCACTTTATAGTAGTAATAGAAATGGGCGAAATCCGACCATGACCACGCCCACTTTTCCATATCGAAAATTTCGAAAATGCCATAATTCTATACCAAACACGAAAAAAGGGATGAAAAATGGTATTTGGATTGGTTTTTTTACGCAAAATATAACTTTAGCAAAAAACTTTGTAAAATGGGTGTGACACCTACCATATTAAGTAGAAGAAAATGAAAAAGTTCTGCAGGGCGAAATCAAGGGCCGTTGGAGTCATGGCAGGAATACTGTTCGTGGTATTACATATATGTATAAATAAATTAGCGGTACTACAGATGATGTTTTGGTTCACACTGGTCCACATTTTGGTCGATATCTCGAAAACGCCTACACATATACAACTTAGGGCTACTCCCTTTTAAAATACTCATTAACACCTTTCATCTGATACCCATATTGTACAAACACATAATAGAATCTCTCCTGGACCACCTTTATGGCGATATTTCGAAAAGGCGTCCACCTATTGAACTAAGGCCCACTCCCTTTTAAAATACTCATTAACACCTTTCATTTGATACCCATATCGTACAAACACATTATAGAGTCACACCTAGTCCACCTTTATGATGATATCCCGAAAAGGCGTCCACCTATTTAACTAAGGCCCACTCCCTTTTAAAATACTCATTAACACCTTTCATTTGATACCCATATCGTACAAACATATTATAGAGTCACCCCTGGTCCACCTTTATGGCAATTTCACGAAAAAGCGTCCACATTAGAACCATGGCTCTTTAATACCTTCCATTTGATACCCATCTCCTACAAACACATTCCAGGGTTACCCTAGGTTAATTTTCCTACATGGTTATTTTCCCTTATTTTGTCTCGAAAGCTCTCAGCTGAGTATGTAATGTTCGGGTACACCTGAACTTAGCCTTCCTTACTTGTTTTTTATTTTATTTTATTTTATTCAAGTTTAATTTATTTAATTTTATTTTATTTTAAATCACTTTATTATATTTTATATTAGGGGGACTCATGTAACCGTATAAATGCCTTATAAAGTGTGTAAACGTATAAATTTATCTAGTGCGTAAACGAGCTGTCAAATTTTGTATGAAAAATCATTTACACAATTTGTAAAAATTTACGCGCATATTTCATTGTGTAAACGCGGTAAACTCAAAGGAATGCAACCTTGCAGACATTACAGCAAATCTCCAATATCAGCAAGTAAAGGCGTTTTAGTTTTGATTTTTCACTTGATCTTGGCATTTTTTAATTTGTATAACAATCAAAAAAATTTTGTTTGGCAATAATACAGCTGATAAACAATCAAGTTTATTAAGAGTCTTACTAGGTGCGTTCATATAACAGCGTGTGTAAATGGATATAATTTTACACCTTATAAGTTTATATGCTTTCATGAGTCCCCCTATTATATATCCACATATCCTAACAAAAAAGGCATACCTTAAAAGTTTTGTAAAGGACGTATTTCAGACATTCTGTTAATAAGGTCATGTCCATGGTTCAATTATATAATTGAATTATATATATGAGTAATTATAATTGAACCATGGTCATTTCTGAGCGAAGTCGTTAATAAAATCGTATCTCAGAGCGGGGTTAGCGCTAATATACCTTTTTTTGGCTGAAATAAGTGTCATATTGAACAACCTTGCCTTGATTCGGATCACAACTAGGAACGACAGTATTCAGGGGCTTCATTGGCAGAAACATACAAGATCCATCTCGACTTTCTACACTGTAATACATATCGTTAGTTTTATGCACAAAGGTCCTGACCAACAAATGTCAAATATAACAGAAGAGCCAAAAAACATTTTATTTTTACATTGACATCATATAGGAATGGATTTGGAAAATTTGCATAACTCTGTTGTTATTAGTTTAATTTAATATATTTTAATTATTTTAATTTATTGTAATATATCGTACCAAAATCTGGACAAACACAATTTAGACAAACCTGTTGGTTAGGGCCTTCGTGAATGAAACTAACGATATGTGAAAGCCACTATACATATTGTGGACAAATTTAGGGAAATTCCACTTATTCCAAACCTTCTGCTAACGTTCGAATCGCTAAATTGTTGAATAAATAACTCCAATATTCAGTAATTCAAAATAGTCTTTATTAGACTACTTTAAGAGTACTTCACAATAACACTTATACTTCACAACTAATTGCGTGTTTAAATCAAACTGAATACTGACTACTCAGCTTGCTCTGCTTTTATACTCTCTGTTGCCTTGTCTAGACGTTTCTCCTTCTAGAATTTTTTACTTGGTTACCAGTATTTGTAGTTTATAGTCTCTCGCATAGGCATATGCGTGTGTATATGTGAGTATTACTTCGGCTGATGATTACATGTGTTTATGAGTATCTCTCCGTTGCCTTGTATGTATGTGTGAAGATGAGTTTGATTTGTTTACGTACTGCTTAGTATCGGCTTAGTGATTGTAGTATCGCTTAGTAATACTAATGTTCGTCACAATATGTATATGTATGTAAATACTTGCTTCAATGAAAGCTTTGGAAATCAGTTATTGTCAAGTCAACAAATGTAAACAAAGGATAACGACTGAGTTGTTTGTGTTCAATTCGTATCCTTTGTGCATAACTCGTGATAGACATTGTAAATTTTGTCGTCTTTTCCTTTAAATAAGTAAATTACAAGAATTTTATGCGGAATAATTGAAATTTAAAAGATTTGCTAGAAAGTGAAAAACAAATTTGCGAAAGTAATCGTGAGAACATATATAGACCAAACAAAAGCCAACGGATGTGGGCAATCGATTTTTAAAATTACGGGTTCATTGGCAAAATTATCGATTTAAGGACGTGAGTTAAGCCTAATTATAGCATTGTAGTAGCTTGGTATAAAATTCATTTGGATCGAATAATAATACATAATAATTAAAATGTATTTATTTATTTATTATTAAGTATGGCCTCCGAAAAAACTTCAAATGTGAACAATATAACAACAACATCAAATACAACTACCACAACAACTTATATGAATATCACAAATACAATAACAAAAACACCTACGGACTTATACGCCTCGTATCCAACTCTAGCTGGAATTGTAGGTGGCAGTGATTGTGGTCAAGTGAATAATGATAATGGCGCGACCAATGCCGGTGGTGTCACCGCAAACAATGAAGAGGCGGAAAAGCATACCGCACATATTGATTTTGATGCTAGGAACGATAGTATTGCTTTGATAGCCGGTGATGAAACAGACTACATGCCACCTTCATCACCGTTATCTACAATTGGTTATGGTCCACCAACGGAACAGCAAAAGCCCCGTTGGTTATCATCATTACACAGTGTAATATTTATTATTACCTGCGCTCTCGCGGTGTTTATTGTTTTTCGTAATGTTTTAACTTGGTAAGTATTATCTTTTGCTGAGTTCTTAAACTTTTTATTTTAAAATGTTTAAATTTATCTTCAGTATAATTGAACTTGATTGATCTTTAATTTTTGCTCTCTACCTTTCAAGTTGATGTTTACTTCATATAAGCGTAATAGATGTGGTTCTTTTTCATTGCTCAAAAATCAAATTTTTCAAAATCGATAATTTTACCATACATCGTAGTTTGTAATTAGGCATCGAATCCCGAAAACCTTGTGCAATCCCGAGAGATCGGGATTTGAAAATGGCAGTCCCGGGGTCTCGAGATTACTCGGGAGACTACTGCCTTTGAATTTCGATTCAAAAATAAAAATGTAACGTATACAGATATGACCCCTTTAACAAAAAACGTTTATTAGAAAAATGTCTGTTTTCTTTTAAATCGGAACGTTGAAAATTGTATCGTCTAAAGAATGCTGTACTTTACCAAGAAAAGAGGATTTGCTGTGGTTTGAAATTGAAACTTATAAAAATTTACCAAATAAAGCTATTTAAATTTGCACTCCCGAAAACGCGGGATTTTTTTTACATGTAAACCTGGGATTTGGGGATTGAAAAATGTCCCGGGAGGCCCAACTCGATGCCTTAGTTTGCAATAACCTGGAAAAATCTGCATGTCTAGAGATGGTTCATAATTAAGCGCGGTAACCAGATCACAAGAAAACGCTCCGTGGGTAATAAATAAATAAATGTAAGGCGCGATAACCTCCGAAGAGATCTAAGGCCGAGCTTCTCTTCCAATTTTCGTAGTGCTCCTCTTGATTTTCCCTACAAATTGGCCGGACGGGACCAACATGTTTTATGCCGACTCCGAACGGCATCTGCAAGGCAGATGAGTTTTCACTGAGAGCTTTTCATGGTAGAAATACACTCGGAGCGCTTGCCAAACACTGCCGAGGGGCGACTCCGCTTAGAAAAATTTTCTTCTAATTGAAAAACCTTATTTCTAAAATGTTGATGTTGCTTTGCCCGGGGTGCGAGCCCAGGGCATACGGTGTGGCAGGCGGAGCACGCTGGCATCACACCACGGTGGCCGCAAACGTGGTAATAATCAGGGAAAATACAAATTTTTAAATAAAAACTTCAATTTGTTCTTACAAGAAAAAAATTAAAAACAAAAATGTTTGATGCTTGCGTGATAGACATAAATTATTTAAATTACAATAGCCGATATTTTTTTTTGCACGCAAGTGGAAATAAAACTCTTGGTAGATTAGCGAGCTGAACAGAAAGCAACAACACAGAGTACGATAAGCAGCTTAAATAAGCACCAATTACCTGATTTACTTCAACCACCTGTATGGTTCCGCCATGAAGAAACTGTTTAGCTAGTTGAAGCGTTTTTTTGAAGATCGCTTGCAAGAAAAATCAACTTATAGCTCAGCTCAGTAGAGAGTAGTTATTAGAGCCATAATAGCCGTGTTTTTTTTTATACTCGCGTATACGTTTACGTTTGCGCGTGAAAAAAAACGCCTATCCGCGCTTAGATAATGCTTAGGAGACCCATTTAGCGGCAATGGTTAAATAACTAGCTACAGCCACAGGGTGTACCGAAAAGCGGAGACACAACCCACAGCTAAACACACATATAGCTAAATCAGTTGCGATGAATTGTGGACACACATAGAATACATAGAATTAGTGTAGAGGGTGAAACAAAAACACATATTTCAGTTACATCTGAGTATAATGCGTATTGAAATTTAGTAGTACACATTTTATGCGCAGCAATTTCAGAGGTGTATTTAAAGGTTGACGCTTAGCAGTCCATATAAAGTTTAAGCGTATAGACGTTTACGTGTAAAAAAAAACACGGCTAATATATCATAATTTTTAAGAACAGTACGACAGAATCATATTTACGATGATAAAAACACAAATATAACCGTTCTCTCTTCTGGTCGGCCATGATTTATTTTTTAAAGTTTTTTCCCTTCTCCCATTCTAAATAAAAATTCCTTGTGAGTTTTTTCACTTCTCCATTTCCTACTATTCTGAACAATGTTCGAAAAAGTGGAAACTGGCTATGGGAGGTATGTATTATCATGTGGGTCAAAGTAGTTAAAGTAAATTGGTTCCTTTAAGAAATAACACTTATTTCTACAAATATGTACATTCTACCACAAATATTCTTTATTTTAAGTCGAAAAGTTTATCATAAGCAACGGAAGAGCTCTTGGTATATTTAATGCAGCCATTCAAAAATTGTGCAAGGATTTTTTTAAGAAAATTGCTTTGCTGAATGGAAGAAGACAACTCCAGCGGATTTGTGTTATGCCGCCGTCTGCTTCTTCTTATGCTCCCCTGTTGATGTTGCTGTGGCACCAATTCATTACTAATTTTAGTCAATACCATATGAAATGCAATATTCTGTATTGTTCATATATTATTTCTAAATTTTAAACAAACTCGCAGCAATAATTAAATTTTTCAATTTCTTAAACAAAAATAGAAATGCTCAACAAAATTTCAATTGGCAAACAGCTGACTACGAAAATTTCGAAATTCCTACTCCCCAAATATTCTTCTCCCTAGGAGAAAAGAATTGGAGGAATTTTTCCACTGAAATAAAAAACTACGCGAGAACAAAATTTCGCGAGAATATTTAGAATTGGTCTGATACTAAATATTACCGTATACATTAGATAAGCTCCCTCCTATCCCCTTTTCCCACTCTTAGCTACGCTCATCTACATTAATTTAGGCGCATGAGATTAATCTTTATTTTTAGCGAAAAATGTCGTAAAAGCTGCTTAGGTTGTACTGGCCGGTCCATGAGGACCTCACATACTTATTGAGTCCGTAGTGTTGTAAAAGCTGCTTATAACAAAATAAAAATAATGTGCTTATATGTATATATTTAGGAGTGGTTATAATGAATCGATCAAGTTATCTTAAAAAATTGCATTTTTCGTCTATAGCAACAAATCGACTGAGTCGAGATTTCTTAAATTATAAAAATGTTAAAAACCCACTGGAAAACAAATTGTTTTGGTGAGGCACTCTAAAGTGCTTTTGTATTTATACTCATTCCATGCATTTCAAATGTAAATTTATCAAACTTCAAGAGGCCTCCAGTGCTCACTCACTCTTTATTATAGTCATATGAAGTGAGATACATTGGTGCAAGTGCAATTTGGTAAAGTAGAATCTCGATCGTTTTGTTTTGGTTAATAGTGCTGAAAGAGATCGTCGTCGCACTGCACAGAAGTTCAATTGAGCTCATCAATTACAATTTGTATACAAATTGCGACGCTCACCAACAGTGCATACCTACCTAGTCATTCAGAACGGCGATTCTTCATGTATTCATTTGCCTTTCTCTTGTTACAGCTAATGCCAGATTTTTACTACTTTATTCATTTATTTTCACATTTTTCTAGTCTTTAGTTCCGACTTTCGGTTCAAGCTCAGCTAAGCTTAGTTTTGTAAGGAAAGTCTTGATAGTGGTTGCGGAACTTTTTTCTTTATTCGAATGTTTGTTTTATTTTGGTTTTGTTCATAGTTCTTTTAGGGTTTTTCATATTGTAACTGCTGTTTACCTACTAATTAATTTAATTGCTAATGGAAAAATTTTGCTATTTGGATATATTTCTGCTCAGGCATTTGCAAAGCTTTTGGGGTGCATCGGGCGATTTTTGGCAAGCGCAATGGGATAAATTCATCGATAAAACAGGTAATTGTTAATTAAGAAAAAACAAAGGTGGTATATACTCGCCATTGAACTTGGGATGTCATATTAGTGCGTAAATAGTTGCTTCTATACGTATTTACATACACAATAATGTGTGTGGGTTAAGGTGAGCGGTTTGTACCTGACATTTTTTTCTCAGCTCTCACCTTCATAAATCACAAATATGAAGTTATAAAAACAAGAAGTTTGGGTGTTCATGTGAGCCTGGTTATCAGTTTATATGCTTAAGTGGTTACATTCCACACGGCGTACAAAAACAGAATATACCACCTAATGTAGATGTCTCAAATCATCCCAAAATTCATGAATCAATTGTGCAGAAAAACGCGTTATTTTGAAATTAGCGCAGAAGAGGCAGTACTAGCTGAACATGGAACACACATTTTTTTGATATGTTGCAAACATGGATCCGTCAGTCGAGGGATATACACTTTTTTATGAATTGCCAAATTAATTAGTTATTCTTAAATTTTAAGGAGCGTAGAAAAATTTTATTCATAATCAACACTTCAAAATGTCCAAGAAGAACTGCCAGAGAGCCAAACAAACACCTTGTTGTTGTTGTAGCGATAAGGACACTCCCCGAAGGCCTTGGGGAAATTGAACGTTTATAAAAGGTAAATTTGTGGAAAAGTTCCACCTCTAGAATGTAATCTCTTATTGGAAGCACAAAATAAAAGACGTGAAGACTTGCAGGAAAATAATCTTGTTCACAGGGATGGAACATATGTAAACGCATCGATAATCTTTTGACGTTTTATTGTAGATTAAAGCATGTGTGAACGTGGTCTTAGTCATATTTATATTTTTACTTAACCATATCTTGTCAGGGCGTGGGTCGTCCCCGCGTTGGGCTTTATGCAGACCTTGGCCCGCTTTGATGCAGAGAGCCTCACATGTTGAGGTGGAGTACGCTGTTAAAACAGCAATACTAAATGTTTGGCTCGTTCAGAATATAAGAACAAAAAACCGAAAAGTTACCAGCGGGTCCCTCCTAAACCAGGGGTGGTATCCACCGTAGGGTTACGCAGAACACCTTTCTGCGTTGGCGGCCTTCTGCTGCGCTTATAAAATAGTACCCTGGGTGGGTCCAACACCGGTTTGGAGACCAAAACTATATCCACGCAAAGCACTTATGTTGACCGTTTTTTTGTTGGGTACCCAACATAACAACAATCACATGAAAATCACCAACTTCCACTGCAAATATCTCCGGACAGAGATACAATTTTTATTTTTTTCGCCTTCGTGGCCATGTTCTCGAGATTAATACGCGTCGTGGAAACCTCTCTCGATATTTTTTTTTAGTAGCACATCAACATTTTAACATAATGAAAATTATAGAAATTGTGTTTACCAAAAAGGTAAACACGAGAAACGTCAAATGAAAATGTCCCAAAAAAACACCATGGTGAACTCACGTAAGTTCACAATGATGAAAAAAGCTTTAGGTTGAAGATTGCCAGATTGACGTGCATGATATGGTGAGAATAAGGACAGGGATAGATATAGGGTGGTTATGATTGCAATAGACAAAAGAAAGACCGTGGGAAACGGCATAAGGAAACGGTTCTTTTCAGCGGTTCGGATAGTATAAAAGGGGGTAACTGAAGGTGAACAAGAGGAAAGTAAAATATAGCAGCATATCGGGCTAAAGTGCGCGCTCCGCTTATAAAAAGAAAAAAAAACATTTGTGATTTTTGCGTGTGATAAAGTTTTAAAATTCCCTGTGCGCGAAGATCCAGAAAGGATCAGGTTAGTGCCGATAGCAATAATTTTTAAGTTTTGATAAGGCAAATTGCCTTCAATAAAAAAAAATCGGTTTCGGTCGATAATTTTTAAAGAAAAAGGACGACGCTGCATCCAACCATCAGGACAGGATTTCCTTGCTGCATAAGGAGGTGGAATATTTGTTTACCTGGTGAGTGTTTAAATTATGAAGATTTTTTATTATCATCTAGACTTTCGCGCCGTTTGGGGTTCACGCGACCTCAATTTTGACTTCGGTCACCAGCCTCTTCAATAAATCCGCAGGCACGGATTTTCCTGGGTGAAGATTTCCACTCAAGCAGTTTTTTTTGCGTAAACCCAAATTCTAAAAATTTAATATCTCTGCTTTTTTTTTTTGATTAAAATACTAAATTTTTGTGGATACTCATTTTATATTGCGAGTAGGTATGAGGGCAATATAATATGAATGTATGTGTGACATAAGGCGCGTGAACGCCAAATCGGTTTTTGGAGCCTTGATGAAAGAATTTAATTGGCGCTAATTGAGATTTAATTCTCGTAGTGGGAACCGGAGGTGGCCAGTGAAGCCTTTTTAAAGCGCCAGGGAATCACATTTTTTGCGAATCACACTTTTTGCGAATCACATTTTTTGCGAATCACACTTTTTGCGAATCAAATTTTTTGCGAATCAAATTTTTTGCGAATCACACTTTTTGCGAATCACATTTATTACGAATCAAAATTTTTACAAATCACGAATTTTTACGAAAACTACGAATTTCTACGAATTCGGTATCAAATTTTACAAATGCAACAATTCTTTTTGCAACTTCAACATCAAAATTGTTACGAGTATCAACCATTTTTATAAAATCAACACCGTTTTTGTACAAAGTCCATATTATTCCTACATATTCGACGTCATTTTATACAAACTCAGCGTCATTGCCTACAAATCCGATACAATTCGATCTCCGATCTATCAAAACCCTACAACATTTTTTTATCAAGCAAAAATCGTAATTGCATCTCATCACGATTTTGGTATTACCATTTCATCACCAACAAATCCTTTTATGTGCGTCTCGGAAAGCTGCGTCCAATTGGATTTGTTTATTCACCTAGCCATTTACCCTAACGTTGGAGCGACTTACCTCATTATAGCATTCAGCAAAAAAGTTCACCATAATGGAATGTGTACAAAAGCTTTTTATGGTAGATAGAAATTAACAAACGAGTCAGGGTAGTCTAAGAATTGTTTTTTTTTATCCCAAATTTTAAACTGTATGAAATATGAATTTTACATTGATGTGCATGGACATATATCCGAGTCACTATAAATCTTATTCGTTTTAGTCTTAAACGTAATGTTCAGAGTAGATCGAAAATTCTTTAAAATTGTAAGGTGTCTATCAGTCACAAGATATACCAAAACGATTTAGACTGTTTTTTTTGTCTTACCTTTTTTTTTGCAGGGGGTATGAACCCTGCACCAATATGCTCCCCAATCCCCACATAAAAGAGCTCTTTTAGGCAGGCATTAGGGGTGTTTTAAAACTACTTTTTTTATATAACTCCACTTGAGTAGATAAGAGTTTGGTGATTTTGGCGACAGAAAGGCCCAGAAATATATTTGAACATGTGTCATACAGTTTTTTTATACGGAATTCATGTGCGCATTTTGATTCTTTTTAGGTTGATAATATTTATAGGCCTGTTTACGCGTTCATAAATACTGTTTGTAATACGTTTATTTTTACTTTTATATGTTTGCATAAGGATATACATTTTTTTTTTTGCGAAGAAGGAACCCATATGTGTTAAATTAAAATTTACATATATGTATATACATAAATTAAGGTGTTTGAAGAAAAATATTATTGAATATAAACGAAGCTTGATTTTTTGTATAAGATTTTATTTCATTTCGTGTATAGATTTTAAGATTATGGTTATTAAAAATGCGTTATTGAAGTGAAAAGAGAAGTAATATGGCTGGCTAATTTCTTTTGGGGCGGGATGTAAGGATGGAATGATGAGGAGGTAAGTAGGAGTATGGAGCATGGCATTAGGGTGACCGCAGAGTAGGTTGCACGATGCGAGCGGTCCAAGGTTGGGTGGGATTCCTGTTGTGCGGTGGGTAAGTGAATCCGAAGAGGTGAACGGAAGTAAGTAAATATATGTATGCGTCCGGTTCCAAGATGGCGGGTTGAGAACCACGGCCTGCCAAATGTACTGAGCTAGCTAGGGCCACCATCTGGAACCAAAGCAACGTGTACGTGACATATATTTATAAATGGCGCCCAAACTAAAAACACATGAAGGGATCGCTATATTTAGTATAGCACCCGAGAAATAATTTTTTTTATAAATCGACAGAGCGCATGAAATGAAGCTTGAATTGGCGCCCTCGCAAGAAATCAAATATTCTTCAGTAACATCTAGTAGAAATACAAAGATATAATTATCTTTTTTTTTTACTCAATTAATCTTGCACTTACAAATGTATTTAAGCTTTCAAAAAAAAAAAAAAAAACGTTCATTTGAAAAAGGTTATGGTGTAAGCGGGTTTCTAAGCTAGTTAGGTGACTTGCTTGTCTACTTGTTACAAAGTTTAATTGCACCAGTAGTTAGGAGCAAGCCCACCATATCAGATACAATAACCAAACGGTGGCATAGACACAAAACATGAGGGTGATCTATTAGCATCGACATTTTTACAACACAAAAGTTTATTTTAGATTTCAGTTTTTGGTTTGTTTCTTTTATAGAGAGTTAGTGTCAGGAATATGGCTACAAATGTGGAAGCCAAAACATAGGTTTTGAGTTTTGTTGTTCCATAAGTAGTAGATTTTGTGACCACAACTACATTGCGATTGGTAGATGTTGTGAAGCATAAAATCGTTTCGTAATTTGTTTCGTTATTTAGTTTATCAGTGAGGATTCACCTACCTACCCACACAGGAACGAACAACTATGCTCCAGAACCCTAAGCCTCCTCAAGGAGTCAGGCCATCCGAACACCCGCCAACTCGTAATATTCTAAATTGTAAATTTTCTGTGTATACATTCTTTTATATCGGAGAGTTCTTATTTTAAATTTGGTATTGATTTTTTTTTGGAGTCAGTGTACAAAGGTTTGAGTTTTTTTGGTGTACGTGTTGCGTTAATACGTCAGTATAAGTTTATGAACATTCAGTTAACAAAGGATTTGACCCACGGATATACTATATGCATGCAATACCTACTTATATATATATTCATCAATACAAACACTTGTTTTTAATCGATATATATATATTTTGTATATAATTTTTTTTTGTTGGGTGAGTTGTATGAAGCGCTAATACATGGGTGCGTGTTCGTAGACACTCAAGGTTTATAGCATTTAACATACATATATTTTGCTATGTCGTATATTCTCCTTTTTGAGATTACATCGAGATTACGTGGCTACCTGATATTTTGTTTTACATGAATATTGTTTTTATACCAATAGATATATATTTTTTTATAAGATTCAGTACCTATAGGATTGAACATACACATATACAGATGTCCTCTTTTATAGTTTTTTTTCTATATATAAATATTTGTTTTTTTAATACATATTCAATTTTTTTTATATTACACGGTTTGCTAACATACGCGAGCGAAGTTGCGAATAGTCAATTCAGAGGGAATTTAACGTACATCTACTGTCCTTAGATCATATATTTTTTTCTTTTTTTTTTGGATTACATCCAAATTTTTTTTTCTCTATTTTATTACTGAAATAATTGGATTTTTTTTTACTACGAGTGGCGCTGATACAGTGGTGTGCGCTAGCCGAGATTAAATTTTTGGTAGGATCTAATATACATACGCAGTCATCTCGACTTATATACATGGTCTTTACACTTGCTTTATTACCAAAAAATTTTTTTTTGATTAATACGTGTTATACATATAATTTCGCATAGGGTATAACCCGCACATACATATATTTTATATTGATTTAAATTTTCTTTTATATAAATTTTCTTTTGATTTTTTTTAAAAGCGCTAGTACGTAAAGGCGTGTCTGTAGACACGCAAGGCTCATAGGATTAAACACACATTTCGGGTTTTATACTATAATTTTCTCTTTTAGGGTTACATAAGGATTTTACATACATATATACATTTACAGTGTGTCTTTTTGGTGCCTCGTATACAAAGATTTTTTTTAAGTCCAAATTTTTTTTGAATCATTCGTATGAATCACTCGGCACCGGCCCATAATACACGAGCAAGAACAAAGATAGCCAACATGCCAGCAGAAGACGCAAATAAGCAAATGAATGAGGGTGATCCCGCATTCATCGATCTTTCAGATAGGTTCGTAGGTACGAAAAACAAAGGGGATGAAAATGTAGGCGGTAGTGGGCAAGGCGCACCACAAAGTAGTGTGCAAGCATTAACAACTAGTACGGGGACAATGCCCAAACAATATGGTCAGGCCCAAGTTACCCAATCGGTACTCATCCGGCCACCGTCGTTACCCTTTCCACGCCCCCCTCCGGTTCACAATTTCGCGACTAATGTTACGGCCAGTAGGCCTATAACACCAAACATACGTGAGGAAGTGACGCCCATAATAAAAAGTATGATGGCGGAAACTCAACAAGCCCTTTTAAGTGAAATGCGCGCAGGCATGCAGGCGATGTTTGAAACCGTACGCAGTTCCAGTGTCGAAGTGGGAGCTGGCCGTCAGACAAATAGGCCACGAATACAGTATAAAAAAAGGAGGCATAACATTAGCAGCGAGTCAGCAGAATCGAGGCGTTCGATACCTGAAAACGAAAGAGTTAATGAAAACGTCAACAACAATCGTAATGCACATAATAATATTCCTGTTAGGTCGGCGGTAGGTCCGTTACCGGCGTTAAATAATCAGGCGAATCAGCGTCCAATCCTAGGCCCTGCAGCACCAGACCATCGTTCTTCCTCACAAAGATCACCACCTGAGCCTCAATACAGAGCTGGTACCTACCGAGCTGAACTGAATATAGAAAAGTGGGGGATCAATTACCAGGGTCACCGCGATTCCATGACCATAGAGGACTTTTTATTCAGGGTGGAGTATGTGAAAGAGCAGTATGGGTGTTCGTGGGCTGAGATCATTAGAGACTTTCATCGGCTGCTGAGTGGAGAGGCCCGTGAATGGTACTGGTTGTACATCCGAACGAATCGCAACCTAGACTGGCCAAGTTTACAATTCGCGTTACAACGGCAGTTCGGATCTCAGCTAACGGATTTCGATATAATGAGAGAGATCACGGAACGCAAACAAAAACCCGGAGAGACGATTGATGATTTTTTTCACGCTGTCGGCATACTGCGTTCGCGTCTAAGGAACCCCATACCCGAATACGAAATGGTTCGGCTCGTCAAAGGGAACTTGCGGGAATCGTTGGCCAAATTAGTATACCCCATTGCGGTCTACTCTATAGAGCAACTCCGTATGGAGTGTAAGGAAGTTGAAAGGTGTTTTCCTCGCAGGGATCGAGTTCCCCAAGGTGGATTTGTGCCTCGTTCATACCAAGTGAACGAAATAGTTGATACATCGCCGGAAGAGCAGGAGTCCCCCGGAGATGAGGGTCAAGTCTCCGTGGAGGAGCTCCGCTATCAGCGCGTTACCAAACACCCATCATCTCGCGACCAAGCAAATCGTAAAAACCTGTTGTGTTGGAATTGCGGTGCCGAAGGACATGCATTCACCGATTGCATGTCACTTCAGAGGCGCATATTTTGTTTTAAGTGTGGGAAGGCGGACGTCATCACGCCGAAGTGTCCAACATGTAGCCTATCGGGAAACGCGAAACGGAACGCGATGACAGCGGGGGTATCGCGCTCCACACAATTCCCGCTAGAGTAGACGCGTCGACTAACACAGTAGATGAAGACCTCGTGAGAGGGGACGATCAGCAGATATCACGGATAAAACCAAAACTAACAAATTGTACTATGAATAACAAAACAAATAACCCGGCTAGACTGTCCCTTGAAGAACGTATGAGGAGGTACAAAGAAGCCCGCGAAAGAATCTTTGCAGACGGCGTGTTACTAGGTCGTCGCAGGGTGTCACGCAAGATACTGAAGGCAAGGGATCGATTTCGAAACCGGAAGATGCTACGTCGAGCAGTTGTTGCCACTGTTAAAAGGGCAGACCGAGATGACCCACGGGTGTACGCGGACATCGAAATAAATGGTGTCCAAAAACGAGGGCTACTGGACACAGGTGCATCAGTTAGTCTATTAGGTAGAGGATGTCGTGAGTTAGTCGAGGAGTTAGGGGTACCTATCGAACGGTTCATTTCAAAGGTTACAACTGCTGGTGGTGGCGCACATACGGTATTAGGAAAGATAACTATACCTGTCAAATACAAAGATTTAGAGAATAAAATAACGTTTTACGTATGTCCATACCTGGAACAAAACATTTATCTCGGGATAGATTTCTGGCGCGTTTTCCAATTAGCCCCGAATGTCATAGATGTAAATGAAATCGATTTGTCCAAGTTAGAGCAGCAGATGGTGACGGCGGAAGACAGGAATGAACGGCGTGTGCTTCATGACCTCACGGCTGAACAACAACAGCGCTTAAATCAGGTCGTCGAAAGTTTCAAAACGTTTGAAAAGGATGGTTTAGGTCGTACACCGCTGGAAAAACACTCCATTAAACTCGTGGAAGATGCAGTCCCTGTGAAAGATCGCCATTACCCACTATCACCTGCCATGCAATCTATAGTTTACACAGAAATAGACAAAATGTTAGAATTGGGGGTAATTGAAGAAAGTGAGAGCCCGTGGAGTAATCGGACCACTATAGTACGTAAACCCGGTAAAAATAGATTTTGTTTAGATGCCCGAAAATTAAATGATTTGACCGCTTATCCGCTGCAGAATATCGAAGGTATAATTAGTCGCATAGATGATACCCATTTTATTAGTAGCGTGGATCTTAAGTTCGCTTTTTGGCAGATAGAACTGGAAGACAAGTGTAAACCATACACCGCTTTCACAGTCCCGGGGCGTCCCTTATATCAGTTCGTGGTCATGCCGTTCGGACTATGCAATGCGGCGCAACGGTTATGCCGATTGATGGATCGAGTCATACCACAGAGATTGAAGGGAAATGTCTTTATATACTTGGACGACTTACTTATAATCGCTCCCGATTTTGACTCGCATTTGCATACGTTGCAAGAAGTTGCCATGTGTCTTAGAGAAGCAGGATTAACAATAGGATTAAAAAAGTCAAAGTTTTGTTTCAAGGAGTTGCCGTATTTAGGATATATCGTGGGCGGGGGCATGTTAAAGACCGATCCCGAAAAGGTAAAAGCGATCGTGAACATCCCGGTACCGAAAACCATGAAGCAAGTTCGGAGCTTCCTAGGAACAGCCGGTTGGTACAGACGGTTCATTAAGGATTTTGCTGCGATAGCGGCCCCGTTGACCGATGCCCTTAAGAAGACGAACAAATTCGAGATGACACCTCAAGCAATCGACGCGTTCAATAAATTGAAAAGGGCACTTACCTGTGCGCCTGTCCTAAGACACCCGGATTTTACTAAACGTTTTTGGGTTCAATGTGACGCCTCCGATTATGGCATAGGAGCGGTGTTATTTCAAAAAAATCACGATGATTCCGAAAACCCTATTGCTTATTTCTCTCAGAAACTAAACGATTGCCAACGCAAATATAGCACTACCGAGAAGGAATGCCTCGCGGCTGTGATGGCAGTGCAAAAGTTTCGCCCATATATTGAGCTGATGCCGTTCACAGTGGTGACAGATCACGCCAGTCTTAAGTGGCTCATGGGGCTAAAAGATCTGAGTGGTAGATTAGCGAGATGGTCTTTGCACCTTCAAGCATTTAATTTCGAAATAGAGCACCGGAAGGGCTCTGAAAATGTGGTTGCAGATACACTGTCACGGTGCATCGAGGAGTTAGCTCAATCATCGATAGCGGGAATGGATACGGTAGAGTTTGAGTCGGAGGAATATTTAGATTTGATAGGCACGATACAAAAAAATGCTGAAAGGCTGCCGGACCTGAAAGTCGAAGACGGGTTTGTTTTCAAAAAAATGATTGCAAAAGATGTAGAACTGGAGGAAAACGAATGGAAGTTGTGGGTGCCGGCAGCATTGACATCGACCTTAATAGAGAATGCGCACTGTTGCGAAACTGCTGCGCACGGGGGTATGGCAAAAACTTTGCATCGCTTGCGACGTTTATATTACTGGCCAAACATGGTAGTACAAGTCCGAAACTACGTCCGCGACTGTCAGGTTTGTAAGGAAAGCAAGCCCAGTAACGCTATTTTGAAACCTGGTATAGGATCGGAGGTAGTTACCGAACGTCCCTTTCAGAAAATTTATATTGACTTTTTAGGCAAATACCCTAGGTCCAAACGAGGCAACGCCTATATCTTTGTAGTCGTGGATCATTTTTCCAAGTTCACATTTTTAAAGTCAATGCGTGAGGCTACGGCCACCAATGTCGTGAAGTTCCTCACCGAGGAAATCTTTCATAAGTTTGGTGTGCCGGAAATAA
The DNA here is from genome assembly GCF_040869045.1 of Eurosta solidaginis. Classification (NCBI taxonomy): domain Eukaryota; kingdom Metazoa; phylum Arthropoda; class Insecta; order Diptera; family Tephritidae; genus Eurosta; species Eurosta solidaginis. Next base: position 203,827,418 of record NC_090322.1, on the reverse strand, counting down.
TACACTCAGATAATGGGCAACAGTTTACCTCTAAACATTTTGCCAAAATGATAGAAGCGTACTGCGTTAAACACTTGAAAACCGCGTTTTACTCGCCACAATCAAATGCCGCTGAGCGGGTCAACCAATCGGTCTTGGCTGCTATCCGCTCATATTTAAAAACAGACCAGAGGGATTGGGATCTATATTTGCCAGAGATTGAGTGCGCGTTGCGCAGCGCCATACACTCCGCAACGGGTGTGTCGCCATATTTCGCCTTATTCGGCATGAACATGTTCACCAGCGGTGCAGACTATAAGCTGGCTCGGAAACTAATTTCCCTCAATGACAACGAATTACTGTTGCTGAACGACAGCGACAGAATAAGATTAATGAGAGAGAAAATTAAAGAAAATTTACACGAAACCTATGAGACAAACGCGGCTCGGTACAACAAAAGAACCCGTGAAGTGCGCTTTGTACCCGGACAAGAAATATATAAGCGCAACTTCGTATTAAGCGATTTTAATAAAAATATAAACGCGAAGTTTTGCAAAAAGTTTATCAAGTGCAGAGTAACGCGAGCGTTAGGTAAAAACATGTACCTGTTGGAAACGTTGTCGGGAAGAAGCTTAGGTGCGTGGCATGCCAAGGACCTCAAGCAATAGTCCGTCACGACGAGGGTCAAGTCGTCCAGAGAGCAGCAACCGATCGATGGTGTCTGCCAACCTGAAAGAAAGATAAACAAAAAATCCACAAAGTAACTCGCTTATAGGTGAATTTTAGACATAATAATACTTCCCGTAAATCTATCTCCGGCGATGAGGGTCAAGTCGTCCGGAGAGGTCCAATATGCAGTACATACATAAATGCCCGGCATAGCTCGCGAAGCAGGAGACAGTGTCAGGGCGTGGGTCGTCCCCGCGTTGGGCTTTATGCAGACCTTGGCCCGCTTTGATGCAGAGAGCCTCACATGTTGAGGTGGAGTACGCTGTTAAAACAGCAATACTAAATGTTTGGCTCGTTCAGAATATAAGAACAAAAAACCGAAAAGTTACCAGCGGGTCCCTCCTAAACCAGGGGTGGTATCCACCGTAGGGTTACGCAGAACACCTTTCTGCGTTGGCGGCCTTCTGCTGCGCTTATAAAATAGTACCCTGGGTGGGTCCAACACCGGTTTGGAGACCAAAACTATATCCACGCAAAGCACTTATGTTGACCGTTTTTTTGTTGGGTACCCAACATAACAACAATCACATGAAAATCACCAACTTCCACTGCAAATATCTCCGGACAGAGATACAATTTTTATTTTTTTCGCCTTCGTGGCCATGTTCTCGAGATTAATACGCGTCGTGGAAACCTCTCTCGATATTTTTTTTTAGTAGCACATCAACATTTTAACATAATGAAAATTATAGAAATTGTGTTTACCAAAAAGGTAAACACGAGAAACGTCAAATGAAAATGTCCCAAAAAAACACCATGGTGAACTCACGTAAGTTCACAATGATGAAAAAAGCTTTAGGTTGAAGATTGCCAGATTGACGTGCATGATATGGTGAGAATAAGGACAGGGATAGATATAGGGTGGTTATGATTGCAATAGACAAAAGAAAGACCGTGGGAAACGGCATAAGGAAACGGTTCTTTTCAGCGGTTCGGATAGTATAAAAGGGGGTAACTGAAGGTGAACAAGAGGAAAGTAAAATATAGCAGCATATCGGGCTAAAGTGCGCGCTCCGCTTATAAAAAGAAAAAAAAACATTTGTGATTTTTGCGTGTGATAAAGTTTTAAAATTCCCTGTGCGCGAAGATCCAGAAAGGATCAGGTTAGTGCCGATAGCAATAATTTTTAAGTTTTGATAAGGCAAATTGCCTTCAATAAAAAAAAATCGGTTTCGGTCGATAATTTTTAAAGAAAAAGGACGACGCTGCATCCAACCATCAGGACAGGATTTCCTTGCTGCATAAGGAGGTGGAATATTTGTTTACCTGGTGAGTGTTTAAATTATGAAGATTTTTTATTATCATCTAGACTTTCGCGCCGTTTGGGGTTCACGCGACCTCAATTTTGACTTCGGTCACCAGCCTCTTCAATAAATCCGCAGGCACGGATTTTCCTGGGTGAAGATTTCCACTCAAGCAGTTTTTTTTGCGTAAACCCAAATTCTAAAAATTTAATATCTCTGCTTTTTTTTTTTGATTAAAATACTAAATTTTTGTGGATACTCATTTTATATTGCGAGTAGGTATGAGGGCAATATAATATGAATGTATGTGTGACATAAGGCGCGTGAACGCCAAATCGGTTTTTGGAGCCTTGATGAAAGAATTTAATTGGCGCTAATTGAGATTTAATTCTCGTAGTGGGAACCGGAGGTGGCCAGTGAAGCCTTTTTAAAGCGCCAGGGAATCACATTTTTTGCGAATCACACTTTTTGCGAATCACATTTTTTGCGAATCACACTTTTTGCGAATCAAATTTTTTGCGAATCAAATTTTTTGCGAATCACACTTTTTGCGAATCACATTTATTACGAATCAAAATTTTTACAAATCACGAATTTTTACGAAAACTACGAATTTCTACGAATTCGGTATCAAATTTTACAAATGCAACAATTCTTTTTGCAACTTCAACATCAAAATTGTTACGAGTATCAACCATTTTTATAAAATCAACACCGTTTTTGTACAAAGTCCATATTATTCCTACATATTCGACGTCATTTTATACAAACTCAGCGTCATTGCCTACAAATCCGATACAATTCGATCTCCGATCTATCAAAACCCTACAACATTTTTTTATCAAGCAAAAATCGTAATTGCATCTCATCACGATTTTGGTATTACCATTTCATCACCAACAAATCCTTTTATGTGCGTCTCGGAAAGCTGCGTCCAATTGGATTTGTTTATTCACCTAGCCATTTACCCTAACGTTGGAGCGACTTACCTCATTATAGCATTCAGCAAAAAAGTTCACCATAATGGAATGTGTACAAAAGCTTTTTATGGTAGATAGAAATTAACAAACGAGTCAGGGTAGTCTAAGAATTGTTTTTTTTTATCCCAAATTTTAAACTGTATGAAATATGAATTTTACATTGATGTGCATGGACATATATCCGAGTCACTATAAATCTTATTCGTTTTAGTCTTAAACGTAATGTTCAGAGTAGATCGAAAATTCTTTAAAATTGTAAGGTGTCTATCAGTCACAAGATATACCAAAACGATTTAGACTGTTTTTTTTGTCTTACCTTTTTTTTTGCAGGGGGTATGAACCCTGCACCAATATGCTCCCCAATCCCCACATAAAAGAGCTCTTTTAGGCAGGCATTAGGGGTGTTTTAAAACTACTTTTTTTATATAACTCCACTTGAGTAGATAAGAGTTTGGTGATTTTGGCGACAGAAAGGCCCAGAAATATATTTGAACATGTGTCATACAGTTTTTTTATACGGAATTCATGTGCGCATTTTGATTCTTTTTAGGTTGATAATATTTATAGGCCTGTTTACGCGTTCATAAATACTGTTTGTAATACGTTTATTTTTACTTTTATATGTTTGCATAAGGATATACATTTTTTTTTTTGCGAAGAAGGAACCCATATGTGTTAAATTAAAATTTACATATATGTATATACATAAATTAAGGTGTTTGAAGAAAAATATTATTGAATATAAACGAAGCTTGATTTTTTGTATAAGATTTTATTTCATTTCGTGTATAGATTTTAAGATTATGGTTATTAAAAATGCGTTATTGAAGTGAAAAGAGAAGTAATATGGCTGGCTAATTTCTTTTGGGGCGGGATGTAAGGATGGAATGATGAGGAGGTAAGTAGGAGTATGGAGCATGGCATTAGGGTGACCGCAGAGTAGGTTGCACGATGCGAGCGGTCCAAGGTTGGGTGGGATTCCTGTTGTGCGGTGGGTAAGTGAATCCGAAGAGGTGAACGGAAGTAAGTAAATATATGTATGCGTCCGGTTCCAAGATGGCGGGTTGAGAACCACGGCCTGCCAAATGTACTGAGCTAGCTAGGGCCACCATCTGGAACCAAAGCAACGTGTACGTGACAATCTATTGATATGCACAGTTATTAAGTTGCTTAGTATCCAAAATAAAGAATAAAATATCAACAAAGTTTTGTAAATCAGCAACTCAAATGTTTATAGGTTTCAGGCATACATGTTAAATTTCAATTAAAATTAGCAATTGATGCAATTGGTTTATATTCTCTAATTCATTAAACAATTAGAAAGGTTCACCTAATTCCCATTAGATAATTGAAATTTTTATTCTAATGGTAAATATAATTGCAATTAGTTCATTAGCAAAAAAAATTGGTTTACCTTTACAATTAGAAATCTAATTGACGTCTGCTAATGCAATTAAATATTCATGCAACTAATTGCAATTAGATTTTCCATTAGAATAAAAATTTCAGTTATCTAATGGGAATTAGGTGAACCTTTCTAATTGTTTAATGAATTAGAGAATTTCGCAAATGAAGGTTAATTAGCAATCATTAGTATTATCTAATCATTATTTAACATCTATGGTTTTAGGCATAAATATAGGCAAAATAAATTTTTTTCAAAAAATTATTGATATGAACGAATAAAGATGTAAATAAATATAAATAATTGATTCTAATTCGAGCTAATTGAATATCTAATTGCATTAGCATTAGATTTACCATTAAGAATAAAAATTTCAATTATATAATGGGAATTAGTTGAACTATTTCTAATTGTTTAATGAATTAGAGAATATAAACCAATTGCATCAATTGCTAATTCTAATTGGAATTTAACGTGTATAGTTTTAGGTATGCGAAAAACCAAAAACTATAAACCAATTTGTTTGATCAAAGAGGGTAAATTATGATAAAAGACGTCACTCGTTACTCGCAGCCATTTACTCGATGTTTTCTAAGTGGTAGTCGCTGGTTTTTTTGGGCCAGATGTGCATAAAATGTCTTCTATACTGTGGCGAATTTTGACATCACTAGGCTGTTAGGAAATAATCACGCAACAAAAAAAAACATGAAGGAAGCCACACTGGTGTACATGAATACATCAGTCATCATTTACACACATACATACAAGGCAACGAAGAGATATTTCACACACACACATGTGCTCATCAGCCGAAGTAGTTAGTCACACATGCACACGCTATGGGAGAGGCGTGGACTATAGATATACATGGTTATAGCTGGTAACTAACCACGCATGACCTGCAACTGTTTTCCAAACAACCAGATCTTAGGACAGGTATACGGACAAGGCAACAGACAGTATAAAAGCAGCGCAAGTTGAGTAACAACTAATTAGTTTGATTTAAACACGCTATCAGTTGCGAAGTATAATTGTACTACTCGCAAAGTAAGCTAGTAAAGACCATTTTGCAATACAGAATATTGGAGTGATTTATTGAACAGTTTAACGATTCGAACGTTAGCGGAAGGTTTCAAATAAGTAGAATTTCCCCTAAATTCGTTACGATGCATTTTCGTGGGGTATTTGTGTTTATTTTTCCAACTGTATTTAATTATTTAAGTAATTCCTTTTCCAAAAATCACAGTTGCACAAGGTGCCTACACCGCATGGATAATTGCGAGACAATTGAAAAATGTTCCTCTTAGAAAACATTCGGCATTAATTTTATGATTTCCAGCGAGTTACTCGCCACTCGTAGCAAACTGGTGGCTCTTATCATAATCTTATCATATCTTGTGAATGTGATTTTTGGGAAGAGAATTAATTAATTAATTAAATACAGTCGGAAAAATAAACACAAATACCCCACGAAAAGGTATACAGACATTTATGCACATCTCGCCCAAAAAAAAATCCTGCGATTACGCAACGTAACGAGTGACGTCTCTTATTATATTTATCCTCTTTGGTGGCACCATTGACCAACTACATTGATTTCCACATGGTTGGTTGAATCAACTGTTTTATATGGATATGGATATTGACAAGTTTTCCAGTCCCTTAAACAGTTTTCTAGAATTCGATCTGCTTAAAAATTACTAGTCCTCATTATATTTTGTTTTTGGAAAGTGTGTAAAAAATATAACTACATAAGAAGTTAAGCTGATAAAAAGGATCACGTGACGTGCATACCCTAATAGTTGAATAAGAGCCGTGTTTTTTAAACGGTTTTATTTAGCTTGAGTTGACAGGCAGGCCGCATGCACGGCCGCACGGCCGTTGTGAACGAATCTTGTAATTAAAATTTAAGTAACTTCCCGATAAGCTACAAGCTTGAAACTTGGAATATAGTTCAGAACCCGATGACAATGCAATAATAAGAAAAAAATCGCCGCTAGGTGGCGCATGGATCGAGATATTCGCAAAATTCGCATTTGTGGTCCGATTTGGCTCATATTTGGACCAAATAATACATGCAAGAATAGAAATCGACCTGTGAAAAAAATCGCCGCGAGGTGGCGCATGGATCGAGATATTCACAAAAACCGTATTTGTGGTCCGATGTAGCTCATATTTGGAACACATATTACATGCAAGAATAAAAAGCGACTTATGAAAAAAAATTGCCGCTAGGTGGCGCAAGGATCGAGATATTCACAAAAATCGTATTTGTGGTCCGACTTGGCTCATGCTTGGAACACATATTACATACAAGAATAGAAAGCGACCTATCAAAAAAAAATCGCCGCTAGGTGGCGCAAGGATCGAGATATTCACAAAAATCGTATTTGTGGTCCGATTTGATTTGGTCCATATTTGGAACACATAATACATACATGAATAGAAAGCGACCTATGATGCCCGATTTGGCTCATAAGTATTTGGAACAAATATTGCATACAGTCCAGTAGAAGTGACATCAAAATATTTTGGAGTTGGAGGAGGGACAAGCATACGTGGCGCAGAGTCGAGTAAAGTCTTTGGAAGGATTATGTATTGAGGACTTAGGTTGTAACAAATTGTCAGGAAAGAGTCCTTGTAATAATGAGTCACTAAATGAACTAAATATAATGAGAAATAATAGGCAATTAAATAAAGACTAAAAACTTGAAAATAAAGTAATTAAAAAACAAGTAAGGAAGATTAAGTTCAGATGTAACCGAACATTACATACTCAGTTGAGAGCTATGGTGGCAACATTAGGAAAAACAACCATGTAGGAAAATGAACCGAGGGTAATCCTGGAATGTGTTTGTATGACATGTGTATCAAATGAAAGGCATTAAAGAGTATTTTATGAGGGAGTTGGCCATAGTTCTATAGGTGGACGCCATTTAGGGATATAGCCATAAACGTGGATCAGGGTTGACTCTAGAATGCGTTTGTACGATATGGGTATCAAATGAAAGGTGTTAATGAGTATTTTAAAAGGGAGTAATCCTTAGTTCCATAGGTGGACGCCGTTTCGAGATATCGCCACAAAGGTGGAACAGAGGTGACCCTAGAATTTGTTTGTACAATATGGGCATCAAACGAATGGTGTTAATGAGTATTTTAAAAGGGAATGGGCCTTAGTTCTATAGGTGGATGCCGTTTCTAAATATCGATTTGTACGATATGGGTATCAAATTAAAGGTATTAATGAGGGTTTTAAAAGGCAGTGGTGGTTGTTGTTTAGGTGGTCGCCTTTTCGAGATATCGCCATAAAGGTGGACCAGGGGTGACTCTAGAATGCGTTTGTACGATATGGGTATCAAATGAAAGGTGTTAATTAGTATTTTAAAAGGGAATAATCCTTAGTTCCATAGGTGGACGCCGTTTCGATATATCGCCATAAAGGTGGGCCAGGGGTGACTCTAGAATTCGTTTGTGCAATATGGGTATCAAAAGAAAGTAGTTAATGAGTATTTTAAAAGGGAGTGGGCCTTAGTTCTATAGGTGGACGCCGTTTTGAAATATCGCCATAAAGGTGGACCAGGGGTGACTCTAGAATGTGTTTGTACGATATGGGTATCAAATTAAAGGTGTTAATGAGTATTTTAAAAGGGAGTAATCCTTAGTTCCATAGGTGGACGCCGTTTCGAGATATCGCCATAAAGGTGGACCAGGGGTGACTCTAGAATGCGTTTGTACGATATGGGTATCAAATGAAAGGTGTTAATGAGTATTTTTAAAAGGGAGTGGGCCTTCGTTCTATAGGTGTTCGCCTTTTCGAGATATAGCCATAAAGGTGGACCAGGGGTGACTTTAGAATATGTTTGTACGATATGGGTATCAAATGAAAGGTGTTAATGAGTATTTTAAAAGGGAGTGGGCCTTACTTCTATAGGTGGACGCCGTTTTGAAATATCGCCATAAAGGTGGACTAGGGGTGACTCTAGAATGTGTTTGTACGATATGGGTATCAAATTAAAGGTATTAATGAGGGTTTTAAAAGGGAGTGGTGGTTGTCGTATAGGTGGTCGCATTTTCGAAATATCGCCATAAAGGTGGACCAGGGCTGACTCTAGAATTTGTTTGTACAATATGGGTATCAAAAGAAAGGTGTTAATGAGTATTTTAAAAGGGAGTAATCCTTAGTTCCATAGGTGGACGCCGTTTCGAGATATCGCCATAAAGGTGGGCCAGGGGTGACTCTAGAATTCGTTTGTGCAATATGGGTATCAAACGAAAGTAGTTAATGAGTATTTTAAAAGGGAGTGGTGGTAGTTGTATATGTGAAGGCGTTTTCCAGATATCGACCAAAATGTGGACCAGGGTGGCCCAGAACTTCATCTGTTGGATACCGCTAATTTATTTATATATGTAATACCTGCCAAGATTTTAAGGGTTTTTTATTTCGCCCTGCAGAAATTTCTCATTTTCTTCTACTTAATATGGTAGGAGTCACAACCATTTTATAAAGTTTTTTCTAAAGTTATATTTCGCTTCAATAAAACAATCCAATTAACTTACCATGTTTCATCCCTTTTTCGTATTTGGTATAGAATTATGGAATTTTTTTCATTTTGCGTAATTTTCGATATCGAAAAAGTGGGCGTGGTCATAGGCGCATTTCGTTCATTTTTCATACCAAGATAAAGTGAGTTCAAATAAGCACGTGAACTAAGTTCATTAAAGATATGTCGATTTTTGCTCAAGTTATCGTATTAACGGCCATGCGGAAGGACAGACGGACGACTGTGTATAAAAACTGGGCGTGGGATCAACCGATTTCGCCCATTTTCACAGAAAAGAGTTAACGTCATAAAATCTATGCCCCTACCAAATTTCAAAAGGATTGGTTAATTTTTGTTCGACTTATGGCGTTAAAAGTATCCTAGACAAATTAAATGAAAAAGGGCGGAGCCACGCCCATTTTGAAATTTTCTCTTGTTTTTGTATTTTGTTGCACTATATCATTACTGGAGTTGAATGTTGACATAATTTACTTATATACTGTAAAGATATTAAATTTTGGCGTGGTCCTCCTCCGATTTTGCTAATTTTTATTAAGCGTACATATAGTAATAGGAGTAACGCTCCTGCCAAATTTCATCATGATATCTTCAACGACTGCCAAATTAAAGCTTGCAAAAATTTTAAATTACCTTCTTTTAAAAGTGGGCGGTGCCACGCCCATTGTCCAAAATTTTACTAATTTTCTATTCTGCGTCATAAGTTCAACTCATTTACCAAGTTTCGTCGCTTTATCTGTCTTTTGTAATGAATTATCGCAATTTTTCGGTTTTTCGAAATTTTCGATATCGAAAAAGTGGGCGTGGTTATAGTCCGATATCGTTCATTTTAAATAGCGATCTGAGATGAGTGCTCAGGAACCTACATACCAAATTTCATCAAGATACCTCAAAATTTACTCAAGTTATCGTGTTAACGGACGGACGGACGGACGGACGGACATGGCTCAATCAAATTTTTTTTCGATCCTGATTATTTTGATATATGGAAGTCTATATCTATCTCGATTCCTTTATATATGTACAACCAACCGTTATCCAATCAAACTTAATATACTCTGTGAGCTCTGCTCAACTGAGTATAAAAATTGTAACTTAAACGGCTTTATTGAAAACAATACTTACATGAAATAATAATAATACGAAAAGCTAGAAAAAAATTAGGTAGGTCCTAGGTACTAGTCATGACACTCCTTATCAATCTAGGGCGTTGATCAGACAATTAAATAAAAGCGTTGGACGCGTCATATTTCTATTGATAGTCATAAGTAAAACCAACTGAACCTTAATCAGGTTATACTACGCCTCACATTTTTAGAAATTTCACGCGCCCAACGCTTTTATTTAATTGTCTGATCAATGCCCTAGATTTATAAGGAGTGTGATGACTAGTACCTAGGACCTACCTAATTATTTTCTAGCTTTTCGTATTATTATTATTTCATGTAAGTATTGTTTTCAATAAAACCGTTTAACTTAAAAAAATGTTTTTTTAATTATTTTATTCTTACACGCGTATACGTTTACGTTTGCGCGTAAAAAAGACGCTTATCCTAGCTTAGGTAATGCTTAGGAGACCAATCTAGCGGCAGTGGTTAAACAACTAGCTACAGCACAGGGTGTACCGAAAAGCGGAGGCACAACCCTCTGTTGTATGTCTGTGTGTAACATATAGCTGAATCAGTTGCGATGAGTTGTGGACACGCACCATTTTAAGAGGTGATACATAGAATTAGTGTAAAGGTGCAGTAATTTCAGAGGTGTATTTAAAATTTGACGCTTAGCAGTCCATATAAAGTTTAAGCGTAAACGTCTATAGATGGAAAAAAAACACAGTTAATGTTTACGCAGTTACTCGAACAGCAAAAACTATTGACTCGAACTTTTTTCTGAAAATCGAAACAAGCCTATTTGGTTTTTTTTTTTTAACATTCCGATTTTGTTCTTATTTGTATTATAAGGACAGCCATATATGTAGTTGGGCATGCCTCTTAGCTATTAAAGAGTCAAGCGTAACTCGTTGGGTGTCCCCATACCCTGAGCAAAGATATTTACTACGAAAACCCGGCTACGAATTTTAGCATTGAACATTTTTAAATCCTGTTACTACCAGAAGATAACTGAAGCAAACTGACTACTAACATCCCAGGACTTAATAATCATACCTCGTTTGTGCATTTAAAGTGTTTAAATCAATCAGTTAAGTCTGCTTGTTTAATAAATCATGCATTACTTGCGTTATCCCCTTGTTAGTTTGAAAATAAAACAATATCGATGCGAATTAACCTCTAAGCGGTTCAAGGTAGACGTTCTCTTATACTTACTAGAAGGGATAGCATAAACTTTTCCCTACAAAATAGTGGACCTTACAATTGTTAGCGGCTATGTATAGCTTAGTTCCTTAGAAGAAATATGTCACATTTCATGTAAATGGTCAAAGCCGGATGGTTGAACTGATTTCAGCTTTATCTGTATGTTGTTTGAACTGGGTAATGTTTTTTTGTTTACTTTATGCAATTATCGAGGTATGAACTTTTGGCATCTGAGTCAAACAATCTACCCACTATACCATCGCCATTCGCTTGTGGACTTATATGTAGTTTATTTGTATGTACATATGTTCATTACAAGCATCCTCTGTTGAAAATCGTTTTTTTTTTTGTCGTTATTTAGTATTTATATTATTTGTTCATTATTTTAATGGTGTAAATACCATGACTGTATTGTGACGAATATTACAATCTCTAAGGTTATTAAATAAAGGCACAAGAACAGAAACATTAAGCAAGCTACATAAACAAATCAATCATCATTTACACATGTACATACAAGGCAACGAAGAGATAACTCACATACAGATGTAGTCATCGGTGGAAGTAGTACTCACATATACAGGCGCATATGGCTATGCGAGAGACTATAAACGTGTATCTGTAGTTTACGTTACGAACGTTAGCAGAGGTTGGAAATAAGCGGAATTTCACTAAATTCGTTACAGTATTAATAAACACACGACTACTATGTGCCAGTAAAAAAAGCCCAATGAAAGTGCGCTTAGGAAAAATAAATCTTTTGAGAGATTCCTCTAGAGTTTACACAATAATGATATTAGCCGTGTTTTTTTACGCGCGTATACGTTTCGTTTACGCGTGAGAAAAACGCCTACCCTGCAAAAATTGTTGGATTACGTGTTCCATTTTCTTCATGTTGGAGTACTCTAACAATACTCCTTTGCAATGCGTTTACGGACCACCATCAGCCGATCATTGCTCGTTTTTTAACGACAGTGATCACGACACGATGACGATCGAACAGAGTTGCCAAAAGTAAAATATTGCATGCAAATAACTAATAATAAAATTTTACTTTGGCAACTCTGATAAAATGCAACAGCCCTGCAAAAATTGTTGGATTACGTGTTCCATTTTTTTCATGTTGGAGTACTCTAACAATACTCCTTTGCAATGCGTTTGCAGACCACCATCAGCCGATCGAACAGAGTTTCCAAAAGTAAAATATTGCATACAAATAACTGATAATAAAATTTACTATGGTAACTCTGATAAAATGCAATCGCGCAACTGGTTTTATGTATACATACTATAGAGAAATATTCCATTTGAAAACCAAATCGGTTTAATTCCCATTTTGCACGGTTAATATTAAACATATATACGACATTTAATTCAAAAATATATTACTATAACATAATATTTACATATATCTACCAAATAAAATACAAATACATACTACCTACACCCGAAGACAGACATACATATAGTTAAAAAGCCAACCACCAAAATTGCAGATATTTAAAGCTCGCGTAGTAGTACTTTGGCATATGATCCTCTGTGGGTGCTCCATGGAGTACTACAGTGAAAGTACTTTGGAAAGTACTCTCACGTATGTACTCTATGGAATACTCACAAACAAAGCGAGAGTGGGATCACCTACTCCTCTCCTAGGACATCGCAATGTTAATTGGAGCACATTTTTTGTATGAATACAGATTAGTTTTGGAACACTCCTATACTCCTAAAGGAGTATTCCTTATATAATTTATGGAGTACTCGCGTTTTTTGAAGGGAGTGCACTGGTTTTATGTATACATACATATTATATTAGTTTCTTTATTCACGTATGCGTATGCGTATTATATTAGTTTCTTTATTCACGCAAATGCTAAATAACATAAGAATATTCGTAGTATAAAATATAAAAGTTGTATTGCCCCTCTTCATTTACTTTCATTTTAAATTAAATTCACTTCGATAATTCTTTCCGACACAATTCCTCTTTAGTACTTTGGCATATGATCCTCTGTGGGTGCTCCATGGAGTACTACAGTGAAAGTACTTTGGAAAGTATTCTCACGTATGTACTCTATGGAATACTCACAAACAAAGCGAGAGAGTCCTCTCCTAGGACATCCCAATGTTAATTGGAGCACATTTTTTGTATGAATACAGATTAGATTTGGAGCAGTCCTATACTCCCAAAGGAGTATTCCTTACATTATTTATTTTTTTTTTTATTTTTTATTTATAGAGTACTCGCGTTTTTTGAAGGGTATCCTCGCTTAGATAATGCTTAGGAGACCCATCTAGCGGCAGTGGTTAAATAACTACCATAACAGCACAGGGTGTACCGAAAAGCGGAGACACAACCCTTTGATGGCCATAGGGTATAACATATAGCTGAATCAGTTGCGATGAATTGTGGACACTTATAGAATACATAGAATTAGTGTAGAGGGTGAAACAAAAACACATATTTCAGTTACATCTGAGTATAATGCGTATTGAATTTTAGTAGGACAAATTTTATGCGCAGCAATTTCAGAGGTGTATTTAAAGTTTGTCGCTTAGCAGTCCATATAAAGTTTAAGCGTAAACGTATATTGAAGTAAAAAAACACAGCTATTGCGACGAATATTAGTAACACTAAGTGATACTCACATCACTAATCTGATACAACGTAAATAAAGCCACAACAACAATAAACCAAGCTGCCACACTTGTATGTACGTAAACAATTTAATGATCATGTACACACATACATACAAGCAGCAGAGAGATACTCACAAACGTATGTCATCATCAGCTACTACTTCGCTCACATATACACACGCATATGGTTACACACTACAAATGCACGCGCGTATGGCTGGTGACTAGGTAGAAGATTCTAGAAGAAGAAACGTCTAGACATTTGGGACGAGAGTATAAAAGCAGCAGAAGCTGAGTAGTCCGTAATCAGTTTGATTTAAGCACGCTATGGGTTGCGAAGACAACAAAATTGGTGGAGAGAAATGAAACACCGCAGACAATGGCGAACACAGACTTGAACATGATATTAGCTCTAATATCTGCACAAACGTCGACTGTAACATCCAAGATGGAAACTCAACTGGAAGAACAGAAAACATATATGGCATCCCAACTGGAATCGCAGGAGACACGCATAACATCGAAGATTGAAGCACAAGAAACGCGTATTTCAGAAATGTTGGCACAAATAACATCCAGGATTGAAACACAGGAGGCACGTATATCCGAAATTTCGGGACAAATTTCAGCACTGGTATCATCGCAGATCTCTGCACAACTGGAAGCCCGTATGGACGAAAAACTAATGCAGTTTGAAAACAAAATCGAGGCTGAGGTCGATGATTTAAAAGGTCGTATACAGGAGCTGCAACTAAAACGCCCAGTTGTTTCAGCAAGCAATACGAAGGTAAAAACTCCAACTTTTGACGGCTCTGTTCGTTTCCAGGTGTTTAAGATTCAGTTTGAGAAGACCGCAGCAGTGAACAACTGGAGTGCTGAAGATAAAGTTGCTGCACCATTCGTGGTATTGAAAGGATCTGCTGCTGAAATCCTTCAGACTATTCCCGAGGGAGAACGGAACAACTACGAAATATTGATGAGCGCTCTAGAGAGGCGATACGGAAGCGAACACAGAAAGCAGATGTACCAAATAGAGTTGCAAAACCGCTACCAAAAAGCATTAAAAGGAACGCAGCAGATAAGCGAGGGTGCCGTCAAATGCTTTAAATGTGAAAAGCCAGCACATTGCACGTTATTGCAGTACCAACCCTAACAGTTCCAACTTGGCTGGTCGTAAACGCAAAGCTGGAGGAGATATGCAAGAGCGAGTCAGATGTACCTTGCCCCAGCTATTGGATGTCCTGTGATATCTGTCTCGCATATTGGAAGAATTCGAGCAGTCTTACCGTCAGAGGAAATGTGGATGGCAAGGAGCGTTTACTGACTGTAGATACGGGCGCATCTCATTCCTTAATCCGATCTGATTTGGTCAACAGGAGAGTAAAGCCATTACATGGAGCAAGGTTGCGTACGGTCACTGGCGAGTATAACCAAGTCCAAGGAGAAGTGGTACGAGAGGTCTTAATTGGAAAGGTCACGATTCTACACAAATTCCTTGTGGAAGAGATTGTTGATAAAGTCATATTGGGAGTGGACTTCTTAGTTGACCATAACATCAGGATCGATATGCAGAGAAGGATTGTGCGTTATAAGAACCAGGATATGCCACTTAACTTCAGTTTGGAGTAATGGTTCAGCAGTAAGAGAGTGCTGGTGGAGGAGATTGAACAGAGACCACAAAAGTCAAAGAAAGTAAATCGGGCAAAGGTTGATGGAATGAATGGGCCAAACATATCAAAACACAAGGTACCCGCGAGAAAAACACTGGCATTGACAAACCCTAATGGATGCACTAAAACAAACGACAGAAAGAATGAAAAGGTGGTTTCAAGCCAGGGGCACTACTGCTGTGAAACGTCGGAACGATACTGATTATGCGAAGCCAATCCGTCAAGCGCAAGCTCTATGAAGTAGTTCATTGGCCAAACAACAGTCTGAGGGAACGGTCCAGGATAATGAGTAGTAGGATGAAACACAGGTACGACAAGAACAATAATTCGGAAGGTTTCTTGGAGGGATATTTGGTACTGCTATACAACCCTCACCGGCGGAAAGGTTTTCCATCCAAATTTGGTGCAGTTGGGGAGGCCCGTGCAGAGTTGTGAAGAGGATCAGTGATGCCATTTACCGCATACAAACAATTGGGAAACCACGAAATAGAAGGGTGGTTCATTTGGAGAGGCTAGCAGCGGTTATATCGAGAGATTTATCTGATCGGGACGATCAGACTTAGGTGGAGGGCAGTGTGACGAATATTAGTAACACTAAGTGATACTCACATCACAAATCTGATACTATGTAAATAAAGCCACAACAACAATAAAGCAAGCTGCCACACCTGTATGTACGTAAACAATTTAATCATCATGTACACACTAACATACAAGCAGCAGAGAAATACTCTCAAACGCATGTCATCATCAACCATACACACCCATATGGTTACACACTACAAATGCACACGCGTATGTCTGGTGACCAGGTAGAGGATTCTAGAAGAAGAAACGTCTAGACATTTGGGCAGAGAGTATAAAAGCAGCAGAAGCTGAGTAGTACGAAATCAGTTTGATTTAAGCACGCTATTGGTTGCGAAGTATAAGTGTTATTGTGAAGTACTATCAAAGTAGTCTAATAAAGACCATTTTGCATTATTGAATATTGGAGTTACTTATTCAACAATTTAGCGATACGAACATTTTTAATTTTCAACTAAAATGTTTTTCAAGGAGTTTCATTCCATTTCGGTTATGAACAGTTCAATCATCATCATTAGTTGGCGCTTAATCGCCTAAGCTATTTTGGTCGTTTCGTAGCAATTCAAGCCAGCTATCTCTGTTTCGCAATAGCTGATGCCAGTTGGGAGCACCAAGGTCGGTTAAGTCTTCCTCTACCCCCTCTCTCAATTCAGTGGATGTCTGCCCCTCATACGGCTCACCATTATCCAGCGGTCGGCATTACGGCCAGGACCGTACATCTTCCGAAGAACTATACTCTCAAGATATCCTAGATCCATCTTATTTTCTCTCGACAGCGTCCATAATTCCGAACTATACATCAGGACAGGTATGATGAGCGACTTCTGGAGCGTGGTTTTTGTTCGTCGAGAGAGCGCTTAACATTTCAATTGCCTACTCAGTTCAAAGTAGCACTTGCTGGCAAGAGTTATTATCCGTTTGACATTGTTTTCGCTGTTAATGTTGGTTCCCAGATAGACGAAGTACTTCACAGTCTCACATATGCATATATCCGTCGACAGTTGCATAGTTCGTCTGGTCCTCATTTACCGCAATACCCACTGTCCAAAGTCCTTTGAATAATCCGGATGTAATCCGGAGTAATTGATTGTCTCCGATTTAAGAATATATGTAGGTCGTTGTTCGCAATACAAAAGCTTTATACGTCTCCGTCCACGTCAGTGTGTTGACTCTATACACTTAAAAACCCTGCAACTGCGGCCGCCGTGGTGTGGTGGTAGCGTGCTCCGCCTACCACACCGAAGATGCTGGGTCCAGGATATAATAGTAGGAAACAATTATATAAAGTTATTGGGGTTGGTCTTAAATAAGGTGCAGGTGTCATCTCTCTATACGGGCAGTTTAAAATAATAATCATCCATTAAACATTATTACTACTTTCGTTGCAGGCGATGATCCCTTCATGCTTTGGGTGTTTGGTAGCACCATATTCTCAATGATCGTCTACTGGTTTGTTGGCGGTATTTACACTTTTATGGATTTAACAAACCGTCCAGAATTTTTGCGTAAATATAAAATCCAGCCGGGAACCAATGAACCCGTAGAAATCGAACGTTTATTAAAGGTAAATGTGTGGTTAAATTCTTGTATTAAGAGGAGTGTTATTGATGTTGATGGTCCTTTGTCGGATATAGATCCGGTGACAAGTACAATTAAGGTACTATCCCCACCATCTCGGTAAAGATTTGTTATGGCCATTTTGAACCTTTTAGGCCATTCTGTTCAGGCTCTAGTTCCATGAAGAACTTGAGATCGCTAGAAACTCGCCTGCTTGGGTTGCGGAAGCTGTGAAGCCATAAAGATTAGAATTGCGCTTATGAACTTCTTGAATCCCAGATAAAATAAAATGAGGAGTGTGTTGAAGGGGCCATTCCTTCTATCGAGATTAATGTTAAACAAATGATATATGACGGTTGAATCTATATACAGAGTGTTTTTGCAGTTATTTACTACTGCAACAACATTTGATTCTGATAAATGTACCATAAACATGAAAGAATGAGATAGTGCAGAGGCCACACCATCCTAGTTAATAGAAGAGAAAGAGGTAAAGCCTCTGCTGTGCTGGAAAGGATCAGTAGAAGAGGATTTGCTCCCCATTGGCCAGTTATAGAAAAAAGAGGGTGACTGGCGAACTTTTATGAACTGAGCTATCGTAGACAGTTACTAAGCAGGCAAGGAAGAAACATAATCCTGGCCGGGGATTTCAGCTGCGCTAGCTCCCCAGGTTAGATAGTTTTGAGGCAAAAAAAAAAATCGCTTAAACTGAGCTACACATAACCAGCTCTTAACTCCTTTTAAAATTAACTAGGATTCTCAAAAACGCCAGTCGGTGTTGCTGGACGCAGCCTAGTCTGCGTCTGGGCATGGGCTATTCTTATATACTGTTGTTTCATCCCCAGCAGAACAGATTATTAATATCGCATGAATGCTTCCCTGCAAAAACTGTTGGATTACGTGTTCCTTTTTCTTCATGTTGGAGTACTCTAACAATACTCCTTTGCAATGCGTTTGCGGACCACCATCAGCCGATCATTGCTCGTTTTTAACGATCGTGATCACGACACGATGACGATCGAACAGAGTTGCCAAAAGTAAAATATTGCATGCAAATAACTGATAATAAAATTTTACCATGGCAACTCTGATAAAATGCAACCGCGCACTGGTTTTATGTACACATACTATAGTATGTATAGAGAATATTAGTTTCTTTATTCACGCAAATGCTAAATAACATAAGAATATTCGTAGTATAAAATATAAAAGTTGTATTACCCCTCTTCATTTACTATCATTTTAAATTCAATTCACTTCGATAATTCTTTCCAACACAATGCCTCTTTATTACTTTGGCATATGATCCTCTGTGGGTGCTCCATGGAGTACTACAGTGAAAGTACTTTGGAAAGTACTCTCACGTATGTACTCTATGGAATACTCACAAACAAAGCGAGAGTGGGATGACCTACTCCTCTCCTATGACATCGCAATGTTAATTGGAGCACATTTTTTGTATGAATACAGATTAGTTTTGGAACACTCCTATACTCCTAAAGGAGTATACCTTACACTATTTATGGAGTACTCGCGTTTTTTGAAGGGTTCTCATACTATATGGTGGGAGTTCGTCCCGTGAACTTGTTTACGGATGGGTCGAAACTGTGAAAGCTGTTTGATGGTGGGTTGCAGTCTGTCAAAAACTCAAAGATAAATTTAGGTTGCCGGCTTAAGCTGGAGTCATTGGTGCCGTTTGTCGTATCGCTGTAGTCGTATCCCTAACGTAATCAGCTGTTTATCGTTACGACGGTAAACCAAACCCCAATTGGTTGGCTACGATACGGTTACGACCTTAGCGGCACCAATAATCGATTGCATTGATTCTCATAAGGTTGGTCGAATCAGCTGTTAAAAGGTTACCGATACGGTTACCGATAAAGCACCAATGTCTCCAGCTTTATGTGATGGATGTGTCACTATCCAGAGATCGTACAGTAAGGAAATTCAATATTTATTTTAAGCTCTTAGCTCCAGTCGAGCGATTTTTAATTTTTGTTGAACTTTGGAAAATGTGTAAAAAAGATTCTCTGTGTGGCTCTCCTCCGAAGTCCTAATAGAAATTCATAGGCCGGTATTCATAGTCGCTGACTAAAATACTCTTTAGTTAAAATCTTGCCTAAATTAAAAACGGGATTTAAAATGTTGGTCTGTCATAGACATTTAAACACAGTTTTCAGCTAAAATAAGCATGGCCAGGGTATCCGCATGAAAAAAAGGTATTGATTAGCGCTATGAAAAAATTTTTTAGAAATTTTAAAAGTTGACCCTGTTCCTTACAACCGTGGTTACTTGACTCCACGTATAAAAAATGGTAATTTTTTACTTGACAAAAACTCTTACAATAGCACAAAAATTATCAAGGGAGTACCTGAAAACGCGTTTTGATCATAATTCGGTGGCGGATAATTATCATTCAATTCTATTTAAAAGTTATTAGCAAACGTTTTGTAAAAATTCGCTGTTTTTTATCAGCCGTCAATTTAAAATTGAGTGCACAATCTTTCAATTGAACATGAACATACTTATTGAAAGAAAATTTACTTAATTTCGTTCTTAAAAAATTATTAAAATCTCGCAACATAAATAAAGCAAAGGAAGCAACAAGTCAATCCACTATAGTTTGTAAGAATGTTGTAAAGAAAAGTTGTTTTCATTAAGACAGATGTGACGGCCAAAATGATGCAAACCTTAAATGTTAGGTGGCCCTAACCGTTGAAGCCGTTTAATTCAATAAACCCGAAACCGAGGGATATCTCTAACCTCGATACTAATAAGTATGCAGGACTTTCAATGATAATCAGGTTAAATCAAATTTAGGTTTGTATTAGCAAAGTCAGCCTAAATAAAGGGAGCTTAGATTAGTTTTCCATAGGAAAGAATTGACCTAGCATGTTCAGGCATTGTACATGGACCTGCAAAGTGTAATTCCCTTTTACATTAGAAAATCATTGAACTCAAGTCGATCATGACATAGACTAAGAGGGTGATAAAGGGGCAGCGCCCGTACCAAGCAGTTCTTAAAATTAATAATTCTTGTTGTATTCCGTGTTTTATTTCACGCTTTCTTTGAAGAGGAATTGGCAAATGTAAAGGGGAATAGAAGACAAAAAAGGAAATGCCAGCAGAATTGATTTATGTAATGTCATTCAATAATTAGAAGTCGGAAATAAGAATTTGTTCTTTTCTTAGTAGATATTCACAAAAACCGAATAATTACCCTCATACGGCTGCGAAACTGGTGAAAATTGTACAACAATATCACCAAAATTACATCAACAACATGGAAGTCTCAAACTTTTTTTTGCAAAAATATCTTTACAGTCATTTGACACCTCTCTCGAAATTTTGTGACATGTATTAAAAATCGACGCCTGTGGTAAATAATTCCTTCCATTGAATATTTATTTCTAAATTTAATGCCAAAATCAGTATAGGATGCTACTTTTTCCTCAAAAGATACTAAAATGTCAAAACTCACAAATCTCTTTGAATGCGGAATAGTCTTAATTAAAGATTTCCCATATGTGGAGCCAAGTAACCACCGCACATTTTAAGATTGTGTAATTTTCGTCACAAACATATTAATACGTATTCTAGGTATCATAAATTAACTCCTGACGTATATTTGCTTGTCGGGGAAGCCTTTTTTCACTTCCATTTAAGTTCATGGCATTTAAATAGCAAATTGTTTAATTTCTCGCAAATGTTGACAGCAGACGCAACTTAAAACCTATTTTAAAAAATTTAAAATACTTTTTTAGAGATAAAATAGTGTTTAAGTGGACTATAACAGACTTAAAATGATATTTAATTTAGAACCATGTTTCAACCAATAAAACTCTATTTTATTTTGACTATGTTTACGGGCCATAATATTTTAAGCTGCGGTCATTGGTGCCGTTTGCCGTATCGCTATAGTCGTATCCCTAACGTAATAGCTGTTTATCGTTATGACGGTAAACGAAAAACCAATTGGTTGGCTACGACCTTAGCGGCACCAATAATCCATTGCATTGATTCGCATAAGGTTGGTCGAATCAGCTGTTATAAGGTTAGCGTTACGGTTACCGATAAAGCGCCAATGTGTGCAGCTTTATCCCCACTCTCCTTATACGGTACTAGTATGTAGTAACTCCACCTAAACTATCCACCGTCACAAATGGATTCATATGTTCAATGACCTATTATAATAATATTATAATAATTATTTATGCATAATTTCATTCAATGTGTCACATGTTTAATAAGTTCCTTTTTTCGTATTTCCTAGGTTATTTGGCGCGTTATTAGCAATCAACTGTTTATAGGCATCCCATTCGCTTTTCTTAGCTATAAGCTAATGACTTTGCGTGGCCTCAGTTCAATACACGAATTGCCCACATTTCATTGGGTCTGTGTTGAACTCACGGTATGCATTCTGATGGAGGAACTTGGTTTTTACTATTCACATCGTTTATTGCATAAAAAACATATTTATAAATTTATACATAAACAACATCACGAGTGGACAGCACCAATAGCGGTAACTGCAATTTATTGCCATCCCATCGAGCATATATTCAGCAATTTATTGCCACCGTTCTTGGGTGTATTCCTAATGAATACCCATGTAGCTACAGCTTGGATGTGGTTTGCTCTCGCTATTCTATCAACATTGAATGCTCATTCCGGCTATCACTTGCCTTTCTTTCCCAGCCCTGAGGCGCATGATTTCCATCATTTAAAGTAAGAAGGAGACACGAATATTTCAGGTGAAAAACTCGAGTTTTACCGTTTTTTTTTCTTTGAATTTAGATTTAATAACTGTTTTGGTGTATTGGGCGTTTTGGATCGTCTTCACGGCACTGATTTATTATTTCGTGCTACCAAATCTTATACGCGCCATATCATGATGTTGAGTTTTGTGCCGCCACGTGATGCCTTTCCCGATTCGTCAACTAAGTAAATTTTGTATGGTCTAATTTGTTATCAGTACATTGAGTAAGTGATTGAAATTGTTTTGCAATACTTATAGATTTAAGTTGGAATTTATAATTCACACCAATTCTAAATATTCTCGCGGAATTTTGTTCTCGCGGATTTTTTTATTCCCGCGGAAAAATTCCTCCAATTCTGTTCTCCTAGGGAGAACAATAATTGGGGAATAGGAATTTCGAATTTTCGAAGTCAGCTGTTTTGTCAATTGAAACTTCGTTGCACATTTCTTATTTTGTTTAAAAAATTCAAAAGTTTAATTATTGTTGCAAATTTGTTGGAAATTAAGAAATAAAATATAAACATTGCACAGTATTTATTGCATTTCATGTGGTATTCACTGAAATGAGTAATGAATTGGTGCCACAGCAACATCAACAGCGGAACATAAGAAGAAGACGGCCGCATAACACAAATCTGCCGGAGTTGCCTGCTTTCATTCAGCAAAGCAATTTTCTGGCGGCCAAGTTGAGTTGAATTCGTCCTTCATCATATGCCAAAATCTATTTAAGCCTTATTAAAAAATCCTTGCGCAATTTCTGGATGGCTGCATCAAATTTGTATACTAAGAGCTCTACCGTTGCTTATGATATACTTTTCAACTTAAAATAAAGAATATTGTGGTTGTAGTTGTTGTTGTATTAGAAGTGATAATATTTTGGTAGAATATAAATACATCTTTTAGCACAAATTTGTACAAATAAGTGTTCTTTCTTAAAATAACCAATTTCCTTTAACTATTTTGTTGCATTCCCTTTAATTTAACAAGTGAAAAAACCCCTATGAAATGGCAGAGAAATCTCCCTCTCCCTCACATTCATAATACCTACTTTTCTCCCATAACCGGTTTCCGCTTTTTCGAACATTGTTCAGAATAGGAGGAAAGGGAGAAGTGAAAAAACCCACAAGGAATTTTTATTTAGAATACGAGGAATGGGAGAAGGGAGAAAACTCGCACGGAATTTTCGTTTAGAATTGGGCTGATTATGTATATGTGATATGAATATATGTATGTATGTACGTTAAAATGTAAAGCTAGGATATTTAATAATAATCCGATATTCTTGTTGTTTGCTTATCTACCAATGTATGTATGTACATTAGAGCGGGTCAAATTTTTTTCCATGAGAAGTATAGCAAAATCGTTGTTGTTGTTGTTGTAGCAGTGCTTCGCCCCACCTAACAGCTGCGACCGATCACAAATTGTCATCAATATCCTCTAACGGTAGTCCAAGGAAACTTGCTGTTTCAACAGGGGTGGACCATAAGGAAAGGGGTGTTAGAGGCGTTGGTTCCACATTACAATTAAAGAGATGGTTGGTGTCATGTGGGGGGCACATTGCAAGCGGGACATACATTTTGTATGTCGGGGTTGATTCTGGATAGGTAAGAGTTTAACCTGTTACAGTATCCAGAACGAAGTTGAGCAAGAGTGACACGCGTTTCCCTGGGGAGTATGCGTTCCTCTTCCGCGAGTTTTGGATACTTTTCTTTGAGTACTGGATTCACCGGGCAATTATCGGCATAAAGGTCCGACGCCTGTTTGTGGAGTTCACCGAGGACCTGCTTGTGTTTTTTCGCTTCATATGGCTGGGTTCTCAGGTGCCGTATTTCCTCAAAATGCTTACGGAGATGATTCCTTGAGCCCCTAGGCGGTGCTGGTTCACCAATCAGATGTCTGTTGGGATGCTCAGGTTTCTGGGTATTCAACAGGAACTGTTTGGTCAGCATCTCATTTCTCTCCCTGATGGGGAGTATTCTCGCCTCATTATGCAGATGGTGTTATGCCCCCAGAAGACAGCCCGTGGCAATTCTGAGAGCAGTATTTTGGCAGGCCTGTAGCTTCTTCCACTGGGTAATTTTTAGGCTTGGCGACCATATGGGTGACGCGTAGCACGTAATCGGCTGACTAATTGCTTTGTATGTAGTCATGAGCGTTTCTTTATCTTTTCCCCAGGTACTGCCAGCGAGGGATTTGAGGATTTTTTCACGGCTCTGAATTCTCGGAACAATTGCGGCTGCGTGCTCACCAAAATGTAGATCCTGATCAAACGTCACACCCAAGATTTTGGGGTGTAGGACAGTCGGTAGCGTAGTGCCATCGACGTGGATGTTCAAAATGGTCGACATTTGGGACGTCCATGTTGTAAATAAGGTCGCGGAAGATTTAGTCGGTGATAATGCCAGGTTTCGCGAGGCGAAAAAACTGGAGAGATCAGGGAGGTAGCCGTTTATTTTATTGCATAGCTCATCGATCTGTGGGCCTGGGCCTGTGGCCATTATTGTGCAGTCATCGGCGTAGGAAACGATTGTGACACCTTCCGGTGGTGAAGGTAGCTTAGATATGTAGAAATTAAACAAAAGTGGGGATAGGACACCACCCTGCGGCACCCCTTGTTTAATTCTCCTTGGTTTGATGTTTCGTTTCTAAATTGCACCGATGCCTGCCGACCACCCCGTGCCTAGCGCGGTGGAAGTGCTATGGAGTTTTCTGAAGCCATGCTGATGAGAGGCTAGCTGCAAATTTGCTTGGAAATAAGGAAGCAAAATGGCTTCAAGCGTCTTTGCTACTGGCGATAGGAGAGATATCGGACGATACGACTTTCCTATGTTAGCTGGTTTACCAGGTTTTAGTAGCGGGACCACCTTGGCAATTTTCCATTTCTCGGGTATGACAAAGGTGGAAAGAGACAGGTTGAAGACATGCGGTAAATATTTGAAACCCTCTTTCTGTAGGCTTTTAAGTATCGGCATGGCTATGCCGTCTGGGCCCACTGCTTTGGATGGTTTAGCGCGACCAATGGCGTCCTCAACATCTTTAGCGGTGATGGTGATTGGTGACGCGCTGAATTTGTGTTTGTGTGCGTGTCTGTTGGCCCTCCGTCTATCTTTGTCGACCATAGAATGCATTATATATTGTCGGCAGAAAGCGCTCGCGCATTTTTTCGCATCCGACAGCACTTTGTCGCCAAAGATGATGGAAACTTTGTCTTTGTGCTTAGTCGGATTCGATAGGGACTTTACGGTGGACCAAAGTTTACCCACACCGGTAGAGAGGTTACAACCTCTTAGGTGCTACTCCCATTTCGTCCGCTTGTGTTCATCCACAAGCAATCTGATGCGTTGGTTTATATCCCTTATTTGGGGGTCGCCTGGATCAAGTTGTCTTATAAGGTCACGTTCTCTCGCTAAGTTTGCGGCCTCCGCCGGGAAGTGGGGCCGGATTTCAGGAATTCTCCTGGCAGGAATGAAACGTGCCGAGGCGGATTCAATGACCTTGGGGAAGGCACGCTCCCCTTGGCGCTCAGTCGGGATAGGGAGGGCAGCAAAGAGGTTGTCTGTAAAATATTTATATTCTTCCCACTTTCCTTTTTTGAAGTTTATGAACCCCCCCCCCCCCCCCCTCATAACAAAATCGTAATCTTTTATGATTCTAAGAAAAAATGCTGAAGACACCATAGCTCTAAGTCCGATTTCTAGTCCCCCATTTTGACATATGAATGTAGGGTTTGGCCAAAAAATCTTCATAGCTTCTGCTAGAATTATAGGAAAAATATCATATTGGGCTTACTTTAAAGGTATTTTATGTACATTTCAGAATCTGTATTAATATCTATAGTGTTTTAGAACTTTAGTAGAGATATCAGGCTTAAATTATGAGAAATTAGCCTAAAATGAACTTTTAACTACTATATTATCATTTTTAACAAATTTCTTATGGAAAATTTGTTTTTTTACAGCCTTTTGTATTTAAATTTAAAGTGGATGAACCAAATCCTTTTACATCATCTGAATCCACTTTATCACATATACTTGAACGCGATATTATTGCATTTGGTTTGTCAGGTGAATTAAATAATCTGAATTTACCATCTAGTCGTGACATTTTAAGATTTTATTTTATTTTTTATGTGATCATGCTAAAATTCAAAGTAAAATGTTTTCGCATAAAAATTTAACTCCTCATGTAATTGATAAATTCGTTGTAATTTGGAATAACTTGAATATTTAAATAATTGATAGACGTAGTATTCTAAGAAACTAAATGTTTAATTGAAAAATATCATGAAATATGAGAAATTTCATACAAATATGGTAAAATAACCCCATTTAGTTGTTCTAAAGGAACCTAATGCTGAATTACTTGGATATGTTAATTTGGGTGAAGAAGAAAATGCAAAACACAAATTAAAAAATTTAAATGAATTCTTCAATAGCAAAAAACTGTCAATAGATCAATTAATTGGCATATGCGGCGATGGAGAACCAGCTAATACTGGAATAGAAAATGGTGTTATCAGACTTTTTTTAAAGCATTTAAATAGACCACTGCACTGGTTTATATGTTTGCTTCATTTCAATGAATTACCATTTGGTCATTTATACAGAGCATTGGATAAAACAGTCACGAGTGGACCAAAAGCAGCAAGTGGAAATGTATACAAAGACATTCAAGACTGTGAAAATTTTCAGGTATACATTTGTTAAAATTATTTTAGAATATTTTTTCAATCAAATTAAAATAGGAAAATTATACTAATTTTAAACAATAATAACATACCATTACATTTATTTTGAAAAACACGTTAAAATGGTCAATTCTAAGTAAAAATAATAATTTTTTAAATAAATTACATTAAAATTATAAAAATCGTGTTTTTTTTTTTTTTGCTTATTACTCGAAAATATAGTTTTTTTGAAAATTAGTTCCTACTAAAACGAATTCGAAAAAAGAAAAACTGTCTGAATGAAAGTTGTAGAGAAAAAAGTTTTCCAAAAGAAATTTGTTAAAAATGATAGCATAGTAGTTAAAAGTTCATTTTAAGCTAATTTCTCATCATTTAAGCCTGATATCTCTACTAAAATTCAAAAACACTATAGATATTAATACAGATTCTGAAATGTACGTAAAATAACTTTAATATAAGCCCAATATGATATTTTTCCTATAATTCTATCTGAAGCTATGAAGATTTTTTGCCAAACCCTACATTCATATTGCAAAATGTCTATTTTGCAAAAGGCGAAATCGGACTTAGAGCTATGGTGTCTTCAGCAATTTTTCTTAGAATCATCTGTAGATTACGTTTTTGCTATTTTCCTGATGAAAAAAAATCCATCCATACAATTCGACCCGCTCTAATGTACATATATGACATGAAAACGAGTAAAGTTTAACGAGCACAAAGGGATGCTAAGCTGGTCATTGCTCTCAACTTTACCACCCCAAAAGTTAACTGAAATCTCCGATTAATATCGATTCGGTAGTTAATCCGGACTAAACCCTGCCATAATTAATACATGTCCCGCATATCGAGCGTTCCTACAAGATAGAAGCCTGGAGTTCAGCTGTTGCTGTTGTTGTTGTAGCGGTAGAAGAGTCCTCTTCAACTTTCGGGTCAACTCACCTTTCTTATATGTTCTTCAAAGGTGTTTGAAGCTGAATTTGGAGGAAAGTAGAAGATTGATAGTGAAGGATATACAAAAAACTAGTACGATGAGGAATATCCCTGCAATCTGCGCCAACTATCGTGGAATCAGCCTTCTTGGTATCGCATGTAAGGTGCTGTCAAGCGTTTTTGCGGAAAAATAAAGTCCACCGTGAATCGGCTGATTGGACCTTATCAGTGCGGCTTCAGATCTGATAAATTTACCATCAACCAGATTTTCATTATGCGCCAAATCTTGAAAAAATGGTTTCGACAGCACGAAAAAAGTCTCCCTATATGCCTATGCTATGCCTAAATTTGGTTTCTCTGCTAAACTTATACTGTTTTGCAAAAGATATTGAGCAACACCGTCAGTTCAGTCAGAATTGGGAAGGACCTCTCCGAGCCGTTCGAAACTTAACGAGCTTTCAGACAGGGTGACCCCTATCGTGCATTTTCTTTAATTTGATGCTGGAGAAAATTCAAGCTACAGAACTTAATCGCTTTGGAACAATAGCCGTGTTTTTATTTACACGTAAACGTCTATACGCTTAAACTTTATATGGACTCCTAAGCGTCAAACTTTAAATACACCTCTGAAATTGCTGCGCATAAAATGTGTACTACTAAATTTCAATACGCATTATACTCAGATGTAACTGAAATATGTGTTTTTGTTTCACCCACTAATTCTATGTATTCTGTGTGTCCACAATTCATCGCAACTGATTTAGTTATATGTTATACCCTATGGCCAACAGAGGGTTGTGTCTCCGTTTTTCGGTACACCCTGTGGCTGTAGCTAGTTATTTAACCACGGCCGCTAGATGGGTCTCCTAAGCATTATCTAAGCGAGGATAGGCGTTTTTTTTTTTACGCGCAAACGTAAAAGTTTACGCGTGTATAAAAAAACACGGCTAATATTCTATAAAGGCGTGCAATTACTGACGTAGGCTGATGACATTGATATTATCGACCTGAACAACCACGCCGTAAGTTCTGGTTACTTCAAACTAAAAAAAGAAGCAGAAAAGATGAGTTTGATGGTATATGAGGACAAAACGAAGTAACAATGTCAGTGCATTTGCGTCTTGACAACCACGCTACTGTTACAAGCCATTATTTCAAAATAGTGGACGACTTCGTGTATTTGGAAACCAGCATTAACAAAAACAACATCAGTTTGAAATCAAGCAAATCGGCAAATGAAATCATGCTCTACTAGCAGAGAGACATTTTTAGGAGGAGGACGTACACGAAAAAATCCGATTTTTCGGAGGCCTTTATCGACTTGATAGTTGGTATCGTGCAGGGTTTTTTTCCGATAGCCGATTAAGTCATTGTGAATGATGACTAAGTGTGATATCTTATCTGTCAACTGCCTGACAGGATGTTCAATATGGCTACTTTTTAGCGTTTTGACAGGGAGTTCAATATGGCGGCGCCTATCTTCAGCGGGTGATAGAAAGAGATACAGAATGAGAGAGCGATAGTAAATTACAAATCAGGTGATCCAATCACTTTGGAATTTTGACGTCTATGCAGAAGATATCACACTTAGTTATCATTCACAATGGATTAAGTCAACCGAAAAAAAATTGCGTTAATTATCCATTTATCGGTCTATCCGTCCGGGGAGTCGCCCTCACATGTTTTTATACCCAGTTGTACTTGTACACAGAGTATTATAACTTTGATTGGATAACGGTTGGTTGTACAGGTATAAAATAATCTAGATAGACAGGCGCGCAGCCAGGGGGGCGGTTTGGGGGTTAAATAACACAGCACACACAATATGTACGTATGCACAATAACACATAAATTCGGAAGTTTTTTTTTAAAGCCGGTACATATTCGGCTTTTGCGTCGTTTTGGCGTTTGCGTTGCGCAAACAGCTGACTTTGAACACACACGTCTGGATTACAACCCAACAATCAAAGTGTAATGGCACCACTAACGATATGGCAACGCATATTAAAAGAATGCAATATCGATAGTGGGCTGGCAATGCCGTCATTCCCAATGGAATGACAATAACGGGATAGTGAAAATTTGCAAAAGCCAAATCATTGTGTACTATGTAGTTTGGCAGCTTAAGTAGAGGTTATGTTGCGAATAGAGTGGAAGGCAGTGGACTAGGCAGTCGAATGTCATACAATGAAGGAATGGTGTTCGGAGAATTTCAAAGTTAAAAAAAAAATGATAAAAGCATTAATATAAAGAAAACTATTGGTTTAATAACAACAAAAACGCCATATATATTCTGTATACATAAATTTGTAAGGATTATCTCACTTTAAAATTTGAATTAAATAATCTAAATTTTTTTTTGAAACTGAGTCGAGAACTGTGCGTGTGAATGTGCGAATTTTCACCGATCAGCTGTTAGTTGCGCTACTTGGTAAAATTTACAATAGGGGGACTCATGTAACCGTATAAATGTCTTATAAAGTGTGTAAACGTATAAATTTATCTAGTTTACGCAGGAGCTGTCAATTTTTGTATGAAAAATCATTTACACAATTTGTAAAAATTTACGCGCATATTTCATTGTGTAAACGCGGTAAACTCAAAGGAATGCAACCTTGCAGACATTACAGCAAATCTCCAATATCAGCAAGTAAAGGCGTTTTAGTTTTGATTTTTCACTTGATCTTGGCATTTTTTAATTTGTACAACAATCAAAAAAATTTTTTTGGAAATAATACAGCTGAAAAACAATCAAGTTTATCAAGAGTATTACTAGGTGCGTTCATATAACCGCGTGTGTAAATGGATATAATTTTACACCTTATAAGTTTATATGCTATCATGAGTCCCCCTAATGAGCCAAATGATTAAAGCTGCAGACATTGGTGCTTTATCGGTAACCGTATCGGTAACCTTATAACAGCTGATTCGACCAACCTTAAGCGCCAAATACACGACACGAACATTTCCGCGAACATTCCGCAATCTTGTTCGCAGCTTTGGCCATACACCATACGAACTTTTGGCCGAACATTAGTTCTCTTTCAGACAGCGATGAATACGGACAGCAATTGTGCTGCAGCAATATTGCTCGCTGTGGCAATTAAGCGTAAAAAAGGAGAGAAGATCGCAAAAAAAGAATTTGGTGCAAAGAATGGTTTAAAAAACGAGCAGTTCTTGGACAAAGTGAGCTTATGAAAGAACTGGAATTCACGTCACAAAATGATTTTAAAAATTACGTTCGTATGAGCAAGGCAACATTTGACCAACTTTTACAAAAAATTTTGCCACTCATAACGAAACGGGATACAATAATGAGAGAAGCGATTCCCCCTCATCACCGCCTTGCTTTAACTTTGCGCTTTCTAGCTAGTGGCAATAGCTTTGAAGACTTTAAATTTTTGACAGCAATTGCGCCCCAAACTACTTATTTTTTTTATAACTGTATCCTTTGTGGCATCAGGATCTACTTCTTTTAATTTTTCGATTAAAGTCGCATAATCATTATTCTTTTTAATTCTATTACAATAATCTTTGCTTTTACTTATCACAATGATGGCAAAGATTTATACATTTCAATAAATTCACTCAGAAATTTTTTATTGTCCATTTTACTTTTCCGCGCACGTCTGTTCCGTTCAGAAATTACTACGATTATGGGCTATTTCGCCATACACGCACGAGCAGTTCGCGCAAATGTTCGCCAAAAATTAAAATATTTTGATTTTTGGCGAACATTTGCGCGAACTGGCAAACACCACCATACACGACAGAAAAGGTCGCAGAAACATGACATAACGGGAATGTTCGCGGAAATGTTCGTGTCGTGTATTTGGCGCTTTATGAGAATCAATGCTATCGATTATTGGTGCCGCCAAGGTCGTAACCTTATCGTAGGCAACCAATTGGTTTTTGGTTTACCGTCGTAACGATAAACAGCTGATTACGTTAGGGATACGACTACAGCGATACGACAAACGGCACCAATGACACACGTATTTAAAAAGTAGTATAAAACAATATAAGTTTCTTTCTTTAAAAATAAATTTGTATTTTATACATGTGACTAGTAAACTCAAACGATGTTATCCATACAGTATTTTATTTAAAAAGTGTGAAGGCCACATACAATTTCCTGGGTGTTCGGCCGGGGTGCTTCTGATCCTTGCGAGAGGTGGGCGCACCGGGGTCGATCTTAATGGGAATACGGCGTGTGGAAATAAAAATAGGAGAATACGAGATTTCTCGTTATAATTATATGTTTTATTGGGTAGCTAACAAATATACAGGAAAATATATCACCTTGTGAATATGTGACTATGGCAGAGATCGCTGGCGGCAGATGTGTACGCGTTGGCTGTTGAAATCAAAGAGGCCGGTTGTATAGCAAGCTACAACCGTTGACCCGCAAAATCCTCCGTTTTGGAGGGGAAAGGCACCCACACATCAACCCCGACATGCATATGCATGAGTGCTGACAAAAAACACACATACACGTACATGTACATACATGCACATGCATGTGGCGGTGATGGTGTGGGTGGTTACAAATTAATTCCAGTATCGAGTATCGATTCGCAGGGTTGCATTGGGGGGATCGCAGACAGATGCGGAAAAAGTTAGGCATCCTGCCTAAACACTGGGGGAATAAAAAAACACGTAGTACAAGCAAAAAAATATAACGTGGGTATCGTTGGATCCAATGGAGAGGCGTAAGTTTTTAGATGGCGACCGTGGGCCGTGCCGCAAAAGGGCGGTCACACGCATGAAGTGCGGACTTAAAAGGCGTAACAATTTATATTTGCCGTAGCAAAACAAGTGCCTTTTTAATTTTATTGCAATAAAATTCAAATTCTTTAAAAAATTTCTTAAAAATGTGAAAATTTTAAAATTGTTTAAAAATTCTCTAAAGATACGAAAATTTAAAATTCTTTAAAATATATCTAAAAATTTAAAAATTGAAAAATTACAAAAAAAAATCATAAAAATAAAAAAATAAAAATATACAAAAAAATTAAAAAACATTCAAAAAACCCATACAAAAAACTCAAAAACGTAAAAACCCTACAAAAAAAAATTAAAGATGTGAAAAACTACAAAAAAAAAATATAAAATTTCTAAAACTTACAAAAAAAAAAAAATGCTGAAAAAGCAACTGAATTAACTTATAACTTTTCTATAAAAACTTTTCACGATACAGCAAGGAGGTGTGTGATGTGCAAAACGATACGAATAATACGAAAAGCTAATATATACGGAGGTAATAATCAACGAAATAACTAAAGAACTTTTTCTAAAATAACGCACATATAATCTTAAATAATTTACAAAAACTAATAAAAACAGAATAATCCAATACTACTAAACAAGAAAAAATCGACTTTACTACATAACGGAGATTAAACTGAAAAATTTTACAAATTTACAAAAACGGAGATAACCAACCAATCTAATAAATACCGGAATAATCTACGAAATTATTAATACGAAAATAATATAAAAAAAAACTGAATCTACAAAAGGAGCACTGTACCAAAAATTACATAACGGGCCTAGCTAAATCACGCCATCTCAAGTACAGCTACCCTTCAAAAAACGCGAGTACTCCATAAATAATGTAAGGAATACTCATTGGGAGTATAGGAGTATTCCAAAACTAATCTGTATTCATACAAAAAATGTGCTCCAATTAACATTGCGATGTCCTAGGAGAGGAGTAGGTGATCCCACTCTCGCTTTGTTTGTGGCATTCCATAGAGTACATACGTGAGAGTACTTTCCAAACTACTTTCACTGTAGTAGACCATGGAGCACCCACAGAGGATCATATGCCAAAGTACTAAAGAGGAATTGTGTCGGAAAGACTTATCGGAGTGAATTTAATTTAAAATGAAGGTAAATGAAGAGGGGCAATACGACTTTTATATTTTTTACTACGAATATTGATGTTATTTAGCATTTGCGTGAATAAAGAAACTAACATTTCTCTATACTATAGTATGTATACATAAAACCAGCGCGGTTGCATTGTGTCAGAGTTGCCATAGTAAAATTTTATTATCAGTTATGTGTATGCAATATTTTACTTTTGGCAACTCTGTTCGATCGTCATTGTGTCGTGATCACGGTCGTTAAAAAACGAGCATTGATCGGCTGATGGTGATCCGCAAACGCATTGCAAAGGAGTATTGTTAGAGTACTCCAACATGAAGAAAATGGAACACGTAATCCAACAATTTTTGCAGGGTATATTAACACAGGTACATTTTAAATATACATAAGAGTTTTACATAACGCCGAAAAACAGCAGAGGCAATTACAAGCGGGCCGGCAGCAAATAGCAGCAGTGGTTACTATAGCAGCAGAGGAGGTTATTATTCAGCAGACATTTGGCATCACAGTTGGCAGCTCAAATATTTTACATAAGTATGGCGCACAATGTGCACACGACATATGTAGACAGTTACAAATATTTTTCCAATACAAATTTTAAAATTTAAAAATCTTTTAAACACATTGTAGTTTTCAATTCTAGTATCATCTCTTTATAAATAAGTTACTATAACCATCAATTTGATTCTTTTCTTTAAATACTTTACTGTATCATAATTAACTTTTCCTATAAATACCAAACATCAACATCACCTATGTAGCTACTATTACTATTTTTATACTCAGTTAGCAGAGCTAGTATATTAACTTTGATTGGATAACGGTTGGTTGTACATGTATAAAGGAATCGAGATAGATATAGACTTCAATATATCAAAATCATCAGTATCGAAAAAAAATTCGATTGAGCCATGTCCGTCCGTCCGTCTGTCCGTTAACACGATAACTTGAGTAAATTTTGATGAAATTTGGTATGTAGGTTCCTGGGCACTCATCTCAGATCGCTATTTAAAATGAACGATATCGGACAATAACCACGCCCACTTTTTCGATATCGAAAATTTCGAAAAATCGAAAAAGTGCGATAATTCATTACCAAATACGGATTAAGCGATGAAACTTGGTAGGTGAGTTGAACTTATGACACAGAATAGAAAACTAGTAAAATTTTGGACAATGGGCGTGGCACCGCCAACTTTTAAAAGAAGGTAATTTAGAAGTTTTGCAAGCTGTAATTTGGCAGTCGTTGAAGATATCATGATGAAATTTGGCAGGAACGTTACTCTTATTACTGTATGTCTGCCTAATAAAAATTAGCAAAATCAGAGAACGACCACGCCCACTTTAAAAAAAAAATTTTTTTTTAATTCAAATTTTAAAAGAAAAGTTAATATCTTTACAGTATATAAGTAAATTATGTCAACATTCAACTCCAGTAATGATATGTTGCAACAAAATACAAAAATAAAAGAAAATTTCAAAATGGGCGTGGCTCCGCCCTTTTTCATTTAATTTGTCTAGGATACTTTTAATGCCATAAGTCGGACAAAAATTTACCAATCCTTCAGTGAAAAAGGGCGAAATCGGTTGAAGCCACGCCCAGTTTTTATACACAGTCGACCGTCTGTCCTTCCGCTCGGCCGTTAACACGATAACTTGTGCAAAAATCGATATATCTTTACTAAACTCAGTTCACGTACTTATCTGAACTCACTTTGTATTGGTGTAAAAAATGGCCGAAATCCGACTATGACCACGCACACTTTTTCGATATCGAAAATTACGAAAAATGAAAAAAATGCCATAATTATATACCAAATACGAAAAAAGGGATGAAACATGGTAATTGTATTGGTCTATTGACGCAAAATATAACTTTAGAAGAAAACTTGGTAAAATGGGTGTGACACCTACCATATTAAGTAGAAGAAAATGAAAAAGTTTTGCAGGGCGAAATCAAAATCCCTTGGAATCTTGGAAGGAATACTGTTCGTGGTATTACATATATAAATAAATTAGCGGTACCCGACAGATGATGTTCTGGATCACCCTGGTCCACATTTTGGTCGATATCTCGAAAACGCTTTCACATAAGTATACAACTAAGGGCCACTCCCTTTTCAAACCCGCATTAATACCTTTAATTTGATACCCATAACGTAAAAAACACATTCTAGAGTCACCCCTGGTCCACGTTTATGGCGATATCTCGAAAAAGCGTCCACATATAGAACTAAGGCCCACTCCCTTTTAAAATACTCATTAACACCTTTCATTTGATACCCATATCGTACAAACAAATTCTAGAGTCACCCCTGGTCCACCTTTATGGCGATATCTTGAAAAGGCGTCCACCTATAGAACTAAGGCCCACGCCGTTTTAAAATACTCATTAACACCTTTCATTTGATACCCATATTGTACAAACAAATTCTAGAGTCACCCCTGGTCCACCTTTATGGCGATATCTCGAAAAGGCGTGCACCTATAGAACTAAGGCCCACGCCCTTTTAAAATACTCATTAACACCTTTCATTTGATACCCATATTGTACAAACGCATTCTAGAGTCAACCCTGGTCCACTTTTATAACGATATTCCGAAAAGGCGTCCACCTATAGAACTAAGGCCCACTCCCTTTTAAAATACTCATTAACACCTTTCATTTGATACCCATATAGTACAAACAAATTCTAGAGTCACCCCTGGTCCACCGTTATGGCGATATCTCGAAAAGGCGTCCACATATAGAACTAAGGCCCACGCCCTCTTAAAATACTCATTAACACCTTTCATTTGATACTCATATCGTACAAACAAATTCTAGAGTCACCCCTGGTCCATCTTTATGGCGATATCTCGAAAAGGCGCCCATCTATAGAACTTAGGCCCACGCCCTTTTAAAATACTCATTAGTACCTTTCATTTGATACCCATATCGCACAAAATAAATTCTAGAGTCACCCCTGGTCCACCTTTATGGCGATATCTCGAAAAGGCGTCCACCTATAGAATTTAGGCCCACTCCCTTTTAAAATTATCATTAACACATTTCATTTGATACCCATATCGTACAAACAAATTCTAGAGTCAGGCCTGGTCCACCTTTATGGCGATATCCCTAAATGGCGTCCATCTATGGAACTATGGCCCACTTCCTCTTAAAAAACTCTTTAATACCTTCCATTTAATACACATGTCATACAAACACATTCCAGGGTTACCCTAGGTTCTTTTTACAACATGGTGATTTTCCCTTACTTTGTCTACACAGCTCTCAACTGAGTATGTAATGTTCGGTTACACCCGAACTTAGCCTTCCTTACTTGTTCATACAAAATTTATTATTATTAAAACATTACAAAACACAAAAAAAAAAATGATGAAAAAAAGCAAAACACAAATACATTTATAAAAATTTTCTATTCATTTCAAAATACAATGGGTCACAGTGGGAAAAAACCAAACTTAAAATTTAATTTAATACATTCAAAATAAATTTCCTTTTTCTACTTTTTACCATTCGGTAATTTCAACTGTTCTAATCACCACTTCAAAAATATGCAAAATTCATTTCCGTTGATTCTAAATACAAATTATAAAAATAAAAACTTCTAATAATTGTAAACTTTCACAAAACATTAATTTGTTTAATCTTCATTGTTTTGAAAAAATTTTTGCATAAAGCGGTGGTTCCGTAAATAACCAAAGAGATTTTTTTTTTGCGTAAACGGTGGTTCCGTGACAAACCAATGGAATTTTTTTTTAATCCCGGTGCGTCCGAGAACATTTATATTAGAATTTTGGAAAGATCTATAAAAATAAAAACTATAGAACTTTGATAAAAACGGTGCGTCCGTAATAACACAAACACATTGAGATTTTTTTAATAAAGCAGGGCGTTCGATATCAACAGCCAAGTCTTTTCTACCAAAATAAAATATTTTTCTTTGAAATCAAATTAAATTTAATTACTTTAATATACATTCAATTTAAATATTCAGTCTCTCATTAAATTGTCGGATAATTCTTTCAATCTCACATCAACATTCAATTCAATTTCAATTTCTGTTAAACTTTCGTAAGTAAATTCTATATATTCGACTTTAAATCAGTCTAAATATATCTTCTTTGCATTCTACTACATATGGTTCTTAGAAACAAGAAAGTAGTTCCCAAAATTTCAGAGCAAGACTCAGATTCCGAAAATTCAGATCCCAATTCCAAAAATTCTAATTCCGAAAGTTCCGATTCCGAAAATCTCGATTTTAAAAGCTCAGTTTCCGAAGGCTCAACCAAATATTCGCCCAGTACAATCAAAAACCTTGTTGTTAGACTTTCTTTGTCCGGAGAATTTTACGGATTTGAGGAATTGCCCGAAACACATATTTCAACTCCTTCTATTTACGATACAAATATGGCAACTCATGAGGAAAAAAGATCGTTTATCGGCATGTGTGCTGGTATTATGCGTGAAAATTATAGTGGTGAGCCCCTAGGTCTTGAATCTTTCATTAATAAAATTGATTTAATCGAAGAATTTGTCGACGAAAATTTAACTGGCACTTGTATTTCATATATTAAATCCAAACTCGATGGTAAAGCTCGAGAAGCAATACCAACTCAAATACTTTCAGTTAATGATATAAAAATAGCGCTACGTAACCGTATAAAACCCGACAACTCGAAAGTTGTGGCCGGAAAAATTGCAGCTTTGCAAGTTAATAATAATAATTACACCGATTTCGCAAAACGCATTGAGGAATTGTCTGATTCTCTATATTTTGCTAAATAAATGCATAAATCTGAATGACGAACAAATACAGGAGTTTAAAAAATGCAGGCAAATAATAAAAGATTGTACATTATTCTGTAACTAAATAAATAAAAAACTGTATATATGAATTAAGCGGGAGTTGCCCTTATTGCTTTAAATGTATGAAAACATTTATTTGATGCAATTTTTAATTTATGCCTTGTCGACTTGTCCGTCCTGATGTCACGTTATTTAAATGTTTCCCAAATAATTAAATAAAAAACTGTTTAGTCTCTTGATAAAAAATTAAAAAAAAAAAATTTTAAATGGGTGTGGCACAAATATTATCAATCATAAATCGTAACAAAATTCGCCAGAGAGGTTGCCTTTACTATAAGGAATGCTTTGAAGAAAAATTTACGAAATCGGTGGAGTACTATGCCCACTTTTATATAAAAGATTTTTAAAAGGGTCGTGGACGAATAAAATAAGCTATTTCTTTGCAAAAAAGAGCTTTATATCAATGGTATTTCATTTCCCAAGTGGATTTATAACAATAAATAGGAAAAACTTCAAATTTTAAAATATGGGCGTGGCCCACCCCTTTTATGACTAAGCAATTTTCTATGTTTCGGGAGCCATAACTCGAAGAAAAATCAGCGGATCGTAATAAAATTGGATACACATATTTTACTAGTAAAAATGGACGGAATCGGTTAAAGACCACGGCAACTTAGATATAAAACAAGTTTAAAAGGAACGTAGACTAGAATTATAAGCTATAACTTAGCAAAACTGAGTTTTGAATCAATGATATTTCACTTATCAAGTTTTATTGTAAGAGGAAATGTACATATTTTTTTTAAACGGGCGTTGTCACGTGTTATGTAGAAAAGTAATTTATCTGAAATGAAATGTGCAATTGAAGGTCCTGCTAGGTATATAATGTTCGGTTACACCCGAACTTAGACGTTTACTTGTTTTAATAAAAATTTAGTAGTATACACGTACAAGTACAGTATTGGTCTTACAGGCAGTTGCATGCTTGCTACAAATGTAGACTTCCGACAGCTCACGCAAGTTTTATAATCCGGGCACATTAAGGTTTAGGGATATCTAACTATTATATAAATAGGCATGTTCAAAATTTCGCCACGACCATACTATAACTTTAAGGTATAAAATATTGTTGATAAGATGCGCCGCCATATTGAACATCCTGTCAAAACGCTGCGAAAACGCCAAAAAGTAGCCATCTTGAACATCCTGTCAGGCAGTTGATGAATAAGATAACACACTTGTTTTATCACCATGGTATAAACAACTATTTAAAAATTTAAGTGTGTAAGCACGGGCAAGAGCATGTTCTGATCCCATGATCCTAAAAACACCACCCCCATCCACAGGAGGCTTATAGTGTGATCACAAAGTTTCCAAAAAAATACAAGAAAACGCAGGGAATTGAGCAAACAGTGCAACCAGACTTCAAAATATGTATAAATAAAAAACGACTAAATTTTCCCCATTTACGGGAAGATACCACTGAATAAATTGGGTTCAACAATTAACTTCCGATTCACCGGAACCTACCAACTTGTTAATTGGTGACGTGTATCGGTTTCACCAATCTTCGGTTGCCCGGAAATCGATCCACCATCCGGCTCACCGGAATCCACCAGCTTGTCAACCAGTGACTTGTATCGATTTCACCAACCTTCGGTTACTTGGAAATCGATCCAACGATCCACCTGCCGTGTCCACCGACTCAACGATCCACCTGCAGCATCCACCGACCCGCCGTAATCCACCAGCCGTATTCACCGACCTACCGTAATCCACCAACTGCCCACTTGTGACGTGCATCGATTCCACCGACCTCCGGTTGTTTGGGAAATCGATCCACTGATTCACCAACCTTCGGTTACAGTCCACCTCCCATTCCTCGGCCAGGTCTACCTTTCTGCTACGGTGTGTGTGTGTGTTTGACCAAAATATCAACAACAAATCGACGTGTAGTCATTTCGAAAGGAAATAGGTGTCCTTTTTCGACTCTGGATGTGTTGAGTGCACTGATATGAATGTTGGAGATTTGAGTTCAACGCTAGCTCCCGAAAAGCTAGCTGATGAAGAAGTGAAATTCAGAAACATGTCCTAGTAACCATCGCCATTTGTAAACTTACAATTTTTCTCTAATATCAATAACAAAAACCATTGTATAAAGCAATATGAGCAAATCTCGCTAATTAAATACATATTATTAAAATCTATAAAAACTTAGTTAAAGTAATAACGTAGTTCTAGTGGAGCAAACACACAATATTGTGACGAATATTAGCAACACTAAGGAATACTATCATACAGGGGCGTAGCCAGAAAATTGCCTTGGGGGGAGAGTTAAATAAATAAAAAAAATGTTGTCTTTTGCTTTAACGTGTATTTAGAATTTGATATGAAAAAGGTTACATTAAAAACTCAAGCACATGCGTCGGCTTTTCTTTGCCATTTCATCTAAAACTTCATCAACGGTAACAATTTGATCACGATGGATGCTTAGTGATGCACAGCCATTCAATCGATTTTCACTCATCGTGTTTCTCAAATAGTTTTTAATCAGCCTAAGAGTTGAAAAAGATCTCTCGTTCGTTGCCGCTGTTACTGGAAGCGTACACAAGATTTTCAACAACATGTGAACATTAGGAAAAGCCACAGAATCGCATTCCTGTAATATTAATAGATAAATTGATAAAAAAAAAACCGAAGTACCACCTTCAGGAATAAGTAGTATTCATGCTTTTTGAGCCTATGCATGAGATCTAACGTATACGTATATAAAATTCAAAAGAAAGAAACTGATCGAATAGAAACAAATTTTATTTAAAAAAGTCATATCTACACGGAAAAAACACTAATGTGTTTTTTTTACATTTTAAAATGTGAAAACACATTATTTTTTAATTTATCACATAATTTGAATTTTACATTTTTGAAATGTGTTTTTGACATGAAAAAAAATGTAGATATTACATTATAATAATGTGTTTTCCACATGGAAAATAATATCAAATTTGCATTATATTTCAAAATAGGAAATGTGTACTTCAAAAAAATACTGTAAATTTAACATTATTTAAATGTTAAAAATATTTGCCTTTTCATGAATGATGAATGTAATCGCTGTTGAGGCAAACGAGCAAACGCCTGAATTGATTATATTCACGCATGCAATAAGTTGGTTGATTTTAAGTCAATGTCGATTATGTTCGTTTAAGCAAGTTGGATCGAACGTTGTTGTGTTCGATGTATGCTGTTCTCTGATATGTATGTAGATGGTCGTTAGGCAAATTTACAAGGAAACTTCTTTATGAAATTATAGTAAAAGTTAACATGTACATTTGTATATTTAATAAATTGCAGAATTATTATGAAACAGAATATGATTGAAATATATAAGTGTTCACTTCGTAAATACTTATGCTTGCATATTAAAAATATAATGTCACCGACAAAGTAAATACGTTGCAGAATTATAAATTAATTTATTAACATAGACATAAAAACATTAAATTTTTGAATTTTATCGACCTAATAAATCAAATGATCATGAGGCAAGGGGGGTTTAAACCCTCAAACCCCCCCCCCGTCGCTACGCCCCTGCTATCATATCTAAGCCAATACTAAGCAGTGACTTGTATGCACATCAACAAATCAATCATTATGTCTATACATATATATGTCCATACAAGCAGCGGAGAGCAACGCACAAACACATGCATATATCTGAGATACTCCCAAAAGTAGGCAATCATCTGTGGAAGTATCTCTTACATATACAACCGCATTGGCTATGTGAGAAGCTATAATAATCGTGCATCTGTAGTTATAGCTGAGAAATTTATAGCTGGTAAACGAGTAGCAAATTCTAGAAATAGAAACGCCTAGAAGTATGCGAACGAGACATTACAGAGCTGAGTAATCAGTAATCAGTTTGATTTAAGCACGCTATCTGTTGAGAAGTAGAAGTGCGATTGTGAAAGTAGTCTAATAAAGACCATTTTGCATTATTGAATATTGGAGTTATTTATTCAACAGTTTAGTTGCTTCGAACGTTAGCAGAAGGTTGCAAATAAGCAGAAATACCATAAATTCGTTACAATATTGTTACGAATATTAGCAAAACTAAGGGGTGCTGCTATCTCTAAGCCGATGCTAAGCAGTGACGTAAATTCACATCAATAATTCAATCATTATGTATCTACATAAACGAAACAATAGATGCGTCTACACATATGTACCATGTACGTATACGAGCAGCGGAGAATCAATGCGCCAACACATGCATATATCTGAGATACTCCTGAAAGTATGCAATAAGAAAAGCTATAAAATCGTGCAATAGTAGTTACAGCTGAGAAGTTTGAGAGCTGATGGACTAGTAGATTCTGGAAGCGCTTAGAAGATGCGAACGTTGAAATCAGAGAGTATAAAAGGCAGCAATTGTAGAGGCGCTAAAATTCAGTTTGATTTGAGCTATCAAGCATTTTCGATTAAGACGCTATCTGGCGAGCCATAGCAGTATTATTTTGAATAGTAGAGTTTCATTTGAGCTATTAATCAGTTTGGTTGTTAAGCAAGCTAGTTGCAAAGCATAAGTGTTATTGTGAAGTACTTTAATTAAGGCCATTTTTCCATTATTCAATATTGGAGTTATTTATGTAAAAGTTTAGTGATTCGAACTTAGCAGAAGAAGGGCAAATAAGAGGATTTGCAAGTAAATTCGTTACAATTGGTGTCAGAAGAGGAATTGTTGAATAAATTCCGGAGGACCACATGGACATGGCAAAGTTCATTGAATTGAAGATCCAGCAACTAAAGGAGTTGGAGAGCCGTGGATTGAATACAAGCGGTGTTAAACTCGAACTTCAGGCACGGCTACGAGAGGCAATGGAAGCAGAAGGAATTGATGTGAAAGAGTATGTCTTTCATCTTGATGGCGAGGAGACAACAAAAAGTGAAGAGAAAAACGAAACATCGCAGACGGTTACCAGCACAGACTTGAACATGATATTGGCTGCAATATCTGCACAAACATCGACAGTAGCATCAATGTCGTCGCAATTGGCATCCCAACTGGAAGCGCAAGAGGCACGTATAACAGAAATGTCATCACAAATATCTACCAACATGTTGTCACAACTGCCATCTCAACTGGAATCCCAGGAGAACCGTATAACATCCAAGATGGAAACACAATTGGAAGAACAGAAAACACACATGGCGTCACAGATTGCAGAACACTTAAAAGAACAAGAGGCACGCATAACATTACAGCTCGAAGCACAAGAAGAGCGTATCTGCAAAAAGCTGGAGGCACAGGAAACAAAATTCTCATCGCAGCTGGAGGCTGTTAGTGAACGACAAGATAAAGTGGAGGCCGAGATGGATGCTTTGAAAGATCGGATTCAGGAGTTACAATTGAACCGTCCAATCACTTCAACGTCTACTCTGAAGGTAAAATCCCCAACGTTTGATGGTTCTGTTCCATTCCAGGTATTTAAGCTCCAATTTGAGAAGACGTCGGCAGCGAACAACTGGAATGCTGAAGATAAAGTTGCAGCTCTGTTCGTGGCATTGAAAGGGCCAGCAGCCGAAATCTTACAGACGATTCCCGAAGGAGAGCGGAACAAATATGAAGCATTGATGGCCGCTGTCGAGAGACGTTATGGAAGCGAGCATAGGAAACAGATATTCCAAATTGAGTTGCAAAACCGCTACCAAAAAGCAAATGAGACATTGCAGGAGTTTGCTTCAGATATTGAAAGATTGGCTCATCTTGCAAATGCGGACGCTGCCGTGGAATACACTGAAAGGGTAAAGATTCAAAGCTTTATAAATGGCATACGGGACGTCGAAACAAAGCGAGCTACATACGCAAACCCAAAGCCAACATTCGCAGAAACGGTGTCACAAGCTCTGATTAAGGAGACAGCGTCGCTTCTGTGTAAGCCAGTTTTCAAAGCACGTCGTGTGGAAGTAGAAAGGCCAGAGTGGGTAAACACAATATTGGAGGCGCTGAAAGGATCGCAAAAGCGGAGTGAAAAAGTTATCAAATGCTTCAAATGCG
The DNA here is from genome assembly GCF_040869045.1 of Eurosta solidaginis. Lineage (NCBI taxonomy): Eukaryota > Metazoa > Arthropoda > Insecta > Diptera > Tephritidae > Eurosta > Eurosta solidaginis. The sequence continues at coordinate 203,782,616 of NC_090322.1, read as the reverse complement.
GGAACTCCGGTCACATTGTACGTCATTGCGATCTTGGTCCTAATAGTTCCAACAATGTGGGTGGCATAAATGCAAAGCTGGAGGAGATGAGCAAGAGCGAGTAAGAGGTAGAGATCGAGAGCTAGATCCAGCTATTGAATGCCCTGTGATATCTATGTTGCAAATTGGTAGAAAGTCTTACCATCAGAGGGAATGTGGATGGTAAAGAGCTTGTACTGACTGTAGATACGGGGGCATCTCATTCCTTAATTCGATCTGACTTGGTCAACAGGAGAGTAAAAACGTTACCTGGAGCAAGGTTGCGTACGGTCACTGGCGAGTATAACCAAGTCCAAGGAGAAGTGGTATGTGAGGTATTAATTGGAAAGGTCATGGTTCTACACAAATTCATTGTGGCGGAGATTGTTGGTGAAGTCATATTGGGAGTGGACTTCTTAGTTGATCATGACATCAGGATCGATATGCGGAGAAAGATTATGCGCTATAACAACCAGGATATACCACTTAACTTCAGTTTGGAAAAAGGGTTCAGCAGTAAGCGAGTGCTGGTGGAGGAGATTCGACAGAGACCACGAAAGTCAAGGAAAGTAGATCGAGCAAAGGTTGATGGATCGAATGGGCCAAATAAAGCGAAATCAAAGGTACCTGCGAGAAAAGAACTGGCATTTACAAACCCTAATGGAGGCACTAAAACGACTGAAAGAATTTTCCAGGAAGAATGCAAGCCAGCGCACACTACTGTTGTGAAACGTCAAGACGATACTGATGATGCAAAGTCAATCCGTCAAGATCAAGCTCTGCGAAGTAGTTCTTCATTGGCCAAGCAACAGTATGCGAGGGAACGACCCAGGATAATGAGTAGTAAGATGAAACACAGGTACGACAAGGAAAATAATTTGGAAGGTTTCCGGGAGGGAGAATTGGTACTGCTATACAACCCTCACCGGCGGAAAGGTGTTCCATCCAAATATCGGTGCAGTTGGGAAGGCCCGTACAGAGTTGTGAAGACGATCAGTGATGTCATCTACCGCATACAAGCAATTGGGAAATCACGAAATAGAAGAGTGGTACATTTGGCGATGCTAGCAGCGTTTAGATCGAGAGATTTGTCTGATCGGGACGATCAGACTTAGGTGGAAGGCAGTGTTACGAATATTAGCAAAACTAAGGGGTGCTGCTATCTCTAAGCCGATGCAAAGCAGTGACGTGATTCACATCAATAATTCAATCATTATGTATCTACATAAACGATTCAATAATTGCGTCTACACATATGTACCATGTACGTATACGAGCAGCGGAGAATCAATGCGCCAACACATGCATATATCTGAGATACTCCTGAAAGTATGCAATGAGAAAAGCTATAAAATCGTGCAATTGTAGTTACAGCTGAGAAGTTTGAGAGCTGATGGACTAGTAGATTCTGCAAGCGCCTAGAAGATGCGAACGTTGAAATCAGAGAGTATAAAAGGCAGCAAATGTAGAGGCGCTAAATTTCAGTTTGATTTGAGCTATCAAGCATTTTCGATTAAGACGCTATCTGCGAGCCATAGGAGTATTATTTTGAATAGTAGAGTTTCATTTGAGCTATTAATCAGTTTGGTTGTTAAGAAAGCTAGTTGCAAAGTATAAGTGTTATTGTGAAGTACTTTAATAAAGACCATTTTTCCATTATTCAATATTGGAGTTATTTATTCAACAGTTTAGTGATTCGAACTTAGCAGAAGAAGGGCAAATAAGAGGATTTGCAAGTAAATTCGTTACAATATAAATACTAGAAATAGACATAATTTCAAATTACCATTCTTTCGAACAGAAATAGATAAGCAAAACATTTTTTACAAAGGCCTAAAGGGTACAACGAGATCCCATTGGATATTAAAAACTGCAATGAAATCTTAGTTTTTAAGGCAAAATTATATGAAGTTTGTAAAACTTTACCTATAGGATAGGATAATGCTAATTGTACCTTGAATAAGGCTTTAAGCCGTAATAAATAAATAAATAAAATAAAAAATAGCTCGATTTTGTATTCCAACTTTCTGTTTTTTTCATGAAATTAATATACGTAGTCGAATGAATAGGGTCCGTTTTCGTTTTTCATTCGTTGGTACTGTTTAAAGGGCCAAATAATGGTGACTTATAACCATAAAACCATAACCAGATAAAGCAGCTGATCGATCCTACCTTATAGAAATCAATGTAATCGAGTAATGGTGCCATACCATAACGCCATAACCATACACAAATCACACACACAAGGTTGCGCATTGCGCATGTAAACAAAAGATCAGTTGTTTTTTATGGGCAATTTGTATGTCATTTTCCTTTAGCTCTTGTTTTTTCTCTCTTTCTTTCGTTCGCTCAAGCAGTCAAGTGTAATGTAGAAGCGCAGAACGAAGCAATTTTGAACTACCATATACTCCAGCTCCGCATTACATCAGAGTAATCCATGGAGTACCCAGAGTCCAATAAACATCGTGTAGTGATTACAATCGTTAAAAACGAGCAATGATCGGCTTACAATGTGCTCGTGTAGAAACATGAGTTGCCCTGCAAAAATCGCGAGTACTCCATGCATGCATGTATGGAGTACTCGCTATGGACCAAGCGAGTGCTCCAAAATTAACCACAATTCATACAAAAAATATGGTCCAATTAACATTGCGATGTCCTAGGACTGGACCATATGCTCCAGCTCCGCATTACATCAGAGTAATCCATGGAGTACCCACAGTCCAATAAACATCGTGTAGTGATTACAATCGTTAAAAACGAGCAATGATCGGCTTACAATATGTTCGTGTAGAAACATGAGTTGGTCCATTGCTGCATTACAGTGGAGTATAATGGTAAGTACTCCAGTGGACCACATGATCCAACGATTTTTGCAGGGTGGTCCATTGCAGCATTACAGTGGAGTATAATGGTAAGTACTCCAGTGGACCTCATGATCCAACGATTTTGCAGGGTAGTGAATGCGCAATCTTCTGTGTGTGATTTGTGATAACCATACCATAGCCAACCAATTGGTTTTTGGTTTCTCGCCATATCCATAACCTAAAAATATTTGAGTTGGTGAATTTAGTAACGTTTTGTAGATTTTATTCATTTTTTTGAAAACGTTATGATTAAGAGACTTATTTTTTGTGGAATATGTTTGCAATTTTTGCGTTTTCTTCATTTTTATATAATTTTCACGATTTTTAGGTTAAGGCACCATTAATCGATCACATTGGAGATGGTTATGGAGATGGGTATGGTTACGACTATGGCTTTAGGGTTAAGGAAGTTTAACTGGCCCTTAACTTTCATATACATACATACTAAATATAAAACAAAATTCTCGAAAATAACTATGAATGACGTTAGAAAGCCTTCGCATTCAACAACAATTAAACACGGTGATGAATTTTAAAGAGGATATGGACAAAATAAGCAACGCTTACACAGCGGTCATGCAGTACAAAGATAGATGCAGAGGTGGCAAGTAATAGTTAATATATATCTCGGTACTGTGTGTAAATAAATAAAAAATGTACTCAAAAATTAAATAAGTTTAATTTAATAATGTAAGTGTCCAAATTAAGGTTATTTAATTGTAATTATGTTTGTTGTTAATGAATTGCTTTTAAAATCAAATCATTAGACTCCCTGAGGAAGACGTTAGAGCGTCGAAACACGTAGGAGGGAAAAGGAAAATTTAATTTTTGCCTTCTAATTTCTCGGCCGTAAAGCTCCATAAAAGGAAGCATAACGAATATATTTGGCCCAACAGGAAAACAAAAACTAACGGAACAATTTAACGGAGTGTTAAAGATAAGAGCTTGCGAAGACGCCGTTCACAATTTTGTATATAAAATCCGAAAGTGTTTAGGTTCGAATCTCAGCGACTTCGCTGTTTTTTTTTTTTTTAAGTATTTTCTGTTTTTTAATTTTTTCCATGCTTATTTTAATTTGAGGGATAAAACAACAGCGCTTTTGGCAAAATATTTTCATACTTTTTCTGAAATTTTCATGTTTGGTGATCTGCCCGGCCCAGCTCACAAATTAGTGATTGCTTTTGTGAGGCTGGACATGAGACAGCTTACAGAATGGCAAATTGTCTCAAAAGTGATTTTCACCCCAAATAATCTCTAACAGTGACTAGAGACGGCTTACTGAATTCAGCTGTTAAACTCATCTATACTGGATGCTGAAAAAGCAGCTCGATTTACATACTATGCAGTACTCATTGCATACATCTAACTGCAGTTTTTATTGCAAAAAGTGAAATTAAATTTTGTGAACAAATAATGAAAAAATAAAAAAGCATTATGAAAGTGTGAATGGCGTGGGGCCATTTAAAATCCAATTTTAAATTGCGAATTTGACAAAAATACCAACTTTGTTAATGGAAAATAAATAACTTAACTAAAATCGACTTTTACCCTAAAATCAATTTGAAAATAACCTGGCGTGGTGCCATTTATAAACCATTTTACAAATCACTAATAGTAAAATACTAATAGCAAGCTGCTACACATGGTTCTGGCCATTTGGTATTACAATTGTGTACTGGTGCAACTCAACGTGCGTCAATACAACACTGGAAATTTAATCCATTAATTAAGCAACATTTGCAGTTGATAGTAACCTGGAATATGAGACTATTAAATATAGACCCCTCCATTTAACCAAATCTGTAAAAAAAAGGTAATTCTATACGACAGCATGACACTGTCAAACAACACATCAATATTAATAATCCGAAGCCGGAAAATAAAAATTTTAACTCGTTCAAAAGATATTAACGAAAAACCGAAAAATTACCTGTGGGTCCCTCCGAAACGTGGGGTGGTATCCATAGTATTCCATAGGATATTGGATGGGTCCAACACCGGTTTGGAGACGAAAACTATATCCGCGCAAAACACTAATGTTCACAATTTTTTTTGTGGGTACACACAACAACATTACAACAACCACATGGAAATCGCCAACTTCAACTGCAAATATCTCCGGACAGAGATAAAATTTATATTTTCCGGTTTCGGATTATTGTTGTCGAGATTAATACGCTTTTAACACCTCTTTCGATATTTTTGGACGCGTATTAGCAGTGTCATGCTCATAGTGTACCTATACCAAGTGTGTTCACTAAGCGATAAACGTCAAAACTACAAACAGCCTCGCTCACCTGATGGAAATCTCAGGTCTAGAGTCGCATTTTTAGTCTCAACGACAACATTTTTGACTACCAATCGTATGGACTTTTTCAATTTTTCAATCATTCGGAGCATTCGGTAATGGTATCCATTTTGAATTCGCTGTCATTCCGAATCCAGCGAGTGCCTGTCAGAATGCTTGACAGATAAGTCAACACACTTGTACTTGTACACTATGGTCATGCTGTCGTATAGAACTACCAAAAAAAAAATTGAACAAAAGAAAATAGTGATCATTGTTTACTATATAGTTTGGCAGCTTAAGTAGAGGTTATGTTGCGAATAGAGTGGAAGGCAGTGGACTAGGAAGTCGAATGTCATATAATGAAGGAATGGTGTTCGGAGATTTTTCAAAGTTAAAAAAAAAATGATAAAAGCATTAATATAAATAAAACTATTGTTTTAATAACAACAAAAACGCCATATATATTCTGTATACATAAATTTATAAGGATTATCTCACTTTAAAATTTGAATTAAATAATCTAAAGTTTTTTTTTGAAACTGAGTCGAGAACTGTGCGTGTGAATGTGCGAATTTTCACCGATCAGCTGTTAGTTGCGCTACTTGGTAAAATTTACAATGATAGTGATTGTTGTTTGGTAATAGTCTAGTTGAGGCATTGTAAATTTTACCAAGTAGCGCAACTAACAGCTGATCGGTGAAATTCGCACATCCACACGCACAGTTCTCGACTCAGTTTCAAAAAAAAATTTTAGATTATTTAACTCAAATTTTAAAGTGAGATAATCATTACGAATTTATGTATATACAATATATAAGGCGTTTTTGTTGTTATTAAAACAATAGTTTTATTTATATTAAAGCTTTTATCATTTTTTTTTTTTGAAAAAAATCCGAACAACATTCCTTCATTATTATAAAATAGATTTTTATTAAAAATTTTATAATTATTGATTATTTTCAATTTTATTTAATAATTAATTACGGATTAATTTTTAATTATTTATTAAGATTTTAAAATTATTAATTATTTTTTAGAATTATTATTTGTTTATTAGATATTTATTAATAACTAGAAGACCCGGCAGACGTTGTCCTGCCCTAAATTTGGCCAATCTGCATACATTTTAATAAGCTTTTTCCGTCTGACCACATTTTGGCCTATATCCCGAGACCATAGTCACCCAGGGGTATGAAAATTACCCTCTAATAAAGCACTCATCAACAGCTTACATTTGATATCCACATTTTATAAACACATTTTAGGGGTACCCGGGTCCTCGTTTTCGCCTATATCTCGAGACCCTAGTCACCCAGGGGTATGAAAATGACCCTCTACTAAAGCTCTCATCAACAGCTTTCATTCGATATCAATATTCTATAAACACATTCTAGGTGTCCCGGGTCCACTTTTTGGCATATAGCTCGAGACCCTAGTCACCCAAGGGTATGAAAATTACCCTCTACTAAAGCACTCATCAACAGCTTTAATCTGATATCAATATTCTATAAACAGATTCTAGGGGTACCCGGGTCCACTTTTTGGCCTATATCTCGAGACCCTAGTCACCCAGGGATATGAAAATTACCCTCTAATAAAGCACTCATCAACAGCTTTCATTTGATATCCACATTCTATAAACACATTCTAGGGGTACCGGGGTCCACGATTTGGCCTATATCTCGAGACCCTAGTTACCCAGGGGTATGAGAATTACCCTCTACTAAAGCACTCATCAACAGCTTTAATCTGATATCAATATTCTATAAACAGATCCTAGGGGTACCCGGGTCCACTTTTTGGCCTATAGCTCGAGACCCTAGTCACCCAGGGGTATGAAAATTAGCCCCTACTAAAGCACTCGTCAACAGCTTTCATCTGATAGCCATATTCTATACACACATTCTAGGGGTACCCAGGTCCACGTTTTGGCCTATATCTCGAGACCCGAGTCACCCAGGGGTATGAAAATTACCCTCTACTAAAGCACTCATCAAGAGCTTTCATTTGATATGCATATTCTAGGGGTACCCGGGTCCACGTTTTGGCCTGTATCTCGGGACCCTAGTCACCCAGGGGTATGAAAATTACCCTCTACTAAAGCACTAACCAACAGCTTTTATTTGATATCCATATTCTATAAACACACCCTATTGGTACCCGGGTCCACGTTTTGGCCTATATCTCGAGACCCTAGTCACCCAGGGGTATGAAAATTACCCTCTACTAAAGCACTCATCAACAGCTTTTATTTGATATCCATATTCAATAAACACACCCTAGGGGTACCCGGGTCCACGTTTTGGCCTATATCTCCAGACTCTAGTCACCCAGGGGTATGAAAATTACCCTCTACTAAAGCACTCATCAACAGCTTTCATATGATATCCATATTCTATAAACACACTCTAGGGGTACCCGGGTCCACGTTTTGGCCTATATCTCGAGGAAATATGCTGTTTTGAGTATTTTCCCGGCAAGTATTCGAATTTTTCTCACCTTTTAAACCTTCCCTAGACCTCCACGAATAATTCAAGACCAAGGTAAGATAAATCCGTTCAGCCGTTCTCGAGTTTTAGCGAGACTAACGAACAGCAATTCATTTTTATATATATATATTAAATTTTTTAATATTAAAAATTGTATATTTATTGATTATTTTTGATAGTTTTATTTATTTTATTTAATATTAATTTATAATTAATTAGGGGTTAATTATGAATTATTTATTTTATTAAAAATTTTAAAATTATTAATTATTTTCATAATATTTATATTTTTATTATAAAATGCATTTATGAAAAAATTTTTACGGGAAGCTAAGTAAGTCCACTGCCTTCCACTCTATTCGTAACATAACCTCTATTTAAGCTGCCAAACTATATAGTAAACAATGAGTTGAGAGGTCGACTGCTAATACGCGTCAAAAAATATCGAGAGAGGTGTCAAAAAAACATTAAAGAATGTAGAATGCTGTTTTGCTCATTGTTTACTATATAGTCATGGTTCATGCTATATAGTTTGGCAGCTTAAATAGAGCTAATGTTGCGAATAGAGTGGAAGGCAGTGGACTAGGCAGTCCAATGTCATATAATGAGGGAATTGATGTTCGGAGTTTTTTCAAAATTTGCCCGAAATCCTGAATCACAAAAGGGAGTGTAGTTAAGTACGAAAATGAAAAAATATAGTTAGGTTTTGCTCCTTTTTCAGCATGAGATTTTCATTTTAAAAATGTAATATACAAACCAATGTTCATTCTATTACTTTTTTAGCTGGAGATTTTCATTTTAAAAATGTAATATATAAACCAATGTTCCTCCTATTACTCATTTTATGGAGCTTCATGGAGCTTCACATGCACTTTATAAAAACGTGCTTTTTACTTTTACGAACTTATTCCTCAATGAAAATAAATGAAACACGTATTAATGTAACCATTAATCATGTTTCTTACTTCTTATATGTTCTTCTTAAATATTATAAATGTGTTAAAAGTAGCAGAACTAAAATAATATTGGCAAATCTGATATGTCAAACTAATTTTATATAATAAAAATTATTTCATAAATTGCATGCATTTTATACATATGCATTATATTTTAAATTTTCTCTAACTATTCGTTTTGTGCTGACTAAATTTTGCTTATGCATAACTTCCTTAGGCTATATAAGATAACAATTCCAGGGGCCGTTTTCACCATCTTCGGTGAACGCTAACAAACACTTTATTTGAAAGAAATCGTTCAGTGATGCGTCAAATAAGGGTTACTTTAAAATAACGGACGTTAAAGGGTCCCCTGTTACATGAGGAAAAATGAAGTACAACTATTTTTATAACATGAAGATAGATAGAAAATTTATTGGAGATTGCACTGCGACCTTTGATCTATTTGTTCCCTCATCAGATTGCGTCGCGTTCCAGGAGGATATGTTCCACCATCTCTCCTGATCGATCACGAAATCGACATGAATACAAAACAAGTAAGGACGGGACTGTCTTCGGCTGTGCCGAAGACTTCATACCTTCCACGAATGGGGCTGAACAATAATCTTATCCCGTTCGTAATCTCCAAATAATCGGATGTATAAGATAAGAAATATATAGTGAACAGATCTACATACCTAAACGATTTTTAACATAAATATAAAATAAAAAATAGGTAGGTACTTTGTGTGAGGATGCAAAGTTTCAGGTTTTTTGTGGTCTGCGTGTAAAAACTATGACTACGAATCACGTATTTCAACAATATATATGACGTAAACGTAACTACTTGATGACATTTTATGAATTTTAAAGCTTCTAGCCGTAAAAAGGGGGCAAAAAATACAGTTTATATGGGGCATATGATATATGTACCACCGATCTCTATGATTTTTTTCAGACAACAATATATGCTATATATGTAAGCATTTGGTGAAATTTGAAGCTTCTAGTTGTTAAAATGGGGCAGAAATTGCGCAAAGTTTCTTATCTGAACAATCGGTTGTATGAGATATATACTATATATACCACCGATCTCAATGATTTTTTCAGACAACAATATATGCTATATACGTAAGCATTTGATGAAATTTGAAGCTTCTAGCTGTTAAAATGGGGAAGAAATTGCGCAAAGTTTCTTATTTGAACAATTGGTTGTATGAGATTATATATGCCACCAGTCCCTATAATTTTTTCAGACAACAATATATGCTATACACGTAAACATTTGGTGAAATTTGAACATATCTAAACGATTTTAAGATAAATATAAAATAAAAAAAATAGGTAGGTACTTTGTGTGAGGATGCAAAGTATCAGGTTTTTTGTGGTCTGCGTGTAAAAACTATGACTACGAATCACGTATTTCAAAAATATATGACGTAAACGTAACTATTTGATGAATTTTGAAGCTTCTATCCGTAAAAAAGGGGCAAAAATGACAGTTTATATGAAGTATATAATATATATACCACCGATCTCTATGATTTTTTCAGACAACAATATATGCTATATACGTAAGCATTTGGTGAAATTTGAAGTTTCTAGCTGGTAAAACGGGCCGGTTCCGACAAATGTCTAATCGGACACCCAAGTACACCCGCTCACCAAATTTTATCAAGATATCTCAAAAATTGAGGGACTAGTTTGCATACAAACAGACAGACGGACTTGACTAAATAAACTCAGCTCTTCAACCTGATTATTTCGGTATACTTAATGGTGGGTCTATCTATTTTCCTTTAAGGACTTACAATTTTGGGTTTCGTGACGAAATTAATATACCATTTCATTTTCATGAAAGGTATACTTATGTTTTTTATTTAGATGAACAGCGATAGAAATTCTTATATTTTTCAAGAAATCCAGGAAAATTCAAGAGGACCCTAAGTTTTTAATTATTTGTGTTTTGCTTTGACGTTGGCGGTGCGTTGCTTATAGATTGAAGCAATTAAAGCGCGTGTGTTCAAAGTCAGATGTAGACGCAACGCAAGTGCCAAAACGACTCAAAAGTCACCTTAAGCTTAGTTGCTTCACGTGTTATTAATCATTATTAATTAAAAATGTTGGATCTCGTAAGAAACTAAACTTAGGAAAGATACACACGAGACATAGCTTCGTAGACGCGTACAAAATATGGAATGCAGCTACGCTTTTCTACGCCTCAAGATTTCTTATGCGGCAGTTACCCACGAACGTACGTAGAAAAAACGTGTCAGCTGACACGACCTAACTTATGAGTGTGCAATGTAAACGAAAACTCACCGACGTGCAACGCCCGTACGTACGTATCCCGGAACGAAGAAATCAAAACAATTTTGATTTTTTCCGTAAGAACGTGTCAGCTGATCGCTCTCTCACTAGACAGAGTTGCCTAGTAAACTTTTGTGCGCTAATTTTTGACCGTTTGCAATTTTATGCAAAAACACCTAATTAAAGTTTGAAAAATTGTGAAAATAATTCGAAATAATTATGTAAAAGTGCGGATTATAAATATGTAATCTATTTATACTTATTTAATATTTATTCCGGCCTTTTATAATACCAAAAATTAAATTGGAAAAACTTGATGTTTCCATAAGCATACATGCAAAACGGTCAATGGCAACAGTGCTTATTTGTAAACAATACACACAAATATGTTATGTACATGACACAGACGCACACATTGATTCCTACGGGCTTGAGAGTTCGGTCAAACGTGCTTCGTACGACAAACGTCCGTACGTACGGCACACGTCGGTGGATAACTGCCGCATTATGCTGAACCTAATACGCGTTTTTGAAGATACGCCTCGTGTGCATCTTCCTTTAAATTATTTTCAAAGAAAAAATGCTTTGCTTTTAAAAACTTTGCTAATATTCTCATACATGTATACTACTATGGCTGTCGCTTTCATACTACTATTTCATTATTTAAAAAAAAAAAATTTTTTCTGCATAATGCTCCCTTGTCACATGCGTTCTCAAACACAGTTGCCACACCATGTTTTCATTTAGGACCAAAATACATCGAAAGAAAGACCAGATCTCAAAAAAGGACCAAATTTTAGGTTTTTTATTGGTATACAAACAATTGGGATGTTTCAATGGTTTAATATATAAAATTTTAATAAAGTAGAAGCTTGGTTTTAATTCAAACTGCACAAACAAAAATAAAGTGCACCTTTAGGTATTATATGTTCACATTTCTAGGATTAGTCTATGTCTTTCACCAACCAAACGTTGTGAACCTAGTTTTGCTTGATTGCATTGGAATAAAGTGCATAGCGCAGTTAGGTTTTATTAAAGAACGGTTAAAAAATTTGCGTTGTGGCAAACTCAGTAAATCGTAAATAAAACTAAGCAGTGGTGTTAATGCTATTTTATAGATGTCTACTTTTTCCCTAACAGTTTAAACTTCATACCAGAGCCTAGATTCAGTAAGTGTGAGTTGGAACTCAGACTAAAATTCAAGTGTCTTAAAAGTTTCAACTGTGTAAAAACTGAATACCGATCGAAATATCTAACCACTAAAACAAGCCTTTTTTCTGATAAGTCCGTTGTTTCATCAAAAATTAATGACAATGTGTTTGCCCGAACATTCAACACTTCCCTTTTTAATGCCTTGCCTAAATTATCTACCGGGTGAAAAGTCATTTTCCTGCTACATTTTATAGATAGAGCAATTTTCGTGGTAAGAATTCCAGCTTTTCTTTTCGGTTAAAAACGACATACAATTTATCTTGATAATTTCTTTATCGATAATATTTCCAAGTGTTTCAACGGAAACGGTGGAAATTTTTTGATCATAGTGTACCTATACCAAGTGTGTCAACTAAGCGATAAACGTCAAAACTACAAACAGCCTCGCTCACCTGATGCAAATCTCAGGTCTAGAGTTGCATTTTTGGTACGTAAGAGTACTTCAAGCTGAGTTGCATTTAATAGTTAAATAAAACTTTGTAGTATTTACAGATGTAATAGTTCATATATTTCCGCGGAAATAAGAATACTAGATTTGTAGCCTGCAACAATGCGCAAACATACGGAAAGCAAAATTTATTTAAATTAGAGTCAAAATATAAAGCGCCACACGTGTAACATGGAAAAATTTCACTTCTAATACGGCCCATACATGATACAAAAACCATGCGCAAATATAAAACGACGAAATTGGTGCAAATGAAAATTTTGACATACACGGCACAAAAACACTGCGCAATATTCATTTTTAAAGTAGCGCAACAAATGAAACATGTGTTTTAATTGTGTAAAAAAGGCACTAATTGCATAAAAAACCACTCTTTATTTTCCACAGTGCTGGTAATTCATGGTATAAGTCGAAAAAATTGCACAAGAAGATTTTATTTTCCATTGTATTTATAGTATATATATTTTAATTTCAAGACCAGCTCAACTCATTGCATCACTGCGCAATATTAATTTTTCAACTAGCGCAACAAATGAAACATGTGTTCTAATTGTATAAAAAATTATTTTGTATTATTAAATTTGTGTGAATTCCTGTTACAAGCTAGAGATGGTCCTTACGCCTTCGATATTAACATTTTTTAACAATAATTGCTGATGTTATATTATCAGGAACCACAGGTAAACTGTGTAAGATTCACCATACACGAAGAAAAAAGCATGTGCAATATTTGCAGACATGTGTAAATATCAAAATCATTTTGATTTTAGCGCAGTTCTCTGCGCAAATAGCGCAACCAGTGCACACACCGGTCAAATCCTTGTGCAAATTGGTAATTGGCACAAGGATACTTGAGCCGTGTAATTGGCGTATAAGGCTGTTTACACAAATGCATAAGGGCAAAATTATATAAAACGCTTTGGTCACTTCAAAAGCATATATGACACTACTTTATTTTTGCTTGGATTTCAAGCTAAAAAAACTAACGAAACTTTTTCGGAACTTCAAAACACAAAAAAAATTTCTATCATGAAAAAGCGAGGCCACTATTCCCCCATAATTAGCGAGTTTGTCATGTTTTTGTTTATGTTTTACATTTTGTTTTCACATTAACATTTTTAACGATAAAACAATGCAAATAACACGCGCAAATTATTTCTTTCTCTAATGGTTCACTTTTTTCACAAGAAACTTGATTCTAATTGTGTTTTTATGCACCAAATTTTCAAACTAAAAAAAAAAACATTCATTTGTCTGAAAAAAATAAAGAAAAAACGGCCGAATGTCAAAAAAACCTATCGAAAAACAAACTGGCTCGTTTGTTTTTAATGAAAGGTTGTATTTTTCTTGTATTTCGTTAGTTTTTTGAAATATAGTTTAGCGTAGGCACGCAACCAAAGCATTTATGTAAATTTTTCGATACTTCGCCCGACAGATGAATTAATGAATGCAACACAACCAAAGCGTCTGCTTAAATCCGCCTTAATTTTTGTAGCTGTGAAAGCCTCCTGCAAATATAATGGTGCTGTAATTGCAAACAAATCAAACTCCTATATGACGCTACTTTATTTTCTATTACCTTGTTTATACCTACAAGAAAGCCGTTCTGAACACAAACCGAGTTGACTGAGCACACATTTTCATCAAGTGTTTATACTCTCATCCCTATATCGATATCAAAACAACCGCCTTGAATTGACAGTACGTGACAGCTGTGAATTTCGTGGAAGTTTTGTAAAATATATTAATTTAACAAAATTCTATTTTTATCAACATATTTTTTGAAGTAAAGAAGTAACTATTACATAAATCAATAATTTTCCGTGTACGGGACTCACGCAAATAAGTACATAAAAGTAAAAGTGAGTTGTTGTGGTCATTGGAGCACTTCAAAAAGCAGATGCTATAAGTTAATTTTCTACAGGTTTTTGTTATTGCTCTAAGGGTTATTTTAATAATAAAAGTGTGAAACAGCGATGGAATTTAACAATAAAATACTTGTATTTGGATTAATAAAATCGTTGCAAAGCAAAAGATTGATAGTCACAAATCATCTTGTAAACACTAACTCCTGCGTTGAGAAGTGCTTGAATGAAAGAATAAAGAATATAAGAGCTTTGCTTCTGTCCCAGGCCAGTCTACCAAACATAGTTTTTTCTACAAATATACCTCGGATCAGAAATTTACATAAACGCCATAGAAAAGAAAATTTCTGGTGGTTTCTCCTGCAACCAGAAAATGAAGGTTGCTACATCGAGGCTTTTCGAATGAGCAAAAAGTCTTTTACTTTACTCTGTGGTAAATTGGAACCCTTACTCCGAAGAAATTGCATACCTTGCATCACACAACCCCTTCCTATAGAAAAACAGGTAGCCATATGTTTATATAAACTCGCTTCATGTGGAGAATACCGAGTAGTTGGTGATGTTTTTGGTGTCCACAAAAGCACAGTACATAAATATTTTCATACCGTTGTCGACGCTCTCCTCCAAGTACAGACAGAGCTAATAAAGTTCCCGCAAATAGATGACGCTTTGAAAATTGCTGCTGAATTTGAGAAGAAATCTAATATACCGAACATTATTGGTGCTATCGATGGTAATTATATTTAGCTCTTATTACTAGAAAAAAACAACTAGCGTCAATATTATACAAGGATAATATATTTTATCAATTACTATTATATTTTGTAGGTACCCACATACCGATGTTGCCGCCTAGTGAAGGGTACTTGGATTATATTAATAGAAAGGGTTGGCCTTCGATTGTAATGCAGGCAGTTGTGGACTGGAATTATATGTGAGTATATCTTTTGTTCAATACCGAAAGGCCCGAAGCGGTTTTGTGTAAAATTTAAAATCCCAAACTCAAGTAGGGTCTAGGGACAAAGAGACCTCTCAGCTCCTTTTATAATTTGTTAATATTTTTGAAACGATTTTCGCACTACGTAACTATTATTATTATTATTATTATTAGGCCTTTATACACGACGACCTTTTCTATCTTTTGTGCTTCACCTTTGAGCTTATTGCTCTAGGCGGAGGCTCTTTATATATCTGAGCTCCTTCGCAGGCTTTTTAGCCCAAATCACAAAAGGATTTAGAGTCACACCACCTAGGTGGAAGAGTCTCTGTCTTGCTAACGCAACGCATTCGCAGAGTATATGAACCGGAGTTTCATCGTGCAGCTCGCAAAACCAACAGATTGGTGCATCCGATAGATTTAGCTTACTGAGGTGATAACGTAGACCGCAATGCCCTGTATAATAGCCAGTAAGAGTTCATAGATCCTCCCTTCTTAAGTTAATAAGCCTCGCCGATGCTCTATGTGATGGCTGTATAAAGCTGTACCGTCCTGTAGAAAATTGTTCCAGGACGGTGAAGTTCTGCGGCTCGTAATATTTTCTTATTTAAAGAAATCGCACGATAGTGAGTCATCCTGTCTGAAACCCCGTTTAGTTTCGAACGGCTCGGAGAGGTCCTTTCCAATTCTGACTGAGCTGATGGTGTTACTCAACGTCATTTTGCATAGCCGTATCAGTTTTGCAGGAATATTTGGATATAGCGGCATATAGGCAACTCCTTTTCATGCTGTCGAAGGAGGATTTAAAATCGACAAAGGTGATGTGTGTCGATTTTCTTTTCACGGCTTTTTTCCAAGATTTGCAGATTACAGGATCTTCATTCTTGTGGATTGGGCCGAGAACACATAGATTCCAATCGGCAGGCATTCGCTTTATGAGCTCCTCGCCGCCGAACTTGATTAGCTCAGCCGGGAACCCATCAGCGCCCGCGGCTTTATTGTTTTTTAATCGGGATATTGCTCTTCGTACCTCGAATTAAAAGTACAAATTGGAAGAGAACCTCGTCATTGGATGTACTTCTTCTTGCCCAACCGGCACTTCCTCTTTTCAAATTGCCATCAGGCTTTTCTAACAGGACTCCTAGGAAACAGGCTATTTCGACAGGGTTAGACCAAAGTGTTAGAAAGTGGATTCTACTTAACACTAGAAAAGACGAATTGTATCGTGGAGGTCCTCCACATGCGATACATATATTAACATATTCATCGGCTACAGGTGGTGCGTAAGCGTTTATAATGGGATTCGCTGTGCTTTTATCTACGAAACACTTTACCGCCAATTCGTGGATAGTGTATCTTTCTCCCTCCAGAAGGTCCGATTCAAAGGGCACAGTAGATGTTAATTTATACTGCCTTATTTCGAAGTGATGCATACGGAGATAGCCGTTAAAGGCCTGGGAGTGAAACAAGGCTATTGACAAGAGCCCCACTCAAGATTTTAGGGAATTTAAATTCGGTAGCCCTAAGCTATCGGCAATCTTCGTTGATAATTCTGGTTGGGCCCTTCAATAGTATTAAATCTTGTGCAATGGTGTATCGTCATTGCACTTGTATCATTTTTTTACAATGATGTTAAACCTTTGCCCAAGATTGTGAGCACCCTTATTATGTAAAAGCGAGTTCGATACAATTTTTTATTTTAACAGGTTTACTGATGTCAGCGTTAAGTTACCTGGAAGCACTCATGACGCAACCGTATTTAAAGAGTCAGGGTTATTTAAAAACTCTTCGAAACTCATTCCAAGATCCACAAAACTAATTAACAATGTAGAAACTCCATTATTTCTCTCTTTTAATTGTCATTTGAGCACTGCTCGAATTGTAGCGGAAAATGCGTTTGGCCGTTTTAAAGGGCGATGGAGATGCCTTGCCAAAAGGCTTGATGTCAATCCCAGTTTCGTTCCAAAAGTTGTTCTAGCTTGCGCTGTATTACATAACTTTGTTGAGCAAAAAAAGGAAACATATCTGGAAATTTGGTCACAATCGTCTCAAAACCTACAAGAATATCCACAGCCTCAAGACACATTTTCAACTGAAATAATTTCAGACGAAAGTATGCATCCAAAAGATTTAAGAAAAAATTTAAAAAATTATTTAAAAGATAATTTTCCTTTCAGGACAAGTCACTATAATCATTAATTTTAATTTTAACCAGGGGCGGTATCGTCGTACCCTTCATGATCGAAACCCATTTTGACTCAAGCAATAACTATGAAAATGTCAGTAATACAACTTTTGTTAGCGTACCTACTTTTGTTCATTCCTTCCTTTAAATTCATTAATTATTACAAATTGATCTGTATATGTATTTTATATATAACGTTATATATAACGTATAAACTTTAAGTAAAATGTAATAATATAATAAAATAAAAGTAATGGCATTTTAAATACAAAATCAATTCAATTGATCAGTCAATGTTTGCATTCAGTTTCTTAAGCATTTAAAAGCATATTGCTTTCTATTCACAGCAACAAAACTACACGTGTCAAACGATTTGATAACAATATTAAAGCCACTGTATGCATTTAATCTTTAATTAGTAATAATATAAATGAAAAAAAAAATTAATTCAATTAACTGTATACCAGAGCTATTAAAAAAAATATTTTGTGTGTTTCGATTAGATGTCAAAAAAGAAATCTGATAATATGAGCCATTAAGGATAGGGTTCCCCGTACCAACAACACAGACCATTTTTTATTCCGATTTGTATAACTTCTAAATTATACGCTTGAATATTTTTTTTTATTATAATATTAATGGCTAACTTTAAAATTTTTAAATGACAATTGAATTAACTTCTCGGCTAAAAAATTTATTTTCTTTGAATCAGTTACATTTACATTTACATTAAATTTAAGTAAATAAAGTATCTAACTGATTCAAAGAAAATCTATTTTATGGCTGAGAAATCAATTAAATTTTCATTTAAAAATTTTCAAGTTTATTATTAACGTAGTAATAAACAAATTATTTTTCGCATTTTTTTATTCACTTTTTAACGTATCCATAATAGGAATATGGCTCATATTATGAGATACATATTTCGGCTCTAAAACTTTTAAGCGTGTAGTATGTTTTGAAAACATTTTGAATTTTTATTTAAGTTCTTAGTTATTATTATTAAAAATTAAAGTTGTGTTGAACATTGAAATGTACACTTACTCCTTATTCATAAAAAATAAAATAAAACTCTTATAATTGGAAACGTCTTTATAAGACCTTATAAACATTTTCTCTGTTTTATGAATAAAGGCTGCTTGACCCGAGCTGCATTGCGAGTGATATGGATATTTTTTAATATTCTTATTCGCGAATGCGAGTGATGAGAATATTTTTTATTATTCTTATTGTGATGTGAGTGTGAAAGAATGTATTTGAATATTCAAAAATGAGAAATTTCCAATCCTGGTTGTTCTTTTAAATATAGGTTTGAAAAAATTTCTTTGGGGTATAAGTAGGTATTCGCAGTTTTTGAAACAAAAAAGCTTATTTGAGCTTATAACTTTTCGCAGCATTGGACCATATTAATGAAAAGTAAGCAATTGCTTTTTCTCAAGATTTGAAAAATTTTACATAAATTTTTATGGAGAAAGTTTCAAAAATTGAGTAAAAGGTCTAAAAACTAAACACTGTCCCTACAGGCGTGTTTAAGTCATACCAAAGTGGAACTCAACTTATACAATTTATAACGTCCGTATTCTTGAGCTGTGACAACGCTTGTCATATTGATTTAATCGTGACTTTTAGCTTTATTCTGACCTTTAGTGCAGATTTTTTTCCAGTAAATAGCTTCATGGCCCAAGTTTATGATACAAAAAATGTAAAAAAAAGCGCTGTCACTGCTCAGAATACGGGTGTAAAACTTATACAAAACTCTTTGCTTTTTTATAAATTTTGTACATAGTTTGATTATATGTATTTGTGTTTGCATGAATTAAATTCGGGCACCGATGTTTCAGCCAGATGTAGCTTGTTCCTGCGATTCCGCAAACGATCCAAAAATATCAACATCGTTATGAGAACCCGATACTACTTCCGAAGTCAAAGAAATTGAAGGAGAAAGGAAATGATGTGGTACGTAAAGAGGAATATTATGTGACTGTGGTGTCTGCATTGTGCATAGGAAAGAATTGAACATTTTAACTGTTTCACGACGCTCATCTTCTAGCATTTTCTGAGTTTGTTTGCGATTTTTTTCTAATAAAAGTTCAACGTTGCTTAAATGGGTTTCATCTTGTTTTTTCATAGCGTTAACTAAATTATCTTGCGTGTTCTTCCACTCATTTGTAAAAGATTCCATAACTTTCGAATAAGAAGCCTTTTCTGAAAATATGTATAAAAAAATGTGTACACTTTACTTAAAAATCAAAGTTAAACTGGTTGGACAGATATCCAACCGGAATCATGTCGAAATCATTATACGGTTATAAGTTCCATACCAAATTGCAATGAGTCACTCGTACCAAGGGTAATACTTGACATTAGTATCCTACAGGTAAAACACGAGTTATATTTTAAATCACTCCCAACTGTCATCAACCCAGAGAGGTACACTGCACCTAAGAACTATAGATCATGTAAAATAAGACTCGCATTCCCACGACATTAATCGGGCTCTTATTGCAATTTGGTTTGTAACCCCTCACGTATGGACTTACTTTGATTTTTGAAAGTTCCTTTATTTCGGGGAGTGCTGCATGGGACGTTGGGTTGTGAAGTATTTTCAGACTCGCTGCCTAGAGGATCGTCCAAATTCACTTCCATAAAGTTACACTGTGACGTGTTCATGTTATTGGAATTCACTTCGACTTGTGAAGTGTCCTCACCTTCTGCCGCTACTGCAGGGCGATTACCAAGAACTTCGTCCAGCAGCTCAAAATACTCACATGTTTGTCTCCCAGCACCACTTTTATTATTATGACGCTTAGCTTTGTAATAATCACACTTCAAAGTTTTAAATTTTGCTCTAATCTGGATGGCATCTTTATTTATTCCTTTGGAATTTAACTCTCTAGCCACCTCCTCAAAGATACAGCGGTTCCTCTTAACCTTACTGTCCAGCAATTTAAGGATGTGTCGTTCTTTAATAATGGATATCATTTCAACAACATCCCTTTCTCTCCATATATTTCTTTTCTTTTTATTTTCCATTTTATTTTGCAAGAAATCTGTAATTTAATTAATTTGCAAATATACAAGTAAACCGCGAACTCAAAATCAGCTGTTTTTCAATTCGCTTTAAATACTAGATGTGTTTATACGCTCTGTGCATGCGTCTGGAGATAATAACGACCGATTTTAAAACGAGTGTAAGTCAAAAAACTTTGTACTTTTAAAGCGAATTGAAATTTAGTTTATGCATGCGTTTTGAGTGAACTCATATATATTCAAAACGACTTATGCATGCGTATAAACATAGTATATGTATTTTTCTTGTATTTTCTCTTATATTTTTTGTCGAGGGAGCCAATAAGGTTTCAATACTGGTGAAAGTATGTGAACTATATTTGAAAAAACTAACGAAATACAAGAAAAATTCAACGTAGTTCATTAAAAACAAACAAGCCAGTTTGTATTTCGATAGGGTTTTTTGACATTAGGCAGTTTTTTCTTTATTTTTTCTGACAAATGA
The DNA here is from genome assembly GCF_040869045.1 of Eurosta solidaginis. Lineage (NCBI taxonomy): Eukaryota > Metazoa > Arthropoda > Insecta > Diptera > Tephritidae > Eurosta > Eurosta solidaginis. The sequence continues at coordinate 203,761,546 of NC_090322.1, read as the reverse complement.
AAATTTTGTTTTTAGTTTCAAAATTTTGTGCATAAAAACACAATTAAATTCAAAGTGTAAATTGTGTGTGCAAATGAGTTTTCAATAAGTGTACATTTTTCAGTTTTTCATAGTGAACTTGGGTACAGAAATTCAAATTAAAAAGTTTTTCACAATAATTTGAAAAACTCTACGATTTCTCTGCTTTTTACAATTAAAGAAGTAATCCTCCGTAATAAATTAAACTTTTAATGAAAATCAATAACTCTGAACTGAACACTTTTCGCCATGATATAAAATTAAAATGCTGTGGAACAGGAGCAACACTTTTGTGACTACATAAACCCTGTTTCAATCTTTTACGTCTCTGCACAGAACCCTAATTGGCCTTTTTCAACCGAAACAACAATAGCAACCCAGATTTTCCCGTTATGCCCACTTAAGCGAGTGTCTGTCAGAAAGAAGTCAACACACTTGTACTTGTACACTATGTTTTTGATAAACGATTAGCTTAACGTTAAGGTGCATCCCTGGAATAACTGCAGTCCTTGTTTACGAATTTAGAAATAATGAGAATGGCAAACACGAACGAGTATGAAATATAATGTCAAAATGTATATGCACATGGTTGTATTTCAATGCACGAAAATGCTTTAAAAGCGCATAAAACTGTTAAAGTTGGAAAAAAAATGTTATATTAATAAAAAGCTTCTTTTAATAACAAGAAATACGCCTTGTATATTCTATTTATACATCAATTGGTAAGGTTTATCTCACTTTAAAATTTAAGCTAAATAATCTAGTTTTTTTTGAAATTGCGTCGACAACTGTGCGTGTGAATGTGCGAATTTCTCCGATCAGCTGCTAGTTGCGCTACTTGGTAAAATTTACAATGATGGTTTTGCTGACGAGAAGACTGTGAAGTCATATTCTTTTGCTTTTGCAATTTTAGAAAATAAATAATTTATTAAAACCAAAAAGCATTTGCAAAATAACTAACACTTGGAGTTTATATTCAATGTAATAAATAAAAATCTCACACGAAAGAAGCCAAAAATGAAAGTTAAAGTGATTTTGTGTTTCTACATTTGTTGCCTGCTCCAACAGGAAATTCCATATTTGGTAAATGCCGAAAGTAACCAAAATGCAACGTCATCTACGATGCAAAGTGCATCAAATGGTACTAATATAATAACCAATTTTCAAATCAAAAATACAACCAATGTAACAATAGCCCAACTACAGGAGGTGGCAAATAGCACAGAAAATAAGGAGAGTGGCAAGTATAAGAGTCGAAAAATTGCAAACACAGAAAATGCCCCCGCCCCACCAATTGGAAAACAAATACTAATCAACAAAGCGAATAAAACTACATCTGATAGGAAAGCACTGCTACAACAACAACATAGGAAAGACACAACCAAATTAACAATGGTTGCGTCAAATGTTCTTCTAGATGTTAACAAACTCAAATCACAGCCAAGTTACAATGTGAATGCAAATGCATCTTATAGTAAGAATACAACCGCTTCAAAGGAGGTTGCGCCAAATGTTATAGATTTGAATGCACTGAAATATAATGAAACGACCGTCGCTGTTAAATTCAACCAAACAATAAATGCAAAAAATAGTTATAACAAAACACTACCAATTTCTACTCCAATTGCCAAAGTGGACCATGATGCGTCTGTTTCAAATAACACGGAAGAACTTAAATCGAACAGCTCTGTAAAGAATGAGACATCTACAACAACAACAAAAACCACAACTACAACTACAACCACCACAACCAAACCCAAGAAGCCAGCAATTACATTGGGCTTAGGCGACTTTCCACATTTACCAGGCGAACCAATTCCCACCAAAAAGACAACATATTCAAAATTGCCAACGTCTAACGATATTTCAGCACCAAATGCTGAACCTTCCCAAGAAATGAATAGTGGATTTAATTATCATAGAAGTCGTGATTTTATTGTACCCATTATGACAGTTCTCTTTACAATACCTTTGGTTTGTGGAGTAGTGATTACCACTTATCGTCGTTTCCGCGATTGTTGGTCAACGCGTCATTATCGACGTATGGATTTTCTGGTTGATGGCATGTACAATGATTGACAACTGTTTAATAGAGAAAGAGCTAACAACCATTCACTGCGGAAATTTGATGATACTGGAGAAAAGCCAATAGTTAATGTGGACGATGTTTGTACGCAATTGTTACATTAGTGTCGTGCGAAAGAATAACAATTTAACATGCTGTCACATTTATATATATAGGCATATGAGTGAGATTTGCTGTATATATTAACGGATTCTCAATAGTTTCAAAAATGTTTTCTTATAAGTATATTAGCTGCATAGTTTGCTCACGGATCTATTGTGTAGGTATTAAAGAATACACTATTTTAGATGCCTTTTAGTTATACCAAATTTGGAAATGAAAATAATTTCGTTTTATCGTAAAGAGACTGTTATATCAGTTTATTAAGGTAACTTAATGCGACTTAAATTTTAAAAATTTCGTAACTAACGTTGTTTTTGGTTTTGGCTGTAAAAAAAATTGCCGCAATTATTATTGATACCATGATACAAAAAATGGTATGAACAGAGACTCATCGTTTGTATTTCTTGATACATAATATGTCATTTTGCAATGTTGTTGTTGATACTCCTTTATATCTCATTATGGTTTAAAGGACAGGCAGTAAAAATCGGGCATATTCGGTTAGACCTAAAAATATGGGCATATAAACGGAATAGCAAAATGCTTACAAAAAAATATATAAATTAAATGGGCTTACATAAGGAAGCCCTAGGCGATATCCACATAGAACCCAGGACAGACCCGGTGAACCCTGTTATCAATATACACTCTATTCTACCTTGCAGAAAAAGAAAGCATACTACCAAGGGAGACACCATTCACCCTGGCCCAGCATCGAGACCTTTGAGAACTCTTTAAAGAAAATCAATGAGGTATAATGCACACCTTTTCTGAAATTTGATTACAGTTGGGTTTCGGCAGTTAATTGCTTGTATTGGAGACCAGCCTAGTTATTCATTTTTGTATACATTACAAATGTATAAAATTTCATGCAGAACTAGATACTAGTTTACTACATAAAAATGTATGTATATTAATTATACTTTTAAGTTTATATTAATATGAAAAAGAATTAAAGTTTTTGAAATTTAATTCGTCAATTTCCACACGTAGTTAGAGCTATTCTGTTGAGGCATTTACTAAATAAATAAAATTAATTATCTGACTGGTTGGTAATATATAAACAATGGCTTCCATATACTTCTTATTTGGAAAATAAGTTAAAAAACAATTATTTATGTGACTATAAAATTATAGTTTATAATTAGATATAACCCTTATAAAATGTTCTTATTACTGTATAAACGTTATAAAAATGTAAATTTCCATACAAGTTTATGTGCTTTGTAAGGCTTACAATCTTTACAAATTTATATTTTTAAAATATGTTTTTATAATGGATTTAAAAAAAAAAGGTATTATATAACTCAAAGCAATTGTTTAAAATAAAAGTTTAAATGTCCCGTACATTTTAAAGTGCCTTATAAAGGATAATTGGTGTTTATTTCATTTAGAGTACGTTTCCATAAAATGTGCATAGAATTTACAAAATAAATAAATAAAATGTAAAATGTAATGTAATACATATATGTATGTATGTGTACATATAAAACAAACTATAACTTTATGCATATATATTATGTTGATTTGTGCTAATAAATAAGTAACACATACTTTAAAAATAATAATTAAAAATATTTATCGATATTATTATTTGCCTTTTACAACTTGTCCAAATACAAGCGCTTAGCTCTATAGACTAATATACTTTGGAACTGCCTCACGACAATATGGAAAGATGCGGCAGCTGATGAGTTAGGAACACAAAAGAGACTTCCCAAGCGGAAAATATTTACAAGCCCTTTGGGGGACTGAAGGTTGCTCGCCTATTTCAAAAGTGGAATATACCGCGATATAAAATAAGATTTGATAAATTTTAATTTGATGCTAGAGAAAATTTAACTATCTGAAGAACTTAACCGCTCTGCACCAATATTTTATAAAAGCCTGCAATTACTGGCGTATGCTGATGACATTGATAACATCGGCCTGAACACCCGTGCCGTTAGCTCTGCTTGCTCCAAACTGGAAAAAGAAGCAGTAAAGTTGGGTTTGAAGGTGAATGAGGACAAAATGAGGTACCTGCTGTCATCGAGCAAAGAGTTCGCGCATATGCCCCTTGGCAACTACGCTACTGTTGGCAGCCATAATTTCCAAATAACAAAAATACTTCGTTTATTTGGGAACCAGCATTAACACTAACATCAGGTCTGAAATGCAGCGCAGAATCACTCTTGCCATTAAATGCTGCTTTGGATTGGATAGGCAATTGAAAAGTAAATTCCTCTCTCGGCAAACGAAAATCATGCTCTGCATGTCACTTATCGTCCCCGTCCTGCTAAATGGTCATATATGTAATACTCCTATATTGCTAATAGAAAATGCTCGCAATGTGTTTTGAATTCGAAATCAAACCAAGACAGCCTATAAAATTTTTGTGATTGTAGCAGCATAATTGTGACAAGAAAAAATTTTAATTTAGGTACATTCGATTATTGAATACAAAAAAACAAAACGTTTAAACAGCAATATATCGGCACTGTGATGTTTGGGAATGTACTTAGCCTTTTGTAGCAATATAGGAGTATTACATATATGTAAATGGTGCAGAAGCATGGAGGATGACAACATCAGATGAATCGGCTCTGGGAGTGTTCGAGAGGAAAGTTCTTCGAAAGATTTATAGACCTCTACGCGTTCGTGATTGGCGAGTACCGAAGAAGATTTAATGATGAGTTGTACGCAGACATCAACATAGTCCAGCGAATTAAAACGTAGCGGCTACGCTGGCTGGGCATGTTACGCGAATGAAAGATGACGCTCCAGCTAAGAAAGTGTTTTTATCGGAATCCGCCTATGGAAGCAGAGTAAGAGGGCGGACCCCACTCCACTGGAAGGACCAGGTGGAAAACGATTTAAACTCCCTTGGTGTGATGAATTGGCGCCAGTTAGCAGAGCGAAGAAGCGACTAGCGCGCCTTGTTGGGCGGCCATAATCGTTTAAACTTCTACCAATACACAAATTTACCTAGATTACCCTCTCGCTCCCTTAGTCTACTTCTTGCTTTAGCTATAGGGGAATGCGCTCTGTCTTTGTTTTGCATGCACTATAAAATATGCATGACTACGGGAGTTCCAAGAATGATATAAAACACAGATCAGTGATATAAAATAATAAAATACTACGGAAAATTATGAAACACAATTGCTAAATTTTGTGAACGAAATGGGAGGACTGCAAGAAGCACCGAACTATACATTGCACGAATTGCATATGATTATTGAGTATATTTTGTTGTTGTGACTTTACATGCCGCGCAATACATGCATTCTTCCCAATCGTTTGCAAGACAAAGCAAGTCTCCCTAATGTTTCATATTGTAACGAATTTAGTGAAATTCCGCTTATTTGAAACCTTCTGCTAACGTTTGAATCGCCAAACTGTTGAATAAATAACTCCAAAAAATGGTCTTTATTAGACTACTTTGAAAGTACTTCACAATAACACTTATACTTCACAACCAATAGCGTTCTTAAATCAATAGTGATTGCTGCTTTTATACTCTCCGTTGCTTCATTCGCTTATTTCTACTAAGGTCTAGTAATTTCGTGAATTTCATGCTTGGTTACCAGCCATCTACTTACATGTATATTTGTAGTTTATAGTCTTTCGCATAGCCATATGCGTGTGTATATGTGAGAACTAATGCTGATCATTACATGTGTTTATCTCTCCGTTGCCTTGTAAGTATGTGGGTAAATGATGATTAATGGGTTTATGTAGCTTGCTTTAATGTTTTTGTTGTTGTGCATTTATTTATTGATGTGAAAATTCGCCACAATATTTATACTGCAATCGCAAGCAGCTTAGATATGCAATACGCCTTACAGTAAAACATGTCCAAACGATTTGATCAATAGCAGAATTTCCCACTTAGGGAAATAAACCGTAGACGTCTACCGCTTCTCTTACCTGTCTGTTTGTCAAATCTGACATTTGTTTATGTATGTATTCAGAAGCCAAATCAAAACGTTTCAAATCCAGCTACGCCACTCCATAAAATAGCTTTAAATATGCGCAATAAATAAATCTTGCTAGCCCATTGACTGATGGGCCTCAAAGACACTGTAGTGGTTCCCCCAGCGGGTTAGGGGATCAGAATATACCCGTGGTAGGTATGCCTGTCGTAAGAGGCGACTAAAATCCCAGATTCAAGGGGCTGTGTAGCGCAACCTTTCAGGTTGCCAGCGCAATATATAGCTTCTCCAAACCCAATTGTCAACCTCACCTATCCGCGGCGAATCCTGTTTCACTAACAGACGAGGCTCTGGCGACCCCAAGCTCCTCATGGAACTTGGGGGTAGGGAGGGAGGGAATGGCTTGAAGGTTTAATGTGTTGGCACCTTAATGGTGCTATGGTACCGGAGCGTACCGGATTTGTATCCGGCAATGGACCATCACATCGATAACACTCCCCAAAGCCTTCGGGGAGCAACCTTATCGCTACAACAACAACAACAACAACAACACTGTAGTGGTTGAGATGGGTGTGCAAGTAGATCAAGCTTTGTTGTTGTTGTAGCAGTGCTTCGCCCCATCCAATAGGTGCGACCGATCACAAATTGTCATCAATATCCTCTAACGGGAGTCCAAGGAGACTTGCTGTTTCAACAGGGGTGGGCCGTAATGAGAGGGGTGTTAGAGGCGTTGGTTCCACAGGAAGTGTGCAAGTTTTGGGTATTGATCTTTGAGTACAGGATTCACCGGGCAATTCCTGGCATGGAGGTCCGACGCCTGTTTGTGGAGTTCATTAAGGACCTGATTGTGTTTTTTGGCTTCATACGACTGTGTTCTCAGGTGCCGTATTTCCTCATAATGCTTACGGAGATGACTCCTTAAGCCCCTGGGCGGTGTTGGCTCATCAATCAGATGTCTATTGGGATGCCCTGGTTTCTCGGTATTCAACAGGAACTGTTTGGTTAGCATTTCATTTCTCTCCCTGATGGGGAGTATTCTCGCTTCATTATGTAGATGGTGTTCTGGGGAAATGAGAAGACAAGCCGTGGCGGTTCTGAGGGCAGTATTTTGGCAGGCCTGTATCTTCTTCCAGTGAGTAGTCTTTAGGCTTGACGACCATATTGCGGACGCGTAGCTAGGAATCGGCTGGACAATTGCTTTGTAGTAAATTAAAATAACTTAATTAATTATAGGAGAGTATATATACATAAAATATATAAAATAGGTATTCCTTATATATATATTTATAAACTAACATATTAATATTATGGTGAACCTTTATAGATTAAATTACCGATTTGGTAACGAGAGATCAAAAATGTCACGTATAAATTGGAGACGGTTAAGGAGTGTCGCACAGGGGTCAAAGTTACGATTTCTTCTAAAAAAAATTTATTTTAATTTTTAATTAATACCTAAAATCGAACTTATGATTTCAGGGAGCACAATTTTTTCTATACTGTAACGATTTTACTTGCAAATCTTCTTATTTGCAACCCTCTGCTAAGTTCGAATCACTAAACTGTTGAATAAATAACTCCAATATGTAATAATGCAAAATGGCCTTTATTAAAGTACTTCACAATAACACTCAAACTGTGCAACGAATAGCTTAATAACCAAACTGATTGATAGCTCAAATGAAACTCTACTATTCAAAATAATACTGCTCTTGCTCGCTAGATAGCGTCTTAATCGAAATCTCAAATCAAACTGAATTCCAGCGCCTCTACAATTGCCGCCTTTTATACTCTCAAACTTCTCAGCTGTAACTACAATTGCATGATTTTATAGTTTTTCTCATTGCATACTTTCAGGAGTATCTCAGATATATGCATGTGTTTGTGCATTAACTCTTCGCTGCTCGTATACGTACATGGTACATATGTGTAGACGCAATTATTGTTTCGTTTATGTAGATACATAATGATTGATCTATGGATGTGAATTCACGTCACTGCTTAGCATCGGCTTAGAGACGATAGCATCGCTCAGTGCTGCTACATTCGTTACACTGCCCTCCACCTAAGTCTGATCGTCCCGATCAGACAAATCTCTCAATGTATACGCTGCCAGCCTTTCCAAATGAACCACTCTTCTAATCCGTGGTTTCCCAGTGATTTGTATGCGATAGATGATATCACTGATCTTCTTCACAACTTTGTACGGGCCTTCCCAACTGCACCGAATCTTGGATGGAACACCTTTCCGCCGGTGAGGGTTGTTTAACAGTACCAAATCTCCCGCCAAGAAACCTTCCGAATTAAAGTTCTTGTCATGCCAATGTTCCATCTTACTACTCATTACCCTGGGCCGTTCCTTCACACTCTGTTGTTTGGCCAATGAACTACTTCGTAGAGCTTGCGCTGGACGGATTTGCTTTGCATAATCAGTATCGTTCCGACGCTTCACAACAGTAGTATGCCTCGGCTTGAAACCAGCCTTGCATTCTTTCTGCGAAATCCTTTCCTTCGTTTTAGTACGTCCGTTAGGGCTTTTCAATGCCAGTGTTTCTCTCACAGGTACCTTCAGTCTTGATTTGTTTGGCCCATTTGTTCCATCAACCTTTACCTTTGAATTTCGTGGCCTTTGTCGAGTCTTCTCCACCAGTACCCGATTATTGCTGAACCCTTTTTCCAAACTAAAGTTAAGTGGTATGTCCTGGTTCTTATAGCGCATAATTTTTCTCCGCATATCGATCCTGATGTCATGGTCAACCAAGAAGTCCATTCCCAGTATGACTTCATCAACGATCTCCGCCACAACGAATTTGTGTAAAACCACGACCTTCCCAATTAGGACTTCACATATCACTTCTCCCTGGACTTGGTTATACTCGCCTGTGGCCGTACGCAACCTTGCTCCAGGTAATGACTTTACTCTCCTGTAGACCAAATCAGATCGAATCAAGGAATGAGATGCCCCCGTATCTACAGTCAGTACACGCTCTTTACCATACACATTCCCTCTAACGGTAAGACTGCTAGATTTTCTACCAATTTGCAACACAGATATCACAGGGCATTCAATAGCTGGATCTAGCTCTCGATCTCTACCTCTTACTCGCTCTTGCTCATCTCCTCCAGCTATGCGTTTACGGCAACCCACATTGTTGGAACTACTAGGATCAAGATCGCAATGACGGGCAATGTGACCGGACTTCCCGCATTTGAAACATTTGATAACTTTTTCACTCCGCTTTTGCGATCCTTTCAGCGCCTCCGATATTGCGTCTACCCACTCTGGCCTTTCTACCTCCACACGGCGTGCTTTGTAAACTGGCTTACACAGAAGCAATGCTGTTTCCTGAGTCAGTGCATGGGATACCGTTTCTGCGAATGTAGGTTTTGGGTTTGCATATGTCGCTCGCTTCGTTTCTACGTCCCGTATGCCATTTATTAAACTCTGGATTTTTACCCTCTCGGTGTACTCCACGGGTGCGTCCGCATTTGCCAAATGTGCCAACCTTTCAACATCCGAGGCAAACTCCTGCAAAGTCTCATCCGCTCTTTGGTAACGGTTTTGCAACTCAATTTGGAATATCTGTTTTCTATGCTCGCTTCCATAATGTCTCTCGACAGCGGCCATAAATGCTTCATAGCTGTTCCGTTTGTACTCTGGAATAGTCTGTAAGATTTCAGCAGCTGGCCCTTTCAATGCTACGAAGAGTGCAGCAACTTTATCTTCAGTATTCCAGTTGTTCACTGTAGCGGTCTTCTCAAATTGTAGCTTAAAGGAAAGGAACAGAACCGTCAAAGGATGGTGTTTTTACTTTTGGATTACTCGCTGAAACTGCTGGACGATTTGGTTGTAACTGCTCGATACGTCCTCTCAAAGCATCCACCTCGGCCTCGATTTTATCCTGTCGACCACTGAAGCCTTCATGAAACTGGGTTAGTTTTTCTTCCATATGCGCTTCCAGTTTAGATGATATACGGACTTCCTGCTCTTCTAGTTGTGTGGAGATCTGAGATGATATCTGTGCTGGAATTTGTGCCGACATTTCTGAAATACGCGTTTCTTGTGCTTCAATCTTTGATGTTATACGTGTCTCTTGGGATTCCATCTGCGATGTAATCTGTGTCGACATTTCTGACATACGCGTTTCTTGTGCTTCAATCTTCGATGTTATGCGTGTCTCCTGCGATTCCAATTGTGATGACATGTTGGTGAATATTTGTGATGACATTTCGGACATTTGTGCCGATATTGCAGCCAATATCATGTTCAAGTCTGTGTTCGCCATTGTCTGCGGTATTTCATTTTTCTCCTCCAATTTTGTTGTCTCATCGCCATCAAGATGAAAGACATACTCTTCCACGTCAATTCCTTCTAATTCCATTGCCCCTCGTAGTCGTGCCTGAAGTTCGAGTTTAATGCCGGTTGTATTCAATCCACGTTTCTCCAACTCCTTCTTCAGTTGAGGGATCATCAATTCACTTAACTTTGCCATGTCCTTGTTGTCCTCTGGAATTTATTCAACAATTCCTCTTCTGACACCAATTGTAACGATTTTACTTGCAAATCCTCTTATTTGCAACCCTCTGCTAAGTTCGAATCACTAAACTGTTGAATAAATAACTCCAATATGTCATAATGCAAAAAGGCCTTTATTAAAGTACTTTACAATAACACTCAAGCTGTGCAACGAATAGCTTGCTTAATAACCAAACTGATTGATAGCTCAAATGAAAATCTACTATTCAAAATAATACTGCTCTTGCTCGCTAGATAGCGTCTTAATCGAAATCTCAAATCAAACTGAATTCCAGCGCCTCTACAATTGCCGCCTTTTATACTCTCGGATTTCAACGTTCGCATCTTCTAGGCGCTTCCAGAAGCTACTAGTCCAGCAGCTCTTCTCAGCTGTATCTACAATTGCATGATTTTATAGTTTTTATCATTGCATACTTTCAGGAGTATCTCAGATATATGCATGTGTTTGTGCATTGACTCTCCGCTGCTCGTATACGTATATGGTACATATGTGTACAAGCAATTATTGTTTCGTATATGTAGATACATAATGATTGATCTATGGATGTGAATTCACGTCACTGCTTAGCATCGGCTTAGAGACGATAGCATCGCTCAGTGCTGCTAACATTCGTTACAATACGATGCAAACATGTTTCATTCAGTCAGGTGAGTGATAGAAAATTTATTCCATGAACTGCGAGTTGAGCCAACTGCCAAATGAAAAAGTTATCATTGTTATACTCAGCTGAGCAGAGCTCACAGAGTATATTGTGACGAATATTAGCAACACTAAGGGATACTATCATCTCTAAGCCGATACTAAGCAGTGACTTGTTTGTACATAAACAAATCAATCATTATGTCTACACATATGTACATGCCAGCAGCGGAGAGATGCTCACAAAAGTATGCAATCATCAGCAAAGTATTTCTCACACATACACATGCATATATCTGAGATACAAAAGTGAGCAATCATTTGTGCAAGTATCACTCACATATACACGCGCATATGAGAAGCGCACTGGTAAACAAGTAGTAAATTCTAGAAGAAGAAACGCCTAGAAGTATGCGAACGAGACATCACAGAGTATAAAAGGAGTTAAAGCTGAGTAATCAGTCATCAGTTTGATTTAAGCACGCAATTGGTTGCGAAGTATAAGTGTTATTGTGAAGTACTCTAATAAAGACCATTTTGCGTTATTGAATATTGGAGTTATTTATTCAACAGTTTAGCGATGCGAACGTTAGAAGAAGGTGTGAAATAAGCGGAGTTTCCCTAAATTCGTTACAATATTAACTTTGTCCGCATAACGGTAATCCGTAACAGCATAAACTAATCGAGATAGATATGGACTTCTATATATCAAAATGATCTGGGCGAAAAAAGAAATTAATTTAGCCATGTCCGTCCGTCCGTCCTTAAACACGATAACTGGAGTAACTTTTGAGGTATCTTAATGAAATTTGGTATGTAAGTTCCTGGGCACTCATCTCAGATCGCTATTTAAAATGAACGAAATCGGACTATAGCCACGCCCACTTTTTCGATATCGAAAATTTCGAAAAACCCAAAAAGTGCGATAATTCATTACCAAAGACGGATAAAGCGATGAAACTTGGTAGGTGGGTTAAACTTATGACGCAGAATAGAAAATTTATAAAATTTTGGACAATGGGCGTGGCACCGCCCACTTTTAAAAGGTAATTTAAAAGTTTTGCAAGCCGTAATTTGGCAGTCGTTGAAGATATCATGATGAAATTTGGCAGGAACGTTACTCCTATTACTATATGTGTGCTAAATAAAAATTAGCAAAATTGGATGACGGACACGCCCACTTAAAAAAATAACAAACTTTTAAGTCAAATGTTAACAAAAAATTTAATATCTTTACAGTATATAAGTAAATTATGTCAACGTCCAACTCCAGTAATTATATGGTGCAACAAAATACAAAAATAAAAGAAAATCTCAAGTGAGCGTGGCTCCACCCTTTTTCATTTAATTTGTCTGAAATACTTTCAATGCCATAAGTCGAACAAAAATTTACCAATCCTTGTGAAATTTGGTAAGGGCATAGCTTCTATGCCGATAACTGTTTTCTGTGAAAATGGATTGAAGGTACGCCTAGTTTTTATACACAGTCGACCGTCTGCCCTTCCTCTGGGCCGTTAACACGATAACTTGAGCAAAAATCGATATATCTTTACTAAACTTAGTGCGCGTACTTATCTCGACCCACTACTTTATCTTGGTACTAAAAATGGGTGAAATCCGACTATGACCACGCCCACTTTTTCGATATCGAAAATTTCGAAAAATGAAAAAAATGCCATAATTCTATACCAAATACGAAGAGTCACCCTGGTCCACATTTTGGTCGATATCTTGAAAACGCCTTCACATATACTACTAAGGGTCACTCCCTTTTAAAACCCTCATTAATACCTTTAATTTGATATCCATATCATACAAATACATTCTAGACCTTTATGGCGATATCTCAAAAAGGCGTCCACCTATAGAACTGCGACCCACTCCCTTCTAAAATACTGTTACGAATATTAGCAAAACTAAGGAGTGCTGCCAGCTCTAAGCCGATCTAAGCAGTGACGTGAATGCACATCAATAATTCAATCATTATGTATCTACATAAACGAATCAATAATTGCGTCTACACATATGTACACATTCCGACGAGCAACATTTACATACAAGGCAGCGAGAGATGAGATGTCACACACCGATGAATTTACTTATACGCTTATGTGTGTGCGGGAGACTGTAAACTACAAACACATGCATATACCTTATCTGAGTTGTCACAAGAGAGAGCAATAATTTGTGCACGTAGTTGTGGCTGGCGATTTTGTAGCCGAAACAACTAGTAACTTCTGGAAATCGAAGAGCCTAGAAGTATGCAGCGTAAACTATAAAAGCGATGCAGGCGAGTAAGAAGTAATTCAGTTTGATTTGAATTGTCAAGCAGTTACGAGTAAGACGATATCTAGCGAGCAATAGCACTATTATTTTGAAAGTCAGTTTCCTTTAAGATATCAGTTTGGTTATTAAGCTATTCGTTGCACAGTTTGAGTGTTATTGTGAAGTACTTAATAAAGGCCATTTTTCCATCATTCAATATTGGAGTTATTTATTCAACAGTTTAGTGATTCGAACTTAGCAGAGGATTGCAAATAAGAGGAGTTGCAAGTAAATTCGTTACAATTGGTGTCAGAAGAGGAATTGTTGAATAAATTCCGAAGATTGGGAATACAACTTGGACATGGCAAAGTTCAGTGAATTGAAGATCCAGCAACTGAAAAAGGAGTTGGAAAACCGGGGATTAAATACAACTGGGAATAAGATCGAACTTCAAGCACGGCTACGAGAGGTAATGGAATCGCAAGGAATTGATGTGGACGAGTTTGTCTTTTATCCGGATGGGGACGAAACAACAACAAAAATTGAAGAGAAAAACGAAACATCGCAGACAGTTACGAGCACAGACTTGAACATGATATTGGCTGCAATAACTGCTCAAACATCGACAGTGGCATCTCAGCTGGAATCGCAGGAGACACGTTTAACATCCAAGATGGAAGAACAGAAAACGTATATGTCATCACAGATGGAATCCCAAGAGACACGAATAACATCGAAGATTGAAGCACAGGAAACACAAATTTCTTCACAACTTGACGAACAGAAGACGTATATGGTATCCCAACTGGAATCGCAGGAAACCCGTATAACATCACAATTGGAAGAACAGAAGACACATTTGGCGTCTCAACTGGAAGCGCAAGAGGCACGTATATCTGCAATGTCGGCACAAATTTCGGAACAGGTATCATCGCAGCTCTTTGTGAAACTGGAAGAACAGGATGCAAAAATTTTACAACTCGAGGACAAAATTGATGCCGAAATAGAAGCGTTAAAAGGTCGTATGGAGCAGTTACAACTAAACCGCCCAGCTGTTTCAGCGAGTAATCCAAAGGTAAAAACACCATCCTTTGACGGTTCTGTTCCTTTTCAGGTCTTTAAGCTACAGTTTGAGAAGACCGGAGCAGTGAACCAATGGAATGCTGAAGATAAAGTTGCAGCTCTGTTCGTGGCACTGAAAGGGCCTGCCGCGGAAATCTTACAGACCATCCCAGAGTACGAGCGGAACCACTACGAAACATTGATGAGCGCTTTAGAGAGACGTTACGGAAGCGAGCATAGGAAACAGATATTCCAAATTGAGTTGCAAAACCGCTACCAAAAAGCAAATGAGACATTGCAGGAGTTTGCTTCAGATATTGAAAGATTGGCTCATCTTGCAAATGCAGACGCACCCGTGGAATACACTGAAAGGGTAAAAATCCAGAGTTTCATAAATGGCATACGAGATGTGGAAACGAAGCGGGCTACATATGCGAATCCAAAACTAACGTTTGCTGAAACGGTATCGCATGCACTGACTCAGGAAACAGCCTCACTTTTGAGTAAGCCAGCGTACAAAGCTCATCGCGTGGAAGTGGAAAAGCCAGACTGGGTAGATGCAATTTTGGAAGCATTGAAGGGTACGCAGCAGAAGAATAATGATGCAGTCAAATGCTTCAAGTGCGGCAACCCAGGTCACATTGCACGTCATTGCGATCTTGGTCCTAATAGTTCCAACAATGTGGGTGGCCGTAAACGCAAAGCTGGCGGAAATGAGCAAGAGCGTGTCGAAAGTAAAGAACGAAAACTTACCCCGGCTGTTGAATGTCCTGTGATATCTGTGTCGCAGATTGGAAGGAAATCAAGCAGTCTTACCATCAGAGGGAATGTGGATGGTAAAGAGCGTGTACTGACTGTAGATACGGGGGCATCTCATTCCTTGATTCGATCTGATTTGGTCTACAGGGGAATAAAGTCATTACCTGGAGCGAGGTTGCGTACGGTCACAGGCGAATATAACCAAGTTCAGGGAGAAGTAATATGTGAAGTCCTAATTGGGAAGGTCATGGTTCTACACAAATTCGTTGTGGCGGAGATCGTTGATGAAGTTATATTGGGAGTGGATTTCTTGGTTGACCATGACATCAAGATCGATATGCAGAGAAGGGTGATGCATTATGAGAACCAAGATGTGCCACTTAACTTCAGTTTGGAAAAAGGGTTCAGCAGTAAGCGAGTGCTGGTCGAGGAGATTCGACAGAGACCACGAAAGTCAAGGAAAGTAGATCGAGCAAAGGTTGATGGATCGAATGTGCCAAATAAAGCGAAATTAAAAGTACCTGCGAGGAAAAGACCGGCATCAACAAACCCTAATGGACGCACTAAATTCACTGAAAGAATTTTTCAGAAAGAATGCAAGGATGATTTCAAGCCAGCGCGCACTTTTGTTGGGAAACGTCGGAACGATACTGAGTATGTGAAGCCAATCCGTCCAGAACAAGCTCTACAAAGTAGTTCTTCATTGGCCAAGCAACAGAGTGCGAGAGAACGATCCAGAATAATGAGTAGTAAGATGGAACACAGGTACGACAGGGAAAATAATTCGGAAGGTTTCCGGAATGGAGATTTGGTACTGTTAAACAACCCTCACCGGCGGAAAGGTGTCCCAGCCCAATTTCGGTGCAGTTGGGAAGGCCCGTACAAGATTGTGAAGAAGCTCAGTGATACCATCTACCGCATACAAAGCATTGAGAAACCACGGAGTAGAAGAGTGGTACATTTGGCGATGCTAGCAGCGTTTAGATCGAGAGATTTGTCTGATCGGGACGATCAGACTTAGGTGGAGGGCAGTGTTACGAATATTAGCAAAACTAAGGAGTGCTGCCAGCTCTAAGCCGATCTAAGCAGTGACGTGAATGCACATCAATAATTCAATCATTATGTATCTACATAAACGAATCAATAATTGCGTCTACACATATGTACACATTCCGACGAGCAACATTTACATACAAGGCAGCGAGAGATGAGATGTCACACACCGATGAATTTACTTATACGCTTATGTGTGTGCGGGAGACTGTAAACTACAAACACATGCATATACCTTATCTGAGTTGTTACAAGAGAGAGCAATAATTTGTGCACGTAGTTGTGGCTGGCGATTTTGTAGCCGAAACAACTAGTAACTTCTGGAAATCGAAGAGCCTAGAAGTATGCAGCGTAAACTATAAAAGCGATGCAGGCGAGTAAGAAGTAATTCAGTTTGATTTGAATTGTCAAGCAGTTACGAGTAAGACGATATCTAGCGAGCAATAGCACTATTATTTTGAAAGTCAGTTTCCTTTAAGATATCAGTTTGGTTATTAAGCTATTCGTTGCACAGTTTGAGTGTTTTTGTGAAGTACTTAATAAAGGCCATTTTTCCATCATTCAATATTGGAGTTATTTATTCAACAGTTTAGTGATTCGAACTTAGCAGAGGATTGCAAATAAGAGGAGTTGCAAGTAAATTCGTTACAATACTCTTTAATACCTTCCATTTGATACCCATGTCATACAAACACATTCCAGGGTTACCCTAGGTTCATTTTCCTACTTGGTGATTTTCCCTTATTTTGTCTCCAAAGCTCTCAGCTGAGTATTTAATGTTCGGTTACACCCGAACTTAGCCTTCCTTACTTGTTATTTTGATTGATTGTTTTAAAACGTCAAATAACTGTCAGACTTCCTAATAAACAAGTTGAGGAATGTATGCTCAGCAAATTGAAGTAAAATCCCAATTGTTGAGTCGATCAAAGATACTCAAAAATACCCTTCAACCGGCTCCAATCGGGACCAAAATTATGTGTGATATTTTTGACTTTGGTGTTATCGTTTGAAGGGGTAACACAGAAAAAAAGTAACATGATGTATAAGGACCACCCTAATATATATATATATATATATATATATATAAATGTATATACGTTAGGGTGAGTCAAATTTATTGTTGAAAAGGCACATCCAGTTTCTGAATCTATGGGTCATACTGAATAATATTGTCCATGGGACCATAGGTCTAAAATGAATTTCGAGCCTCCCTAATTTTGTTAGAAAATTTTATATCCCAATCAGAATAGCGGCTCTCACAAATAAAATACATGAATATAAATGTCAAATTCGGATTCGGATTGGGATATAAAATTGTTTAACAAAATTAAGGAGGCTCGAAATTCATTTTAGACCTATGGTCCTATGGACAATATTACTCAGTATGACCCATAGATTCAGAAACTGGATGTACACCTGAAGTTTTTCCCCCCATTTTTCCCCATACAATTTGACCCGCCCTAATGTAAATATATATATATGGGGTATTCCATCCCCATACTGTTCTTAATAAACTTCTTGCATTGAAACCGATATCTTCGCCGGGTCCAGATGGTGTTCCTAGTTGTGTACTTAAGTACTGTGCTGTCAGCTTATCAGAGCCTATCTTTAAATTATTTAAACTGTCTCTGGCATCCGCATCATTCCCATCTATTTGGAAACAATCGTTTATTATACCTTTGCATAAAAAAGGTAGTAGGTCTAATATTGAGAACTACAGAGGCATAGCTAAGCTCTCAGCTATCCCTAAAACTTTTGAGCAGATAATTACATACCAGCTTCAATACTTGTGTAGCTCTTTAATATCACCTTGTCAACATGGTTTTGTTCATCGGAGATCAACTACTACCAACTTGCTTGAATTTACGTCTTTTGTTATGAATGGTTTTTTAGTTTGCAAACAAACTGATGTAATTTACACCGACTTTAGTAAAGCATTTGACTCTGTTAATCACGAGCTCTTAGTTACCAAACTTGATCTTCTGGGTTTTCCAGCGCCTTTATTAAGTTGGATTTCAAGTTATCTTGAAAATAGGACTCAGCGAGTTTTCTTTAACAACAATCTTTCAAAGTCGTTTGATGTAACTTCTGGCGTGCCCCAGGGTAGCCATTTGGGTCCATTACTCTTTAACCTGTTCATTAACGACTTACCAAAGGTTATATTACATTCTAGAGTTTTTATGTATGCAGATGATGTAAAACTTTGTTACACATATCTGCCTTCGAACTTTTTCTGTTTTAATCAGCTTCAGGCCGATCTTGACTCATTTCAAAGCTGGTGTACTGCAAATTTACTTTTTTTGAATTACTCTAAATGTAAGCAAATGACTTTTCACCGTGTGAAGCCGGTCCTATCATCTAATACACTTAACGGCGACCCCTTGGAGCGGATATCTATTGTAACTGATCTGGGAGTTATTTTTGATCCGAAATTAAGTTTTACCACACATATTTCAACCGCTATAAACAAAGCAACTGGTGTATTAGGTTTTATCAAATGTTGGGCTAAAGAGTTTGATGACCCTTATTTCACAAAGATCCTTTATACCTCGCTGGTACGTCCTATTCTCGAGTACTGTTCATGTGTCTGGTCTCCGATCTATCAAATCCATGTTGATCGGATTGAGTCGGTCCAGAGACGGTTTTTAATTTTTGCATTACGAGGTCTCAACTGGGAATCAAGTACTCATCTTCCACCATACAGGAATAGACTTCTTCTAATTGATTTGCCATCTCTAGAGAATCGTAGAGTATTACTTGGCGTTATGTTCATTCACAAGCTCATCATTGGTGTGATTGACTCCCCTGACCTAATCAGTCAACTAAATTTTGCGGTTCCTGCTAGGGCGTCCAGGCATTTTGTGCCTTTTCATTTACCTCTATGCCGGCAAAATTTTGCTAGAAACAGTCCCCTGCGCCATTGGTGCTCGCGGTACAATGATTTGTATAACTGCATTGGCTTTGAATGTTCGTTTGCTGCTTTACATACTGCTATACTCTTATGTTTAGCCTGATATTTTAATTTTATTTTTTCTTATACAATGCGATGTGAAATGTTTATAACATACAAATTTTCTATGTACCTTTTTTGAATTTTTTAATTTTAAGAATGGCTCTGTATTTTACATATATATCTGTCTATTACAATAATTAGTCGACCGCTTTGTGTTTGCGTCGACTTTAAATAAAGAAATAAATAAAATAAATAAAATTTCGACCAATTTTGAACCCGGGAATTGGCTGAAAGTTTTTCTTCTTTTTCTAGCTTACGAAAGACGCTTTTCAGAAGTTTTATTTTTTCATCCAACTCAAAAAAAGTTATGAATTTTTAAAAAAATACCGTTTTTGTTTTTAAAATGCTATAACTTTTTAAAAATTGACCGTTCCCATCCGATCCCACCTTTTTTTTTTTTAATATGTTTTTAAATGTACTTTTCGGAAAAAATTCAAAAAAATGTTTAAAGTTTTTTTTTTTTGTAATTTTTCAGTTTTTCGAGATTTTTCGAATTTCGCCCTTTTTTTCTCATAAAAAACTTCAATCAATTCTGCAATCATCCCCACTAATCCCGGAGTGGGCCGAGAATTTTTTTTTTTTATTTAATTGAAAAAAAAACTTTAAAATTTTGTTTGTATTTTTTCCAAAAAGTACATTTAAAAATATATTTAAAAAAAAACAATGATCCCAAACGGTCAATTTTTGAAAAAGTTATAGCATTTTGAAAAAAAACATCGTTTTCCAACTCAAAATAAGTTTTAAATATTTTTTTATAAAAAAAAAGGGCGAAATTCGAAAAATCTCGAAAAACTGAAAAATTACAAAAAAAAAACTTTACACATTTTTTTCAATTTTTTCCGAAAAGTACATTTAAAAACATATTTACAAAAAAAAAAAAGATCCCAAACGGTCAATTTTTGAAAAAGATATAGCATTTTGAAAACAAAAACGGTGTTTTTTTAAAAATTCATAAAAAATAAAAAAATTGAAAAACTTCTGAAAAACGTCTTTCGTAAGCTAGAAAAAGAAGAAAAACTTTCAGCCAATTCTAAAGGGGTCGGGGTCAAAATTGGTCGAAATGGGATGGAATACCCCATATATGTAAATAGTTATGTGTGGAACATCTCGGCACAAATGTTTACATTTGGATTTCATTGAAAGAAGAACAGAAAAAACTACACCAACTAGTTCGTGGTTATTTTGTTTATAAAATATAATAAACAAAACGGCTGGAAAACTTTTTCCAGTTCGAACTACAACCCACCTTATCCATTTGTATGTATGCATGTTCATAGGCACATCAAATGAAAAACCAATGTACCCAATTGACCTTTAAGTAAACCAATTTTGATCGATGATACGGCGGGATTTGCGTGGTCTAACTGCAGTGGTTAGAATAATATTGGTACTCAAGTCAAGCAGTCATTTTTCAGTCGTAATGCTTTTACTCTACACTGACTTCTCTCTGTAAACGAAAATCATGCTCTACAAGTCACTTATCGTACCCGTCCAGCTAAATGGTGCAGAAGCATGGACTATGACAATGTCAGATGAAGCGGCTTTGAGAGTGTTCGAGAGAAAAGTTCTACGCGTTGGCGATGGCGAGTACCGACGAAGATGTACGAGCTTTACGCAGACATTAACATAGTCCAGCGAATTAAAACGTAGCGGCTACGCTGGCTATGCCATGTAATGCGAATGAAATATGACGCTATGGGAGCAGAGGAAGACGGTGGCCTCCACTCCGCTGGAAGGACCAAGTGGAAAACGATTAAAATTCCCTTTAAACGGTTAGGCGCCAATTAGGTAAGTAAGTAATGCTTGTATGAGCAGGGTGTGGTTTTTGTAGTTGACTGATTTCTGAATTCCGAAAATTTAATCATGATTTTGACTAAGTGAGTCAATAATTATTCATCTCGAAAACTGACGTCATTTAAAAATGCCAATAAAACCAAAATCATCCTTTATATTGAAGTCTGGTTATTTAGCCGGTCCGTGAGGATCATAGCCTAAATGAGTCCATAGTATTACCAGAAGTTTGTTCAACGACCAAACTGAAAACCCATATCAGAAACCATTTTAATTGTCTCACATTTTTCCATGCCGTGTAGGCTAACCTGGGTCGATTTGTATGGACGAAAGTTAACCGATATCGCGCCATCGATTTTTCGATAGGATTTGGGCTGAGGAAAAAAAGTTCCACTACGCATACCCAAACAAAATAATTTCCGAGCCTGCGAAAAAAAAAAATGGCGAAAGGTCGACCAAAACACTCGCAATACCCAAAAAATATTTTTTTTCTCAAAAAACTTTTGTAAAGAAGTTCGCGATAACAGTTTTTTGAAAAAAAAAAAAATATTTTTTGGTTTTTGGCGAATGTTTTGGTCGAAAAATTTACCCTTTCGCCATTTTTTCGCAGGCTCGAAAATTATTTTTTTGGGTATGCGTAGTGGAACTTTTTTGCCCTGAGCCCGAATCCTATCGAAAAATCTATGGCGCGATATCGGTTAATAAATCGACCCAGTCTAGTGTAGGCACCTTGTGCAACTGTGATTTTGGGAAAGAGAATTAATTAATTAATTAAATACAGTCGGAAAAATAAACACAAATACCCCACGCAAATGTATTGAAGACATTTTATGAAAATTTCGCCAAAAAAAAAAGAACAGTGACTAACCTCGAAGAAAACATTTAGCAACTGGCACCAATTAACGAGTGACGTCTCTTATTATATTTATCCTCCTTGGTATAGTGATAACCTGTATGAGCTTTCGGCAGATATGAACATACTTACTGCAACGAATAAAAGCCTAAAGGCTTCACTGACTAGGTCATGTTATACAAATGCAAGAATACGCTCCGCCTAATAAAGTATTCCTGACACCGGATGTGCAAGTAGAGCAAAGGGGGGAGAGACAGGTGGAGGAAACCGTGATCTACCTTGGTGCTCCCAATAAGCGTCGCGAGGGATAAATTGCGTGGCTTACTACGCAACGGCTAGGCGATTAAGCGGAAATAAATTATAATGATTACTCAACCTTAAGGTTCGACTTGTTAATACCTGACACAAAATTTCTAAGGTCATGTGCAAATCCTACGACGTTGCACTCACAAGGTGCCAAAGTGAGAAGACTTAATGCACACGATAGGCATACTAACTGGACACTGGCTTCTGGCGCCACATGGTTATAAGTTAGGCCTCGTCAGTAACAGCAATGTAGGAAGGGCGAGCTGCAGAAAGAAAAGGGTTGAGTACGTTTCGTGTCCTGCGCTGTCAAGGGTAAGGCTTCGTCTACAAGGGGCGGCAGATTTGCTAGATATCAAAAAATTTAGTATTTGCCAAGAGGACGGATTATTCTAGACCAAAAGTCCTGGTACCTAATTGGGGTTTTTCCGTTTGGTTGTCAAACAAATTCTGGTAGCACTATGGACACATTTAGTCTATGCGAGATCATTATTGGCGGCCAGTTCAACCTAACCTAACATCATCATATTATGAGAGATCTGAGTTGATCGAATCCTGCCATACATAAAGCTCTTAATTAATCACAATCCGAATGCTAGCTGGGCGAAAATTAGAGAATTACTCGTATATATCTATTTACTTATGTGCATATTATATAAGTATATTTGTATGTATGTATATATTTGAACGCAAAATATATTTTTGAAAATTCTTCCCGCTTACCAATTTTCGTAAGATTCAATTTAGTTGCTTCCTCTAGCTCTAATCGTTTAGATCTTTATTACGCGTTCAATACAGCATTAAAATTTATTACCTGTGAAATAACAAGCATTGCACTTGTTCAAATTTTCCGAGTTCAAAACTACATACGAATTTCCCAAACTCGAATAAAATGAATGCAGCAACGGTGCAGCAACGCCCACGTGTAAATCCCGTAACTTCACACGTAATCACATATCCAACGACAGATGTACGATCACAAACCGTGCAGGGATCCCGCGTCTATCAGGGATTGAAAACATGTAATCACGCAAACACATACATACATATATATACATTAGACTGGGTCGATTTATTAACCGATATCGCGCCATCGATTTTCCGATAGGATTTGGGCTCAGGAAAAAAAGTTCCACTACGCATACCCAAAAAAAGAAATTTTCGAGCCTGCGAAATTTCATTTTTTTTTACTTTTTTTCGCCTTTGATTTTTAAGGTTTTTTTCATGACCTACTAAAAAAATTTTCATTTGATTGTAAAATTTTCATGTATATCCTGTCCGACCCAAAAATGTCCGCTAAAAACGTTGGGGACAACAGTTTATTGAAAAAATAAACAGTTTTTTGGAAAAATAAAAAACTGTTATGGACAACGTTTTTAGCGAACATTTTTGTGTCGGACAGGGTATACATATGAAAATTTTTTTAGTAGGTCATGAAAACAACCTTAAAAATGGAAGTCGAAAAAAAGTAAAAAAAAAAATTAATTTCGCAGGCTCGAAAATTATTAAATTGCGTAGTGGAACTTCTTTTTCCTGAGCCCAAATCCTATAGAAAAATCGTTGGCGCGATATCGGTTAAGTTTCGTCCATACAAATCGACCCACCCTAATATACATACATATATACATACATATGTATCGATCTTCAGAAATAAGTTAGCGAGTTTTAAAACGAGCTATTTTTCTTGGTGCTTTATCCACGTTGACGTGGCTATTTATTTTGCAATTCTTCATGTGACTAGGGGGGGAGGGGGAGTAATAATGACATGCCTTGCCTTGTCATTCAACTAGAAATTTCTGGCATCAAAGGGTTATTATATCAGCTATGTTATGTTTTCTAGTTAATATATATATCGTTGGAAAGGTCTAAAGCTACCTTAAAAGAAACTGATAATCGGTTTATAACCAAAAAAGTATAGGGAAACCCCGATTTTTTGCCCATAACTCACAATTTTAAGGGTGTCCGGGGAAAATCCCGTATGTAGCCATACTTAGATCTTCAAGATCTACTAGAAAAATGGTATCACTTCCCAGAGATATTTTTTTTTCACACAGTGTTATCTATCGGTGGTGGCCACCGATAGGGAAAATGACGTAGTGCTTATACTGCCATCCTGCTACAACGCTGCAACGTGCACCCACCACCGGAAGAGTTCAAAAAGCTGGTGAATCAAGAGCAGTGAAAAAGAAATACAGCTATTAAATTTTACCCGAAGATGTTGCCACTCTAGGTGTTTTAGGAGTCCAATACCATCTAATAAAATACGCTATTGACTGCTAGACTAGGTTGAACTGGGCGGTTCATAATAGACTTAGACTGAAAGTGTTCATCGTGTTACCAAAAGTTTTTTTGACGGCCAAACTGAAAACCCCCATCAAAAACTTGGAAAATCGTCTAGCGCTTTCTAGACTTGCTTGCTGCTCATATCTGTGTCACGCCTAATAGTTGGCATTTAAATATGTCGTGCGCATGGCACGAACGAGAACGAGCTCAATCGTTTCCATATGCAACCTACACTTTCTACATTCGCTATCACTGACGAGGACTAATTTAAAAGCATGTGAGAATGCCCATCATGAGCCTACAGTCACCTCTTTTTAGTAATAAAAGTAACTTTACTAGTCTAATGTTCTAAGAGCTGCACCAGATCTTCAACACTTTGCAGCGCTGTTCTTATTTTCCCACCGCTCCTTCTGGGTTTATCATGTGTAACTGCACCTATAAGCTATTTGCTTCCATTATTCCTTTGGTTACGTTCATTTAGCACCACAGTGAGATGGCAGCTTGAAGGACCCCCCTGGAGCAGCACGGTATACCAAGGACCCTTCCTCTTTAATTAGTATGAAGCTATTTTTGTGTACATGTATTCCCTTAACGCACGTTTGCGCAGTTACGAGATCAGGTAGTCTGTCCGTCCAGTATTTGATGACGATATACCACCAGGGCCGTAGAGAGAAAATCCGGGCCCGGGACTAAACAATTTACGGGTCCCCTATAAAAACTCCACTAATACATTTGATTAGTTTGAATTAATGACGTCTCACTCATGAATCATTATTGATCGATTACATCAAACAAAATTTTTCCACATCAACTAAATGATTTTTGGACTAAGAGCTGAAAATAAAATTAACACAGAATATTTACTATTTACACTATTTTATTGTAACGTAGAAATAAAATTCTATTTTAACAGCCACATATTGTTTCAAATAATCTATAATATAAAAAAAAGTCGGGTTTTCCTTCCTGACGCTATAACTCCAGAACGCACGAACCGATTTCAACGGTTTTTTGGAAAGGTCTCGTTCGTTGGAAAGGTCTCGGGCTCCGTGAGGTTTATAGCAAAGAAAATTCAGGATAGACGCACATGGTCTCGAGATGCAGGCCAAAACGTGGACCCGGGTACCCCTAGACTGTGCTTATAGATTATGGATATCAAATGAAAGCTGTTGATGAGTGCTTTAGTAGAGGGTAATTTTCATACCCCTGGGTGACTAGGGTCTCGAGATATAGGCCAAAACGTGGACCCGGGTACCCCTGGAATGTGTCTATAGAATATGGATAACAAATGGAAGCTGTTGATGAGTGCTTTAGTAAAGGGTAATTTTCATACCCATGGGTGACTGGGTCTCGAGATATAGGTCAAAACGTGGGCCGTGAACGCCTAGATAGTGTTTTTACATTATGGGTATCAAATTGAAGCAGTTGATGAGTGCTTTAGTAAGGGTAGTTTTCATACCTATTGGTGACTAGGGCCTCGAGATATAGGCCAAAACGTGGATCAGGGTACACCTAGAATGTGTTTTTACATTATGGGTATCAAATTGAAGCTGTTGATGTGTGCTTTAGTACAGAGTTTTACACCGCTGGGTGACTAGGTTCTCCAGATATAGGCCAAAACATGGACCCGGATACCCCTAGAATGTGTGTGTATTATGGATATCAAATGAAAGCTGTTGCTGAGAGCTTTAAAGTAATTTTCATTGTGATATTCGATTTAGTCGCATCAATCTGGCAATACTGATAAATATGCATGCGAAGCCGAAATAAAGACATGAATTAATAATACCCGCATACCTATTTACATACGTACTATTCGATTTGCCTGAAATTTGGTACATAAATTTGCCTATATTAGTATTTACGATGCTTTTTTCCGGGAAGTAGACTAGAGACGGACTGGGATTGGGATTAAGACTAGGACTGGGACTGAGACTGAGACTCGGAGTGGGACTGTAACAAAATACATACCACCCTCTGGGACTGCCAATAAGATACGAAGAAGAATGAGAAAAACTTGAGAGAAGAGAAAAGAGAGGAGACTGAGAAACAGATAGAATGAGACGAAGATGGAGATAGATGAAGCGATAAATACGGAGGGAGGAGTGAATACAAAGATTAGGAAAAAGTGTAGAGGGGTGAGGGTAGAGTTAGACGGAAAAAGCTTTTTAAAATGTATGCAGATAGACCAAATTTATGGCAGAACAACGTCTGCCGGGTCTGATAGTCTTTTCTAATTATTTGGTAACATTTTAATACATTTATAAATTTAATGATGATTATAAATTTTAATTATGGAATATAGAAATTTCAGATATCAAAGAGTGGCTTAAACTTGCTTTTTTCGCTGCAAAATTATTATAACATCAAAATTTAACTGTCTTGCCAAAACGGATTCAACACAAAGCGTGGCAAGTCCAAAAAATCGCATTCCAATCTTTGCGGCCACCGTGGTGTGATGGTAGCGTGCTCCGCCTACCACACCGTATGCCCCAGGTTCACACCCCGGGCAAAGCAACATCAAATTTTTAGAAATAAGGTTTTTCAATTCTAAGCGGGGTCGCCCCTCGACAGTGTTTGGCAAGCGCTCCGGGTGTATTTCTGCTATGAAAAGCTCTCAGTGAAAACTCATCTGCTTTGCAGATGCCGCTCGGGGTCGGCATAAAACATGTAGGTCCCGTCGGGCCAATTTGTAGGGAAAATCAAGAGGAGCACGACGCAAATTGGAAGAGAAGCTCGGCCTTTGATCTCTTCGGAGGTTATCACGCCTTACATTTATTTATTTTTTTTTTTATCTTTAAGAAATGTCCGACTTGTATTTTTCGACAAATTTTGCTGCGCCCGCCCGAACCGTAATTTCATCCATGCCTTCAAATTGCCATAAACAGGAAAGCGTCTCACTCAAATTTCTCATAGTTGCAAATCGTTCAGTAATGCCAGTGATTGCCGAATCAACGATTACCAGGAATGTATTGTTTTAAAAATCAGACTCTGAATCATCCGTAATCATCTCATTTAAATTATCTTCCCTCACGTGCTTTGCATAAATTTCTATAAACTCGTTCTGAATGTCTGAGGAAAGATAGTGAACTTGTAAACGTTTGTGCTGCTGTTGTGAAATCCTAACTTTCTCCAAATGATCTCTAAGTATCGGATCATAATGGCTTATGAGATCTTAGAGGCCCAAAAAGTTTCCATCGTTTCATTCACCAAGATATATACTTTTGCCTTTCAAAGCTAGGCCTCTTTCATCGAAAAATAAAATAATGTCAAAAATTCTATATAAAATTTCTTTCCACTTTTGAGTTTCAGTGATTAGCTGTTCGTTGATAAGTGTATCAATTGTAGCCTCCTTTTGAATTAGATTTTGTAAAGATCGCCATTGAATATAACATTTAATGTGATCTTGAGTATTTTCGTGTGAGGGCAGTTTATCGTATAGCTTCTTCCATACCTGGAATTTTGAATATCCGCACAACAAGTTTTAAGTCGATTTAAAGTATTGGTGCTTAACAGACGACGTGGTAGGAAATAAAATGCATTGCTACTGGCACTCCACACTAACCAGTCACACTCCACTTTTTCCCCATTTGGCAAGATTCTGTTTAACAACGAGGTAGGAAATGCCTCATGACAATCACGTGGAAAAAAACAGGACACTTTTGATGACCTCGACGAATTATTTCGTTGACTTCTTCAGATCGCAAAAACTTATTATTCACGGTACCGATATCGAAGTCGTTTAAATATACTGGACTTTGATACAGAGTTGATGGTATTGTTGGAAGACTTTTTGTAGATGAACCTTCATCCGTGTCTCCACGAAAACTTTGCGATTTCGGATTCATCTAAACATATATTTTTGTCTCCTCACTGTTCGAAGACCCAGGCAAAAAATTATTATCAATATTCGTTGCTTTTGAAATTCGGCTTAAAATTTTAACATGGAACAACTAAAGACTATCCTGAATTAAAAAAAAATGTCTTAGTACCTCTAAATCGCGGGCCCCCTGAGAAACCCCGGGCCCGGGGGAATCCCCCATACCCCCTCCCTCTCGTCGGACCTGTATACCACTATGACTGTACGGTCTGCATTTTTTAACACTATGTTTTTGCTACCAGAGCTCCCATTATGCTCAGAATTGATAGACTTCATACCCCTCTGATTTCTTGAGGTTGTTGTTTTTTTTTTGTGTGGCTGTTCACCAAACATGGACTCCATAGCATTTTTACACAATCGCTGTTAATACCCAATGCGAAAGGGAGGACGAAGGGCCCCACGCATTATTTTACATACACAAAATGTCGTAGGCTTTTTTAATGTCACTTCCACATTGAGCTTCCCCGAAAATTACCTAAATAAATGACTGGAATTATTCCTAGACGTCAGCTGCGTACGCCGTGGGAGACATTTTTGAAAGCCCGGAAATATCTAGGTTAAACCCCTTTCGGCATGTTCAGCCTTATATACACATCTTTTAGCCTCTCAAAGGGTTTGAGCAGAAATTAGGTTGTGCTAATGATCCTGTAGTTTTTGAGTCCTTCTCGCCTGTGGAGAGCAGTTTTCCGGAAACGGGGTTCAGGATTTAGTCGTATGCACCCATTTAGCCATTCACCAGACGTTCTACCCGACATTTGTTGCATGGCAAGGAATATTTCTCCTAGCCTAAACTTTGAGAAAATGTTCATCGTCCATTTGGTCTCTTTGTGTCAGTCAACAAGCCTGGCATTATCGTAATCGAAGTGTTAGTTTTAAAATTTAAAATTTTGCAATATACTCTCTTAGTCCGGTTGATTTTACGTTTTATGATCCTTAACAGATCTAATTCTCGAGCGGCACGGTTTATTTACGCAACTTTCGCCCGCTTAAACGTACATATTGTGACGAATATTAGCAACACTAAGGCGTACTATCATCTCTAAGCCGATACTAAGCAGTCACTTGTATCTACATAAACAAATCAATCATTATGTCTACACATATGTACATACAAGAAGCGGAGAGATATGCACAAATACATGCATATATCTGAGATATGCAATCATCGGTCAAAGTATCACTCACATATACACGCGCATATGGCTATGCGAGAAGCTATAAACGTGCTTCTGTAGTTTATAGCTGGTGAGTTTATATCTGGTAAACAAGTAGTAAATTCTAGAAGAAGAAACGCCTAGAAGTATGTGAACGACACAGCAGAGAGTATAAAAGGAGCAAAAGCTGAGTAAGCAGAATCAGTTTGATTTAAGCACGCTATTGGTTGCGAAGTATAAGTGTTATTGTGAAGTACTTTTAAAGTAGTCTAATAAAGACCATTTTGCATTATAAAATATAGGTTTTAAGGAAGGCTGATGAGTTGATTTCTTTTAGTCGTGGAGTAACGATAAGAGAGACGTTGACGCAGTAATATAGTCAGTTTATTCAAATATTATGTTGAGGCGTCATCAACGTTGTGGAAGCATGTTGTGCTCCGTTTATTCACTCGAAGCTATTGATTTGAGCTGCGGCTATTCTTATGTATATGTATATGTTTATTAAGTCTATGATCGAAAAGAATCTTACAGACTAGATACAAATGAATAGAAAGATATAAAAACTATATAGTCAAACTTATATATGTAATTACCGTGTAAATAATAAAAAAGATAACAATGATATGAATAAATAATAAAAATAAATTACAGCCACAAATCCAGAGAAGACTTGAACGTACTTCTCGACAAAGAGAAATCAAGAAGGAAACTCCCTGAGAGTCTATTAAATTCGGTAAGTGCGCGGAAAATCGGGTCAAACATGCAATAGTTAGCTCTACCGACACGCAAGTAAAAGGGCAAGAAAGTACGAAGACACCTATTAGGTACATTAAAATTAACTTTAGCTAGAAGAGCTGAACAATCCAAAGAGCCAATGATGAGATCATAAACAAACATTAGTAGATGCGCAGCTCTCCGGATTTCAAGCGACTGGAGATTGATAAGTATGCATCGCGAGTAATAGGATGGGGTTGGATCGTCAAAGTTAATAGAAATTAAGCAAAATCTAATGAATTTTCTTTGAACCCTCTCTATTCTGGCAGAGTGGCCACTATAGATAGGATTCCAGACAACTGAGCCGTATTCTAATTTTGAGCGAACTAAAGAGATAAAAAGTGCCTTCCTGGTATAGGGATCCTTAAAGCCTTTTGCATATCTGCAAAAGAAGGCAAGGTTTCTGTAAGCCTTCGGAAATACATAACAGATATGACTAACGAAGGAGAAAGAGGTGTCGAAGACAACACCTAGATCAATAACTTCTTTGACAGAAGCTAGTGGAACACCTGAAATACCATAGGGCGTGGTATGCAGGGTAGACGACTTAGAAAAAGACATTTGAAAGCATTTTTTGACATTTAAGTAGAGACTATTGGCATTACACCAAGCAACAAGATTATTTAAATCATTTTGTATGAGCACTGCATCTGACGGGCCATTAATTCTACGAAAAATCTTAAGATCGTCTGCATATAAAACGAAATCAGACGAATTAAAGCAGGAACCAATGTCATTAATAAAGAGCACAAATAAAAGAGGACCAAGAATGCTACCCTGAGGTACCCCGGATGTTGCCAAGAAAGGCTGGGACTTACAGTCTTCAATTTCGACGCACAAGGACCTATTCGACAAATAAGATTTTAACCATGATAGGAAAACAGAGTGAAATCCAATGCATTCAAGTTTAAATAATAAGATTTTTTGAGATACTTTATCGAAAGCCTTCGTGAATTCGGTGTATACAGTATCTACCTGGCAACCGTCCTGAAATGCAGAGATGCAGAAGAAAAACGACACTAGGTTCGTAACAGTCGAGCGGCCAGCCACAAACCCATGTTGGCACGGCTCAATGACGCTTTTGATGACAAAAGTTAGCTTCTCTTTTATAATTTTCTCAAAAAGCTTCGAGCAAACTGTTAGTTTGGCGATAGGCCTATAATTAGAGACGCCATTTTTATTGCCAGCTTTAAAGATTGGACAAATAGAACTTTTTTTCCACCTATCGATAAAAGTTCCGGAAGACAGGGATAAATTGAATATATGCCGAAGAGGTATGCACAAAGATAAACTACAGAAGTTCAGGACAAAGGCACAGAGGCCATCACTGTCATATTTTAACGAGGGTTTAAGGGAGGACATAGCATTGCTGACGTCGTCGCCGGAGATCACGAGGGAGCCAAAACCTAGACGATCATAGAGCCCGGATCGCGAATAAGAGTCATTCAGATCTACAGTAGCATCATCAAAGTTTGATTTAAAGAAATCAGCAAACAGCTCAACTGTTTCTGGTAGGGACTGGGAGCGTACACCATTAAAGCTCATGCAGATCGGTATATTCGTCGAACCACGTTTGGAGCGGATAAAGTTCCAAAAGGCTTTAGGATTTTCTTTGAGCTCATTTTCGAGCCTACCCATATAGCGATTATAAAGGAATTTGTCAAGGACATTAAATTGACGCACACTGGTAGTGAACTGTTCTCTGAAAAGGATATTATCTGAATCTGCCTTGAATAAGTTATTGAGTTTGTTACGCTTATTTTTCAACCTCTTAAGAGTTTTATTATACCATGGTAATTTATGAAGCCTGGGGTCAAAACGAGGCACTATACTTTGAAATGTTTCAGTCAAATTCGATAAGAAAATATCATAACAAACACTGACGTCATTAGAGGGAAATATGTTTTCCCAGTTAATTTCAAATACATAATACATTGTTCAGCTCGCCGAAATCAGTAGATCGAAAGTTGAAAGAGGAATTATCTAAAACAGGTGACGTAGGGATAGCATCAAAGTTATTTAGATGAATAGCTATTGGTATATGATGTCTATCAGATAGACATACAGGAAAAGTACTCTCAGAGAGTTGATATATTAAATTCTCGTCGACGAATATAAGATCAAGTAACCTCGAGAGAGTATTAAATAAATTATTGATTTGAATCAGATTACAACTTAAGGTATTATCTATAAGGCTAATTTCATTAGAACGCGTGACATTGGTAGGCGTCAAAATTCCATTATATTGAAAATCTGACCAGACAATATCTGGTAGATTGAAGTCTCCAAGTTTACAGAAGTTGGCATCAGTATGAGTTTCGCATAAATTAACCATGTTCTCCACATGACCATTATATAAGCCATCACCACTATTGGGCGGTATATACGAGCAACAAATGAAAGTAGAGCCAGACGAACTGGAAACACAGACACAGCTGATCGAGCAGTGTATCCTGATTATGTAGTTGAAACTTTAATGAATGCAGGCTTCTGTTAACTGCAATTAGGACACCACCACCTTTCTTTTAACCGGTGTTCGCGAAGTCTCTGTCTTTACGGAAAGTTAGGAATAATTTAGGGTCAAAGTACTCTTCATCAAAGAAGTCTTCGTTGAGCCACGTTTCAACGATGACGTATACGTCGTAGTCCAAACGAGACGTAGCTAAAAGAAAGTCTTTAGATTTGTATCATACACTTCTAGTCTGGTTTCATGTGAGAGCAAGTATTTGGACCCAATTCCTATTCTGGAAGTTAACTTAATCATAAATTAGGGCGAGAGGGGCGGTCCCCACCCCTTGCTTTTAATTTAAAAGCAAGTTTTCTAAGCAGCAAATGCGTACGTTCCCTAAGGACCTGGTTCGCCTGTTGTTGTTGTTGTTGTAGCGATTAGGTTACTCCCCGAAGGCTTTGGGGACTGTTATCGATGTGATGGTCCTTTGTCGGATACAGATCCGATACGCTCCGGTAACACAGCACCATTAAGGTGCTGGCCCGACCATCTCGGGAACGATTTATATGGCCACATTAAACCTTCAGGCCATCCCTCCCTCCCCACCCCCAAGTTCCATGAGGAGCTTGGGGTCGCCAGAGCCTCGTCTGTTAGTGAAACGGGATTCGCCGCTCGAAGGTGAGGTTGACAATTGGGTTGGAGAAGCTATATTTTGCGCTACACAACCCCTTGAATCCCACCTGGTTCGCCTACTCCGGTGCTGTGGTTCCGCCTTCACTAGTTGTAAACCGATCTTGTCCAAATCAAATCCATATACATATTAGGTAAAACATACGAAACTGCTCATGTTCACATTTAAGCGTTATGGTTATCTCGCCCATGATAAAAATCATTTGAATAACGTGTTTATTTAGTGGAACGATAAATCGTTCGAAGCATTTTTATTTCCTTTTTTCTTTTTTTTGTTAAGAAACGACTACAAACATAAATTTTAATAAACATACTTTTTAGAATACATATTTATTTTTGAAGCATTCCTTTTATTGTACCTTCTAAGGTGATTCAAGGAGAATTGTGGTGTACTAAATCTCAGAACTTACGCTGGCCACCAATAGTTAGTTACTAGGCCCTTAACCTATCCAATATAAATGTAGCTTTCTGGAAGGCTGGAGGCAAAATTTTTTTGTGCCAAGTTCTTTCCAAAAATT
Organism: Eurosta solidaginis; assembly: GCF_040869045.1. Taxonomy (NCBI): domain Eukaryota; kingdom Metazoa; phylum Arthropoda; class Insecta; order Diptera; family Tephritidae; genus Eurosta; species Eurosta solidaginis. The sequence goes on along the minus strand of NC_090322.1, from coordinate 203,727,399 downwards.
ATTATATCTGTCTCTCCAAGCTCTTTTCCACTTTCTACCTCTGTATCGACATATAACGAGTAAACGAATGATCCTTTATAGAGAAGCTGGTGAACTAACCTTGATGGACATATATTATTTTATTTGTGTAGAATGATTCGAGGCTTATAAAGAAAGAACTGACATTTTATGTCAACACAACGCGAACTTTGCCTAATCGAACCATAAATTTTAGGAAAATGTAGTCTCACCCCGCTATAGCCTAATAATTTCCGAAAAGTTTGCGGGTCGAGTTCCGCGGGAAGTTCGTAAAAAAATGTTAACACATATCAACGGAACGAGTAACTACGACATACATTCTTGAGTATCTTGAAAAGTTATGTACCGCAAACCGTTCCTTCGATAACATAAGTTTACATAGCCATAATGCAGTCAACCAATGTTTTACTTAATTATATCTTTTGGCATTAGTTATTGATGCTTGAACCTAAAAAATATGATAGTTTCAAAACAAAACGAGTAAAGGTGTCTAAGTTCGGGTGTAACCGAGCATTATATACTCAGCGTGAGAATCAATTGTAAATTTCATTTCAGATAAATTACTTTTGTCATAAAAGGGGCGGTGCCACACCCATTTTCAATTTAGAAAGTAAAATTCTATTGATACAAAGCTCTTTTTCGCTAAGATATAGCTTTTTATTTTCGTCTACGACCCTTTTAAAAATCTTTTATATAAAAGTGGGTGTGGTCCTTAACCGATTTCGTTAATTTTTCTTCAAAGCATTCCATATAGTAAAGGCAACCTCTCTGCCGAATTTTGTTACGATAGGTTTAACGATTTTTGATTTATGATTAATATTTGTAAAATTGATTTTATCACAACTGGGCGGTGACACGCCCATTTTAAAATTTCTTTTCAAATTTTTATCAAGAGTCTCAATATCAGTCCACAAGTCAAATTTCAACATTCTAGGTGTATTATTTACTAAATAATCAGGTTTTTTGTGTTTTCCAAAATGTTATATATATAAAAAGTGGGCGTGGTTATCATCCGATTTCACTCATTTTCAATACCAATCTATTCTTGGTCCAGATAAGCTCGTGTACCAAATTTGGTGCAGATATCTCAATATTTACTCAAGTTATCGTGTTAACGGACAGACGGACGGACGGACATGGCTCAATCAATTTTTTTTTATACTGATGATTTTGATATATGGAAGTCTATATCTATCTCGATTCCTTTATACCTGTACAACCAACCGTTATCCAATCAAAGTTAATATACTCTGTGTGCAAATCACGCTGAGTATAAAAAAAAAACAAGATTAAGTGCCAAAAAAAAATAACAAAATATATAATTAATAAGTCACTTAGTCAAAACGTATCCAAAACCAACAATAAAATATCCAAAAAGTTAATAAATTCGCCAAATCAAATATATATAGGTTATGGATATGGCCAATCAATTTGTTGGCTAGCTAGGGCGTTAAGATATGGCACCATTGATCAATTACCGTTTTCGCATTCTCTGATCTATAAGTTCTCGATTTTCTTTTTTTTCATCCTCTTATACCGTTTTCTTTTCTGGAAGGAGTGTTACGCTTTTTGTACGCCGCGTAAGGGTTGTAAATATATTTTGTTCTATTCAAAAAAGCAGGCAACGCCTTTACTGGGTATTTCGTTCTTTTGTGAAAATTCTTGCCTGATCACAGCGCAAAAACGTTACACGTTTACACTGCATAAAATAATGGTGTGGCATTATAACCCTGCTAAAGCAGCTGATCGTGACAATTTATTTCCGTTACTTCTCACATTTTTAACGAAGAAAATTGAAATAGAAGCAATGATTGCTAATGAATTTTTCTTATCATTGACAGCGCGTTTGTGAAAATCAGCTGACACACGGGGTAGCCATTTATGTTCCTTTCATGCACTATAAAAGTTGACACTTTTCAAGGGTAGGAGTAACTCTATTAAGGTTTTACCACTTACTTAGCAACAATTTGTTTCAGAAAAGAAAACGCTATAAAGTGTAATGCAAAAGTGTAAATAAAAGTCAGCTGTTTTGTTGGTTTTCATGTATTCAAAATAGATTTTCTCTATTTTTTCTACAAAATCGATTTAACTGGGAGTGGAGTAGGTCACTCTGTGTTAGTCAAAACGAAGCTGTCAAATGAAGCTATCTGAAGGATTGATATAGTCTAGTGTATTTTTAGCTAAATTAGAGGTCGTAAAAACGGCTCCGAATGAAGTGGCGAAACTGTTATTGCATAAAATTTTGTAAATTTTTTTCGGCGTAATTCAAACTTTAACATAATCCAATGTTTTTATAAAATGTTAGTAACGGGTTAATTTTCACAAGTTTTACTGAGGTTTCTAATGAGCACAATAGCAGGAGCTATTTCGAGTGCTTTCCCTAATTATTTATTTGGTACCGATTACTTTTAAAGGCCAATTAATGATGACTTATAACTATAAAACCATAACCAGATCAAACAGCTGATCGAGCCTACCTTATGGAAATCAATGTAATCGATTAATGGTGCCATTCCATAACGCTAACGCCATAACCATACCATAGCCAACCAATTGGTTTCGCACCATATCCATAACCGAAAAATATTTGAGTTAGTGAATTTAATAACTTTTTGTAGATTTTATTCATTGTTTTGGACACGTTATTTGGGAATCAGAACAACACTAGGTATAGCTGTCGTAAGAGGCGACTAAACTTCACAGACCCGAAGGTTCCCCAGGCAGACGGGCTAGTACCACAAGGTGCTAATACCGAAGCGTACCGATTTTATATTCGTCAAAGAACTGTTCACTAGAGCGTATCACTAAAAAAAATTTAAAATGTTTCCAGGGTTCGAATACTTCGTGAAGATTACAAGAATTAAAAAAAAATCAGCTCTCTGTAAAAACAACGAATTAGTTTTTTCTTTATAAGTTATCTATTTGAATATAGTTTTCAGAGAGTGATACATTGTGGTAAAGGTATTCAGTTAGCGCACAATTTGTTCGAAGAAGTCATTAATCTATCTAGCCTCATTCAGCTTTTATAGATGTTTTCCTAAACCCGGCACCGTATGTCATTATAAGTAATACATTTCTAGCTTCCTAGTATTTACCACATTGCAAAAGTGAAAATCGAAAATTATATACAAATTTCGTGGAGCTCACCGTCGAAATGGTTCGTCAATCCATCTGAGTGTATTTCTGCCACGAAAAACATTTCAGCGAAAGTTTACCTGTGCAGTTCAAGCTTATAAAAATAGCCGTGTTTTTTTTACATGTTTATTCATCACTTATGTAGATAATGTTTAGTGGACCCTTCTAGTGGCAGTGGTTAAATAACTAGCTACAGAACGGATTGTACCGAATAGCGGAAACACGCACCTCTGTTGGCCATAGTGTAGAACCTATAGCTGAATCGGTTGCGGTGAATAGTGGACACCCACCGTTTGTAAAGGTAAGACATAGAGGTAAAACATAGACGCACATTTCAGTTTTTTTTGGTTTGTAGTTTGAATTCTGTATGGTTAGCTCAAAAAGCTTTAAAACGCCAATTGTCCCTCTTATTTAGTATTTTTGTCTTATGGTTATTTAATATGTGTGTGTATCTGTCATCTACTTCAAACGCTGACACAGCAGCTTGACTGGCGTAGAGACAGACACAGAGGGAAATTTAATCCCATTATTGTTGGGAACCGTTATATGTTCCGTTTGCCTTCGATGGCGTTATGTATTATCATCTTATAATAGCTCCGTTATTTACAGTAGCTTGTTATTCACTTGTATTTGATTCCGTTGTTTTCCTCATAATTGTTAATTTCACTTTAAAGTTTTGTTCAATTATGTATTTTTAAGTGGCACCACGCCAAGTATTAATTAGCTCCGTAAGATTGCGTTGCAATTTCGAGTATTTCCTTTTATTTTAGTAGGTATTCCGTAAAAATTTGTTTTTTAAATGGCACCACGCCAGTTATTAATTTGTTTGATTCATTTTCGAAAATTTTCTTTCATATAATTGTATGTTTTTCCAATATGTGGCTTGTAGCTATGTTTTTTTACTATGCCGCTATGTATATAAAGTTGGTTTTTAAGTGGCACCACGCCAAGTATTAATTAGCTCCGTGAGCTTGGGTTGCAATTTCGAGTATTTTCTTATATTATAGTAGGTATTCCGTAAAAAATTGGTTTTTAAATGGCACCACGCCAGTTATTAATTTGTTTGATTCACTTTCGAGAATTTTCTTTCATATAATTGTATGTTTTTCCAATATGTGGCTTGTAGCCTGTTTTTTCACTATCCCGTTATGTATATAGCGTTTGGTTTTTAAATGGCACCACGCCAGCACTGATGTTTTTTCAATATGTGGCTTGTAGCCATGTTTTTTCACTATCCCGTTATGTATATAGCGTTTGGTCTTTAAATGGCACCACGCCAATTATTAATTTACTGATTCCTGTTAGGAGCGCACAAACACCACCCTAACTGCAGGTCAGGGAAACCTTGCATCTTCCAACTCCGCCAGAAAGCCAGAATGGAGCACAGATGCCAACCTTTAGGCCTATTTTAATTTTCATCTCAACCAAAAAAGTCCAAAAATATTGTAGTTGAGGCAAGGATGACACTGCACGTCCACTCTGCCGAACAGACAAGAACGGAATCTACACATTTCAGTTGCATCTGAGAATTATGCGTATTAACATTTAGGAGTACTTATTTTCTGCGCAGCAATTTCAAAAGTGTAGATAAAGTTACGCACTTGATAGCCCATATAAAGTTTAAGTGCATATGTATGTATGTAGATGTAAAAAAAAACCCAGCTAATACATATATGTAAATAAATTGCTTATCCTAGCGTAGGTTTGGCGACTTCTGCCGCCACACTAATAGTGCTGCTCTTTAATTAAAAATTCAACTAAATCATAGTTTAGTCATATTTATAAAATATATAAGATTTTTGGCATAGCCAAAGACAGTGCAGCCCTTATTTGTTTTCTTATGACTTCAGATAATTTTCGTTGATGCGAATACTAAAAATATGTGAATCGTTTTGTGTTTTTATGCACCATTTAATTTAACAAATCCGCCTTTTAATATGCCAATAAACTCAATTGTTCACGTACAATTACGCATATATACTATCATATCGAAAATTCAATCGTATGAAAATTTGTTTCCTATTTTCAATCGGCAACTAGTGGGATCATGAGCTATTGTAATTAAATACACATACCTACATAAATACTAGGCATTAGAGTTTTCAAATGTTTATTTATAAAATTCGGGACAAATACGAGATCCACAAAACCTAAACGGATGGATCAAGATAAAATTTTGTAATTTTAGTTTTCAGTATTAACCAGTTATAAGTTTTATAGCAGATACGTAAAAAAATAATTTTTGAATGAAAATTTATTTTTTTTTTTAAATTAAAGAAATCGGACTATAACCACGCCCACCTTTTCGATATCGAAAATTTCGAAAAACCGAAAAAGTGCGATAATTCATTACCAAAGACGGATAAAGCGATGAAACTTGGTAGGTGGGTTGACCTTATGACGCAGAATAGAAAATCAATAAAATTTTGGACAATGGGCGTGGCATCGCCTACTTTTAAAATAAGGTAATTCAAAAGTTTTGCAAGCTGTAATTTGGCAGTCGTTGAAGATATCATGATGAAATTTGGCAGGAAGGTTACTCCTATTACTATATGTGTGTTAAATAAAAATTAGCAAAATCGGACCCCGAACACGCCCACTTTTTAGAAAAAAAATTTAAAAGTCAAATTTTAACAAAAAATTTAATGTCTTTACAGTATATAAGTAAATTATGTCAGCATTCAACATACATACATACATGTAAGGCGCGATAAACTCTGAAGAGATTTTAAGCCGAGCTTCTCTTCCAATTTGCGTCGTGCTCCTCTTGATTTTTCCTACAAATTGGCCTGACGGGACCTACTTGTTTTATGCCGACTCCGAACGGCATCTGCAAGGAAGATGAGTTTTCACTGAGAGCTTTTCATGGCAGAAATACACTCGGAGCGCTTGCCAAACACTGCCGAGTGGCGACCCCGCTTAGAAAAGCTTTCTTCTAATTGAAAAACCTTATTTCTAAAATTTTGATGTTGCTTTGCCCAGGAGTTGAACCCAGGGCATACGGTGTGGTAGGCGGAGCACGCTACCATCACACCACGGTGGCCGCCATTCAACAACAAAATACAAAATTAAAAGAAAATTTCAAAATGGGCGTGGATCCCTTTTTCATTTAATTTGTCTAGAATACTTTTAATGCCATAAGTCGAACAAAAATTTACCAATCCTTGTGAAATTTTGTACGGGGCATAGCTTCTATGCCGGTAACTGTATGAAAATGGTCGAAATCGGTTGAAGCCACATCCAATTTTTATACACAGTCGACCGTCTGTCCTTCCGCTCGGCCGTTAACACGATAACTTGAGCAAAAATCGATATATCTCTACTAAACTTAGTTCATGTACTTATCTGAACTCAGTTTATCTTGGTATTAAAAATGGGCGAAATCCTACTATGACCACGCCCACTTTTTCGATATCGAAAATTTCGAAAAATTAAAAAAATTCCATAATTCTATACCAAATACAAAAAAATGGATGAAATTTGGTGATTCTGGGTCACCCTGGTCCACATTTTGGTCGATATCTCGAAAACGCCTTCACATATACAACTAAGGGCCACTCCCTTTTAAAACCCTCATTAACACCTTTAATTTGATACCCATATCATACAAACACATTCTAGAGTCACCCCTGATCCACCTATAGAACTATGACCCACTCACTTTTAAAATACTCTTTAATACTTTCCATTCGATACCCATGTCATACAAACACATTCCAGGGTTACCCTAGGCTGATTTTCCTACATGGTGATTTTCCCTTGTTTTGTCTCCAAAGCTCTCAGCTGTTTCTTCAATAATTATTTGTAAAGTTTATTCTTAACGTTAGCTGATAATTATTACGACCAATAAATATGTTTTTTCGTTGGCAATAAATAGAACTCATAGTGGCAATTTTAATAGAACTCATAGTAGATATTATTTCTTTCTTTGCTTCATAGCGTCTAGACTTTGTCGGTCCGCAACAAAACACGTTAGCAATCTCTGCTTCGAAATATGTAGCTGACGCTAATTGATTAGCCGGTAAATCAAGGTTTTAAAAACCTTTTGATCCCAATTAAAGGAATCATCGAAATCTCGTTTTAGTGGCCATGTTAATGTTGGTAAAAGTAAAGGACTGTTTTAGATTTGCGCACGATCCGCGGACCTACCATCGACTTGGACCATTATCTCGTCGTAGGCAAAATACCCACCCGCCTCTGAGCGGCTAAAACCAAGGAACAAGAAACACAAGGAAAGCTAGACGTCGAAAGGCTGCAATCGCAACAGACTGCCAATGATTTCGCAGCTCGACTCTCACAACTGCTCTCTGAGAGCACAACTCAACCCGACGGAATGCAGGAACAGTGGGAGCATGTCTCCAAAGACTTCGTACTGCCGCCGAGGAAAAAACAAGGGAACTCTACTGTGAACTCTAACGCGAGTTTAAAAGGGAAGCGAGACCCCCATTCAGGAAGAAAAAAGCAGAGGCAGAAATGCGTGAGTGGGAGGAGCTTGAGCTGCTAGCCACCAGGAATAAAGCTCGAAAATTTTACAAAAAAATTCGACGGAAGGTTTTAAGTCCGGGGCAAAATCTTGTAAGAACGAAAACGGCGACCTTGTAACCGATGTCCAGAGAGTACTTAGATTATGGAGGGTACACTTCTCTTCTTATGACGAAGTCAGAATAGCAATAACCAGATTAAAAAACAACAAGGCTGCGGGTGCTGATGGATTGCCTACGGAGCTATTCAAACACGGCGGCGAGGAGCTGGTATGGCGCATGCATCAGCTTCTTCGCAAATTATGGGCGGACGAGTGCATGCCCGACGAGTCCACAGAAAGGGGAATACTGCAAACTGCACCAACTATCACGGAATCAGCCTTCTTAATATCGCATATAAGGTTCTGTCAAGTGTATTGTGCGAAAGATTGAAGCCCACCGTGAATCGGCTGATTGGACCTTATCAGTGCGACTTCAGACCTGGTAAATCTACCATCGACCAGATATTTACAATGCGCCAATTCTTGGAAAAACCCGCGAAAAAGAATCGACACACATCCTTCTTCGTCGATTTTAAAACCGCCTTCGACAGCACGAAAAGGAGCTGCTTATATGCCGCTATGGCTGAATTTGGTTTAACCTCAAAACTTATACGACTGCGCAAAATTACGCTGGGCAACACCATCAGCTCAGTCAGAATTGTGAAGGACCTCTCCGAGCCGTTCAAAACTAAACGAGGTTTCAGACAGGGTGACCCCCTATCGTTTAAACGGTTAAGCGCCAATTAAGTAAGTAACTAAAGGACTTGATCTGAAAAGCCGTTAAAAATAATAAGAAAAAAGTTCGAAAAGTAATTAATATTTTGCGAATGAAATAAAAAAAACTTCAAAAATAATAATTAAAAAGCAATTTTTACGATCTCTGGCAAAAAAGCATGCGGATTCATCTGCAAAAAAAGTATGTATATGATGTATGCATGCATATTGTAAATGGCACGTTCTATTACTTCTCTAAGAATTTATCTCAAAATCGCCTATAAAGTTTGCTTTTATCGAAATGTAAATTTGTTTGCGTTGCACTTTTGGGCGATTCTTAACGACTTCATTAAATACTTTGCATGCAATCAAATTTTCATTTTATGCAATTTATGCAACACACATCTTGGTTGTTCTGTTCAATAAGATTGCCATTAAAATTAAATTAAAAAAGTTTTTGCAGAGGTGCACACATTTCAAATAATATACATACTAGAGCTCAGAAAATTATTCGATCAATCGACTAACCGGTTAACCGATTATTTGGTATGAAACATTAGCATGCTTTCGGTTAACAGTATTCGAATACTCCTCCCCTAGCTTCGATTAATCGAATTGTCGCTTTACTGCGACTCCTCTAAAGCAGCGATGGGCAAAACGGCTCGTATGAGCCTTTTGCTCATACGGGCACGCTTTGCACATTTAAGTGCAAGGTGAGGGACGATCAGGTGCAGGTATGTGGGGCGAAGAACACAGGAAGAGAATAATATACAAACACATATTGCTCATCTTGCTTAATACATATTTAAAAGTTACCAAGCTATATGGAAAATAGAGCTGCAACAGCTCTTATTATGTTCAAATTATTAAGCGTTTTCGGATAAACTAGCCTTTACCGGCGGCTTCGCTCGCACTAAAGGCCACAAATATGTAATGTCGCCTTTGTGATTCACAACTCGAACTGAATTTTCAGTTGTAATTTTAAAAGTTCCTTTATGATTCAAATCATAAACAAAGAAAAATGACATTAGAAAAATGGTCTTAAACACAAATGCAACACATGCTCCAACAATTTTTGCAGTGTGGATTTAACGATATATGTGAGCTGAAGAAATTTGAAAATTCCCCCATAATTTGAAATTCATAAATGAAAGGAGTTATGTTTATAATAAAACTGGTAAAATTAGTTTATGCGATTGGTACCTTTTTTTTTGTAAACTGATACATTTCTTTCTAGGCTCACGACAACACTGCCAACAAGTCTGAAAAGGGTTTCGTTTTCCCACGATTGTATACGAAACGTGCATTAATACGGTTTTCTACTACCACTTCCTCTAATGCTACTACTTTAAAAATACTTTTTAATACTTTTAGTGTTTCCGCAACCTTTTTACGATGAATATCGTTTGAGACGAAGCGTACGATATTTCCAATGTATTTTTTTACACCCCTAACACCCCAAAACACACAAACGTCTCATTTTGTACTCGCTGCACTGAAACTGATTTAGGAGCCCAAAATAGGCCCATCCCTGCTCTAGAGCTATAGAAAATCGAATTTCTGAAGCCGACTTGTCCTTGAAAATTCGGTAACTAATCAAAGAATTTTAGAAACGAACAAGTAAGGAAGTCTAAGTTCGGGTGAAACCGAACATTACATACCCCGCTGTACACTTGAAATGCTTTTGTTGTTTGTTTTGCGTGCTTAATATTGTTACAAGGCTGCGCAATAATACATATACATATGGTTCTATTCTGAACAAATTTTTCTTCGAGTTATGGCTCCCGAAAAATAGAAAATTGCTTAGTCATAAAAGGGGCGGTGCCACGCCCATTTTTTTAAATTTGAAATTTTTCCTATTTATAAATCCACTTGGGAAATGAAATACCATTGATATAAAGCTCTTTTTAGCAAAGATATAGCTTATTTTATTCGTCCACGCCCCTTTTAAAAATCTTTTATATAAAAGTGGGCATGATCCTTAACCGATTTCGTTAATTTTTCTTCAGAGCATTCCTTATAGTACAGGCAACCTCTCTGCCGAATTTTTTTACGACAGGTGTAACGATTTTTAATTTATGATTAATAACATTTGTAAAATTTATTTTATCACAAGTGGGCGGTGCCACGCCTATTTTAAATATTTTTTTTTTTCAAATTTTTATCAAGTCTCAATATCAGTCCACATGCCAAATTTCAACATTCTAGGTGTATTATTTACTAAATAATCAGGTTTTTGTGTTTTCCAAAATGTTATATATATAAAAAGTGGGCGTGGTTATCATCCGATTTCGCCCATTTTCAACCAATCTATTCTGGGTCCAGATAAGCTCGTGTAACAAATTTGGTGAAGATATATCAATATTTACTCAAGTTATCGTGTTAAGGACGGACGGACGGACATGGCTCAATCAAATTTTTTTTTGATACTGATGATTTTGATATATGGAAGTATATATCTATCTCAATTCCTTTATACCTGTACAACCAACCGTTATCCAATCAAAGTTATAATACCCTGTGTACAAGTACAGCGGGTATAAAAAAAAAATTAGCGGACGGTAAATTGGGAGGAAGAAAAAAAAGTGACGAAATATCACTGGTTTCTTGGTTGGTGTGGCAAGTCGCACCAGACTTCAAATAGCGCCGTTTTAATATAAAAATTTCTAAATTAATCAAATAAATAGTATATTAGAAGAAAACTGAAGTATGCTCTATTTTCGCGCCCCCGGAATTTTGTAGCTCCGACATCTGGTAATGTGTCTCTAACTGTGAACAACACTCATTGAGTTCAGAAGGCGCCTATGAATGGAGGTGTCAAGCGGTGTCGCAAAGACTCCTGCTCTCACACCACAAGCCATTTCAGAAGGTTAGGTTAGATTGAGGTGGCTGCCCGAGGGCACACTTAGGCCAGTAATATTAGGCCCGCTGTGATACCACGAAAATACACCGTTTCCTTTCCTCTTCGAACCATTTTGAGGACGTGATAAAGCTACCAGGTCCTTGACGTCATGCTCCACAACCTCGCTCAGATTATCTAGAAATGGAGCACCCAGAAAGCGCTGCCGTGCTCCGCTTAGTGCCGGGCAGTTGCAGATGAGGTGAACCACCGTATCTTCCTCATCATCCTCTTTAAATATCCTGCCGCATCGACGGTAAGGCGCTCCTAACCTTTCTACATGCCTACGTATAAGGCAATGACCAGTTAGTGCCCCGCAAGTGTGGAAACTGTATCCCTACTTAGGTTGTACACGTGACGGGATCTTTTAGACCAGGTTTCTTTCGTCGGCTTGACGGTGGATGTGTTCTTTTAGCATTAGCTTGCATGTGGACAAGGGCATAGCTAAGCGTTCTTGGCCGGGAGAATCTGCCTGGTTGTACCCTGCCTAACGAGTTCATCTGCAATGCAGTTTCCCTCGATGTCCCTATGTCCAGGGACGCATGTGAGGTGTACACGCTTCTCTTGGGCCATCTCTTGAAGAGATAGGCGAGAGATTAGTGCTAGTTCAGAATTGAACGAGTAGGAGCCAAGAGATTTTATGGCAGCTTGGCTGTCGCTGAAACTAAAGATTTCTTTGCCGACAGTGTGTCTACCTATCCTAGCTGCGGCTTCCATTATGGCTGGAACTTCTGTCTGGAACACACTACAGTGGTGGGGAAGTCTGAAGGAGAGCTGGAGGTCAAGGTCCCTTGAGTATACTCCACCTCCTACTCCACCGTTTAGCTTGCAGCCGTCCGTGTATATGGGAAGGCTGCTGTCAACAGCAAGCCATTTCCGTACATTTTCTTACATTCCTCCAATCCTTGTAGGAAGGAGGTTGATATAGGTTGTATTATGTTTCTTGATATATACGCGTCGTTATTGACTTTCTATATATTTTATTCGTTTGATGTTTTTCCGTCTATTTCCATACAAAATTGGAGAATCTTTCAATCCATTTTTGAGTATTCCCGGAGAACTAGAGTCTTGAAAAATGGAACACATATAGAACACACACCCAATGACAATTTAACATGAGGGAAAAAAACTTTGCTAAATGGTCCAGGGATCGTGAGAAATCAAAAAATCGCCCGAGCTGGGTAATTTTGCTTTCCAGCTTTAAGCAACTTTCCGATAGCCCTAAGACCTGATACTGAGCTAGATTCTTCAAACTAAGAACATAATTCAGAACCCAAAAGAAAATGCAACATGATGAATACAATTTTCGCTAGGTGGTCGAGGGACCGTGAAAACTAAAAAAATAATCCGAGCTCGGAAGTTTTGCTTTCGAGTTTTAAACTTCCCGATAACCAAGAGACCAGATACTTTGAATGAATCTTTGGGTCTATTAGGCTGAAATGTTTAGGATAAAAAGGTTTCTAGATGGGCCAATTTGTAGGGAAAATTAAAAAGAAGCACCACGCAAATTGGAAGAGAAGCGCGCCCTAAATCTCTCCGGAGTTATTTACTCTTGAATTTCTACGTTGGCAAGCTGATTTTCGGGCATGGCTGCGTCTGTTGTTTATCCAAATTTTTTTTTAGCAAATATATAATAAGCAGGAATCCGTCTTATATTTGTCGTATGTCCTGGGTAAGGTTGAACTGACCGGTCAAGAAAGACTGAATGTGTCTATAGTCTTACCAGGGGCCACATCGTCACTTACGATCACGGATCGAAAACTATTTTCACTCAAACGAAAAAAAGTATATGCTATCGAACTTAAAAAAAAGAAAATAATAGATTATGGATCTTGTGGGTACGCGTAATCCCTAGTTCATTAGACCGATTCACCATTTCGGATCTATTCGGATAAATGGCATTCGATAAGGTTAGGTTATGTTGAACTGGCCGGTAAATAAAGGTTTCACCTAGACTGAATGTGTCCATATTGCTACCAGAATTTGTTTGACGACCCAACGGAAATACCTAAATTAGCTCCTCCCAGCGGGTTAGGGGGCTTAGAATATACCTGCGGCAGGTAAAAGCTCTCAGTGAAAACACATCTGCCTTGCAGATGCCGTTCGGAGTCGGCATAAAACATGCAGGTCCCGTCCGGCCAATTTGTAATTTGTAGGGAAAATCAAGAGGAGCACGACGCAAATTGGAAGAGAAGCTTGGCCTTAGATCTCTTCGGAGGTTATCGCGCCTTACATTTATTTTTAGGTGTGCCTGTCGTAAGAGGCGAGTAAAATACCAAACTTATTCAAGGGGTTGCCAGCGTAATTCATAGCTTATCGAACCCATTTGTCAACTTCACCTACCGATGACGAATACTGTTTCTTTAGCTGCTGAGACAATGGCGACCCCAAGTTCCTCTGGATTTAGGTGGGACGGCGTGATAGCCTAGAAGATTCCATGTGGTCATACTAAATAGAACCCGAGATTACCGAGCTAGTACCTTAATGGTGCTTGGGCCGTCCAGAATGTACCGAATCTATATCCGTCAAAGGACCATCAACACCATTAATACTCCACAAAATGTACGTACTACGTTTTACACTTATTTTATATTGGGAACCATGGAAACGCTTTAAAGCTTTGCAATGAATGCGAGACTTTTGTAAATTTCCCAAAAGAATGTATCAAAATCTGCCTAAGCTCCAAACAACCAGTAATTGATTCAACTGTTTCTCCTCATTACAGCAGAGAATGACGAAATGGGTTGTGTGGAAATAATAGCAACATTGCTTTCCATTATAATTATGATACTTACCTTCCCCATATCAATTTTTGTATGCTTCAAAGTCGTCTCAGAGTATGAGCGTTCTGTGATCTTTCGTATGGGCCGTTTACGTAGTGGTGGGGCACGCGGTCCTGGTGTCTTCTTCGTATTACCCTGCGTCGATGATTACTGCAAAGTGGATTTGCGCACCGTTTCATTTGATGTGCCGCCACAAGAAGTACTATCGAAGGATTCCGTAACCGTCACAGTAGATGCAGTTGTATATTATCGTATCAGTGATCCTCTTAAAGCCGTCATACAAGTATCTAATTATAGTCACTCCACCCGTTTACTGGCGGCCACAACATTACGAAACGTCCTGGGCACACGAAACTTATCCGAATTATTGACGGAACGTGAAACTATATCACATACAATGCAAGTATCGCTGGATGAGGCAACCGATCCGTGGGGTGTAAAGGTGGAACGGGTGGAAATGTAAGTTTTAATTATTGTGCCGGATTTTTTTAAAATATTTTATGAATATTTACTTTATGTTTGAATAGCAAAGACGTATCATTGCCAACGGCATTACAACGCGCTATGGCAGCTGAAGCAGAAGCAGCACGTGAAGCTCGCGCAAAAGTGATTGCTGCTGAAGGTGAAATGAAGTCGTCGCGTGCATTGAAAGAGGCATCTGAAATGCTTTCAGCGAGTCCATCCGCATTGCAGGTGGGTGGGAAAGGTGTTTCTTATTATTATTCTAATTATTTTGGTATTTTATTACTTAATTGAACAACCAGACGCATCGGCCGCAAAAATTTCTACTCTGAGGCATCTTCAAACCTCCCATCCAGTGAAAGCCCTTACCAGATATAATGCCTCTAAGGAGGACCAAACTGGCATTCATATCTCACACACGGAAAGTGATGATCAGAGCACATTTGTACTCGCACCAAACATAAAATGGGTCATAGGTATATCTACCACGGCCGCCGTGGTGTGATGGTAGCGTGCTCAGCCTACCACACCGAAGACCCTGGGTTCACGCCCCGAGCAAAGCAACATCAAAATTTGAGAAACAAGTTTTTTCAATTAGAAGAAAAATTTTCTAAGCGGGGTCGCCCCTCGGCACTTCGAGTGTATTTCTGCCATGAAAAGCTTCTCAGTGAAAAATCATCTGCCTTGCAGATGCCCCTCGGAGTCGGCATAAAACAAGTAGGTCCCGTTCCACCAATTTGTAAGAAAAATTAAAAGGAGCACGACGCAAATTGGAAGAGAAGCTCGGCCTTAAATCTCTTCGGAGGTTATCGCGCCCTTCATTTATTTATTTTTTTATATCTAGCAAATTATTACGACCGCCAAGACAGCTTTTTCTGCTACGATTTATTTCTTTTTTTTTCTTCTTTTAGCTCAGGACCTATCCAAAAAATTTCTGGCGAACTCACCCAACTCTGCTTTATAAATGGAGTGGCGTACCACCGTTAAGCTCTTGTAAATGAATTTCTAACATTTTGTATGTATTTAGGGCTTGAGTGTGACTCAAATATACAAAACCTGATATATATAGGTGGTTGTTGTTGTTGTTGTAGCGATAAGGTTTCACCCTGAAGGATTTGGGGAGTGTTATCGATGTGATGGTCCTTTGCCGGATACAGATCCAGTAACACAGCACCATTAAGGTACTAGCCCCACCATTTCGGGAACGATTTATATGACTACATTAAACCTTCAGGATATCCCTCCCTCCCCACCCCTAGTTCCATGAGGAGCTTGGGGTCGCCAGAGCCTCGGGTGTTAATGAAACTGAATTCGCCACGGTTAGGTAAGGTTGACAATTGGGTTTGGAGAAGCTATATATTGCGCTGTCAACCTGAAAGGGTTGCGCTACACAACGCCTTGAATCTGGTATTTTAGTCGCCTCTTACGACAGGCATACCTAGCGCGGGTATATTCTGACCCCCTAACCAGCTGGGGGATATACAGGTGGTCTAAGAAGATACTGATATTTATATTAACGCCAATGTTATAAAGTGACTCACCTCAGCCATTTGTTTGAGATTTTACAGTGGAAAGGAGTGGTCGCCTCCGAGCATTCCGCGGATTTGTATACCTTACGAACTCTCTGAATATTTCGGTTTCCAGAGGACCCTGGTAAACGTGGGCTAGATAAAAGGACACCATTTTATAAATTCTCTCTGGTCTCTTAAATCTGACCGCTGTCATGTCTGCGGTACTAAACTGAAGTAAAATGAGGAGCATTTAGATTTGCTTTAGATAATATACAAAAACGAGGATTACCTTTATCATGTGCGCTGTAAAGCTCATATTTCAGACTCATGCCACAGATCCATTCCTGCTTTCGAGGCTCATCTATCACGCCAATGACCTGCTGATTCTTGGCGATGTACACGAAAGACCGTGTCAAGTCTCCCAGGATCTTAGATCTTTTTGGATGCAATGTTAACAGTGCTTCGCCCCATTTAGTAGGTGTGGCCGCTTACAATTTGTCATCAAAGCCGTCTAATGAGACTCCAAGTTTCAACAGGGTTGGACCACAGGAAATTTGCTGTTAGAGGCTTGGTTCCGCATTACAATTGATGTCATGTGGAGACACACATCGCATGAGCTGCTTTTGGTACCTTTGCTGTTCGAACTAACCCAAATGCCTTGCAGGCTAGGACATGCTGAATGCGACTGAATAGATGCTCCGGCCCAGAAAGTATTCCTTCATATGATATCAAACAGTTGTTATGATTTATTCTCGACAGGAAAGACGATAACGTAGGTTTTGACTAGTTTTGATGATGTTGATGGTCCGTTGCCCGATATTGATCCGCTACATTCCTGAAAACAGCACCATTAAGGTACTAACCCGAACTTTTTGTATATCTTCAAGAGTAAGAAGTAGTAAAATGCTCTCCAAATGCTTGAGCTTAGTTTTTTGAAGATCAAAAGATTTGTTCGATATGTTCTACGTTATGTTAAACGGCCAAATGCCTGGGTATTCCGTTCCCAACTGCGAACCTGGGAGATTAAAACGTTTTCCATTGAGTTTTTAAACTGTGCTTTGTCAAAGTCGGTAGCCGATAGGAATACCTTTTTGAACGAAGCGTCACATAGTATGACTTAGACCGCGCATCCGCTTCCCTGCATGAACCTCGCACTGCTCATTACAATATTCCCGTCGATACCCGCCATTAGACCGTAGCGAGGGACTATAAGTCTTCCGAATAACCTTCCTTTCGATTAAATCTCAGAGGTTTATTTCCCCTTGCTCTCTTGGCTGGCGTTCATGATTCCTAGCAATAAATTCAAAGCCTGACTTGCTGGAAAGAAATTCTCTACGGACATTGTTTTCGTTATTAGCTATGCTTCCCAAAAAGGCATCCATTCCAAATTTAGAGTTTATTTCGGTACGTCGATTACTTCATTGCCATTCTTGCCTCTGTCCCATATACCATATTTTTGACTTAGTCTAAATTGAAAGTCACCTGCAACACGAAGACTGATTATACGGGTAAGTTGCCTTTCGATTTGTAACGTACAAAAACGTGGTAAATCGCATAATTCGTACAGCATTCGTTCAGAGATCCTATCGATGCTTGTCCCTCCTCGAACTCCAAAATATTTTGATGTCACTCCTACCGGACTATACGTTATATGTATTTGTTCCAAATATGAGCCAAATCGGACATCATAGGTCGCTTTCTATTCATGTATGTATTAAAATAAAAAAATTTAAGGTGCGATACGAATATACGGAATGTAGCTACTGCTACTATAAAACATGAGAAGCAGGCATAAAAAAAAAAAATAAATGTAAGGCGCGATAACCTCCGAAGAGATCTAAGGCCGAGCTTCTCTTCCAATTTGCGTCGTGCTCCTCTTGATTTTTCCCTACAAATTGGCCGGACGGGACCTACATATTTTATGCCGACTCCGAACGGCATCTGCAAGGCAGATGAGTTTTCACTGAGAGCTTTTCATGGCAGAAATACAATCGGAGCGCTTGCCAGACACTGCCGAGGGGCGACCCCGCTTAGAAAAATTTTCTTCTAATTGAAAAATCTTATTTCTAAAATTTTGATGTTGCTTTGCCCGGGAGTTGAACCCAGGGCATACGGTGTGATAGGCGGAGCACGCTACCATCACACCACGGTGGCCGCCATGGGAGAAGCAGGCATACTTTCGAAAAATGTTAAATTGTGAACTTCCTAATAAAGTGTTGTGGCGTAACTTGAAAAGTCTTCGTGTACATTTTAAAGACAATCCTGATTGCTCGCTCGACCCTGAAGATCTGAATGCAGTATTCGTTAATTATGCTACCTCTTCCAATGTCCCAATCACCCACCCGATACATTGTCCTGTGAATTTTTCCCAGAAATTTGAATTTTGTGCTGTGTCGGAGCATGATGTGGTTAGATGCATTTATAAGGTACGCTCAAATGCTATTGGTGAGGATGGTATTCCTGTAAAATTTATAAAAATTGTTCTTCCACAGATACTGCCAGCCCTGACCCACATTATCAACCACTGCATGACAACCTCGTGCTTTCCTGATGTCTGGAAGATCGCATCTGTCCTTCCTGTAGCTAAAAATAAGTCCGCCTGCCGCCTAAGTGATTTTCGTCCCATAAGCATCCTTCCTGCGTTGTCGAAGACCTTTGAGAGCTTCTTATCAGAACAGATCCATGCTTATATTGACAAGTTCAATCTACTTTCCCCATTCCAGTCTGGATTCAGAGCAAAGCATAGCTGTTCAACTGCAATAATCAAAATCTTGGATGATATTCGGACGCCCTATGATAGCAACAAGATAACTATGTTGTGTCTGCTCGACTTTTCCAAAGCGTTTGATTCTGTCAACCACACGTTGTTGTGCATGAAGCTAAAGTCTTATTTTGGTTTTGGGGACTCTGCCTTAGGTCTCATGAGGAGTTACTTGGGTGGTAGAGCGCAACGAGTGAAGGTGGGATCGCAAGTCTCTAGTCTTAAGAGGTTATCAAATGGTGTCCCCCAAGGTTCTATACTTGGACCGTTATTATTTAGCCTATTTATTAATGACATATTTACCACCTGCAGGTATGCTCAAATGCATGCTTATGCATATGATATTCAACTTTATATGTCTGGAACACATGCGCAAGTTTCTGAACTTTGTGCCAAGTTTAATAGTGATTTGTCAGCTATTTCGTCTTGGGCGCAAAAAAATTATCTTTCCCTTAATAGTGATAAATCGTATGTGCTACCTATATCTAAAAGGCAAATTAACTCATCAAATCTACCAGCTTTATATATCAATTATAAGTGCCTTAAGTTCCTTTCTAAAGTAAGGAATCTGGGGGTTGTTATTAACTCTAGTCTCTCTTGTGATGATCATATTAACGCTGTTATCAGTAAAGTTTACTACACTCTACGTAATCTACGAATGTCTGCCCCCTTCACCCCACTTGGAATTAGGAAGCGGCTTGCTATACAACTAATGCTACCAACTATCTGCTATTCGGATTGTATATACAGCAAATTAGATTCAAAATCGGCACATAAGATTGATGTCGCCTTTAATCATATCACGCGGTATGTCTTCGGGTTGGCTAGGTATGATCATATATCAGCGTGGCGAACGAGTCTCTTGGGTTGTGAAATATCTCAGTATCTTAAGGCTAGGAACTGTATATTTTTGTGTCGTGTGATTGCTGATAAAATGCCTACTTATTTATATAAAAAGCTAACATTCTCTAGATCTGCTCGCATAAGTGACTTGATCGTGCCCAGCTACAATTATTTAAACTCTGCAAGACTTTTCTTTGTCAATGCTATCCGCATTTGGAACTCTATCCCCAACTCGGTTCGCAATAGCTTAAGTAGAAGCAACTTTAAGAATGTTATATTTTCTTTCTTTGGTAAAGTTTATACAAATTAGAATCTGAGTTTAGCTACTTATTAATCTAGTCAATCATTGCTGTAAAATGTCCTTGTCACAATTCTTGTGAAACTTATATATTATCACTTTTATTACTTTATGGAATAATATATACATTTTTAAGTTTTAAGTTTTAAAAAATTATACTCATTATTATGTAACCATTGTTGCACTATAAAAGATCATACAAGATCTTATTGTGCTAATACTGTCAGTAAATAAATGAAATGAAATGAAATAACCTCCGAAGAGATCTAAGGCCGAGCTTCTCTTCCAGTTTGCGTCGTGCTCCTCTTGTTTCCCTAAAATTGGCCGGACGGGACCTACATGTTTTATGCCGACTACGAATGGCATCTGCAAGGCAGATGAGTTTTCACTGAGAGCTTTTCATAGCAGAAATAAACTCGGAGCGCTTGCCAAACACTGCCGAGGGGTGACCCCGCTTAGAATATTTTTCTTCTAATTGAAAAACCTTATTTCCCA
Source organism: Eurosta solidaginis (assembly GCF_040869045.1). Taxonomy (NCBI): domain Eukaryota; kingdom Metazoa; phylum Arthropoda; class Insecta; order Diptera; family Tephritidae; genus Eurosta; species Eurosta solidaginis. The sequence continues at coordinate 203,706,958 of NC_090322.1, read as the reverse complement.
AATTTTGATGTTGTTTTTTCCAGGGTGTGAACCTAGCGGCGATTTTTTCATAGTTGTCTTTCTATTCTTGTATGTATTATGTGTTCCAAATATGAGCCAAATCGGACCACAAATACGATTTGTTTGAATATCTCGATCCTTGCTCCAACCAGCCAACCAGTCAAGTCAAGCTAAATAAAACACTTTAAAAATAATGTTATTACTAATTTTAGGCTGTCGGAAAGAAAGAGCTTCCGAACAGCACAGAAATTTGTAATTCCCATGGACGAGTCTTAAGAATCAACTCATTGGGAGGTTGGAAAGAACCATTTCCAATCCTGTCCTACCCCGAGGCATAAGTATTCGAAAGCAATTAAATTCAGATCAGCATAACAACTGGCATCTCTGACTGAACCATATAGTCAATGTGTTTGGGAGGTTGAAAACGACATGTTACACGATCCGTCATGGTGTCATGAACGAATTGGCATCCGAAACATCACCGTCATTTCGGCAACTTGCTTGGTAGAATTAACCGTTTGGAAGTGGAGGCTGTACAGAACAACGCACTGTAAGACCGCAGTGGTGTGGTGGTAGCTTGCTCCGCCTACCACACCGAGGGCGGGATAGAGTAGAAGGTTTCATGTGGTCATACCAAATCGTTCCCGAGATGGTCGGCTTGTACCTTTATGGTGCTTGGCACCGGAACGTACCGGATCTGCATCCGGCAAAGGACCATCAACATCGATAACACTCCCCAAGACCTTCGGGGAGTGTCCTTATCGCTACAACAACAATAACAACAGGATCCTGGGTTCAAGTCCCGGGCAAGGCTACATCAAAAGTTTAAAAACAAGTTTTTCCAATTTAAAAAAAGTTATTCTTATCGGGGTCGCCCCTCCGCAGTGATTTGGCAAACACTCCGAGTGTATTTCTGCCATGAAAAGCTTCTCAGCGAAAATTCATCTGCATTGCCCTGTAATTTGTTGGAAAAAATACAAAAGGAGCACGACGCAAATTATAAGAGAACCTCGGCCTAAATTATCAACGAAGGCATATCGTGCCTTGCATTTATTGTGTCTCTTTTTTATGTATCTTTTCAGTTACGTTATCTGCAAACTCTCAGCAGTATTTCTGCCGAAAAGAACTCGACTATAATATTTCCTTTGCCCATGGAATTATTGACGCCTTTCTTGGGACACTGCACGGGGAATCACGTGTGCCGACTTCATGCCGCTCCGGCTCAAACAGGAAGCCATCAGTGACGATTACTATTAGGGCAATACCTAGATGATCTGACCCAATATGAAATCGACTGTAATTGGAAAATAAACCAATAACTGATAAATAAGAAAAAGTTCGAAACGATTTTCTAACATCCCTTATAAATTCAGGTATTATAGGCCTTCCTAATTCAGCATTGTTAGGTTAGGTTGAAGAAGTCGGTCAATAAAGACCTTGCATAGCCTGTATGTGTGCAATGTTACCAAAAATTGTTAGACGGTCAAACGGAAACCCGCACTGAAATGCCAGAACTTATTTTAATAAAAAACTTAATTGCTGTCTCGAGGTCTAATAATTGAGGTGTCCCTAGTAGACGAACCATTGCCTTCGCGAGCCCATCACACGAGCTCTTAACTGTCGTCAACCTTTCGTGATATGTAAGCATGGGGATCCCGGAAGACCACGCCCTGTCCGTACGCTCTTCATGAGCCTCAGGACTTATCTCTTTAGATAAACAGGAACTTTGTTAGGCTAACATCGCCCCGCTCTTTAATCCACATATTTCCAATTTCAATAATCATATTCAAGACATGTCGCCTTTTTATATCACCCAGCTGGGGAAGAAAAGGAAATATTTACTTGCTTATCTTCATCTTCTTGTAGCATTTCCCTGAATATTTTTTACGTATCAGATTTATATCTGGAAAAGGACCATCAACATCGATCACTCCTCAAAACCTGCGGAGAGTATCTTTATCGTTAATACAACTCAAAGAAAAGTTTTGCCATTGGGTCATTGAAAATGGCGAAGCGTCGTCCAAGCAGAGCACTCTTAGAAATCCAGAAAGGTCCTCGGCTTAAGTGCGGCCTTACGCCTATTTTCTAACTTCAGCGATCCGGGGGTCTTTAGTCTTCTTCTAGCCAGAGCACCTCATTCGAGATATGTCTGCAGTTTCATCCTTGATGTCCCATTGAGCTGTGCAGACTTTTTCAAATTCGCAGACATGAATCATAGCTTCACATTGCTGCATTGCACCTGCTGCCGCAATACGGCGCCTCCCAGCCAATGTTGTTCTCCAAGATGCACATCATCCTGCGCTGTATTGGCTCCGACCTAGGTTAAGCGCATGTTGCTACTAGTCCTCAAGCGGTTCAACCTCTGCACGCACGCGTGGGCTATTGAGGAAAAAATCTTAATTGAAGATATGATCGTAAGTGAGGCCTGAATGTCGCCCAATATAAAGTTCATTCAAGTAGCCGTTTATATGTGGATCTCTGCGGAAAGCTTATGGAAGCCTGAAAGATGCTCGGTAGTTATTACACCAGTGCTTGTCCCGTCCAATATGTGCGCTCACGATTGCCCCTCGAAAAAAAATTTTAAGAACCAAAATTATAATTAAAAAGTATCTTCTCGGCAAAAAAATATACCATACCAGAGATTAGATTTGTTTGCTATATTGGATATGAGGAACACTCTCGCACTCGCCTCGCGAAACCTGGCATTATCGCTGACTAAATGATTTACAACATGGACGTGTCAAATGTCGACCATTTTGAACATCCACGTCGATGGCACTACGCTACCGACTGTCCTACATCCCAAAATCTTGGGTGTGACGTTTGATCAGGATCTACATTTCGGTGAGCATGCAGCCCCAATTGTACCGAAAATCCAGAGCCGTAATAAAATCCTCAAATCCCTTACTGGCAGTACTTGGGAAAAAGACAAAGAAACGCTCATTACTACTTACAAAGTCAGCCGATTGCATGCTACGCGTCCCCTATATGGTCGCTAAGCCTAAAAACGACTCACTGGAAGAAGCTACAGACTTGCCAAAATACTGTTCTCAAAACCGCCACGGGCTGTCTTCTTATGTTCCCAGAACACCATCTGCATAATGAGGCGAGAATACTCCCCATCAGGGAGAGAAATGAGATGCTAACCAAACAGTTCCTGTTGAATACCCAGAAACATGGGCATCCCAACAGGCATCTGATTGATGAGCCAACACTGTCCAGCGGCTTAAGGAATCATCTCCGTAAGCATTATGAGGAAATACGGCACCTGAGAACTCAGCCGTATGAAGCCAAAAAACACAGGCAGGTCCTCAGTGAACTCCACAAACATGCGTCGGACCTTTATGCCGGGAATTGTCCGGTGAATCCAGTACTCAAAGAATACCCTAAACTTGCAGAAGAGGAACGCACACTTCCTAGGGAAACGAGTCACTCTAGCTCAACTTCGATCTGGGTATTGTAACAGGTTAAACTCTTACCTATCCAGAATAAACCCCGACATACAAAATGTATGCCCACTTGCAATGTGTCCCCACATGACACCAAGCATCTCTTTAATTGTAATGTGGAACCAACGCCTCTAGCACCCCTCTCATTATGGTACACCCCTTTTGAAACAGCAAGTTTCCTTGGATTCCCGTTAGAGGCTATTGATTACAATTTGTGATCGGTCGCACCTATTGGATGGGGCGAAGGACTGCTTCAACAACACCAACACCACCACCACCAACACCAACAACAACAACAACAACAACAACAACAACAACAACAACAACAACATAAACACTTTTACTATTCCTTATGACCGTTGTGCGTCCACTCCCGGAGATTTGGATGTCGGCTTTGCAGCTCAAGTCACTGCATCCATCTGATGATGTCTAGAAAGTGAGCTGCAAGCAGAGCATATAAACTTTTCATCCTCTGTCCTAAAGTAAGTACCATCAAGAGGTTTTGTGCAGATCATGACTGTGAGCTTTTTCTTCATTCTTTTCCTATTTTCGTCCATGAGAATACACAATCCCGTATTCCCCTTCAAGAGAAAAACAGAAAATCGTTCCGAACTAAACAAAATGGTTATCAAATCGAAGGCACCCAGCAACAATAAAAATTAAAATCATTAAAACCCTAGTTAAAGTAATTAAAAGTTTTTTTGTTAAACTTATTTAATCTTTATTTTTGTTGTAATTTTAAAATTAGCCAGACTTAAAATTATTGGTTTCCATAAAATATTCACAAATGTACGTACAATATGGTAAATCAGTAAATTAAAAATTCAATAATTTACCCTATAAGAATACGTTTTATGGATCAACATGTATTTATGTTGGATTTTTTTGGATCGATGAGTTGCGTTTAGGTGAGTGATCCAATGTTGTTGCAAGTTTTGTGTTTACGTCATTTTTTCATCTACATACTATAATTTGCATGTACGAGTACATAGATGAAGTTCCAAATTATTATACAAAACAATAGTGTACGTACATACATATTTGCACAACATTACTTTGATCATTTTATGTTGTAATGCTGTTGTTTGTTTTTACATAACTGCAACAAGCTTTTTCACTTTAAATATGAATGACATTATTTGTTCAATCTTCAATTCAAATTTGTTATATGCACAACTACTCTCAAATTCATTATAAATACATACATATGTATGTTATTAAGTTAAAAATCTCCGCTTTATATATTTAAATGTAGATATTGGGTGAAGAAAATATTTGTTTCAGGGAATTAACTTTTATTTTAACCAAACAATCCCGCCATAAAGTCTAATGGCGATCACGAGAATCTGATCGGCTACGTCTATCTCTAGAAAAACTGCGTGAACGGCTGCGCGAACGGCGTGGTGAACGTGATCTGTAAGAATAGTGAAATATAAGAAGTTACAATTTTTCAATATATTGTTGATATAAAGGACAATAAAATGTACATATACACGAAATCACAAATATCGCGCACTAAGTACAAAAGATTCGAAACTTAAAATTTTTCAAAATCGATTTTTTTCCATAAACCAATTCACAGTACACATCTCTAACTGCCCCCAAATTTCGTTGTCATTATTTTCTTCTTTAACTGGAAAATTACCGTTATGCCAGTTTTGGTGTTGATTGCATCGATTGCGCTGTATCAACTAATGACTACTATTTTTAGTTGTGCCAATGTGCTTAAAAACAAGTGAACAGTTTTTTTACGCATTAAAGCGTATTATTTTAAATTCTAACTATCTTGTTGCAAAAGAATTTTCACTTTGTTGTGTATTTATTAAATTTGTGTCTTTTTATACGTAAAGAGTAAGTAATTAACAACAAAATTTCGTCAATTCATTTTGTAATGACGGTCTCTTTCTTTGTAAAACTGGATTTCAGTATAACATTACAGACGTTTTCACATAAACCGTTTTTCTTCTCTCCTGAACATTTACATTTTTCAAGTTGTGACTCTTTTGTAGTTAGTTTGCGATATGTAGAACCCTACGTAAGATGTAAGCATTTACGGTAAAATTTACTACCATTGCAGCAGACATTTGATGAAACGTGATGCTGTTGTTGTTGTTGTTATTTGTTGAAGGTAATAGAATTCAGAAAAAAAAACATTCTGAAGTACAGTTTTGTGATGTAACGAAAATTGTCGTTAGCTATTACCCAGCAGACACTCAAACCACATATCGATTAAAAGAAAATCCAGGACGATAAGCAGTCCACCAAATTTGAAAGTTATAGTTTTCAAATAGAATTCCAATTTAATGGTTTATGAATAACAATTTTTCTTACTAATAGGATGAAAATAGTATTCCAATTTAATTATTTGGTTTATGAATAACAATTTTTCTTACTAATAGGATGTTAACATGCGAGCTATTTAACTAATTTTTATTCCCGTCTTTTGTGAACAATTTGATTTTAATAATAAAATAAAATCGAAGTTTGACTTACTCTTCGACGTTTTGAATGCATTTATGTAAAAAATAGCTTAGTCTTAACTGAATTGAAATTAAGAAAATAAGGCTTGGAAAAGGCGAAATCGTCTTTTTAACTCAAGAGTTAGCTTTTCATAAAAAGTTAAAAAAAAATTTAAGGCGCGATTACCTCCGAAGAGATTTTAATTTTAGTCCTTCCTTCCCTTCCAATTTGCCTAATGCTCCTTTTGATTTTTTCTACGAATTGGCCGGACGGGAGCTACTTATTTCATGCCGACTCGGAACGGCATTTGCGATACAGATTAGTTTTCATGAGAGCTTTCCATGGTAAAAATACACTCGAAGGGCTTGCCAAACACTAAATCCTCTACGAGACTGTTTGCTGGGTAATACATAAAAAAATACTAAAAAAGAACATATTCCGCATGCTGATAAAAAGCTCCACATTAATTCATGATGGCATATGTTGGTGTCAAGTTTCATAGTTCATCACACAAGTACGGCAATTTCAGCGGCGGACTAAACAAGGTAGCTGCACTGTTGCAGTTTTTTTTTTTTTTGTTTTACCGAACCCTTCGCTTCTTGTTTTGCATGACTGATGTTTTCTGTTTTTTTTTTTTTTATGTAATCCACTGCTAATGCACTTGATCAGTAGAGCTACCTTAATAAATACCGCTGATTGTAAAAATTGTCAAGGAATCTAGGAATAACCGTCGATAGTTCTCAGTTGTTCATCTATTTGATGTGACTGATTTGTTGAGGTGTTTTGGAGTAGTTGAGAATCGTTGTTGTGGTAGTAGTAGCGGTCTGATGATAATGGAATAGGCTCACTTGTAGACAATTATATGATTAAAGATATGCCTACTTCAAACGAAAAGGAGGAAATTATGAAATAGTAAATTAACTTTTAGGGGAGTCATAATAAACTCAAAAAATACATATGGCAATTAAATACTCATAGAAGCATTTGTAGTGCATAGCGATGGTGGCCATGATAGGAGTTGTGATAAAAGTATATTAAAAAGCCTTCATTTGCATTGATACTCTTTATATATATACTTTTGTAGTGAAGATGGATATCTGTTATGCCTTATGTTGTCCTTGTTGCAAACATTTTGGATGCAGAATTATTTTATATTTGTTGGACGATCTTGTAGATCTGTAGTGAAGAATTTGATTGATCGGAACGTTGCATAGGTGTTTGATGTATACATAATGGCTATGTATTTCAGTATGGGATGTTGTTTGGATCACCCAACAGCCAGCTTGATCGCCAGCTAAGATTGTTTGATGTAATGATAAATTGAATTAAGGGCCTTGGACGAAGAGAACCAGAGACGTGAGTAGTTAAAAAAGAAGGCGAAACACATACATACTTTTAATATTTAGTAGTTGCAGTAGCAATTATTGACCATTAAGCTGCTTTGTGTTCACCTGCGCGAATGCAATTGAATTTTACAATTAGTGAATAAAATTCTGTCAATGGAAGGTAAAAAGTTTAATTCTGCAAAAATTCTTTGTAAACAACTTCAATAAAACTGCAGATGGTCGTTAAAAAGTATTAGTAACAAAATCAACTATGCATGTATGATGTATTCTAAATTAGACAAAAAATATATATATGTACATATCTTACTTGAAGTTGCAGCAGTCGTTTTCATTATCAATCGTTCTTGATGTAATTAAACGTCGATTCGCACATTTTTATGTTAAAAAACGACGCCCATCCCCAACTACCTGTTTGGTCGAATTCTCAACAAAATCACAATTCAGCTTCGTTCCCGTTTGTATTGGCAGATTTGAGATTGAATTGATTGCTGAATTATTTCATAATTAAAACCAAATGCGTATACAGAAAAATTTACCCGTAAATATGTTGGGAATATTTATTTGCAGTTGTGTTGTGAATGCAGAAAATGGATTGAAGCAGAAATTTCATATAAAGTTGCAGATCTGCATAGTGCTGTGAATGGCTGAATGTAGATAAGCTGACTGACTGAAGAACGATGACGCCGAGGAACCCTTACATTAAGTTTGAACCATTCCGTAATTATGAACTTAAATGTCATTGTAGAAAGAGGCATTTAATCTATTCATTTTTCAACAGTAAACTATCTCAAACTAAAGGTTTGACTTATTTCAAGGCTAAAAAAATTACCAGTAGCAATTGTAATTCAAAAATTGCGGATGTTGTGTTTGTGTTTAAGTTGCTGTAATATATTTTATCTGCTCTCTATTGACAATCATTCGACCATTTCTTAATTTACACCCATATTCCGGCTCGCAGTAACTGGCAATTGTTATAATAAAATTTTTTATGTTTCATTGAAAACTAAACTATAACAGTAGTCAGTACCTGCGACCCAGAAGATTGGTGCTAACTTTCTGAACTCCTTGGTGCATTTCTAAAATAGATTTTGGTATTTTTGAAATAACTTTTTGTTTTCTGAATTTCATATGGACTATTCTGAAATACTCTGAAATTTAATTTCAGTTTTTTTTTTTCATACTAGATATGCCTCTTTCTGAAATATTGTTTAAAAGGTGAAAGCCACACAATGATCATATAAAAGATATATAAATACCATTGAGTGTTCGAAAGCTCAACAATTCTGTTTCATCCACGTCGGTACGCAAATTCTCCCTAAAACTAATTAGTTAAAAATTAGGATTTATTTATGTTGAACCTTGTTGATGTTGATGTTTTTGATAATTTTAATGGCTGATGTATTTACCGGCTAACTCCCACACAGCGCGAAACGCAATGAGTATATATAAAAAATGTCGCTGATCAAAAATTAAAAACAACTTATGATGATTAAAGAAATGGAAAGTTGAATTGTAGTCACCGTTGACAATCCCCAATTTCAGTATCGATGGTGGTGGTCATACACATACGAGCGTATATTACCCTTTGTACACCACTAATCCAACATTCACGAATCTGTTGATGTATGTGCATTTTTTGCGTTTGTCAAAGTCGATATAGTTGTTTTTTGATGTAGACGGTTATTTGGTGACATTTTGTTGTGCTGTTGGTAAGTTTGTTTTGTGGGCATACATACATACGTATATATTTCACTCAAAGGAGAAGGAAGTGGTATTACAAATATCAAGTTGTTAAGGTGGTTGTGGTGATAGTAGTAGTGGCGTTAATGATGATGGTTGTATTAAATGCTTTAGCTGCTGTTGCTGATCCAGCGCCTGCTGCACAAGAACACTTTTACTAGTTGCACTAATGTTTGTAGTAACAATAGTTATAGTGACTGCAGAAGCACTTTCAGCTGAGGGAGTAGTAGCAGTGGTAGTGCTATGAGTTGTAGAAGATGTTAAAATAGTAGTAGTAGGTGTAACGGCAGCAGCAATTCTACTAGTTGTTGCTGGTCTAATGACGGTTGCTCGTTTACTGCAATTAACTTCGCAACAACTGTTACTATTTTTTGTTACGACAACAACAATTGTTAGATAATTTTTGATGACATGGGCTACAGCGAAAACGAGAAAAAGTTGTATGTGCAAAATTGTTGTGACGTTGTTGTTGGTAGTGATGTAATTCAAGGTGTTGGTGTTCTTAACAAAAGCTATAATTTTAATTTTACTGATGAAGGTTTTGTGTTGTGGCTTATATTGCAGTTGTTTTTGGTGAATTTGGTAATTATTATAGTCATAATTATAACTAAAATTGTTGTTGTCGAAAACTTGTGGGTATGCTTTCTCAAAGAATTGTACATTTATATTATTATTTTTAATATCATGACTGTTTTCGTTGAATAATACATTGTTGAGCTTGTAGTAGCCTGTCGTTGTGAAGTTTGTGGAGGAGCAGTTGAGATACGTGGAGATGTTTTTGTTGAAGGAAGAGGACTTAGAAGATCTAGTGGTAGTAGAAGCAGTAGATTTTACCCTGCAATTATCGTAAATTGAATTTAAAATCTTTTTCGAATTATTTATTTGTATGGGTTTGTACAGAACTATAACTGAAACTAGCAATTGCAAAAGCCTTGGCAGCGTTATTAGCTGACGTTTGCATATATTACTAGGGTGTTCTGCTTTTGCAAACTTATAAAAGTATCTAAGCTAGAAATGACAACGAATGCCGAATCTTATAATTTAATTTTACATAGCTCATCTTCGTATGAAATTTTAAATGCACTCACTTGCGCAAAAGTGCACTTTATGTAAATCAATAAAACGATTAAACCATAAGTATTAAACTACTTACCTATACCGTCCTCCACCGCGTCCACCACTTGTGCTACCACCACCACCACCGCCGCCGCCACGTCGTCTATCATCCCGCCTTGAGCGGCCCGATGACATTTCTACACGAATCCGAGTACCACAGCATCGTCTGAAATTTACATACAAAGAGATATATACAGTATAGGTATAATAGATAAAACAAAAGCATTAACAAGTTCGTGCTTCTGAAATGGGGATGTGGTTTGAGGGCTCATGGTGGTATATAGCAACTTACGTTCCATCTAAGCCGCGTGTCGCATCCTCTGCATCACGACGATCTTCAAATTCTACAAAAGCAAATCCAGGGGGGTTTCGAGCTACCCATACGTTTTTGAGAGGACCATATTTACTGAATGCATTTTCAATTTCATATTTAGATGCAGACGATCCCAAGTTTCCAACGTATACTTTGCAAGCCAAGTCCCACTCTCTATACCGTGGCATAATTATTTTTTGTTAATATATATACAACTTTTAGCCAAGAAAACCTAAAATTGAAAATGTGTATATCAAAAAATTTTTCTACGAGCGCTATTTTCTCTATATAGAAAAAAAAACAAAATGGCGGACAAACGCTCGGTTTGCATAACTACTTTCCAAGGCCAATCAGGCACAATTTTTTATCATTTCACTTACCGCAAGCCAAATTTTACCCGATATGCTATATTTTGTTAAAAAGAGCAGTTTTACTGGAACTTAAAACTTTTTGGTAATAAAATTTTCACAAAATTGCAGAGCAATCACGTACACGTCTGTCTTTCGGAAAATATGCTAGAAGAATAATAAAAAAAATTCTGTTGTATTTTTTAACCCGTTTTCGCTTTCCGAACGCTTACCATAAATACACAAAAGTCAGGCACAGGGTGCTATATACAACAATTTTTTTTTAGTCGCTGCGACAGATGCGTTAAAACTTTTTTGACAGACCGAAGGAACATTTTGACAGATATCGTGGAGAACAACAGCTAATAGTGTTATGGAATCGCATTTACAGTGGAATCAGTAAGGAAGGCGGTCGGCATGATGTGTTGGTGCACAGTGGCTAGTCATTGTCGGCTGGGGCGGGTCCTTGCCAACCTTACTGTTCCTGCGCCATAAACAGAAAAATGTTCCTATCATGCCTATCAAAACGAGCAGCTGTCAAATTCAAAAAAAAACCTAACAGAAGCGCAGAGACAACTCAAAACGCTTAAAAATTCAAAATAAAACAACATCCGGCCGAACCGGATGTCACGGACAGACCGTTGACATTCAAAATCTAAATTCAAAAAAATTCAAAAATTTAAAATTCAAAAAAAATAACCGCAAAAAAAAATTACCGAACCGGACATGGCCGGTTACCAACGTTGAAAATCAAACTCAAAAAAAAACCGCTGAAAAACCAAACAATAACAAAAAAGCTGAAAAAATTAAAAATAAAAAGAAAAGGGCCGAATATACATAGGGGGCGCCGCGGGTGGTGTTGCGACGCCCGGTGCTTTATCCCACCCTCAAATAACCATGGCCACCGACGCACCTATCTTTCGGTGGCCCCTTACCTGGTTCCCTAAGTGCCTTCTAAATGAGACGAATCATCAGCATTCCCATTTTTTTTTAAATTTATTGACAATTCATTATAAATTCCTTATAACCGTTCGATATAATTTCTTAGGTGGTTATTGCCAACCAAGCTGTCCTCATCTAAGAACTTATTTGAAATGTCTACAAACTCTTTGTTTTATTTTAACTTAAATTGCTAATACTGGAGTTACTCCACAGGACGCCAGTCATTTTGTTTTATTCAATGTTAAATAAGAAAATCAATAAAGTCGATACTTAGATTAAACTATTAATATTCGGAACGTATAATGAATGAAATTAATCAAAGCTGTCATGTCTATATTTTAATCTACTAGAACGACGAAGACCACTTTGAGTCACACTATTACCAACAGCTTTATAACTATCAAGAAGACTTGGAAATCCAGAACATGAAGCTTTAGTTTGAGATTCTTCTTTAGAATCTTCATCATTAATTTCTGTTAAATTTTCATTAATATTTCCCGAAAGTTCAATTTCTTCACATTGAAGGTCTTTACTAGGAAGAATTTGAACAGTAATCTCAACCAGGTTTTTATTAATCAAAGCATTATCATCAATATTTATCTCTTAATAATTGTAAATTAAGCAAAGCTCTAGAATAAATACAATTAGCTTAAATTTTTCTTTCTTTTGAATTATTTAAACTTTCGCATATTTTCATTTCTTTCTCATATGCTCGTATGTATGTACATCTACAACTGTGTTATATAAGGTATAATACAAAAATATGTTACGTATATGCTTAAATGTTTCTATACGTCTTTATTTTATTTGTTTGTGAGTTTTTGTTGAGAACTTTGGATATATTTTCCTTAAATTGTATATAGAAAAAAAAATTTTATTGATTGCAACCTTTTTACATTTAGTTCTTGATAACCCTCCAAACGGGGAAAGGTATTTATACTTAGTTCCTTTCTTTTTTTTTTTTTTTTGAGTGTATGAAATACAAAAAAAAGAACCTTATAGGTATGCTACGACTTGTTACTTAGACCAGGACCGCATGTTAGCAGTAATTTTCGAACCAAACGAAACAAAAAAAAATTTTCGCTTGGTTACACCCAACAAAAAATTGCGCTCTCATGAACGGCCTGCGTATGGTTTGAATCTTGCGTTCGCGCTTTCAAAGTAATTTTGCTAAGGTTTTATAATAAGCGTTTGTAAAAGAAATGTACTGCATATTAAGACTTAAGTGGAGTGTAGTGGTCAGTGACATGGAACGAACTCACCCATTGTTCTAAATGTTGTGGTTACTGTGAGTGGCGTTGCAACAGGCCTAGGTTCGGGGCCCTGTTGTTGTTGCGGTCCGCGTCGTGATGCTGCAGCGGCCTATAGTTGGCGGCCCGGCTGCCGTTGTTAGTAAAGCTGGTGGCTATTGCGCGCGACGATGCGCCGTCGAGTATGGTAGCGTGCGCGCGGATGGTGGCAGCGCGCGATTTCGTTGGCGCTATTGTTGCCGCACTGTAATTACGGCTCTGCTGTTGTTGTTGTAACTGGTGGTTTCTGTAAGTCTGGTGGTGGTGTTGCCCATTGAGTCGTTGTTGGACCATATAGATGGGTTGTGGCTAACATTGCCGTTTCAACGGGCACATGAGCATATAAAGTGTGTGCCACAGGTGGTTGTAACTTTACTGCAACCACATTCATGTACACCTAACCGCTTGCAAATGTTTGAACCAACTTTTCAATTGTAGTGAGACTCCTCGCTGTTTTAATGCGTTCAGCAAAATTCGTATATTTTATACTTAGTAAAAGATGACTGATTGAACATAAATGGAATAAGTTCTGCTTTTTATAGTTAATAGCAGAGAAGTATGTTATAAACGATTTTCAAATGTTGTCTTTTTAGATCACATTTATTTTTCTGCAGATTGATTGATGACGTTGCAGATATCTTTCTCGTAACTTCTGCAATATTGTTACTTCATTTGCACTTTCCTGGTGTACAACTAGTTTTCTTTGTTTTTTTTTATAGTTGAACGGAGTGCCTTTTCCTAAAGACTTAGCTGGAAAAATATGTTGGAACCACTTGTTCTGTATGAGTTTGCCGTTTTTCATAGACGACACGCAATTCCAACGATGAGACCCACGTACGCACACGTTTTGGAGTTTAGTCAAAGCCTTCACAACTCATTAGACTTTTAGGTTATGGTTGCTGATATCAATTTCGTAGTACAATTAATCGTCACTTCAACTTGTTTCAAATTTTGTTGGCTTGTACTGAAGTGCCAAGTCCACACGAGTATCTATTACACACTTATTGCTGTATTCTCATTTTTTTTTTTTTTTTTGGCCTTTCCGGACGCGTGCCATCCACTTAATTGAAATTTTCTTCTTTTTTGTGTCGTCTGCAGAAAACGTGGTAGTTAAAAAAAAGGGCTCTTTTTTCCTTAGTGATCGCCGGTCTGTCATTTCCTTCTTGTTTTCGATAATTTTCATCGCAACCTTCGCCACATCGCTAGGTGTGTTCCCGTGAACACGCTCCCAAGTGGATCGCAGCCATATGCCGTAGCAGCAGACCGTAACAAACCTGCTTCGCTTTGGAGACCTGACGATGAAGCGAACAGGAAACCGGGTCAGCTGTGGGAAGCTACTGCCAGGGAACTTCGACGACAAGCAACGTGGGGCACGACTCACCCCTGAGATAAGAGTCTCAAAGTCCTACTACGAGCTAGCCGGGCAACATAGGTCCATCAAAAAAAAATTTAGTCAAATTTGGGAATTAATTTCGTTTCCTAGTTTTAAAAGGGCTTTGCGGCAAGTAGACATTTGTTATGGAGAACTCGTCAAAACTCCGAAAGGTTTTAGTGGTTATCGCCCCCACAAAAGGCAAGACAAAAAAAAAAGTATAGACATTTTGATGGGGAGAACTCGTCCAAACTCCGAAAGGCTAGTCCGGCTTAAGCGTGGACTGCCAGGGTGTTCACGGTCCTCGGTGAGTACGCGTGTGAACATCCTATGAGGTCAGTGCTCGGGGAGGATACTGGGCGAGATGTCCCCGACCGCCAAAACGCCCAGACAAAAGTCCAATTGGTGGGTATATAAAAAAAAATCAAATTGTAGTTCGGTAAGGAAACGTTTTCTGGTTCATTGCGGACGAATGTCCGAAGCGTGGAAGCGACCTATTAATTTCCCGTTTAGGTCCTCGAGATCATACAACGCATTGCCTACTTTTCGAAGCACGCGACACTTCAGGTATTTCGGTAAGAATTTGGCGTTAATGCCCTGTTTGAAGTTACTTAAGGCAAAGTTTCTTCTGAAAACTTCCTGACCTTCCTTGTAGTTGACTTGCCTAGAGCGCTTGTTATAGGTGATTGCTCCCCTATCCTTGGCCTGATCTAAATTTCTACGGATCTGCTCACGAATATTGGTCAACTTGTCAGCTCGGCTTTCTACCGTAACCTGGTCTTCTCGAAGGCTGTCGAGTTTCCCTAAAATGTTGTACGTTGAGGCATGCTGGACCATGTTTTGGCCATATAATACAAAGTATGGAGAACACTGAATCGCCGTATGAAAATCACTTCTCAAAACTGATAAAATTTCGGGTATATGCTTATCCCAATTAGTGTGGTCAGGTTTATCCTTCAGGAAAATCCTAATCTTAGAAACAATTTCTCTGTTGACGCGTTCAGATGCGTTCGCTTGGGGAGAATATAGCCCCGTCCTCACGTGCGTCACCCCGTAGTTTGCAAAAATTTGGTTCATTTCCTTCGAGATAAACTGTTTACCATTGTCACTGTGAATAAACTCAGGGACCCCTACAGCCGGAAAAATTTCTGAAGCGAAGTAATTTATAACGTTAACAGTGGTAGCTCTCTGCATGGGTTTTAGCCAAACGTATTTGGAAAAATGGTCTAGTACTATGAAAAGAAATTGATTTCGCCGCTTAGATCTCGGATACGGCCCTAGAAAGTCGCAATACAACCGCTGAAATGGCCTTTCGGATTCAAAGGCACTCCCTATAGGTGGTCTCGACTGCTGATTGGTGGGTTTTACCGTTTTGCAGGTGTCACAACGCTGGACGTAGTCCCTGACGTCCTTAGCCTGCTGCGGCCAGAAGTACTTCTGCCTAACACGTTCTAAGGTTTTCTGCCATCCGCCATGGTAACTCCGGTTAGCGTCATGTGCTAATCTCACTGCTTCCTTAGTCAACCCTTTTGGCAACCATAAACGCCACAGCGAGTCTTCTTCCCCTTCCATCCCCTTACGAAACTTAACTCTTTTGAAAATTACACCGTCTACCACTCGTAAATCCGGAAGTGATTCCTCGTTTTCGGTGACGGTCCGAATTAAGTCTAAATACTCCTTGCTGGCGAATTCGGGAGAGACTAAGTCTATTTCTCCGGGTGTGGTAGTGAAAGTTAACTCGTCAACGTCAAAACGCGACAGCGCGTCTGGTACTACATTCAGGGTGCCCTTACGATGTTCCATTCTAAAATCGTATCTTTGCAGTAAGAGTGACCATCTCGCCAACCTCCCGCTCAAGTCCTTTTGTGTCATCAACCACTTGAGACTGGAGTGGTCCGTAATAATCCGAAAAGGTAATCCTTCGACATAGGGTCGGAAACGCTTCACGCTAATTATGGCTGCGAGACATTCCAGCTCGGTTACTGTATAATTGCGTTGAGCATTATTCAGCTTTTTCGATACGAACGCGATTGGATGCTCAGCGCCCTCATCGTCGACCTGGAACAACACTCCGCCAACACCTATTTTGGAAGCGTCGCATTGTATTACGAATTCCCTTGAAAAGTCTGGTTGGGCCAAGACAGGCGCCGAACTCAAGGCTACTTTTAGTTTTTCGAATGCCTCTATAGCTTCAGGAGTGAGTTTAAACGGGCCTGCTGATTTGCGGAGACAGTCGGTCAAGGGACCTGCCAAGTCAGCAAAATTGGTAATAAATGCTCGGTACCAATTCGCCATGCCTACAAACCTACGCACTTGCCGAGGGGATTTAGGGATCGGGAAGTTTTGTATTGCTTCTACTTTTCCCGGATCCACTTTCAGACACCCGCTGCCTATCAAATACCCTAAGTAGCGTATTTCCTTCTGACAAAATTTACTTTTTTCTACGTTTATTGTCAGACCTGCGTCTTTCAAACAGTTCGCCACTTCCGCTAGCAAGTTTAGATGATCCTCAAAATTAGTGCTACATACCATCAGATCGTCCAGGTAGACAAAGACGTTCTCTCGCAGACGCGAAGGAATTGCCTTGTCCATCAACCTACTCATAGTCTGCGGTCCATTGCACAGACCGAATGGCATCACCTTAAAGTGGTACAGAGGCCTCCCCGGAACTGCGAATGCTGTTTTTTCCTTTGAGGACTCTGTCAATTTGATCTGGAAGAACGCGTCTTTCAGATCAATGCCACTAATAAAATGCGTGTCCTTGAGTCTGCTCAATAAGCCGTTGATATGGGGTAGGGGGTACGAATCCTTCTTAGTCACCGCGTTGACCTTTCTCGAATCTATGCACAGCCTGACTTTGCCTGGTTTCCGGACCAGTACTACAGGACTACACCACGGGGAGTTGGATTCCTCTATAACTCCTAACTGTAGTAACCTGTCTAGTTCTCTAAAAGCTTCGGCTTGCCTCGGCGGCGAAAGAGGGAAATGTTTGCTTTTTATGGGTACAGCATCACCGGTGTCGATGTGATGCTCCACTAATTTAGTTTGCCCTAGGCCTAACTTCTCGTACGAAGGAAACGTCTCGATGACTTTTCGCAATCCTGATTTCTGTTCTGGTGACAATTCATGGAGGTTAAGTTCCTCTTCCTTTTCAAGCCTAGTCTCTAAACACTCTACGCTCGGGAATATTTCGGGAGCTAACGCGAATGCTCTCCAAAAATCTACCCCGAAGTATGCTTCTTGGAGCAATGAGGGAACAAGGTAAAAACGAATAATCTTTGTGAGATTTTTAAAAGTGACCGGCAGAGATACTGAGCCTAAAATTTTTTGTTTGTTGCCGCCTGCGGTATATACGAACGCATGTAAGGGCTGATATTCGAAGCCGTTATCCTTTAGGAATTCTACTCCATTTTTCCCTAAGATGGAGACGTTGGCTCCCGAGTCTAACAACCCTACAAGAAAACTATTTTTAATTCTAGCCTTTACTAAAGGCCTTTCGTCCTCTGTAAGCGTTAACGTGGTGGCTTGCAACAGTCTACGCTCCTGTACTCTCCGGTGGTATCTCTTCCTACACTTCAAAATATTGTCCGATACCGGATATTGGTCAAAAATGGTATGTCTCAATTGTTCATACCTATCCTCCCTTTCTTTTAGGGTTGGGAAAAGTTGCGTTTGGCACGCGACATCCCTATGCTGGCGTCGCAGAATTTTGATTTGCTCGCCCATCGTGAAAGAGGACGTTCGACTCTCGGCTTCAGAACTGTCTGTACTGTCAGGGTAAGTTATTATTACTTTGGAGGGCTCTTCTGCCAGGGTACTACAGCACCTCGGAAGCTCACCACCTCCATGCAGAGATTCGCCCTCTGGGTCAGCGCACGGGACGACGCCTCGAGCACTGGCTGATGTGGGGGCTATGAAGCCGAACGAGGTTCCCCCGCCTTCTCGCTCGGGTACTGGTTTCCCTGCCTGCGATGGTCCCTAGGGCATTTGGGGGTGAATACACCCTTATACCCACATTTAAAACAAAAAGGACTTTTTATGGGTTCCTCACAATATATATAGGAGTGCCCCATTCCTTGGCAATTCCAGCATTGGATTCCCGAGTAGTCCGGTCTTCTGCTGCGTCTATATTCCAGCGCCTCTATCTGCGGGTCTATCTCGCCGTCCTCGCCTTCCATCTTCATGTCCGGGGTTGTCACGCGTGCCTCGCTTACATGCCGTCCTGGGTAAATGGCTCCCAGCAGCTTGCTCTCTTTCAGCACTTGTTCACCTCTGCGTGCTACATCGCGTAGATCATGGAGGTTCCTCACGTCCGCATTAAAAAGCATTAGCTTAAGGCTACTGTTGACGTTCCTTTTTATTATGTCAATCAGTAGAAGCTCTGACATTGGCTCCCTTAAGCGCGCGTTCAAGGAGATTATGTCCGCGTGAAACACGTCATAACACTCACTTGCCTTTTGCTTCCGCATGGAGATCTCCATCATGATCTCGTGGTCCGTTTTCAAAGTGCCAAACTCTCTTTTTAACGAGTAGCACAAGAAGGCATAAGTCGCATTTGGGTTTTGTTTGGTAAACAGCCAGTACCATTCTTCGGCTCGTCCAGAAAGGAACAAGTGGAAACTGGCCATTATTTGTTCGTCCGGGCATTGTGTGCGCTCACACAAAGTGTTCAGTTTAAACAGAAAATCGGCTACGCTGCCATTGCCGTCGAACGCGATTTTCCACTCCTGCGGTTTTACGGTGATGCTGCTTGGAGTCGGGTACATTGGTGGTACTCCCGATGGCAATGGGTTACGGTCCATCCTACTCGCGTTCCTGTGTTGCTGGTGCGCTTGCTGCGTGGATTCGAGAGCGGCGTTGAGCTGGGCCATGTTGGATCTAATTGAGCCCATCTCTCTCCGCATTTCCTCCTGCGAAGCCTGGAACAGTTGGTGTAGCACGTCCACCCACGAGCCTGCACGGTTGGCTTCGTCCTGCGTTCCTAAGGTCCGATCGCTTGTAGCGTCTCCGAAATTTCCTATGTCCTGGTTTGGGGGTAAGGCACCAGCTCCTTCGGGTGCGTAGATCGCCGCATTGGGCATTAGCCCCGAGATATCGTGCACGTTCACATGACTGGTGCTTACGGGTATGTCTATTTTGTCGCGCGGGTCGTTCAGGTCCGAGCCTATGTTAAACAGCGCGGGATCTCCGCGATGTCCCCCTACTGGGGTGTGCACCACCAAGGGACGCCTGGCCTTGGGGAAAGCCCCCCTATTATTGCTACCCCGATTAGGGTTTCCCCTGTAATTCCCCGCGCTCCCGAACGGTGTGTTCCGGCCCTGATGCCCGAATGGCTGGTCGCGCGACATGTTCAGGGGGGAAAAAAAATTTTTTTGGTCAAGCAAAAACTTATGCCCGTGCGGCGCTTAGAAAAAAAAATTATATGGAGGAAAAAAAAATAAAAATTTGAGCGCGAATAATTACTGCAAAAAAAAAATCGCAAAAAAAAATTTTCAGTTAAATATGTGTCCTAATACTCATGGGAATGCTGACATCCCCCTCCGAAGGCACTCGGGATACAGGCAAAACTAAAAAATGAAAAAAAAATTACATAAACTCATTCATACATGTCCCTAGTGCTCCCAACCGCAGTGCGAGGGGGTCTTAAGGCCCCCTCCGGGACTGGTTGGGGTCACTAGGGTCACTCCAGGCACACACGGGTCGGTCTCAACACGCCCAGCCGCAACGCAGGGGCAGTCTCCAGGGGGCTTGCCCCTGGGACTGGTTGGGGGTGTTGAGGCCTCCCGTCCATCCTCGCTGGACACCCCTCCTGCCTCCGCCGCAATGGGTGGAGCGGTTTCGGAACCGCTCCCCCAGTCTGGCGGGACAGGAAGGAGTGCCACTCTGAATCCCAGCTCAACCCGTCACAGTCCAGGTGGTATTCGAATCTACCACCTGGGACGTGGGATGAGCTGGGGTTCTTCCAACTCACACACACTCTCACACAAGACAACACAAAATTCGGCATATAACTAAAAAAAAAACTACTTTACAAAAAAAAACTTTTTAAAATTTACTAATAAGAGAAAAAAAAAACCCAATTAGCGGACATATATTTTCCAATGCCGACTGCAGACAACTTTCCGGGAAAACAAAAAAAAACCCCAATTACAAAAAAAAATAAAGTGCGTGCAGCACTGCCTCACTGGGTGAAATCAAAAAAATCCGGAGGACTGACGTGAAGTCCCGTGACCCCTTCGGCCACTGCCCCCGATGACCAGCCCGGACAACCTGATCCGTCCAACCATCCCACCGCAACGTAGGTGGCAGCTTCTGTGGCTGCTCACTCGGACTGGTGGGATGGTCAACCTCACAGGTTGACCCGACTGACCCCCGCGGCCAGCGCCTTAGGTGCCACGTTGGGCGCCATCTGTTATGGAATCGCATTTACAGTGGAATCAGTAAGGAAGGCGGTCGGCATGATGTGTTGGTGCACAGTGGCTAGTCATTGTCGGCTGGGGCGGGTCCTTGCCAACCTTACTGTTCCTGCGCCATAAACAGAAAAATGTTCCTATCATGCCTATCAAAACGAGCAGCTGTCAAATTCAAAAAAAAACCTAACAGAAGCGCAGAGACAACTCAAAACGCTTAAAAATTCAAAATAAAACAACATCCGGCCGAACCGGATGTCACGGACAGACCGTTGACATTCAAAATCTAAATTCAAAAAAATTCAAAAATTTAAAATTCAAAAAAAATAACCGCAAAAAAAAATTACCGAACCGGACATGGCCGGTTACCAACGTTGAAAATCAAACTCAAAAAAAAAACCGCTGAAAAACCAAACAATAACAAAAAAGCTGAAAAAATTAAAAATAAAAAGAAAAGGGCCGAATATACATAGGGGGCGCCGCGGGTGGTGTTGCGACGCCCGGTGCTTTATCCCACCCTCAAATAACCATGGCCACCGACGCACCTATCTTTCGGTGGCCCCTTACCTGGTTCCCTAAGTGCCTTCTAAATGAGACGAATCATCAGCATTCCCATTTTTTTTTAAATTTATTGACAATTCATTATAAATTCCTTATAACCGTTCGATATAATTTCTTAGGTGGTTATTGCCAACCAAGCTGTCCTCATCTAAGAACTTATTTGAAATGTCTACAAACTCTTTGTTTTATTTTAACTTAAATTGCTAATACTGGAGTTACTCCACAGGACGCCAGTCATTTTGTTTTATTCAATGTTAAATAAGAAAATCAATAAAGTCGATACTTAGATTAAACTATTAATATTCGGAACGTATAATGAATGAAATTAATCAAAGCTGTCATGTCTATATTTTAATCTACTAGAACGACGAAGACCACTTTGAGTCACACTATTACCAACAGCTTTATAACTATCAAGAAGACTTGGAAATCCAGAACATGAAGCTTTAGTTTGAGATTCTTCTTTAGAATCTTCATCATTAATTTCTGTTAAATTTTCATTAATATTTCCCGAAAGTTCAATTTCTTCACATTGAAGGTCTTTACTAGGAAGAATTTGAACAGTAATCTCAACCAGGTTTTTATTAATCAAAGCATTATCATCAATATTTATCTCTTAATAATTGTAAATTAAGCAAAGCTCTAGAATAAATACAATTAGCTTAAATTTTTCTTTCTTTTGAATTATTTAAACTTTCGCATATTTTCATTTCTTTCTCATATGCTCGTATGTATGTACATCTACAACTGTGTTATATAAGGTATAATACAAAAATATGTTACGTATATGCTTAAATGTTTCTATACGTCTTTATTTTATTTGTTTGTGAGTTTTTGTTGAGAACTTTGGATATATTTTCCTTAAATTGTATATAGAAAAAAAAATTTTATTGATTGCAACCTTTTTACATTTAGTTCTTGATAACCCTCCAAACGGGGAAAGGTATTTATACTTAGTTCCTTTCTTTTTTTTTTTTTTTTGAGTGTATGAAATACAAAAAAAAGAACCTTATAGGTATGCTACGACTTGTTACTTAGACCAGGACCGCATGTTAGCAGTAATTTTCGAACCAAACGAAACAAAAAAAAATTTTCGCTTGGTTACACCCAACAAAAAATTGCGCTCTCATGAACGGCCTGCGTATGGTTTGAATCTTGCGTTCGCGCTTTCAAAGTAATTTTGCTAAGGTTTTATAATAAGCGTTTGTAAAAGAAATGTACTGCATATTAAGACTTAAGTGGAGTGTAGTGGTCAGTGACATGGAACGAACTCACCCATTGTTCTAAATGTTGTGGTTACTGTGAGTGGCGTTGCAACAGGCCTAGGTTCGGGGCCCTGTTGTTGTTGCGGTCCGCGTCGTGATGCTGCAGCGGCCTATAGTTGGCGGCCCGGCTGCCGTTGTTAGTAAAGCTGGTGGCTATTGCGCGCGACGATGCGCCGTCGAGTATGGTAGCGTGCGCGCGGATGGTGGCAGCGCGCGATTTCGTTGGCGCTATTGTTGCCGCACTGTAATTACGGCTCTGCTGTTGTTGTTGTAACTGGTGGTTTCTGTAAGTCTGGTGGTGGTGTTGCCCATTGAGTCGTTGTTGGACCATATAGATGGGTTGTGGCTAACATTGCCGTTTCAACGGGCACATGAGCATATAAAGTGTGTGCCACAGGTGGTTGTAACTTTACTGCAACCACATTCATGTACACCTAACCGCTTGCAAATGTTTGAACCAACTTTTCAATTGTAGTGAGACTCCTCGCTGTTTTAATGCGTTCAGCAAAATTCGTATATTTTATACTTAGTAAAAGATGACTGATTGAACATAAATGGAATAAGTTCTGCTTTTTATAGTTAATAGCAGAGAAGTATGTTATAAACGATTTTCAAATGTTGTCTTTTTAGATCACATTTATTTTTCTGCAGATTGATTGATGACGTTGCAGATATCTTTCTCGTAACTTCTGCAATATTGTTACTTCATTTGCACTTTCCTGGTGTACAACTAGTTTTCTTTGTTTTTTTTTATAGTTGAACGGAGTGCCTTTTCCTAAAGACTTAGCTGGAAAAATATGTTGGAACCACTTGTTCTGTATGAGTTTGCCGTTTTTCATAGACGACACGCAATTCCAACGATGAGACCCACGTACGCACACGTTTTGGAGTTTAGTCAAAGCCTTCACAACTCATTAGACTTTTAGGTTATGGTTGCTGATATCAATTTCGTAGTACAATTAATCGTCACTTCAACTTGTTTCAAATTTTGTTGGCTTGTACTGAAGTGCCAAGTCCACACGAGTATCTATTACACACTTATTGCTGTATTCTCATTTTTTTTTTTTTTTTTTGGCCTTTCCGGACGCGTGCCATCCACTTAATTGAAATTTTCTTCTTTTTTGTGTCGTCTGCAGAAAACGTGGTAGTTAAAAAAAAGGGCTCTTTTTTCCTTAGTGATCGCCGGTCTGTCATTTCCTTCTTGTTTTCGATAATTTTCATCGCAACCTTCGCCACATCGCTAGGTGTGTTCCCGTGAACACGCTCCCAAGTGGATCGCAGCCATATGCCGTAGCAGCAGACCGTAACAATAGTTACGTTCCATTGAGACTTGAGCGAGATACGGATAGAAATTAACATGCAAATGCAACAACAACATTGTGATCCTGATATTTATCTGGTTCAATTTCTAATCCGTATAGCAGTTCTGTTCGTTTCGTTTTCTGTAGTAGATTTTTTGACAGCTAACCACTTTTGAGTTGGTAGCACTCATAGCTCAACTATATGGTTGGCTCATCTCTACAGCAATAACATACCTTTGTTCACATTGCCAAAATTAGCGTGTTGGTGTTAGACGAATGGAATGGAATGAAAACATAAAACTTAGCAGAATTTGTAAGTAGTAAGAAAATGTTGTAAATTCGTTGGTTTCTTTTTAAGTTTGCCATTTCCTTCTGACAATCCCTACTCCAGTGAAATGAAAAAAATACAATCAGCTGGTGAGATGAGACAACCATATAGTTGAGCCATTGTAGCACTGAACTAAATACGTGTACATTTGTGTATACATAAAAGATCTCGCCATATTTAAAAGCAAAAACACTGAAAGAGTAAACAACTTGAAGATGATGTAAGGAAAATAAATAGTTTGCTTACGTGCGAAACTATTTAAATGTTAATAATTCTATCAGTATCTTAAAAATTTTTTTACGTTTCTTCTTATTTTCTACAAAACAGATGTTTTATATTAGTGCTGCCAGCTCTCATAAAGTTGATCCAGATCGTTCAAATGAGTTTTGAGCCAGAGCCAGAGCTCGATAAACCAATGGAACGGCCCATATGCCTCTTCACTTCGAGCTGCTGGTTATGTG
Source organism: Eurosta solidaginis (assembly GCF_040869045.1). Taxonomy (NCBI): domain Eukaryota; kingdom Metazoa; phylum Arthropoda; class Insecta; order Diptera; family Tephritidae; genus Eurosta; species Eurosta solidaginis. The sequence continues at coordinate 203,682,258 of NC_090322.1, read as the reverse complement.
CAGTGTTGCCATGTTAGCCTTTTCGAGGCTAGATTTAGCCTTTTATTTTTGCCTTTAGCCTCGAAATTTTGGGTTTAGCTTCGTGACTTTTTTCTAGCCTTTTTTAATCCGAATGTATTTTTAATAATTTCTAAAATAAAATAATTTCAATAGTTCCTGTTAACACCTAATACCTAATAATATGAGTTCTCTACAAAAGATTAATTCTTTTTCTTCTGAAAATTCGTTGAAAGTTTCAAAGCCAGATGTATTTTCTTACTTTGAAAAAGAGAAGTATAGTTATTCTTCAAGTCAAATAGCATTAATAGAGCTGCATTGCCGAAAACTTATAACTATACAATGGAAAAATGTACACTCCACCACGGAATTTTGGTCGGAAGTCCGAGAACATAAAAATGCATTAAACGAACCACCTTTTTTAGAACTTGTCGAATTCATATTTAGTTTTTTAGTATTACCACTCAGTAACGCGGAGGTTGAAAGAATTTTTAGTGGCATGAAAATTCGGCAAACTAAATTAAGGAACAAACTAAAAATTAAAATGCTTAATGCGCTGCTTAATATTAGATGCTCGTTAAAACGCTTATCTAATGCCCCTATTACCGTTTACAACTCAACTCTGGTTGAGTTGAAATTTCGCAATTTGGTATTACAGATTACAACTCAACCTGTCAAAAAAAATTTCGATTGAGTTGTCTAGTCTTACAACTTTTTGTGGCATTGCCGTTTACAACCTTGTGTTGGTGTAGTTGTCAAAGACGTCAAAATCTTACAACTGCTTACTAGCAGTTGTCTCATGTAATTTTGCAGTTGTTTTGAAAAAATGTTACGTTTTAGAAGACGGTTCACCACTTAATTTTTAACAAAGATGTTCAAAGTTGATATCAAAAGACACGTTTCGACCTCCGATTTAAGAATCCGAAAACAAAAATTGTAATTCTTTGCGACAGCATGGCACTGCTAATACGCGTCCAAAAATATCGAGACGCGTATTAATCTCGAGAACAATAATCCGAAGGCGGAAAAGAAACATTTTATCTCTTGTCCGGAGATATTTGTAATTGAAGTTGGCGATTTTCATGTGGTTGTTGTAATGTTGTTGTCTTTTTTCGGTTTTTGTTTAATATCTTTTGAAGGAGTTAAAATTTTTATTTTCCGCCTTCGGATTATTAATACTGATGCCAAGACGCATCGTTTAATACCTCTCTCGATATTTTTGGACACGTATTAGCAGTGTCATGCTGTCGTAAAGAATTACCACAAAAATTAAAAATTTTATTTCTAATAAAATCTAATTTCATGTGGTTGTTGTATTTTGCCAGATTTTTTGTACACAGCTATGCAGAAAGGTGTTGGACTCAACCAGAGTTATTTTTACGAATCGCGGCCAAAGGCCGCCAACGCAAAAAGATGTTCTGTGCAAAAAAAACTGTGGAACGGGCCACATATTTCGTACCCTCTCGGGCCATTTTGTGGGTCTTTGTAAATATCTTTCAAAAGAAATAAAATTTTTAATTTCCGCTCTCGAATCCTAAAAACGGAGATGGAAATCCGTCTTTTGATACCACCTTTGATAAGAGTTAGATGGTGCACGGGCTTATAAAACGTTACCAAAAAAAAAGCAAAACATTTAAAGCCGGTAGTTAAACCTTTTTTAATCAAACAATAATCAACAATTTTGTACACATTTCTAGAAAAAACAAAGTTTAAACGAATTACATTGAATAACTTTTTGACCTTAGTTGGACGAGGCTGGCCGCAGTTCGGATGCAGCCAAAATAGGTGAAATAATTATGCGAGTCCCATTGATACTTATCACTACTCCTGGGAATCCTATTTGAGTAAAATACAGTTTTTTCTGTTTGGGTTTTAATCTACTTCGCACAAATATTCTCCTCAATAATATCTAAAACCAGTCCAACACCAAAATCATTTCCACATCATATTTGATAGCTGCCGTCAGCAAGGAATCGGAGTATGGCGCATAATTTTAAAATACGAACGCGTATGCGGAAATGGTCCTTAATTTTGTTTAGTACTGAGTAAAATGCTTCCTTTCAAATCTGCAAAATAACTTCATCTGAAACTCATTATTTGTTTGTCACTTAAACATTTTCTTACTTGGTGCTTGGTAGTTCCAAGGGATTGGAATGATCACGCGAATGTTTTCCGTATTCGCGAAATGTCAATCACCAACATTTTTGTCATTATAAAATAGATTTCATATAATATTAATAAAAAAATCACATTTGAAAATGCTTAAATTTCTGCCATAAATTGATCAGCTGTTTATTTATCTGTCAAAATCATCACTTTCTGAAGTTGGCAACTCAATTCAATTTCAACTGAAATAAGTTGTAATTCGTAATACCAAACAGGAGTTAAGTTGTCTTAAAGTTGAGTTGTTTTAATTACAACCCAACTAAGTTGAGTTGTAAACGGTAATAGGGGCATAAATGTTGTAAAGATTTTGAAATTACCGATGATCTCATATCTATGGTAAATAGCCAAACTTTATACGCAGACTTAAGCTCTTCTGATTTTTCAGACGTGGAATATTTTATATAAATAAATAGTTTGTAATATTTTTTTTTGTGTATATACACATATGCAATCATTTAAAGTAATTCCATGTGCTAGTCAAGGAAAATGTGCCTGATATGTTTTGAAACAAGAAGTTATGTTTAAGTTATGTTTATAAGTTTTTATTTACAAATGTGTAAACTAAAATATAAAAAAAAATTTATGAATTAACCAAAAAAATGTCTGGCCTTTTTAGCTTCTTTTTTTCTAAATTTAGCTTTTTCGAACCTTTTTTTTTGCCAATCTAGCTTCTTTTTTTTATCACCTGGCTACACTGGTTATGTGTGTGCATGTACTTCTCGTCGCCTTCCATAGATGTGTATAAATAATGATTAAAGTGTTCATGTACACAAGTGTGGCTTGCTTTAATGTTTTTGTTGTTGCGTGATTATTTACGAACAGCCTAGTGATGTCACCATTCGCCACAATAATATTAACTTTGGTATAATGAGAAATATAAATAATAGCATTTGCTATTGTTAATATGATTATTTATTTAATTTTTATATATTATTACAAATATAAATTTGGTTCTGTTTTAATTGCATTCCTACAAGAAACGCTGATAGTTTTACTAATACACTCAAACTTGTAATTGACAATGCTGATCCTGCGATGACGTAAACATTGATACTCAAATTTATGTCTGTTCCTTTGTTCGCTCACGCATGTCAGCATGTTCCCAACGACAGTCTATAATCATGAAAAAGGACTCAAACTGGGAAAGCTTCGGACACCTGGTACAGAACAAAAGAACATACAGCAGATACCATTATGCATGTGAGACAGATACATAATTCTCAACGGAATTTTATGTATGCGAGAACAGTTTATCCGATTTAATCATGTTGTCACTAGTGACTGTCATATGACAATCAAATGATTATCACGGTTGTTTTGTTATTTTTTAAATTCCGCCATTTTCAACCGACGAAAACCATATAAAAAATAAGTTTAAAAAATAAAAAAGATAGCATTTCAAAGCTCCATGCTAAAAGAAAAAAAAATCGAAAATAATATTAAAAAATACCAAAAGCTGTCGGAATGTATGGGGCACACTCAAAAAATTGATACGCGAAAAATAATAGTGGTTAATGGTGATTCATTTTTAAATGTGTTTCCGCATGAGGAAAGCGCTCTTCTGTTGTTTTGTTATTTTCTGAATTTAAATTGAACATTCTGAACTCGAATTCTTATAAAACTATTTATTTTAAACAAATAAGAAACACGTATGCTTTTATCACATACAAAATTAAAAACGTAATGAAATAAAGTAAATAAAAAGCAAAAATCATTGTTTCATTTTTGGCGGAATATATCAATGGTCATTTATGATAGTATAACAGTCAAACCTGATATCTACAGTAAACTATCATTTATGACAATTTTTGATAGTTAGAGTGTCAGCACTGATCCAGGAAAATGAATGAGAGTGAGCAGTACGGCTATATACTTAATCACCCTACAAGAATACTGACTATCATATGACTATCATCTGATTGTCAGCAATGTCAACCTAACGATCAGCGTCTCATACAAACTTTCTATCACAAACTTAAGGGGACTTGCGCAAATGTGATTTAAACAACTGTGTACGTGTGAGTTTGTGTCTCCTTCTTATACACCAACGTGGCCTACTGATTAAGTATATAGCCGTACTGCTCACTCTCATTCATTTTCCTGGATCAGTGCTGACACTCTAACTATCAAAAATTGTCATAAATGATAGTTTACTGTAGATATCAGGTTTGACTGTTATACTATCATAAATGACCATTGATATATTCCGCCAAAAATGAAACAATGATTTTTGCTTTTTATTTACTTTATTTCATTACGTTTTTAATTTTGTACGTGATAAAAGCATATGTGTTTCTTATTTGTTTAAAATAAATAGTTTTATAAGAATTCGAGTTCAGAATGTTCAATTTAAATTCAGAAAATAACAAAACAACAGAAGAGCGCTTTCCTCATGCGGAAACACATTTAAAAATGAATCACCATTAACCACTATTATTTTTCGCGCATCAATTTTTTGAGTGCGCCCCATACATTCCGACAGCTTTTGGTATTTTTTAATATTATTTTCGATTTTTTTTCTTTTAGCATGGAGCTTTGAAATGCTATCTTTTTTATTTTTTAAACTTATTTTTTATATGGTTTTCGTCGGTTGAAAATGGCGGAATTTAAAAAATAACAAAACAACCGTGATAATCATTTGATTGTCATATGACAGTCACTAGTGACAACATGATTAAATCGGATAAACTGTTCTCGCATACATAAAATTCCGTTGAGAATTATGTATCTGTCTCACATGCATAATGGTATCTGCTGTATGTTCTTTTGTTCTGTACCAGGTGTCCGAAGCTTTCCCAGTTTGAGTCCTTTTTCATGATTATAGGCTGTCGTTGGGAACATGCTGACATGCATGAGCGAACAAAGGAACAGACATAAATTTGAGTATCAATGTTTACGTCATCGCAGGATCAGCATTGTCAATTACAAGTTTGAGTGTATTAGTAAAACTATCAGCGTTTCTTGTAGGGCAGTAGGCCATGTTGGTGTATAAGAAGGAGACAAAAACTCACACGTACACAGTTGTTTACATCACATTTGCGCAAGTCCCCTTAAGTTTGTGATAGAAAGTTTGTATGAGACGCTGATCGTTAGCTTGACATTGCTGACAATCAGATGATAGTCATATGATAGTCAGTATTCTTGTAGGGATGTTGGCTTAAAAATTTGAGCAAATTTCAATAACAATTCAATTTATTGGAATATTTGCTTCAAAAGCTCTGAATTGGTTTCTTGTTCGCTGATTTCTTTTTGACATTTCTTACTTTAGCGCGCCGCACTAACGATACGAAGGCTGATAGCAAAACGGACTGGGAAAACCCAATCGAGATCTTCTGGAATCGAGAAGGGTTTCATAAACTGTACAATTCAATTTGATTACGATGTAGTTAGTTTCGCTCATAACGGAACGATACAAGGTGGCAGCATGGTGACAAACCTACAAACGTAGATACAAGTTCCATGTACTTTGTTTTTGTAAATTCGATGGACAAATGTCAAAATCGTACTGCGACGAAAGTTGATGTATCAAATCAAATAAAAATTTTATAATCAGCTGTCCCGTGCTGCCACCTTGTATCGTTGCGCCATGGTTTCGCTATAGGGCTGTTATGTTGTCCAACACTGAAATACAACACTGTTGACATTAACAGACGTCATGGCAGAACTCTATAAGGTGGGATCACGGGACAGCTGATTTAACTTTTTTTATTTGATTTGATACATCAACTTTCGGCACAGTACAATTTTGACATTAGTCCATCCAATTTACAAAAACAAAGTACATGGAACTTTTATTTATGTTTGTAGGTATGTTACTATGCTGCCACATTGTATGGTTCCGCCAAGGCAGACGTGTTCTCTTTTAACATTTGTCTCGTTTCCGTGGTTCGTGTTCAAGTTATTCGTGTTTCTTCAGGTTTTGTTAACATTTTTTTATTTTAAACACTTGAAACCAGCACGGCGTTTTTTAAGAAAATTAGGCTTTTTACCCATTAAGCCATAACAATAGGACTTACTAATTTAAATAAATAAAGTTCCCGGAAAGCCGCAAAAACCTAATATACAAAAAATAAAAAATGAACATCCCCAACGAGTATATTTCGAAAACAGAGGATGTGGCGGATCAGGTAAATTGGACAAATATGTTTGGAATGCTATCAATTGACCAAAATCTTCACAAAATTATATGTATGTAGATAAGGGAGCACACACGCCTGTGAATAAGCAAAGTTTAAGAGAAAGTGATCAGCTTAACGTTTGGAATGTGCTTATGCTTTTTTTTATTAAAAGCTGTCAATCTATCTTGAATCATTCGGGTGAGGTGAGGGCGGGGAAATACGCTATTTAGCCGCACGGCAGATTACGGAAAACTGTCAACGTCATCCACTCGTATCATTCGCTTAATAGTGTTGTTGGTCAGCAATTTTGTTACTAATGCTTGATGTTATTGTTAAGTATGAAATATGTATTTTGGTGATAGTGGCGTTGTTGTTGTTGTTGTAGCGATTAGGACACTACCAGAAGGCCTTGGGGAGTGTTATCGATGTTGATGGTCCAGGTCCGTTACGTTCCGGTGCCAAGGCCGACCATCTCGGGAACGATTTGTTATGACCACATGCGACCTCCTAGATCATACCGCCCTCCCACCCGTTAGACCCATGAGGAGTTTGGGGTCGCCAGAGCCTCGGCTGTTAATGAAACATGATTCACTACGGATAGGCGAGGTTGACAATTGGGTTTGGAGAAGCTATGTATTGCGCTGGCAACCTGAAAAGGCTGCGCTACACAAACTCCTTGAATCCGGTATTTTAGTCGCCGCTTACGACAGGCATACCTACCGGGGGTACATTCTAACCCCCTAACCCGCTGGGGTGGCGTCGGCGTTGTCGCCGTAATCTTTACTAGTATGACCGTCCCGTATAAACATATCAATTGCTATGATCTTAGTTGAAAGATTACAAGCTCAATGTTTTCGTCAAATAAAGTATAACAATATGCATACAATTAATTTTTTGGCATACAATTAAGTTTTGTTGATAAACGTAATTCATAGCGTCCGCGACCCAATTATCAACCCCACCCACGCGAGCCGAACCCTGTTGCAAATATGCATGTATCATACACATATTTTGTAGGCGAGGATGTGGCGACCCCAAGTTCGTTATTTTTTTTTTTTTGTATCGATAACGACACTCCCGAAGGCGTTGGGGAGTGTTATCGATGTTGATGGTTCTTTGTCGGATGCAGATCCGGTAATAAGAACCATTAAGGCACCAGCCGGACCATCTCGGGAACCATTTAGTATGTCCACGACGATTAATGGGAGTCCATACATAGTACTTTAGGAGATGTTCCCTTAATCCCCGTGGAGGCGGTGCCAAATCGAGCAGTTTTTGATAGGATGTCCTGGTTTGTAACAATTAAGCACAAACTGCTTGTTCAGCATTTGGTTGTGCTCTTTAATATTGCGCTCTTTGGCCTCACTATGTAGACGGTGTTCGGGGGTCATAAGGAGACATCCGAGACATAGATACTTTATCCTTGTGTTTAGTTGGATTAGACAAAGATTTGACGGTTGACTATCATTTACCAACACTCGCAGAGAGGTTGCAGTTCTTTAAATGCTCCTCCCATTTGGTACGTTTATGTTAATTTACCAGCCGCATGATATCCAAGTTAAGGGGGTCTCTAGGATTGAGGTGTCTCGCAAGGTCACGTTCTAAATTTGCGGCTTCGGCCGGGAAATGCGGTATGATTTCAAGTATTCTACCGGCCGGGATGAGGCGTTCAGAAGCTGAAGCGATGACCTTGCAGAACGCACTCTCACCTTGCCGGACATCAGGCGGAACGAGCCGCAAAAGATTAATTTGTAAAGGTTGTGTAGTCTTCCCAATTAAAAAAAAAAAAAAATAAATGTAAGGCGCGATAACCTCCGAAGAGATCTAAGGCCGAGCTTCTCTTCCAATTTGCGTCTTCCCAATTAGCTTTTTTAAAATTAATGAAAGTCCGCTTTTCAGAGGTGATAAAATTGGCAGGTCGCTCAATTGAAAGGAGTATGGGGAGGTGATCAGAAGCTAAAGTAAGGATCGGTTGCCATTCAACGCCATTGAAATGTCAGGCGAGCTGTGGCAATTACCTGCAATTCTGGTGGGAGCATCGCCGTTTATCATGCAGAAAGTCTTCTTGTCTATTTGCTCTGATAGCTGCCTGCCTCTGCTGTCGACTGGCAAGCTGGAGTGCCAGAGATCGTGGTGAGCGTTGAAATCACCATGGATAAGATGGTTTTCACCTCGCGAAACCTAGCATTATCACCGACTAAATCATTCGTGCCCTTATTTACAACTTGGACGTCCCAAATGTCGACCATTTTGACATCCACGTCGCTGGCATTACGCTACCGACTGTCCTACACCCCAAAATCTTGGGTGTGACGTTTGATCAGGATCTAAATTTTGGTGAGCACGTAGCCGCAATTGCTCCGAAAATCCAGAGCCGTAATAAAATCCTCAAATACCTTGCTGGCAGTGCTTGGGGAAAAGACAAAGAAACGCTCATTACCACATACAAAACAATTGGCCAGCCGTTTGCGTGCTACGCGTCCCCTATATGGTCGCCAAGCCTAAAAACTACCCACGGGAAGAAGCTACATGCCTGCCAAAATACTGCGCTCAGAACCGCCACGGGCTGTCTTCTTATGTCCCCAGAACACCATCTACATAATGAGGCGAGAATACTCCCCATCAGGGAGAGAAATGAGATGCTAACCAAACAGTTCCTGTTGAATACCCAGAAACCTGGGCATCTCAACAGTCACCTGATTGATGAGCCAGCACCGCCTAGGGACTTAAGGAGTCATCTCAGTAAGCATTTTGAGGAAATACGGCACCTGAGAACTCAGCCGTATGAAGCAAAAAAAAACACAAGCAGGTCCTTGGTGAACTCCACAAACAGGCGTCGGACCTTTATGCCGGGAATTGCCTGGTGAATCCAATACTCAGGGAACAGTACCCAAAACTTGCGGAAGAGGAACGCATACTGTCCAGGGAAACGCGAGTCACTCTGGCTCAACTTCGTTCCGGATACTGTAACAGTTTAAACTCTTACATATCCAGAATCAACCCCGACATACCAAATGTATGCCCCGCTTGCAATGTGTCCCCACATGACATTAACCATCTCTTTAATTGTAATGTGGAACCAACGCCTCTAATACCCCTTTCATTATGGTCCACCCCTGTCGAAACAGCAAGTTTCCTTGGACTCCCGTTAGAGGATATTGATGAAAATTTGTGGTCGGTCGCAGCTATTAGGTGGGGCGAAACATTGCTACAAAAACAAAAACAACAGATGGTTTTCGCCACAGAGTAGCGTATTTATATCAAGGCGATAGCCACTTGAACAGCAGGTGGCAGGGGGAATATAGATGTTAATTATTTCTATGTAGGTCAACATCGCCTGACCGGATGGTTATGCCTTGACTCTCTAAGGTATTATCCCTACGTCTGATGTTGGGTTGAAATAGACTATATTGCACGGTGCGATGAGTGATAAAGGCAAGACCATCACCCCCTTGTGCGATCTTGCCTATGAATGTTGTAGCCATCGCAAGTTCGGAGGTCCGATTGCTGCTGGTGTACCTGGTGTCAATGTGTTGGTACTAGTGTTTTGGCAGCAAGGTGCAACGAATGTACATGTCGGACGGTTGCCGTTTGTAAGCCCAGAGCATCTATGAAGGTGGCATAGGCCAAGGCGTGGACTGCATTGGACCGATGCCGCTATCGTAAATACTCTGAGCTGGCATACGGAACACACGGTGTGGGGGACAAGGAGTTGATGACTCCTTCTTACGCGAGTACGAGTGTCGGAAAGGAAGGGGAGGCACGGGGGTAAAAGCTGGTGCTCGACATTGCTACTATCCATGCTACGTATATTGTAGTGATGGGTTGTAGCGGCCGCGTTAGGTGGAAGCGCCATTTGGCACGCGCAACAGCGGACGGTTGGTGTGGACTGCTGAGCAGCGTCGCTGCTAGAAGGTGGCGGAGGTACGCTGAGAGTGAACCGAGGGACTTCCTTGGACGTGAACGACAGGGAGCCACAAAGGTTTTATAGAAATTTCGGGGGCGACGAACGTGATTATCTAACCCAGAACAGCCCGAACGATGCAACCATCTTCTACACGTGACACACTGGCAAGAGTATGACCGTCTGATATCTTTTCCGACATATGCAGCAGAACCACAGCCTGGGGCCGTGGTTAGGTTCAATACCTTCCCGGAGCAGGAGGGTATGGAGCAGTCCAGCTGCAAGGAGCTGCTACGAGGATGACAATTTGTGGGAGGGACGCAACAAATTAAATGGGGTTACACTGAAATGACAGCCCTTAGTCGGGAAAAAAATCCCGAGTCGCTCCGGTACGAAGAACCGGCTGCCGTGGGAAGCACTGGGAGTACCTCATGTTGTTGTTGTAGCGATTAGGTTACTCCCCGAAGGCTTTGGGGAGTGTTATCGATGTGATGGTCCTTTGTCGGATACAGATCCGATACGCTCCGGTAACACAGCACCATTAAGATGCTGGCCCGACCATCTCGGGAACAATTTATATGGCCACATTGAACCTTCAGGCCATCCATCCCTCCCCACCCTCAAGTTCCATGAAGAGCTTGGGGTCGCCAGAGCCTCGTCTGTTAGTGAAACGGGATTCGCCGCTCGAAGGTGAGGTTGACAATTGGGTTGGAGAAGCTATATATTGCGCTACACAACCCCTTGAATCCCGGGGAGTACCTCATGAAACTAGGCGGTGGGGGCAGGATGGCCTAGAAGGTTCAATGTGGTTATATTAAATAGTTTCCCCGGGCTAGTACCTTAATCGTGCTTTTTACCGGAATATATGAACTTTTGAGACCAATTTAATTTGATCATAACCCAATAGACATTTTTATATACATATATCTATGTAAATGTAGTACGCTCCATTGGATTTGACCACACAGAACCTTAAACAATTTTAAAAAGGTTAATTCTCCATAAAATAAGTATATATTATACTTAATGCGCACCTAGTTGCAAACAAAGTTTTTACGACACAAAAAGGCTGTCTTATTAGTTCAGTAAATTTGGTACACACAAATTTGAAAAGTTTTAAAACATCGTATTTGTAAGAGCTCACGAGCTTTAACACCTGTTTATATGTTTCGTCGGCCTAGAATGAAACCTGTGTTTGTCAAAAATGATGCAGATTGGTAGGGCAGGAGCTACCTCATCAACCAGGCAAAACAGTAACGCCACATAGTGGCGATTAACAAGGGAAGCCAACTTTAAGTAGAACTTACTTTCAAATTTCAATGGAACATTTGAATATTTTTTAAAATTCATTTAACCCTTTTGCGATTACTGGAATTTTCTTTTAAATTTATTTATACATATCGCAGGTTTTATTGTAAACTAACTCAACTCAAAATTTTGACTATTTTAGATTTTATGATACACCAACATAACCAACTGATGCGATTTTGCTGGCATTTATAGAATACTCAAAAAGACCAAAGTAGGGGACATGGAAGGCTTTGAATCATTTTTATAATGGAACTCAATGAAAAAATAAAATTAAAAAAAAAAACTTTAAAAAATAAGCTTTTATTATTGGTTAATAAAATTAACTAAAAAGTAAAAAATAAATTGACTGTAAAGAAATATAACACTTTATAAGTTCATTGTAACCTTTAGGCTTCTTCGTCTGCGACAAAAAAATTCCATATTGTACATAATTATATATTTTTAACATTAAAACTTTACACCAAAATTATTAAATCTTACAGTTCATATCACAGTCCTAATTGTTCTAATAAAAGCGTGTTAAATTTTGATGGTATAATTAAGAACATTTAGGACCTTAACTTATAACTTATAAAGTGTTATATTTCTTTACAGTCAATTTATTTTTTACTTTTTAGTTAATTTTATTAACCAATAATAAAAGCTTATTTTTAAAAAAGTTTTTTCTTTAGTTTTATTTTTTACTTTTAGTTCGTTTTATTAACAAGTAATAGAAGCTTGTTCTTAGAAAAGCTTTTTTGTTAAATTTAATTTAAATATGAATTTTTTTTAATTTTTAGTAGGGTAAAATATTGTTTGAATTAGTAATGTAATATTTACTTAGTTATTTGTAACGTTTCTCATCCTGTCCATTTCTTTTAATGCATCAACATTACAAGGTTTCTTCGAAGTCAACTTTGAACAGTCAAGTTCTTCTATTCGTGTGTTAACTAACTTAAATCATATTTTATTGTGACTTTGCCTATGGCGCGTTCAGTTTACAAGTACTCATTGCAGATCTCTGCTCTGTTTCATCGGCAACACGGTTGCTACATCATGTTTTCATTTGGGACCAAAATTCACGAAAAAAAGACCTAATCTCAAAAAAAAGGACCAAATTTTTATTTTATTTTATTGGTATATAAGGAGGTCGTATTCGTTGTAAAATACAAAACTTTAGGATGTTTCCATGGTTTCCTATATACAATTTTACTGCACATAATACATACTTTGCTTAAATTCAAGGAACAAACAAAAATAAAATCTAGTTCATGGTATTATATTTTCACATTCCTAGAATAGGTGTGTGTCGTTCACCAACCTAACGTTGTGAACCTAGATTTGTTCACAAAGCTTTTAGTTCCAGCATTATGTTGTTGGTTGCAATGAAGTAAAATGTATAGCGCAGTTAAGTTTTAGTAAGGAAGGGTTCAAAAATTTGCGTTCTGGTCGAACTATGTGGAAAACTCAGTAGAGCATAAATGAAACTAAGCAATTTTGTTAGTTCTATTTCTATAGATGCTTACTTTTTCTCTTAACGTTTAAACTTTATATCATAGCCTAGATCCAGTAAGTGTGATTTTTGATACCTGGCATCAGGGGTTCATGCTAGCACCTACGGGGATAATTTTACACAAATATTTCTTCCAAAATCAAATCCCTTTTGCATTTGCTTCAAAAGCTGAATATAAAAATAAAACTTTTTTATCGCATTCGTTGTACATCTATAAAGTTATCGCCTTCAAGAAGTATTTCTGCCTTCCAGTTAAAATATTTCTTGTGCTGGGTGAAAAAGATTTAAATATCGAAGTGCCTTCGCCAACTCTCAATATCTCTCGGTAGGCTGGAATTAAATAAGTGGCAAGTACACTTAATATAAAATAAATTAGTTTCATTCTTTTACTTAGTTTTCAATTCATTAAACTCCAAGCTTCATCAGTTGCAAGCCTTGTCAAATTTCTTAGAGGCGCAAGTGCATTTGAAATACATACTTTTAGCTCTACTAGTAACAAAAATCTTTCACTAAGTGTTTAATAACCGATGGAAATATCTAGTCATTATTATTATAAATATTAAACAAGAGTTTTTTCATAAGTTGGCTGTTTCATCAACAATTAACAACAGTATGTTTTGCCAACACTTTTCTTTTTAATGCCTCGCCTAAATTATTTCCTAGGTGAAATGTCACTGTTCTCGTACATTTTTATTGACTGAGCAATTTTTTGTGGTGAGAAATCAATTCAAGTAAATTCAAAATTATTAGTGGGTTAACGAATGTGCTGCAAATTTTTTTGGCAATATTGTGAATTTTTACCTGAGTGAAAAAGAAAGAAACGTACCAAAATCGTGGCAACTGCCTAAAAAGGACCAAAATTGAAGAAAATTGATCAGTGGACCAAATGGGGTTGGAAGGGACCATTTTTGGTCCAAATGGACCCAAAGTGGCAACCGTGATCGCCAAAAATCTGTAAAACAAAATCAAGTGCGCAGAAAAGTATGCAACATTGAGGAATAACAGCCTAACTTCTACGTTTGTTGCATACACAAACAAAGCGAAGTTACCTGCGTTCTTGACGACTTAGGCTTTTATTCCCTTGTGAATACAAATCTTTACCGATAACTCTGTTATCGATTAATTTATTGAATTCTTACTTTTATTCTATTTCGGCCTTTACTTTGTAAATTTTTATAAAATGTGTAAAAAATTTCAGCTCAATCGGACACCGGGAAGTGTATCAAATTTAACTTGCCAGATTTCATTAAATACAACAGCCAAGTGAAAGTAAATAAAATCTTATAATAAAACTTTGTTTGCGTTTTCTTAACAAACAGGGCACAGTCTCAGAAGCTAGGCAAATACTTGAAAATAAAAAACTTTACTTTTTATTAATGAAAATGTTTATACTCAGCCGAGCAGAGCTGACAGAGTATATTAATTTTGTTCGCATAACAGTACCCTGTAACGGCATAAACAAATCGAGACAGATATATACTTCTATATATCAAAATGATCTGGGCGAAAAAAGAAATTCATTTAGCCATGTCCGTCCGTCCGTCCGTCCGTAAACACGATAACTGGAGTAAATTTTGAGGTATCTTGATGAAATTTGGTATGTGCGTTCCTGGGCACTCATCTCAGATCGCTATTTAAAATGAACGAAATCGGACTATAACCACGCCCACTTTTTCGATATCGAAAATTTCGAAAAACAGAAAAACCGCGATAATTCATTACTAAAGACGGATAAAGCGATGAAACTTGGTAGGTGGGTTGACCTTATGACGCAGAATAGAAAATTAGTATAATTTTTTTAAAATGCATGGATGTTGGTTTTATTATTTGTTTTATTTGGATTTTAGTTTTCCTCGTTGCCGACGCTTTTCTCCTCTAGTCGGAAGTGCTCCGCCATCTTCTTCTATACTAGTATCTGGTGTTGCAAATATTTACAGAATATGTCGTGCTTATAGGGTTACCCTTAACTAACCTTATACTACGTTTACAATCTAACCTTATTATACCTTCACAATCTAATCTTATACAATGTTTACATTTTGGACAATGGGCGTGGCACCGCCCACTTTTGAAAGAAGGTAATTTGAAAGTTTTGCAAGCCGTAATTTGGCAGTCGTTGAAGATATCATGATGAAATTTGGCAGGACCGTTACTCCTATTTTTTTAAGTCAAATTATAACAAAAATTGAATATCTTTACAGTATATAAGTAAATTGTATCAACATTCAACTTCAGTTATATGGTGCAACACAATACAAAAATAAAAGAAAATTTGAAAATGGGCGTGGCTCCGCCCTTTTTCATTTAATTTGTCTATAATACTTTTAATGCCAAATGTCGAACAAAAATTTACCAATCCTTGTGAAATTTGGTAAGGGCATAGCTTCTATGACGATAACTGTTTTCTGTGAAAATGGGCGAAATCGGTAGAAGCCACGCCCAATTTTTATACACAGTCGACCGTCTGTCCTTCCGCTCGGCCGTTAACACGATAACTTGAGCAAAAACCGATATATCTTTACTAAACTTAGTTTACGTACTTATCTGAACTCATTTTATCTTGGTATAAAAAATGGTCGATATCCGACTATGACCACGCGCACGATATCGAAAATTACGAAAAATGAAAAAAAGCCATAATTGTATACCGAATATGAAAAAGGGATGAAACATGGTAATTGGATTGGTTTATTGACGCAAAATATAACTTTAGAAAAAACTTTGTAAAATGGGTGTTACACCTACCATATTAAGTAGAAGAAAATGAAAAAGTTCTGCAGGGCGTAATCAAAATCCCTTGGAATCTTGGCAGGAATACTGTTCGTGGTATTACATATATAAATAAATTAGCGGTACCCGACAGATGATGTTCTGGGTCACCCTGGTCCACATTTTGGTCGATATCTCGAAAACGCCTTCACATATACAACTAAGGCCCACAACCTTTTAAAATACTCATTAACACCTTTCATTTGATACCCATGTCATACAAACACATTCCAGGGTTACCCTAGGTTCATTTTCCTAAATGGTGATTTTCCCTAATTTTGTCTCCATAGCTCAGCGGAGTATGTAATGTTCGGTTACACCCGAACTTAGCCTTCCTTACTTGTTATTAATGAAAATTTGTTCAAATATTATTCTCACATTTTGAAACTGATTTCAAAAAACTATTAGGAGAGTGTAAATAAAACTCCGGTGTGAAATGGTTAAGTCTAACAAAGTACAAGCTGAAATTATCCCAAAACTGTTGTTGTTGTAGCGGTGATTCGTATTGATCTTTGACATTTCTTTTTTTTCAAGTTTGGATTATTTTACGATTATAAGGTTTATTTATTTTGGTTGTACTATGAAAGATCTTAGATATTATTGTTAATAAATAAATTAAATTAAATATAATAGGGCCCACTTGCAGAGCATTTCAGTTAAGAGTAAATTTATAAATTTTGCACAATTGTAGAGCTTAACCACTTATGAGAAGCTAATATTTTGTATGCTATTGAATCATAAACTATAAACTTTTTCAAAAAGTCGGATTACTTTGTTACATTTCCAATGTAAGTTGAATTTTTCCCAGTTATTAGCTTTAAAATATTTTATTTTTTCAAGATCTGCCAATTTTTGTTTCCGGTGTTGATTTTATAGTATCAAAAATGTTGTGGTCTATATGTGTGTAGGATATTCGGAATATCATATACATTAGACTGGGTCGAAAAAAAAAAGTTGCTAATGCCCGCCCCTAAATTTAAAGATTATGTTGAGAGGGTTTCGGAATTTTTATTTTTTTTTTGATCCTTCGAAATACAGCCGAAAAGGTTTTTTCGTTGTAGCTGGTCCGATTTTTAAAATTGATATGTCATTATTTTGGCCTTGAGAAGCTTCACATTTCCGTTTAATGCCCTTTTAAGCTATGAGGTCGTTTTCACATGATTACGTCAGCTAACACTTTACCGGTAAATATTAATCAAAATAAAAAATTGAAATATGTAGATTAGGGCGGTTGAAATTGTATGGGGAAAAAACTTCAGGTCCCCATTCAGTTTCTGAATCTATGGGACATACTGAGTAATATTGTCCATGGGCACATAGGTCTGAAATGAATTTCGAGCCTCCCTAATTTTGTTAGAAAATATTTTTTTTAGAAATTTTTATTATTATTTTTGTTAGAAAATATTTTGGGCTATTTAAAAATTGAATTTGCAATATGGAAAAGTAAAATATTCGTCGATTTTTGCAACAAATTCGTCGATTTTCCCCAAAAAGAAGCGATATAATGCGAAAAATAGTAGGTCAAGCGACCTATAGCGACGAATATTTTACTTTACCATATTGCAAATTCAATTTTTAAATAGCCCAAAATATTTTCTAACAAAAATAATAATAAAAATTTCTAAAAAAAATATTTTCTAACAAAATTAGGGAGGCTCGAATTCATTTCAGAGCTATGGTCCCATGGGAAATATTACTCAGTATGGTCCATAGATTCAGAAACTGGAGGTGCCTTTTCAACAATAAATTTGACCCACCCTAACGTACATACATTCACTAAAAACTCACAAAAAACAAAGTGCTGTTACATTTGTGTTAATTAAAATAAAGTTATACTTATACCGTTTTCACACAGAAACTTCACAATTCTATTTAATGAAATAATTAAGTTTCCCTTGTCATACAGGGCCTTTTGCTTCATTAAGCGAACATCTGTCAGCAGCCGCAAAAAAAGTATTTCGTTTTTACAAAAAATAGTTAAAATGGAAAGCAGCCGTTTCCTTCTTAACTATAAATACAATCACAATAAAATGCATGCGCAACTACCCACAGATGTTGCACCTAACCAAATATGGGCCTATTTTCGAAAAAGCCATACTATCTTTTGCAGCAAATGCAGCGAAAACTAAATTTTAAATTTTTCGTGTGTTTCTATTTTTCATAAATTATTGAAAATAATTTATTTTTGATTGTCATTAGTTACATTGACAATAAAATTCGAAGCAACACGGAAAGCCCACTGGATTTTTCACTCAATAAAGCAATAATGAGATAATTAAGAATTTGTATTTTGTATGGAAGATTGAGTTCAATTAGTGCTTTAATGTAGAAAACTTGACTAATCATTTCATTAAGCCTCTGTGTGAAATTGGCATTAAATCAAGTAATACAAGCATAGTAGAAATTAAGAAATAAAAGCAATTTTTAAATAACCCTAACATACTCGCAATATCAATAAGCTTTACTTCTTTCATAACTTTCACCACACTCCTCTCATTCGACATGCACCAGGTGTATTTAATTTTTGATTTTTTTTTTATCGGATTATATTTCAGTTTGAATGTGTCTTTAGATTTGGAGCTATGTATTATGTATCTTGGCCGACCGGTTTGGTTCGGGTTGGTTTTACTCTTTTCATATGTTTTAAGTTTTTTTTTATTGAAAGTTTTAATGCAGATTTGAGTTAGTGATCGCTCTACATACACATGTAGTATATAAAAAAAGTAAAAAACAAATCGCCACACATGCACTTTCAATTAATATTCATTATTACATTTACATAACAACAATTGGCTGCGCGCAGAAGGGCTGTTATGACTATAAGAATTGTACTTAGCACGTAAATCGTTATTATATTTACTGTTTGCCTATAAAATTAAAATAATATTTATAAGATGTTGACTGGTTAATAGTAAAATAAAATAAGGTTATAAATTTTCATAGCTACTTTATTATGGCGTGAAAACACATTCAACGTTGACAAAAGAAAAACTAATAATTCACCAGAATTATTCATGTTTTAATATAAGCAATAGAAACTAGACTTACTTAGCCCATCCTAGCCAAGACTCATTTTTATAGTAAACAGCTGCGCACATATTTGCTAAAAGTGCTTTATAAAATTAAAAAAAATTTGTTTAATGCCATTACTCCTTTTTATACTCAGCGTGCTTTGCACACAGAGGATATTAACTTTGATTGGATAACGGTTGGTTGTACAGGTATAAAGGAATCGAGATAGATATAGACTTCCATATATCAAAATGATCAGTATCGAAAAAATTTTTTTTAACACGTTAACTTAAGTAAATATTGAGATATCTTCACGAAATTTGGTACACGAGCTTATCTGGACCCAGAATAGATTGGTGTTGAAAATGAGCGATATCGGATGATAACCACGCCCACTTTTTATATATATAAAAACACAAAAAACATGATAATTTAGTAAATAATACCATAAACAAATCAGCAAAGGTCCCGCATTCCGGAATTGTTGTATTTGTAATCGAATTTGAAAAAAAATTTGATGACGTAGCGCTTTTGAAGTTTTTCGATTTATTACATTTCATCTCATTTCGCTACCGGTGTTCGGAGAATTTAAAACTGTTACCTGAGTAAACGACTACGGCGGAGTAAAAATAAAATTTTCGGAGTATATTTTTTTTTCCTTTTTGAAATCTGTTCGCCCGCTTCTAACTAACATCAAATTGATTTTGTGGCTTGGCAATCCCTTCGATTGTGTTTTCGTCATGAAAAGTTTCTCAGCAAAAACTCCTTATCGGATGCACATGGAGTCGGCCTGAAACGTGTAGGATTACCAAATAATGCTCTCATTAGCACACAATATTCTGGAAGAAAAGTGGGCTCTATCTCCCCGGATATATATCGGGAAAAATATTATTATTTTTGGTTTATCATACATTTTTCATACTCTTTTAATGACAGAATGTTTCAAGACCGGGGCAGATTTCTGTAGAAATGATAATGGCGACCTGGTAACTGACGTACAGAGTGGGGAGGGGGGGGGGGGGCGGGGAAGACGAACCCGATACCCCGATTGCCGATGATGAAAGCACGCTCCGGCATCCAACTTTGGCGAAGTGAGAATGGCAATATTACGGTTAAAAAATTACAAAGTGCCAAGTAATGACGGGATACCCGCCGGGCTGTTCAAACATGGAGGCGAAGAGCTGGTATAAGATAAAGAAGCAAAAAAAGTCGGTCTTGGAATAAATGTGGGCAAGACGAAGTACTTGCTGTCATCGTGGCCTTTGTAGCCACGTCACTGTTGACGGATTCAAAATTGGAGACTGTGAAGGATTTCGTATATTTGGGAAGCAGCTTTAAAAGCAAAAACAATGTCGGCCTAGAAATCAAACAAGTGCTTCTTTAAGCAATTGAAAAGTAAAGTCCTGTCTCGACGAACAAAATTCTCGCTCTATAAGTCACTTATCATAACTGTCCTGATGTATGGCTCGGAATGATGGGAGGTGTCGAGAGAAGATGAGATGGCCCTTGGAGTATTCGAGAGAAAAGTTCCGGAGGATTTATAGTCTTATCCGTGATGTCGACGGCGAGTATCGAAGGAGGTATAATGATGAGCTATATGAGCTTTTCGCAGATATGACGATAGAGCAGCCAATAAAAACAGAAAGCTTCGCTAGCTAGGTCATGTTATGCGGATGAACGAATACGCTCCAGCAGTTTGTAAACATAAGAAAGAGAAGACCTTCACTGAGTTTGGAAAGACAGTTGGAGGAAGCTTTGACCTCGCTTGGTGCTCCCAATTGGCGAGTGTTATCACAAAACAGGGTTAGCTAACGTCACTGACTCAACGTACTTCATTTTTATATAAAACTTCAAGAAGAGCAGTATGTTGAATTTAGGCAGGATTTACAGATCGCTTCTGGACACATTTTTGCTTGCATTTTACTCCTTCTATTCTCATTCCATATGAAAAATGTGAACAAACATGTCTTAAGACACGAAAAATCATTTCGTCCAATCGTCACTTGTAAACAATCAGCTTTTCATACGTACATATGCATTGAAAACTTCAACCAAAAGATATTAGGTAGTAATACTATTTAGTTTTCAACTCGACCCAAATAAACCTTTAAGATAAAAAATGTAGTAGGAGGTAAGAGGGGAGCAAAATACTTCGATTGGAATAAAGACTGAACACTGCGTCAACAATAAAACATGTTGTCAAAAGCGTGACGTCACGCCGAGAAATTTATCTCCCATCCAACTATGATTTTTTTGCTCTCTCATTTTTTAATGCGGGATCTGTTTATTGGTTCATGAAATAATACACCTAGAATGTTGAAATTTGACATGTGGACTGATATTGAGACTTGATAAAAATTTGAAAAAATTTGTTTAAATGGGCGTGGCACCGCCCACTTGTGATAAAATCAATTTTACAAATATTATTAATCACAAATCAAAAATCGTTAAACCTATCGTAACAAAATTAACGCATCGGTTAAGGACCACGCCCACTTTTATATAAGAGATTTTTAAAAGGGTCGTGGACCAGTAAAATAAGCCATATCTTTGCAAAAAAGAGTTGAATGGTATTTCATTTCCCAAGTGGATTTATAATAATAAATAGGATAAACTTTAAATTTTAAAAAATGGGCGTGGCCCCGCCCCTTTTATGACTAAGCCATTTTCTATGTTTCGGGAGCCATAATTCGAAGAAAAATTAACGGATCCTTATAAAATATGGTACACAAATTTTCCCTATAGCAGGAAATATTTCTAGAAAAAATGGGCGAAATCGGTTAAAGACCACGGCCACTTTTATATAAAAGATTTTTAAAAGCGTCGTAGACGAAAATAATAAGCAATATCTTAGCGAAAAAGAGCTTTGTATCAATAGAATTTTAAATTCTAAATTGAATTATAACATTGGCGTGGCACCGCCCCTTTTATGACTAAGCAGTTTTCTATGTTTCGGGAGCCATAACTCGAAGAAAAATTTACATACCGTAATGAAATTGGGTACACATATTTTCCTTATAGCAGAAAATATATCTAGTAAAAATGGACGGGATCGGTTTGAAGACCACGGCAACTTAGATATAAAACAAGTTTAAAAGGGTCGTAGACTAGAATAATAAGCTACAACTTAGCAAAAAATAGTTTTGAATCAATGATATATCACTTATAAAGTTTTATTGTAAGAGGAAATGGGGAGACATTTTCTTTAAACGGTCGGTGTTACGTGTTATGTAGAAAAGTAATTTATCTGAAATGAAATGTAAAATTGAAGCTCACGCTGAGTATATAATGTTCGGTTACACCCGAACTTAGGCACCTTTACTGGTTTTTTTAAACGTGTCAGTATTATAACATAGACTTTACAGATATGTATTAATCGGCTTACCGTTGTCTTCATGAAATAAAATACCGTTGCCTGTTTATAGTGTGCAGTAAGAAAATTAATTTATCCAGCAGTTTTTAGTGGAAAAATATGTGGAAATCGGTAAAATGCCAACATATTTTTAGTTTTAAATGTGTGTATTTTTATAAATCATATGTAGTATGTATGTACAGTTGGTCTTAATAGCAATGGCGCTCAGGTGGCACTTCTAAAAAAAAAATTTATTTTGTTAGAAAAATTATTCTCGGCTGTTCTGAACCATAATCGTTAGGGCATAATGTGAAATTAAAATGCAGAAACATGTACATCGTCCCGTTTTTTTCGCTAACCATGTACCTGATGTTGAGAAAGTGTTAGCATGCCAAAAAAAAAAAACTAACTCAAGCCCTTACGTTTTGCATACAAAATGTATATACGTGGTGAATTAAGGAGCTTAAATCATGACGGTATTTTCGACAAACTAACTATCGTCTCGTCTTATGGTGATATCATTTAAAATAACAGATTTTCTCAAAAAGTGCAGTTACATGGTTAACGGATAAAGCGGACGACATTGTCCCATTTCATACCCCCGATTGGTGGGTGAAGGCGCGAAGCAAAGTAAAGAAATTTACTGCCGGCGAATGGTATCTGTGTAAGATCTGAGAAAATAGAGTATATTGATAAAACTATATATTTAAAGAAAAACAGTAGTTCCGTGCTTAAAAGAATTTTTAATAATAATAATTTTTCTTTGAGAAGACAAAATTTAACAAGTAAGGAAGGTTAAGTTCGGGTTTTAACCGAACATTACATACTCAGTTGAGAGCTATGGTGACAACATAAGGGAAAATAACCATGTAGGAAAATGAACCGAGGGTAATCTTGGAATGTGTTTGTATGACATGTGTATCAATTGAAAGGTATTAAAGAGTATTTTATGAGGGAGTGGGCCATAGTTCTATAGGTGGACGCCATTTAGGGATATCGCCATAAAGGTGGATCAGGGTTGACTCTAGAATTTGTACGATATGGGTATCAAATGAAAGGTGTTAATGAGTATTTTAAAAGGGAGTGATCCTTAGTTCCATAGGTGGACGCCGTTTCGAGATATCGCCATAAAGGTGGACCAGGGGTGACCCTAGAATTTGTTTGTACGATATGGGTATCAAAATAAAGGTATTAATGAGGGTTTTAAAAGGGAGTGTTGGTAGTTGTATAGGTGGTCGCCTTTTCGAGATATCGGCATAAAGGTGGACCAGGGGTGACTCTAGAATTTGTTTGTACGATATGGGTATCAAATAAATGGTGTTAATGAGTATTTTAAAAGGGAGTGATCCTTAGTTCTATAGGTGGACGCTGTTTCGAGATATCGCCATAAAGGTGGACCAGGGGTGACCCTAGAATTTGTTTGTACGATATGGGTATCAAAATAAAGGTATTAATGAGGGTTTTAAAAGGGAGTGTTGGTAGTTGTATAGGTGGTCGCTTTTTCGAGATATCGGCATAAAGGTGTACCATGGGTGAATCTAGAATGTGTTTGTACGATATGGGTATCAAATTGAAGGTATTAATGAGGGTTTTAAAAGGGAGTGTTGGTAGTTGCATAGGTGGTCGCCTTTTCGAGATATCGGCATAAAGTTGGGCCAGGGCTGACTCTAGAATTTGTTTGTACGATATGGGTATCAAATAAAAGGTGTTAATGAGTATTTTAAAACGGAGTGATCCTTAGTTCCATAGGTGGACGCCGTTTCGAGATATCGCCATAAAGGTGGACCAGGTGTGACTCTAGAATTTGTTTGTACGATATGGGTATCAAACAAAAGGTGTTAATGAGTGATCCTTAGTTCCATAGGTGGACGCCGTTTCGAGATATCGCCATAAAGGTGGACCATGGGTGAATCTAGAATGTGTTTGTACGATATGGGTATCAAATTAAAGGTATTAATGAGGGTTTTAAAAGGGATTGTTGGTAGTTGTATAGGTGGTCGCCTTTTCGAGATATCGGCATAAAGGTGGACCAGGGGTGACTCTAGAATTTGTTTGTACGATATGGGTATCAAATAAAAGGTGTTAATGAGTATTTTAAAAGGGAGTGATCCTTAGTTCCATAGGTGGACGCCGTTTCGAGATATCGCCATAAAGGTGGACCATGGGTGAATCTAGAATGTGTTTGTACGATATGGGTATCAAATTAAAGGTATTAATGAAGGTTTTAAAAGGGAGTGTTGGTAGTTGTATAGGTGATCGCCTTTTCGAGATATCGGCATAAAGGTGGACCAGGGGTGACTCTAGAATTTGTTTGTACGATATGGGTATCAAATAAAAGGTGTTAATGAGTATTTTAAAAGGGAGTGATCCTTAGTTCCATAGGTGGACGCCATTTCGAGATATCGCCATAAAGGTGGACCAGGGGTGACCCTAGAATTTGTTTGTACGATATGGGTATCAAATGAAAGGGGTTAATGAGCATTTTAAAAGGGAGTGGGCCTTAGTTCTATAGGTGGACGCCTTTTCGAGATATCGCCATAAAGGTGGACCCGGGGGGACTCTAGAATGCGTTTGTCCAAATGGTATCAAATTAAAGGTATTAATATGGGTTTTAAAAGGGAGTGGTGGTAGTTGTATAGGTGGTCGCCTTTTCGAGATATCGCCATAAAGGTGGACCAGGGGTGACTCTAGACTGTGTTTGTACGATATGGGTATCAAATGAAAGGTGTTAACGAGTCTTTTTAAAAGGGAGTGGGCCTTAGTTCTATAGGTGGTCGACTTTTCGAGATATCGCTATAAAGGTGGACCAGGGGTGACTCTAGAATGGGTTTGTACGATATGGGTATCAAATTAAAGGTATTAATGAGGCTGTGGTGGTAGTTGTATATGTGAAGGCATTTTCCAGATATCGACCAAAATGTGGACCAGGGTGACCCAGAACATCATCTGTTGGATACCGCTAATTTATTTATATATATAATACCACGAACAGTATTTTTGCCAAGATTTCAAGGGTTTTTTATTTCGCCCTGCAGAACTTTTTCATTTCATTCTACTTAATATGGTAGGTGTCACACCCATTTTACAAAGTTTTTTTCTAAAGTTATATTTTGCGTCAATAAACCAATCCAAATACCATGTTTCATCCCTTTTTTCGTATTTGGTATAGAATTATGGCATTTTTTCGTTTTTGGTAATTTCGATATCAAAAAAGTGGGCGTGGCCATAGTCGGATTTCGGCCATTTTTTGTACCAATACAAAGTGAGTTCAGATAAGTACGTGAACTAAGTTCAGTAAAGATATATCGATTTTTGCTCATCATCGTGTTAACGGCCGAGCGGATAGACAGCCGGTCGACTGTGTATAAAAACTAGGCGTGGCTTCAGCCGATTTTGCCCTTTTTCACAGAAATAAGTTATAGTCCCAGAATCTAAGCCCCTACTAAATTTCACAAGTATTGGTAAATTTTTGTTCGACTTATGGTATTAAAAGTATCCTAGACAAATTAAATGAAAAAGGGCGGAGCCACGCCCATTTTGAAATTTTCTTTTATTTTTGCATTTTGTTCCACCATATCATTAATGGAGTTGAATGTTGACATATTTTACTTATATACTGTAAAGATATTAAATTTTTTGTTAAAATTTGACTTAAAAAAAAATTTTTTTTAAAAGTGGGCGTGGTCATTCTCCGATTTTGCTAATTTTTATTAAGCATACATATAGTAATAGGAGTAACGTTCCTGCCAAATTTCATCATGATATCTTCAACGACTGCCAAACTACAGCTTACAAAAGTTTTAAATTACCTTCTTTTAAAAGTGGGCGGGGCCACGCCCATTGTCCAAAATTTTACTAATTTTCTATTCAGCGTCATCAGTTCAACTCACCTACCAAGTTTCATTGCTCTATCCGTCTTTGGTAATGAATTATCGGACTTTTTCGGTTTTTCGAAATTTTCGATATCGAAAAAGTGGGCGTGGTTATAGTCCGATATTGTTCATTTTAAATAGCGATCTGAAATGAGTGCTCAGGAACCTACATACCAAATTTCATCAAGATACCTCAAAACTTACTCAAGTTATCGTGTTAACAGTCAGACGGACGACGGACATGGCTCAATCAAATTTTTTTCTCGATCCTGATGATTTTGATATATGGAAGTCTATATCTATCTCGATTCCTTTATACCTGTAAAACCAACCGTTATCCAATCAAAGTTAATATACTCTGTGAGCTCTGCTGAACTGAGTATAAAAAGATAGAAGTGTAGAAAAAGAATTTTCAAAACAAAGTAAAAATTGGTAATAGTGTTTGACACATAGAGTTTTTACAATAAATGCAAATTCTGCTATTTTTGATAATCTATTTTTAAATCGAAAAATAAAAAGATGCAAATTTTTTAAATGGACCAATAAAAACGAAAGAAGACTCTTTAAACAAAAACATAATCTTGGTGAACTCTGATATTCAAACACTGTAAAAGTTGTATGAGTAACAAAAATATAAAGGTTATATCAAAAGTATATTTAGTTTTTGTTCTTCATAAAAACGTTTACAGTGGTTTATGCTAAAATTTGAATATCAAAGCTCAACAAAATTATATATTTATTTAAAAAGACATTTTCAGTTTCTAATGGTCCGTTTATATAAAGGAAGTACTAAACAAATTTATATCTTCTTTTTATTTCCTCATTTTGTTGCATTGTCAAGGTGACCTGAACTTTGTGTAAGGTTTCATGTTTCCAGGTCAATGAATAGTTACTTGAAAATAGATCGCAAGATTCCGCAATTCTAAATGGACTTCTTAATGCCTCTAAATATCTCGACCCCTGTCCCATCTAGAAAAATCTCTTTCAGTTGAAGAATCCTATTCTCCAATTATTTTTTTGGTCAATATATGGGTAAAACATAACTAATATCCCAACCACGCAAAATTTATATGTATATCATTAATTACATTCGGTCGTATTAAAAAAAAACTGAGCAATTGCTATTGCTTAAGATTTTATATCTTTTACTCAGATTTTGCTACCGTAGAAGTTTTCTTAAAAATCTTTCCCAAAGAACTCTGAGATAATTTATAATCATTACTTGAACATTTATTAATTTTAATTAATTTATTAATTTAGGTAATACGTCGCGGAAAAAATATACTGCCCACAGTTGCTCGCTTATGTTTGATCGCGACATTTTTCGAAGATGGCTTGCGTATGTATTTCCAGTGGAATGAACAACGCGAATATATGGACTTAAGTTGGGGTTGTGGTAAATTTTTGGCAACAGTTTTTGTGTTAGTAAATTTGTTTGGACAATTGGGTGGCTGTGCCATGGTTCTCGCCAGATTTAAGGTGGATATTGCTGTGGGTGTGCTCTTCTTTATAGTTGTGTTACAGGTTTGTACATACAAATGTAGATATATCCTCCCATAAATTAAAGTAAAATAAAAATAAAACAATAATAATTATTTTTGTTTTTATCGGCCTATTGATAAATGATTCAAAGTTCGATGCGAGCTCAAGGCCAGAACAATAATTTTTTTTTCTAATGATAATTATTGTTATTTTCTTTTTAATTTTGCTAAATTTGAAAAATTGTATTTTGTTTTTGGAATAGTAAGTAGAAAATTTTTTAGACCTCGCATCGAACCTTGAATCATTTATCAATAGGCCGATAAAAACAAAAACAATTGTTAATAAACCATGAGCACTTGGGAAATGTCAAACAAAGAAATTGACAATAAACAAATCCAGCATTATCAGTGATTTGCAACAGATGGCGCATACTGAATAAATATAGTTGGTAAAGAGGAATAGAAGTAGCAATTTATCACCAAACACCGCTGTATAGCTAAATGGTTAGCGCAGAATGCCTAAAGCGTACTGATGATGAAGGCTTAGCACCCTTCGAAATGGATCTATCTTCGCAGCTATGACAGGTTGTCTGAAAAATTTTCTACTTACTATTACAAAAACAAAATACAATTTTTCAAACTTAGAAAAATTTAAAAAAAATAACAATAATTATCATTAGAAAAGAATTATTGTTCTGGCCTTGAGCTCGCATCGAACCTTGAATAAAACAATAATTTTTTTATATTCAGCGTGCTTTGCACACAGAGTATATTAACTTTGATTGGATAAGGGTTGTTTGTACAGGTATAAAGGAATCGAGATATATATAGACTTCCATATATCAAAATCATCAGTATCGAAAAAAAATTGATTGAGCCATGTCCGTCCGTCCATTATCACGATAACTTGAAGTAAATATTGAGATATATTCACCAAATTTGGTACACGAGCTTATCTGGACCGAGAATAGATTGGTATTGAAAATGAGCGAAATCGGATGATAACCACGCCCACTTTTTATATATGTATATAAAATTTTGGAAAACACAAAAACCTTATTATTTAGTAAATAATACACCTAGAATATTGAAATTTGACATGTGGACTGATATTGAGACTCTTGATAAAAATTTGAAAAAATTGTTTAAAATAAAATAATCAATTTTACAAATATTATTAATCATAAATCAAAAATCGTTAAACCTATCGTAACAAAATTCGGTCAGAGAGGTTGCCTTTCCTATAAGTAATGCTTTGAAGAAAAATTAACGAAATCGGTTAACGACCACGCCCACTTTTATATAAAATATTTTTAAATCGTGGACGAATAAAATAAGCTCTATCTTGGCAAACAAGAGCTTTATATCAATGGTATTTCATTTCCCAAGTGGATTTATAATAATAAATAGGAAAAACTTTAAATTTAAAAAAATGGGCGTGGCACCGCCCCTTTTGACTTAGAAATTTTCTAGAGAAATTAACGGATCGTAATAAAATTGGGTACACATATTTTCCCTATAGCAGGAAATATTTCTAGAAAAAATGGGCGACATCGGTTAAAAACCACGCCCACTTTTATATAAAAGATTTTTAAAAGGGTCGTAGACTAGAATAATAAGCTATAACTTAGCTACAAATAGTTTTGAATCAATGATATTTCACTTATAAAGTTTTATTGTAAGAGGAAATGGAGAAATATTATTTTGTAAACGGGCGGTGCCACGTATTATGTAGAAAAGCAATTTATCTGAAATGAAATGTACAATTGAAGCTCACGCTGAGTATATAATGTTCGGTTACACCCGAACTTATCCTTCCTTACTTGTTAACAATAATATTCTGCCTCATTTAGACAATCGCTTACTCCATACTTTGGGATATACAATTCCTGTTGCGAAATCTAGCGCTTATAGGTGCCCTCTTACTCGTTTTGGCGGAATCACGAGTGGAAGGACGTAGTCTATTCGCCGGTGTTCCATCGCTTGGCGAAAATAAACCGAAGAATGTTATGCAACTTGCTGGTCGCATATTACTCGCATTTATGTTTATCACATTAATACGCTTCGAAATGAGCTTCCTACAGGTAGTTAAAACTAAACTGCATAATTATATATTACTTAGTATTTTTTCAAAAAATATAGTTTTATACGTTATTTATATTACATACTCTAATTTTTTTCAATTCTTTGGTTTCATAGATTGTTCAAGATATCATTGGATCGATTTTAATGGTACTCGTTACGATCGGCTACAAAACAAAATTGTCTGCACTTATACTCGTAGCATTATTGACTGTATTGAATTTATATCATAACGCGTGGTGGACCATTCCATCATATAAACCACTAAGAGATTTTCTTAAATATGACTTTTTCCAGGTAAAGTAATGAATAATACGTCTGTAGTATAATTTATTGCCCATTCATATAGGACATTCGATACTAGCTTCTCGAACTTATTGTGAGGATGCTTTCTGTTAAGATCATTAAGGTGTAGCGCTCTAATCCACTATTGCAGGACAATACAATTCAACCCCAACGAGTTTAATCCCGCTTCAATTATGATTGTCGACTACCTATGTACTTCGATCATCACTTACCATAAGGGGATCTCTAGGGGATTGCGCAGTTGGCTCGAATTATAACTATGTATATTAAGCTATATAAGCATCGAATCTTAACTTCAAACTCTGAAGCGTCTTTGATTGCTAATACATCGGAGATGTCCTTCCCCATTGTGACACCCTTTTTTGTATACCAGATTCTTATTCCTACTTCTTCACTTAAAACTTACGAGTTACGGTCTTACCGCGGCCACTTTCCTTACGAACCTGTACGCATTTTCTTCGTAAAGCAAGGGCTTTGATGTTTTTTGACTATCACAAGATGATGGTTTGATTCAATATTAAGATCTCGTATTATGCGCACATTCAGGACGTTGGTATGATCAACATAGGTTTGAGTTGTTCGATTGAAATATAGCCATTAGCTAACTGATTTCCTTTTGCGCTGGAACCTGGTACTCACAAAAATTATATTTCGAACATTTTTAATGCTCAAAAAAATCTAAATATCCTATCGAATTAGTTACTTTCGCGAGAATAAAATACAATCCACCCCGGCTAGTCTAGTTCCTAAATGCGGTATTCGTTTCCTATCTAAATAGTGTACCACTATGGGGCAACACTTCTTCCCGAAAACTGATAAGAACTCGAAACAGCGGCGATATTTCCGACGATCATTTCGTCAGAAAGGAAATAGAAAATGCTGGCAGGGTAGAAATAAAATAATTTTACTACAATAATGCATATTTCTCTATTTCTAGACGCTTTCTGTTATTGGCGGTTTGTTAATGATTGTGTCACTGGGCCCAGGTGGCGTATCAATGGACGAGCATAAAAAGAAGTGGTAGACTTTGCGACTAGACAATCGAAAGCCGCCTACATACATAGTAGAGAACATCATAAACTTGATTTTTATTGTAAACAAATGTATTCCTTTCTTTTAATTTTTTTTTTTCATAAATTAGACAAGTTTTTATATAAAACCAACGATAAAAAAAAACCATAAAATGGGAACAAATGATGATAAAAGTATAATATGTGTAATAAAAAACAAAAATGTAAATTTAGAGAAAATCATTTTAAAAGTTAATCTAATTAGAAACAGTCGTCTTTGGAATCAGCCAATGTTTTTTGCTCCATGAAAAGTTACCTTCAAATTAAATGCATAAAAAAACAACAACCACTCCTTTTGTACTTCCGCATTTATAAGAAAAAGCATAGTATATGTAATATAATTTTAATCTAGATTTTATGAGATTACGTTAAATTCCAAGTTGATGATTTTTATGTTATGTAATATGTGCCACATGTTGTGCGTATGACTGTACATAAATAAGTTATTAAGAATAAAAACAAAATGTGCAACTCAAAATCACCTTTTCCCATGGACATTTTCAATACTATATTTATTATGATTTAGTTGCACAAATAAAATCTAAGAATTTGTCTGTAATTCAATCATTTTTTTTTTATAAAAATGTAAAACTATATGTGAAATAGGGTAAAAATAAAAGATTTAATTTGGCTAAGATACTGATGTCTTTGTTTTAAGTAAAAAGACTTCCAACAGCTAGTTATAGGTTAGTTATATATGGATTAGGTTAGGTTGAACTGGCGGTTCTTGAGGACCTCACATAGACTGAATAAGTCATTAGTGTTAACAGAAATTTGTTTCAACGACCAAACTGAAAACCCGTTTCACTGACCAAGCCTAATTTAAAGGCATGTGACGCCAGAAGGTAGTGTCCAGTCAGAATACCCGTCATGAGTATACAGTCCTCTCTTTTTAATGATAAAATCAACTTTATTAGTCTAAGGTTGTAAGACCTACACATAATCTTCGACACTTTACAGCCCCGCGCTTGAACCCACGCCTTTCCTGCTTGGTCGATCATGTGCACCTCTTGCCTTCGCTTAATCTGGCACAGTCTTATTGGGACGCCTACGGAGCAAGCTTCAAGGGATGCGCCCTTTTAAGCTAGTTCATCCGCTTTTTCATTCCCATCTATTCCCATATGCCCAGGGACCCAATATAGATGTAGGTTTCTCCCTGTCCCGATTCTCTCCAGAAACTGCTTACACTCGAAACACGCATTTAGATGCTGTGCTATGCGAGATTATTGCCTTAATTGCTGCTTGACTGTCAACATAAAAGTTAACACGGTTGCAGCTTAAGCTATTATCTTCCAGGATTTCTACTGCTTTGGTTACGGCTAATATTTCCGCTTAGAAAACGCTACAGTAATCCGGTTGCCTGTAGGATCTGCTTATTTCCGGATCAGCACGGTATACCGCAGACCCTACTCCTTCCACTACTTTGGAACCATCTGTGTACACACGTATCGCCTCGTCCGCCATTTGCGCACCCTTGCGCAAACCGTTCACCTCTATTGTGGCTTTAAGATCTCCCTCGAAGCGCAGATAGTGAATCAGGTAGTCTGTTCGTCTTGTGATTGATGATGCTATACTACTATGGCCGTATGGTCGGCGCTCAAGCTGCCCCGAGGCACCGAACCTGGTTGCAGTTGTTAACGCTGTTCTTTGCTACCAGGTCTACAGGTGGAATGTGCAGAATGGCATACAGTGCAGCCGTCGGGGTTGTTTTCAGGGCTCCCGTAATGCTAAGCATCGGTAGTATGCATACCCCCTCTAATTTTTTGAGGTATGTTGTTTTTTGTGTGTCTTTCCACCAAACAAGAACTCCATAGTATATAATAGGGCATACAATCGCTGCAAAAACCCAATGAGAAAGAGAGGGCGATAAGCCCCACGTTGAGCTTCCATGACAGCATACTGTCTAGGATGATTCCTAGATATTTTGTGCAAGGTTTCTCCTGTAGGGTCACCTCTCCTAACTTAGGCCTGATGTAATTATATAAGGATTTGTTGATAACGTTTTTGTTGTAGTTGTTACCCCATCAGGGAAGCAGACTGGTACTGGGGACACGTAAGTTGAACTTATTCTTTTTGTTTTCCCACAGGGAAACGAGTTTCGGCAATACACCATCTTCAGTGTAATTTTTCTTTCGAAACCCCAAATCAAATTTGACAAGGGATGATGGAAAATCGTTCCAATATACCTAAATTTATATTCTTTGATTTAAGTTAATTAACAGTCAGTTTCAGTCGTACCATGCAAAGTAGCTGTCAAGATCATCAATGTTAGTGACTTTTTTCGACCACTCATTATCGTATGCAATTTTGCAAGCTTATAATGAGAAAGAGTTTCGATATGTAAAATAAAACCGAATTTCATATCTTGAGTTTTGTTTCTAAATGCACCAGATGCTGAAGTACCATTCAAATTAGTTGGGGGCTCACATTTTCAGCACCTAGAGAGTATGTACACCATGGATGACCGATCGAACCATTTTAGAGTTTATCATAGCACTGCGACAAATTAGAGTCGGTTCAAAAGCAATTCCTGATATTTGCGCTAAGGGACTTACAATGGGACCCCTCAAGGATTCTTCCTCCCTACTCCTGCCGTTTAAAAGTTATTCCGCTCCCTACGTTACGGAGTCGTAGGGGATGATTTGTTGTGTGTCCAAAATACTTCAGCTGCTCGAAATCACGTCTCATCATCAGCTCCAGTAACTTTGGGAGGGTGGCTCAAATATACATCAGCTGCTCG
Organism: Eurosta solidaginis; assembly: GCF_040869045.1. Lineage (NCBI taxonomy): Eukaryota > Metazoa > Arthropoda > Insecta > Diptera > Tephritidae > Eurosta > Eurosta solidaginis. The sequence goes on along the minus strand of NC_090322.1, from coordinate 203,648,586 downwards.
AAATAACGTCCATTTCGACAGCACTAATAATCAATTCCCGTTGCTCGGCATCACAGTCCATCCCGACAACTGATTTAATGATATATATACATATTTTATAATATAATTTTGTTCAATTTGTATGCTTCTGTAATTTATCTGTAATCCGCAACTACATTTAGTCTGATTGTTAAATTGGTAGACAAGTAAATAAATAAATAAATTTAAATATGAACACAGTAAAAAATGTGTTTATCATAAGTTTTATTGGCTTACAATATTTCGTTTCAAATTCAACATCAAACCTGGCGATTAGTGCTAAAATATATGTAAATCAAATTATTATCTTGTACTAAAAAAATATCGCTCGGGATGTAAGATTTTATTTTTGGTTTTAATTCAAAGCGGCAGCACCAGATATGATTTCAATCAATTCACGTGTAATTACAGCCTGTCTAGTACGGTTGAATGTGAGTGTTAGTTTTTCAATCATTTCACCAGCATTCTTCGATGCATTGTCCATGGCAGTCATGCGTGATGATTGTTCTGAGCAAGCACCCTCCTTCATCGTATAGAAAATAAGTGATGCTAGCGAATATTCCAAATAACTTTGAATAATATCACTATCAAGTGAATCATAAAGTGCTAATTTTTCGGATTTTTCCACAGTTGGTGTGCTATATACTGGCAGCGTAGATAATTGGTATGAAACGACCGATTTGAATTTATTGTAGACAATTTGTCCTTCATTGAAATCATAACCTGTTTTAATAACCTCATGTGCAATCTTTGAGGCATCCAAAAAGGTGGGTGGTAAACGTCCCACTTCATTGGCTACCATCAAAATATTCTTGCCATAGGTACGTGACAAAATTGAACGGGATTTATCACCAACACAGAATATTTTTGTTTTGGTATCATCTACAGCCAATTCATTACGAATGTGACGTGCAATACCTGTATGAACTGCACCGCACAGACCACGATCAGAAGTCATGGCAATTAACAGCTTCTTCTTTTCCTCGCCCTCACCAGGTTGGATTTCAGTTTTTTCGAAAAATTGCTGCGCACCAATACCATAGGGGCGAGCAGCTTTTAAGTCACGTTCTGCGCGCGAATATTTAGCCGCCGACACCATCTTCATGGATTGCGTAATTTTCTGGATGTTTTTTACGGACTTCAAGCGTATCGAGATGGATTTTAATGTGGCCATGCCGCGCTGCGGTTGGAATGTCGCCTCGAGAGCGACAGGTAGCAAAATATTAGCACGCTGCATCATTATTAAGCTTGATTGAAAGGCTGGTCCGTGCAGTAAGCTGTAAATGTTGTTAATTGATTATTTTTAGGTGATTTTTGCAGTTTTCGATTATGCAAAGTAAGAATTACCAAATTTTTCACGACACGAAATAGTTGACAGGGAATGGTGCTAGAATTTCTTCTTATATAAGTAAGTGACAGTGTTGCTAAAGCGATTGTAAAGCCAGTAAAATTCTTTGACATTAAGGGCCAATTAATGGTGACTTTCAACGATAACACAAATCACACACAAGTGGCAAGATCCCGAGCCAGATAAATAATTTTGCATGTATATGCAACAACAACGATTTGAGCCAGATAAATCCAGATAGAAGTCTGGTTCAATTTGTGGGCCAGATAACTTGTTAATTACTTTTCTTTATTTTGGCAACGTTGCCTTTAATAAACCTACTTTTTCAAAAATAGATTTCGCTGCTTAGCCTTTCGCCGTATTAGTTAAATGAAAAACAGCGGCGACATTTACCTATCACATTTCACGTGTGCGAAAATATCACGACATCTGCTTCTCAAGTCTCTCAATGATCCAGAGCATTCCCGTGAGAATTGAGCGTGAGCCGGAGCTGTAAACTCACTGGATGCCGGCAAAGATTGCGCATTGCGCATGTAAACAAAAGATCAGCTGTTTTTCATGGGCAATTTTTACGTCATTTTCTTTTAGCTCTTGTTTTTTCTCTCTTTTTTTCATTCGCTCAAGCAGTCAAGTGTTACGTAGATGCGCAGAACGAAACAATTTTGAACTCGTGAATGCGCAACCTTCTGTGTGTGATTTGTGACCATAAAACCATAACCAGATAAAACAGCTGATCGAACCTACCTTATGGAAATCAATGTAATCGATTAATTGTGCCATACCATAACGCTAACGCCATAACCATGCCATAGCCAACCATTTGGTTTTTGGTTTTACGCCAATTACACGGCTCAAGTATCCTTGTGCCAATTACCAATTTGCACAAGTATTTGCCCGGTGTGTGCACTGGTTGCGCTATTTGCGCAGAGAACTGCGCTAAAATCAAAACGATTTTGATATTTACGCATGTCTACAAATATTGCACATGCTTTTTTCTTCGTGTGTGGCAAATCTTACACAGTTTACCTGTGGTTCCTGATAATATAACATCAGAAATTATTGCTTAAAAATGTTAATATCGAAGGCGTAAGGTAAGGACCATCTCTAGCTTGTAACAGGAATTCACACAAATTCAATAATACATAATAATTTTTATGCAATTAGAACACATGTTTCATTTGTTGCGCTAGTTGAAAAGTGAGTATTGCGCAGTGCTGCAATGAGTTGAGTTGGTCTTGCAATTAAAATATATATTTTATAAATACAATGGAGAATAAACGCTTCTGGTGCGAGTTTTTCGACTTATACCGTGAACTACCAGCACTGTGGAAAATAAAGAGTGATTTTTTAAACAATTAGTGCCTTTTTTATACAATTAAAACACATGTTTCATTTGTTGCGCTCTTTAAAAATGAATACTGTGCAGTGCTTTTGGGCCGTGTATGTCAAAATTTTCATTTGCACAAGTTTCGTCGTTTTATATTTGCGCATGACTTTTGTGTCATGTATGGGCCGTCTTTCTCGCCATATCCATAACTTTAAAATATTTGAGTTGGTTAATTTAATAACTTTTTATAGATTTTATTAATTTTTTTGGATACGTTATGACTAAGAGAATTTTTTTTTGTGGAATAACTTTGTAAGTTTTTGCGTTTTCTTCATTTTTATGAAATTTTCACGATTTTTAGGTTAAGGCATCATTAATCGATTACATCAGCTGTGATATCTGGTTATGGTTTTATGGTTATAAGTCACCATTACTTAGCCCTTTAGAACTTAAGCGTCATAAAATCAGGAGTAAAATCGAGTTGTCATAAGCGCTTTGATCGCGTTGCTTCGTTTTTTGGTTTGGATCAGCCAAAAAATTATATAGCTGTGTTTTTTTCACATCTATATATTTATTTATTTATTTACTTAGTCTATTATATACAGAAAATCCTACAGACTATATTAGATAGGAATTCATATACCTATATATAATAAAAAACCAATTAACTTAAAGCAGAAAAGAACAAATTTTTAAAGCATTGCCGCGATAAAGAAAAATCAATACAATGTTTATGATTAATTGATTTGATTACAACTAGAGCGCGTGTAATTGGTCCATTCAGGTCATAATTAGACTTAAAATTTTCAAAAGCCAACATATAATGTTGACGCAAATTACGTTGTGGAACATGGAAGTTCAAAGATTCAAGAATTATTGGACAATCGATTATGCCATTCACAATATCTTAAAGGAACATAATTGTGGATATTACCCTTCTACTTTCTAGGAAATGAAGGTTAATTAACTTACACCTTGAAGAATGAGGAGGAAGGGGTTGGTCGAATTTTAAATCAGATAAACAGTACTTCATAAAAGAGCTTATTTCTACAGCACCAATCATTAAAATCATCGAGTTCGGCGTGAAGTATGGAAAATCAGACTCTTTTTTAATTTTCAAAAAGATTTTTAAATCATCAGCATTCATGAGATGACGGCATTGCTTATAACAAGCACTTACGTCATTGAAAAACAGAATGAAAAAGAATGGATCAAGGATGCTTCCCTGAGGCACGCCCGATGTAGCCACATAAAGTGCTTACTCCACACCATCAATAACGACGAAATTGACTCTATTGGATAAGTATGAACTTATCCATTGTAGAAATGAGGAATGAAATCCCCATCCTTCTAGCTTACCCAATAGTACGCAGTGCGATACTCTATCAAAAGCTTTGGCTACATCAGTATAAATACAATAAACTTGACAGCCATCCGTGCATGATGAAATGCAATAATTAGAAAATACAGTGAGATTGGACACTGTGGAACGTCCTAGAACAAAACTATGTTGACAAGAACTTAGATAACGATTAACCATGAATGATATTTTAGCCATAACAATTTTCTCAAACAATTTAGACATAACGGGAAGTTTAGAGATTGGACGATAATTTGAAATTTCATTTTTATTGCAACTCTTATGAATTGGTTGAATATACGAAATTTTCCATTCATTCAAAAAAATGCCAGACTTTAGTGATAAATTAAATAAATACATTAGAGGTTCCGCAACAGAAATCGCACATTGCTTTAAAAAGAAAGATTTAAATTGTTGATAATCGCATATCTTTGAATTTTTGATAGCCTTAATACCCAAAGTAATGTCATCAATATCGAGGGCTAATGAGCACAAGTTGAGATAAGACGGTATATTATTGAACATATCACCATTGTCATTCAGTGGTTTATCAATCACGAAATTCGACTTAAAAAATTCAGCAAAATAGTTAACTTTGTCGAAAGACGATGTGGAATTTTTACCTTGGTACGACACAGACACGGGAATTGCCTAAGATGAGCGCTTGGAGCGAATGAAATTATACATATGCGCTTAAACTTCGGAGGTTATCGCACCTTACAATTATTTAATTATTTTAATTTTCTGCGCATCAATTTCAAGTGTGGATAAAGTTTAACGCTTAGCAGTCCATATGAAGTTTAAGCGCATATGTATATAGATGTAAAAAAAAAACACAGCTGTATAATTTTTGGGCTTATCCAAACCAAAAAACGAAGCAACGCGATTCTTTGCATGTATTCTTACGGAGCCATGCACATCTAGCGACAGTCGTACGAGCAACTAGGCAAAAATGCCGCAAATATTTTGTCGGAACGTGTCGCTACATGTCGCGTCGTATAAGGTGCATGAATCTTTATGTCAACTTGATTCACAATGTTTACTGCTGCCTTTATCACGTTTTAGAACACATACAGTAGGGAAATTTTCGCAGGCTGTCAGTTTGACATGTATTTGACAAATAGATGTTAAATTTCGACATATGTTGTCTTCAACGAAAGTGTGATTTCGATAAGTTTTGCTTATAATAGAAATTGCTGTTTATAATTTTTTTCTCTAAATATTTATAAAGAGGTGTATATACCAAAATGGCAGATCCGCAGGACGAACTTTGTCCACCTCCAAACGAAGATGATGAATTGACATTGCCACGAGCCAGTATCAATAAAATTATAAAGGAGCTTGTACCATCAGTGCGTGTGGCGAATGAGAGTCGCGAGTTGATACTTAATTGTTGCTCAGAGTTCATACATTTAATAGCATCAGAAGCTAATGACGTTTGTAATCGACGCAATAAGAAAACCATTAATGCAGAGCACGTATTAGAAGCATTGGATCGACTAGGTTTCTGCGATTATAAGCATGAAGCAGAATCTGTACTCAATGATTGCAAGGAAGTTGCAGCCAAACGCCGACGTCAAAGCACACGCTTGGAAAACCTTGGTATACCCGAAGAAGAACTATTGCGACAGCAACAAGAACTTTTTGCTAAAGCGCGCGAGGAGCAGGCAAGAGAGGAGCAACAACAATGGATTAGCATGCAGGCAACGGCTGTTCAACAGAGTGCGGAATTAATGCATAGACAACTGAAATCACAGAATAATGCAAGTGGTGGTGTTATTAGCTTAGATGATGATGACGATGACGACGAGGATTACTGACTTGCCCTATTAGATGTAACATTTTTGTTGAAGTATAAAAAATCGTAAATATCGTTTCTACTTTATATCTATATATTCATACATTTTTTTAATATATTTTGTAAGTTAAACAGAACAATTAATTGAAACTTAAATATGAAATATATTCACTTGTAATCCATTAATGCTAACTATTACTATCAAATGATTGTTCATTTTTGTCACCTATATTTAAATTTTCCATTTGTTTAATTAGCAAGCGTGATAAATCAGTTGTGCATGTATATTCGCCTGGTTTATATTTGCCCAGTAGTTCACTATGTTCTTTCCAAAATTTATCACATATCATATCGTCGTGTAGTGGCACAATTAATGTCCTATAGATGTCATCCCCGTATTTTTCCATTAACTTCACACGCTTTCTTAGAAGTGTAGTGCCTTTGCGAAAAATTTTTGGAATGTTATTATAATTTATACCGAACTTTGTGAAAAGCAATTCGTTTTTATCTGCGGAGAATGTGCCGCGTAATTCTGCTTCAGCTTCTTGATGGCTAAGCCCACTCTTTAATACCAAATTCCAGAATGCTGTATTGTATAAATTATTAATATGTACATCGGCTTGTCGCCAACTAAGATAGTCACGCAAGTTTTGATCTGACGGATACAGAATAATTCGACCATCGAAACAAGGCGGATATTTCAAGGTTTTATTCTCCATCCAATAACTCCAATTAAGCACATACGATGAGGTGAATAAACTGGTTACGTATGAAAGCAACTTTGCAGCACGTCGATTAAACACGTTGGTTTCTTTTCGAAAAACGAATGAGTATTCATCACTTTGACCATAAGCCAGAATAATGTCGCGGAACTCTTCCATTACAGTTACTGCAGCAGTATTCTTCAAACTGAGCGCTATAAAGGGAGTATTTATACATTTTAGCTTTGATTCATTAACATGTCATTTGCAAAACTTACCATTTGTGTCATTCGGCTTCTCAAAGTTGTGAATTTTGGAGAATTTATGAAAGCCTTTTCCATCCAATCTTATCACAATCCACACATTCGGTAGTATGCTGTCGTCCTTTTCATAAGTTTTAACATACTCATAACGGCTGCAAGCCATGCCTCCAGACGTGTGCAAAACTCGGTACAGAAAATTGGCTGAAGTCTTCAGGCAAAGTTTAGTTATTTGCAATGGCGGCATCAAAGACTGCCCGTAAAATCTCGCTTACCTCTGTGTTAAATAAACGTGCTCAAGGGTTTATAATTAATACTCCATATATTTTCCGCAAAAGATGTTAAGAAATCAGCTGTTAACGCCCCGATTCTGAGCGTTACCGGTAAAATAGTACCCAGACCATTATGTAACCGAATATCGTTACCAGTTCTCTTATCCTCGATTCTGACCCAAGTGGTAACGCTGTCATCACCGAAAAACTCACCAGTGTCTGTGGAGAAATTTGAAAGGTAGTTATCTTCGATTTCACGGTTGCCACTTTGGTCCATTTTGACCAAAAATGGTCCCTTCCAACCCCATTTGGTCCGCTGGTCCCTTTTCTTCAATTTTGGTCCTGTATAAAATTATTCCCATAGGTGATAGCAGAACCCCTGAGGCCTGGGATCAAACCTCACACTTACTGAATCTATGCTCTGATATGAAGTTTAAACGTAAAGGGAAAAAGTAAGCATCTATAAAAATAGCACTAAAAAAATTGCCTAATTTATGATTTACTGAGTTTTCCACATACATAGTTCGGCAACACCAGAACGCAAATTTTGAACCGTTTCTTACTAAAACCTAACTGTACTATACATTTTATTTCATTGCAATCAACAACATAATGCTAGAACCAAGAGCTTTGTGACCAAGACTAAGTTCACAACGTTTGGTTGGTGAAAGACATACACTTATCCTTTGTCAAAATATAGTACCATTTTTGGTTGCACGCACATATATTTGTTTGTTCAGCTTGAATTAAAGGAGTCTTTCTTCACTATGTTTAGTAAAATTTTATATGGAAACATCCTAAAATTTTGTATTTTATACTAATAAAATAAAACAAAAATTTGGTAATTTTTTTCGATGAATTTTGGTCCCAAATGAAAACATGGTGTAGCAACCGTGTTCGCTTAACGAAAATGTCTCACTTGTAGATACGAGGTTAACGAATAAACGGGACGATGTGTATATACAAATTATGCATGATAAGTTTCTACATAGGTATATTGTAATTTATTCTGTGAAAGTACATAGTGTAAACAAATATGTATAGCAAAAGGCAACACTTTTTTACTATTATCTGTACTTATTTGCGCTTAGAATTCCGTATTTTTCAGTTTTGCCTTTTTCCAAACAACAGCTGTTGTGTGGTTATTTCGATGTTACCACCTACTTTTGTGGGTAAAAAATTATCCGACTACTTTAAGGGCGAATTAATGGTGACTTGTAACCATAAAGCCATAACCAGATAAAACAGCTGATCGAACCTACCTTATGGAAATCAATGTAATCGATTAATGGTGCCATACCATAACGCTAACTCGATTACATTGATTTGCATTAGGTATGTGTTATCAGCTGTTTTATCTGGTTATGGCTTTATGGTTATAAGTCACCATTAATTCGCCCTTTATAGCGGGTAGAATACCAAAAGGGTGTAAAAGTTGCCACATGAATTCGTTACCGTGGTGAAGAATTTTGTTACCACACTAGAATCGGGGCGTAAGATTGTGTTTTGATTTTTTCCGTAAGAATGTGTCAGCTGATCGTTCTCTCACTAGACAGAGTTGCCTAGTAAACTTTTGTGCACTAATTTAATTTATTTAATTTAATTTATTTATTATTACGGCTGTTTAGGCCTAAAACTTAAACTACTAAGTACAATTCATTATTATTTATTTCTATTGAATATGCTGTTGGAATGCCATGTGGTTCCGATCAGCATATTTACTGGCGTAATTTTTGACCCTTTGCAATTTTATGCAATTATAGTTTGAAATATTGTGAAAATAATTCGAAATATTTATGTAAAAGTGCAGATTATAAATATGTAATCTATTCATACTTATTTAATATTAATTCCAGCCTTTTACACCATCGGAAATTATAATGGAAAAAGTTGATGGTTCCATATGCTTGATTGCCTACAGGTCGAGGGCAACATCTTTTGCATTGCCATTACGGGCATAAATTTCGCTCAAATATGTGTACGTACGGCACACGTATACGTACGTTACACACGTCGGTGGATAACTACAGCTTTAGGGGCCAATTAAACTTTCTTAACAGTAACGACATAGTGTAACCATACCCATATCCATAACCATCTTCATTGTGATCGATTAATGGTGCCTTAACCTAAAAATCGTGAAAATTTCACAAAAATGAAGAAAACGCAAAAAATTACAAACTTATTCCACAAAAAATAAGTCTCTTAGTCATAATGTATGCAAAACAATGAATAAAATCTACAAAAAGTTAATGAATTCTCCAACTCAAATATTTTTAGGTTATGGATAAGGCGAGAAACCAAAAACCAATTAGTTGGCTATGTATGGTTATGGCGTTAGCGTTATGGAATGGCACCATTAATCGATTACATTGATTTCCATAAGGTAGTTTCGATCAGCTGTTTTATCTGGCTATGGTTGAATGGTTATAAGTCACCATTAATTAGTCCTTATGGTATGGTTATGACCATTGTGAATGATAACTAAGTGTGATATCTCCTTCTATCACCCGCTGAAGATAGGCGCCGCCATATTGAACACCCTGTCAAAACGGTAAAAAGTAACCATATTGAACATCCTGTCAGGCAGTTGACAGATATGTTATCACACTTAGTCATCATTCACAATGGTTATGGCGCTAGCGTTATGGTATGGTACCATTAATCGATTACATTGATTTCCATAAGGTTGGTTCGATCAGCTGTTTTTTCTAGTTATGGTTTTATGGTTACAAGTCACCCTTTAGACTTTTGCGTCGTTTTCAATTTCACAAATCACACACAGAAGATTGTTCATTCACGAGTTCAAAATTGCTTCGTTCTGCGCATCTACGTCACACTTGACTGCTTGAGCGAACGAAAGAAAGAGAGAAAAAATAAGAGCTAAAGGAAAATGGCGTAAAAATTGCCAATAAAAAAGAGCTGATCTTTTGTTTACATGCGCAATGCCAATCTTGTAAGTGTAATTTGTGGATCAATTTGTTGTGTCATTTGTATGTTAAATTTTTATCAGTATTAGGATCACCGTTCATTGGAACGCGGGGAGCACTTCTTTCTCTAACATCAGAGTTATATCGATTTCCAAAATTCTTACGAGGGAAATTATCGATGCTTGTGTGTGTTTTATCATTCCTCAAAGACTAAAATCCCTAAAATGCTTAGGCTAAGTTTATGATCGAGCGTAATCGCATCGCGAGATTCGACGAGAAACGCTCAATCGCTTGTTACATTTTCGCTGGCGATTGAGTGTTTATAGTAGAGCAAAATAGCAATCGATGGAATGCTCAACAATATAACTCAACATTTTTTTATTCACGTTGTGGCAGTGTAAAAAAGCAACATGCGTATATTAACTCGTAAAATTTTATTATTAGAAAATAGCTATTTGTAACGAAAAAAATATTTAAAAAGTATACATAAGAAAAAAATATCAAGTGCATCCAATCGCGATTGTGGTAAACTGCATGACGCAAATTCCACAAATACTGCTTGTCACGTACCTTTTCAATAAAAACATCCATATAGTTTCGCTTATTTCGCTCAACTAAATCAAAATATTTTGATTGCAAATTTTCGTCGCTTTTGTCGCTTGTAATCGCTCAATTCGCTTTACGCTACATCGCTTTGTCATAAACATCTCCATATGCACTAATATAATTGATCGCTAACAGCGATTCTCGTTGCATCGCGCTCGGTCATAAACTTAGCCTTAAGCGTTCCACATACCAAAAATAAATGCATTAACTTAATTTTGATCTATAGATTTGTTGCAATATTTCCCCTTCCTTATGAATAAAGATGACAACAAATACAGCCATGAGGAAGAAACACAAATGATCGAAGAAAGTGACTGTTGTGGAAACGGATGTACAAATTGTGTGTTAAATACAGGATTTCAAAAATCAATAAATTTAAAGAAAATTGGAAAAAAGAATGTTATGTCGTCCTATCGAAATTTCCGTCTACTCAATAGGCGTTCCCATAATCCAAAGGGCAAAATCGACAGCAATGATAAAACGGAGCTTTCTCAAGTGCTGGAATTTCATTTTTGTATAGATGACACGTTAAATAATGCGACCGAATATTACTTAGATATACCTATTGGTTATCATATAATGATGCGTACTAAATTACCCACAGGTGAACTTTATTTGCGACCATACTCTCCTTACTGGGTAGATGCTTTGGGTTTGGAATTTAAAATTCTGGTAAATCTTGAACCCAATGGCCATATGTCGCGCTATATGAAATCGCTACAAGTTGGTGAATCTGTTGAATTTCGTGGGTCAATAGGCGTATATGAATTAAGTAAAAGCTATGATAAAGAACGACATATTTTCTTGATTACACAAGGTGTAGCAATTGCACCAACGATACGAATCGTACAACATATCCTTGAAAATGAAGAAGACGTGAGTCGGGTTTTTCAACTAGCATGTTATAAGGACTTAGAACATGCATTTTTCCGTGATGAATTAATAGAATTCAATAAATATTGGAATTTTAAAAGTCGTATATATTTGGCTCATCAGCGTTGTCCGCCGGAAATGTGTACAGATGGTGAATGCACTGGAAAATGCACTTGGTTTCAAGACAATTTGTTTTACAGAGAAATTGCTTTTACTCGACGTTTGGACAAATTCGAATTGCTAGACTTATGCTCAAGTTTTAATGAGTCAATAGAACAAGTTTTTCTTATTGCAGGAGGTAAAACGTTTCAAGAAACTTGGTGTGCAACAATTAAGAATTCTTGTGTAAACGTATTGGATAAAAATATTTTTTTGTTGTAATTAAATAAAATAATTATTTAAATTAATTAATTAATTGTAATGTAAAAAAAGTTTAGACAAACATATGCAAATAAATAGCAGCTATGACCAAATAATTCTATACAGAACATAATTTACCTTGCTAATAAAGACTTTCTTCTAAATATTGACTTAAAGGTAAACATGAAATTTTTTAGCTAATACAGAATGGCAAGTTGCATCTTTTATATATGCTACTTCTAAAATACTGCAAAGATTCCACACGGGATAATTTACTGCAGAGAACGTTCTCAAGATGTTCGACCAAAACATTCACTGGCACTAATAAAGTCCAAATAAGGTAAATACGTACAAATAAACAAGTGATTTTAATTGACTTTGGATAACGAGCAATGTGAGTATCGAAATTATTTACTTATCGTTTGGGAAATACCAAAAAATCTATTCGAAGTGCTCGACAAGTTCTAATTTTGGACTTCAAATTATTTGGTTGGAATTTTCATAATTTTTCCTTTAGACCATCTAACCATTTAAGTAAAATCGTTACCAGTATGAAGACTAAAACAACAAAAAGCAAGATATCAAACCCACGCAAAAACAGTTGCAAACAATTTATGAAGAAACATATTGAGTTTAAAAGGGATATGTCAAAGATTGCTTTGGAGAGTGGACCTATGCAACTACTAAATGCAATGCAATAATAAAATCCTGAATATTTGAAATCTTCCCTCCTTCACGTATTTGTGCGCCTTAATTACAGAACTTCTATGTATTATTTAAGTAAAAGTTTCACTTAGATATTAATTTGGTATAAAATAAATTATAATGTATCATTAGTTGATGGTGTAGCGTCTTCTTGTATTGGATTCATATCATCACCGGGTGAATAAAGTGCTGACTGTTCTGGTTGGCCAGGTATGGCTCTATCATTTGTATCATCATCGTCATCATGGGTATCCGAATCATCGCTGTCGTCGTTAGCTAAAAGCACAAGTCAACAACACTAGTTACTTCAAGTACTAACCATCCTCCATATAGACTTCAAGTACTAACCATCCTCGTCATCCGTTTCCGGTCCAGGTTTTGTGAGCACTTTCCCAAGTGGTGAAATATCACTGGCCGCATTTTTAATGGATTCCTTCCAGCTATCATGTTCTCTCTCATAGCGCAAGACATCATCCTCGTTTGGTGGCGTGTTTATCTCAAACCAAATGCGATTTGCAATTTGTGGGCGTAGCGATGGAAAGAATGGTATCATTGACATTATTTTGTGCGTTATTTATTAACTTTAATATTTATTTACTTCTGGAAATCGTTTTCGGAACTTTTATAAACAAACCATGAAACGAACAAAATGTTAGGGACAGGAATTTCGATACGATAGCATATTGATACGATAGCATATCGATACGATAGCTGCTCAATAGCGATATTTTCAACTTGACGCCAAATGTGATATCGCCTGATGTACTGCCTCCTCATTATAGGGCTAATTAAACTTCCTGAACCCTAATGCCTTAGTCATAACCATACCTATATCCATAACCATCTCCAATGTGATCGATTAATGGTGCCTTAACAAACATATTCCACAAAAAATAAGTCTCTTAAGGGCCAATTAATGGTGACTTATAACCATAAAGCCATAACCAGATAAAACAGCTGATCGAACCTACCTTATGGAAATCAATGTAATCGATTAATGGTGCCATACCATAACGCTAACTCGATTACATTGATTTCCATAAGGTAGGTGTGATCAGCTGTTTTATCTGGTTATGGCTTTATGGTTATAAGGCACCATTAATTCGCCCTTTAGTCATAACGTATCCAAAAAAAGGAATAAAATCTACAAAAAGTTATTACATTCACCAACTCAAATATTTTTAGGCTATGGATATGGCGAGAAACCAAAAACCAATTGGTTGGCTATGATATGGTTATGGTGTTAGCGTTATGGTATGACACCATTAATCGATCAGCTGCTTAAAGGTGTAATTAATGGTGACTTTTAACCATAAAACGGGATAAGAGTCGCATTTGGAATTTTTCGCCCTAAATGGCGAATTTGGTTCACATTGATATTAAAATTTTTCTATTTTCACAAATAAGTGCAATATTTCCCCGACAAACTAGGGAATATTCCACATGAAGATTATTCTGGCCAAATATCCAGTGGCTCTAAAATATTTGAATACCAGCTGAAGTTACTGAACGATGACAATTTATACGTCACTTTATCAATATTCCACACATAGATGAAATTGTACATATTTCCAGGCATCGGAACATTTTCTAAAATAAACATTTACAATGATTGAAATCACTTGCAATGATCGATTGGGTAAAAAGGTAGCAATTAAATAGCTATTTTACTGATAAAATATAAATTCAAAGTATTTGTGTTTCTCCAGGTACGTGTGAAATGTAATCCCGAAGATACCATTGGTGATCTAAAGAAGTTGATTGCTGCACAAACTGGTACCAAGCCGGAAAAAATTGTACTGAAGAAGTGGTACACCATCTATAAGGATCCAATACGTCTCTGCGATTGTAAGTATTGATAACGTATGCTTTTTGTAAACACGTTAACATTTAAGATTCTAACTTTTTCGTAGATGAAATCCATGACGGCATGAATTTGGAGCTGTACTATCAATAATTAGAATTTCGTTTTTTATATTTAGATTGAACACTAAGTTTTGATAAATAAATTAAATATATATAGATATTAAAAACTCGCTAATAACATATGTTTCATACTGTTCCAGCCATCGACTTGCACGTTTTTTCTTGAAACGCAGTGGTTACGTTTACATTTCACATACAGATTGGTTTTTAGCATTTTTAAGATCTTGGGAAGGCAGTATTTACGTATGAAGCCACCGTTGAAGCCGATCAAATCATTATAAGCGGCGTATGTCAGCAAATGGCAGGGAGTCGCTTTGTATATAATTTGGTTTGAACTTTAACAACTCGCATAAGTTTTTCCGAATTCTGGCCGAGCTGGATGTGGATGTGTTGGAGCCGCCAAACAATAATAAGAGTCGGTTATAGCATTTTCTTTTCTGGCAAAAGTGTTACGCTTTTAGTACGCCGCGCAAGGACTGTAAATATATTTTGTTCTATTCTAAAAAGCCGGTAACGCCTTTACGGGGTATTTCGTTCTTTTGCGAAAATTGTCTGCTCGCAACGCAAAAGCGTTACACTTTTACCCTGCATAAAATGGCGGTGTGGCAGTGCAATGCAATGTTGAACATTTTCTGGGGTAGGAGTAACTTTGTTAAGGCTTTACCATGTACTTTGGCAACAATTTATTTCAGAAAAGAAAACGCTATTAATTACTGGAATGTTGATGATATTCAAGCTGATAACGTGCTGCAATATCGTAGAGAAAGTGTTTATGCTGCGTTTAATTTGCTGTTGATGATAAATAGATTGTCAACATTTCATTCGAAGGACGCGCGACGTTGTTGTTGTTGTATTAACAATAAAGACCCTCCCCGAAGGCTTTGGGGAGTATTATCGATGTTGATCGTCCTTTGCCGGATATAGGTCCGGTACGTTCCGAGAACAAAGCACCATTAAGGTACGAGCCCGACCATCTCGGGAATGGGGTTATGCGTTGTTGATGTTATTGTAGCGATAAGTACACTCCCCGAAGGCCTTGGGGAGTGTTATCGATGTTGATGGTTCTTTGCCGGATGCAGATCCGGTAAGTTCCGGTACCAAGCCCGACCATCTCGGGAACGATTTGTTATGATTAATGAAACAGGATTTGCCACGGATAGGTGAGGTTGACAATTGGCTTTGGAGAAGCTATGTATATATTGCGCTGGCAACATGAAAGGGTTGAGCTACACAACCCCTTGAATCTGGTATTTTAGTCGCCTAATACGACAGGCATACCTACCGCGGGTATATTCTGACCCCCTAACCCGCTGGGGCAGGGTTACGCGTCCCCGATATGGTCGCCAAACCTAAAGACTACTCAGAGGAAGAGGCTACATGCCTGCCAAAATACCGCCCTCAGAACCGCTACGGGTTGTCTTTTTATGTCTCCAGAACGCCATCTACATAATAAGGCGGGAATACTCCCCATTAGGGAGAGAAATGAAATGCTAACCAAACAGTCTCTGTTGAATACCCAGAAACTCCCCCAGCGGGTTAGGGGGGGTCAGAATATACCCGCGGTAGGTATGCCTGTCGTAAGAGGCGACTAAAATACCAGATTCAAGGGGCTGTGTAGCGCAACCCTGCAGGTTGCCAGCGCAACATATAGCTTCTCCAAACCCAATTGTCAACCTCACCTATCCGCGGCGAATCCTGTTTCACTAACAGACGAGGCTCTGGCGACCCTAAGCTCCTTTTGGACTTTGGGGTTTGGGGAGGGAGGGGATGGCCTGAAGGTTTAATGTGGCCACACAAATCGTTCCCGAGATGGTCGGGCCAGCACCTTAATGGTGCTGTGGTACCGGAGCGTACCGGATTTGTATCCGGCAAAGGACCATCACATCTATAACACTCCCCAAAGCCTTCGGGGAGCAACCTTATCGCTACAACAACAACAATACCCAGAAACCTGGGCATTCCAACAGGCATCTGATTGATGAGCCTATACCGCCCAGGGGCAAGTCATCTCCGTAAGCATTATGAGGAAATACGGCACCTGAGAACCCAGCCGTATGAAGCTAAAAACACAAGCAGATCCTCAGTGAAATCCACAATAAATATGCAATATGTATGTCAACAAAGAGAAATTCAAAATGACAAATTTGTAGCTGTAACGTAGTAGGCTTTGAAAGTTATGTCAATGGTCAGTTTGTTGTTTTTTGTTGTTGTTTTAGTGAAAATTGTGAAGTAGTGGATTTTTATAAGTTTGTTAACATTTTTAAGTATATATGAACGAAATTTTAAAAATAAAGTTCGAATTGAGTTTAATAAGAATTTATATTTCTTTATACCTGCATATCTATATTTCTTGTGTGAGTGTGTTCATGTGTGTGTTCAATGGCAGTTAGTACAGCGCAGAAACCACTGTCACAACCTGTTGGACGGTCAGAATCCTATAAACAGTTAAGTGCTAACTAAGTATGTCTTTCAATGCTATATATTCACATTTTGGATTGTTTTTTTTCCGCGGAAAGTGAACCAGGGGCCGATCTATTATAAAATAACGCTTACAAGCCAACCTAATAAAACCGCACTGCGTTTTTTTAGCGCACGCAACCAACAGGCGTTTTTTGCCCTAAATGTGTTGGACGGTCAGAATCCTATAAGAAGTTAAGTGCTAACAAAGTAAGTATGTCTTTCAATGCTATATATTCACATTTTGATTTGTTTTCTTTCCGCGGAAAGTGAACCAGGGGCCGATCTATTATAAAATAACGCTTACAAGCCAACCTAATAAAACCGCACTGCGTTTTTTTAGCGCAAGCAACCAACAGGCGTTTTTTGCCCAACCGAAATAAGCATGCGTTGCGACAATATAAAGCATGTGTGCCAACGTCAAATCTAAATGTCACGCAGAACATAAATTGGAAATCGAGTTAGGTTTTCACGCAGCAAATTAAATTTCGGTTGCTCTCATACAAGTTGTATGTGCATGAGACATTTTTGACAGAAAATGACTTGCGTGCGTTTATATTAGGTTAGCTTGTTACATTATCGCAACGCATACTTATTTCGGTTCGGGCAAAAAACGCCGGTTGTTTGCGTGCGCTAAAAAACGGCAGTGCGGTTTTATTAGGTTGGCATGTTATTGATGGTGCGAATTGCTAGAAATTTGAATAGCTTTACAGTTGAGACCCTTTCTTTTATCGGGAAGTGAACCAGTAGTGGGCCTTTTCAACAAAATCATATTCCTGGCGAGTATTGCTTGAAAATTGAGGGTACCTAGGACTAGCTTATTATTTGGGAAACATTTCTTTCCGGAAAGTGGACCATCATCCGAGCTATTGAATTAAATCTTATGTATGTATGTGCGATTTGTCATACATTTATTATTAAGACAGCATTTCGAAAAGGTGAATTTTATAGATATATAAAAACGAATGTAGAATCTGTTGCTAACATTATAACCCAAGATCGGGTGAACAAATTTTAAAAATTAGAGCTGCAATGGTATAGTTTCCTAAATCATAGATAGATATAGACCAAAATGTGAACCATGGTGACCCCAGATTGTGTTTTCATAATATCAGCATCAAACTGGATGTGTTAATGCGGGGTTTAACAAGGGCGGTTGTTAAGAAGAGTGACAAAGAATGGGAAAACCGATAGGCAGGAAAAGAGAAATATAAATGATGAGTGGGAAATGCAAAGGTGGAGAGGTCCTTTTGAATACCCAGAAACCTGGGCATCCCAACAGACATCTGATTGATGAGACAACACCGCCCAGGGGATTAAGGGATCTCCGTAAGCATTATGAGGAAATACGGCACCTGAGAACTCAGCCGTATAAAGCCAAAAAACACAAGCAGGTCCTCAGTGAACCCCACAAACAGACGTCTGACTTTTATGTCAGGAATTGCCCGGTGAATCCAGTACTCAAAGAACAATACCCAAAACTTGCAGAAGAGGAACGCACACTCCCCAGGGAAACGCGAGTCACTCTAGCTCAACTTCGATCTGGATACTGTAACAAGTTAAACTCTTACCTATTCAGAATCAACCCTGACACACAAATTGTATGCACTGATTGCAATGTGTCACCACATGACGCCAACTATCTCTTTAATTGTAATGTGGAAACAACGCCTCTAACACCCCGCTCATTATAGTCTACTTCTGTTGAAACTGCAACAATTTGTGATCGGTCGCATCTGTTGGATGGGGCGAAGCACTGCTACAACAACAACACGCCTTATGGATGTTGATGGTCCTTTGCCGGATTCTGATCCGGTACGTTCCGGTAACAAGCACCATCTCGGGAACGATTTGGTATGACCACAGGAAACCTAGGACATACCTCCCTTCCACCCCCTAGATCTATGAGAAAATTGAGTGTTGCCACCAGACGACTTCAGGATTTTGTTGCGTCTTTGTATATTAAATGCAATTGCAGTTGCATGTGCATAGAAACTGAGATAGCTATCGAACGTCACAACAGTCGGTAGCGTAATGCCGTTGCCGTGGACACTGTGGACTACGTTGCGGAAAATATCAAACTACGCGAGGCGAAAGAACTGTGAGGACTTTGGAAAAAAAACATTTGTTTGTTGTATCTATGAAGGTGACATTATTGTGTAGTCTACTGAATAGCAAACAATGTTGACTCCTTCGGTGGATAATTGAGCTTTGATATTTAGAATTAAAAAAAGATAGAAACCCCTTCTTGGTTTAGATATTTCATTTCAAAACTGCACAGATCCCAGCGGAACAATCAGATAGTTCGCAGAGATAAGATAATCCATCTATGTATGACTTCTAATATCATGCAATTATTTCAAAAGTTAACCAGCTGGGTATTTCTCGATTTAATCTGGAATTTATTATGGTTTAACGCTGCGGGTTTGCCTTGGAATTTTTCGGAAGCTGTGCTCATGACTAGCTAGTTGAGGATTAGCGGTGAAATAAAAGTGCACAACGGTATTCTATGACCTCGCCACAAGATAAAGAAACGCTCTTGACCACATACAAAGCAATTAGCCAGCCGATTACGTGCTACGCGTCACCCATATGGTCGCCAAGCCTAAAAACCACCCACTGGAAGAAACTACAGGCCTGCCAAAATACTGCTCTCAGAATCGCCACGGGCTGTCTTCTTATGTCCCCAGAACACCATCTGCATAATGAGGCGAGAATACTCCCCATCAGGGAGAGAAATGAGATGCTGACCAAACAGTTTCTGTTGAATACCCAGCACCGCCTAGGGGCCTAAGGAGTCATCTCCGTAAGCATTTTGAGGAAATACGGCACCTGAGAACCCAGCCGTATGAAGCGGAAAAACACAAGCAGGCCCTTGGTGAACTCCATAGACAGGCGTCGGACCTTTATGTCGGGAATTGCCCGGTGAATCCAGTACTTGAAGAAAAATATCCAGAACTCGCAGAAGAGGAACGCATACTCCCCAGGGAAACGCGTGTCACTCTTGCTCAACTTCGTTCTGGATACTGTAACAGGTTAAACTCTTACCTATCCAGAATCAACCCCGACATACAAAATGTATGCCCTGCTTGCAATGTGTCCCCACATGACACCAACCATCTCTTTAATTGTAATGTGGAACCAACGCCTCTAACACCCCTTTCCTTATGGTCCACCCCTGTTGAAACGGCAAGTTTCCTTGGACTCCCGTTAGAGGATATTGATGACAATTTGTGATCGGTCGCGGCTATTAGGTGGGGCGAGCATTGCTACAACAACAACAACAACAACATGACCTCGCCACTGATGACAGAAGAGCGGCTTGCTGGTTACCCCGGATTTTATAGAGCAAACGCCCTTGCCAGTTTATAATTTTCAGGAATGACGAGAGAGGATAGTGATAAATTGAAAACATGCGCTCTGAAGCTAAATCACTCATCCTCGACTTTGAAGGTTGGCTTCCCTCGCCGGTGGCTCCTCATCTAGCCCTGTTAGGCGAGGAATGTGCTAGCGCTCTTCGTCTCATCCGAAAATATTTCATCGGCGAAGACGGTGGTCAGTTCGTCACTGTGCTGCGTCAGATATGACATGGACTTTACGGTTGACAGGAACTTGCCAACATCGACGGAGTTAGGTTAGGTTAAGAGGGCGTGCGTGGGTGTTATCTACACTTCCACTCGGACACATTTTTGTCCATTGTGAGTGCCCTCAGTAAGTACAGGGTGGCGGTAAATTCGTTTAGCCCCATTACCTCCTAGTGGTCCTCAACGAACCACTTGCTTTCCCTGTTGAACCCAAGATGAAGCGAGACGTCCACCTTCCCAACCTCTGCCAGGCTGGCGAAGAAGCGTGAGACCAGAAATCAGAGGCCTCTCCTTTGATGCGTCGGGCATCGGCAGAGAAAGTGGTACATCGACTCCTCTTCCTCCTCATCCTGACAGCTTCTGCAGAGGGAGCTTGTTGGTATTCGCCACCGTCGGAGCATTGGCGCGATGGCACAATGACCCGTAAGTACCCTCACCGAAGATTTGTTCAGTTTGAGAAGGAAGCTGGTGCCTTTCCTATCCAAGCATGGCCATAAGAACCTTGAGACTTCGCAGTCAACCCTATTGGTCCATAGCAAGTCCGCTGCCCTGTTCTCATATTCGTCGATTCTTCCTAGGAGATAACTCAGCGGCGGTCGGACGGAACTTTTCCTAGCCATCTCATCCGCGAGTTCATTCCCTTCAATGCCGCTGTGCCCAGGGACCCAGCAAAGGGAGACATTGGGATGACTTATAGAAGCCAGAGAGGCTTTACACCTCCGCACGATGTCCGATTTTATTATGTTTGACTCTAATGCCCTTTAGGCGGCTTGGCTGTGAACAAGTATTGTTGGTAATGGAATGGTATTGGAGTAGCTTTACCGCTCTGTCTATGGCATAGACCTCGGCTTGAAATACACTGCATGCATCAGGAAGTCGGAATGATTGGCTTAACTGGAGATGTGTTGAGTACATCCCAGCTCCAGTTCCCTTTTCCATTTTCAAGCCTTCGATATATATTGTGATGCCCCTGCCTTTGTCTAGGCCTACTTTCCATTCCTCCCTTGAAGGATATCGTATGTTCTGAACCTGCGATGTGGTATGTTTTGGATGTTAGGTCGGTTATTATTCCGTTTAATTGCCCTTTCGTCATATCGTCCAGAATCGTCGCGTGTCCGTGCTTAGATGTTTTCCACATGTTGGATTCTCTTAGTTGTAGAGCTCTTCTAGCGGCTAATCCCTACACGATCGGTGGAGTTACAGTTACAGTTTTTAAGATGCTAAGTCAACACAATTCATTAATCCTGTATAGAAGATAAACAAAGTGAAATTATTTGGCGAAACCGGCTTCACAAGTATTACTAGTAAAACACAATAAGTTTTCCTTTGTGCGGTTTCTTCGAAGATATTATTCAACTAAAATATTAAATTTCCATTCGAGAACATTAAATTGTAAAGAACTCAAAGTCAGCGAATCCTTCACAAAATTTAATCTCACAAACATATTTACGTGTAGTGCCCATTTAAATAAGCTCGTTCAAGTTATGGTTCTAGCTATGTAATCAATAGATTTGCTCTAGATTTGCACATATTTTTGACTTGAAGCAAGTACTCGTAAATCCATCACGGAACAATAATTGATTTGAAGTGAGAGTTAACAATTAAATGCAATTTGTTCATTTAAATTTGATTTCAAACTCAAATCGTTTCATATGCTATGAATGCATTCTTCTGTGTGTGGGTGTTTCCAACACTGCGGACATTCCTCCTGACACACTTTTTTGGGTAAAAAACTATAGTAAGAACTGAATCAGAAAATTTTCTTCTATTATAAACGAAAATCTTAGACTTCCATCCAAATCAATTACAAAGTTTTTCTATAAGCGATACACAGCTACTTTGTGGCGACCATAAGTTGCTGTTGGGACGTTCCGAAGCGTACCTCATATTTGAGGTGACATATTATTTACTTATAACTTAGCGAGTAGCGTCTGTCCACCACGAGGTGTGGCTGCAAGTGGGCGTCTGTCTTGGATCAAGCGGCTCGCTATATAAACGTGGAAGTAATATTTTCACCCCCACTGAGCGGGTTGTGCGCTTGGCTTGGGACCCGCCACGTCAAACCACACTCCAATGAAAAGCAACAACAAGCCTCGGATAAAAAGACAACCCTTTATTGATGACGACCATGGCAAACGTTTGAAGGACAATGAATTGAGGCTATGCACCTGGAACGTCCGCTCCCTGAATGGGATTGGTGCAGATGCCCGGCTGGTTAATGTCCTCGTCAAAGCAAAATCTGACATCACGGCCATCCAAGAAATGCGTTGGACAAAGCAAGGAAGAAAGAAGATTAAAAATTGTGACATCTATTGGAGTGGCCATACAAATAAGCGCAGCTTCGACTTCGGATTCGTGGTGGGAGAGAGACTTTGTCGTCAAGTACTGACGTTCACCCTTGTGGACGAAAGTCTCGCCGCTATCCGAATAAAAGCAAAATTTTTTAATATATCATTCATCTGCGCCCATGCATCGAAAGAGGAGGAAGACAATGAGGTGAAAGACGCTTTTTATGAACAATTAGAACGCACATATGAGCGCTGCCCCCGCCATGATATAAAAGTCGTACTTGGCGACTTTAACGCCAGGGTGGGCATAGGTGTTTTGGGCCCTACAGTCGGAAGTATCTCGCAATCAGATCGATCACGTTGTGATAGACGGCATAGTTCCAGTGTTTTATTTGTGCGCCCGATCCGAGGACCTAACATCGATACGGACCATTATCTCGTCGCAGCCAAAATGCACACCCGCCTCTGCGCGGCTAAAACCAAGAACAAAAAACACAAGGAAAGCTAGACGTCGAAAGGCTGCAATCGCAACAGACTGCCAATGATTTCGCAACTCGACCCTCACACCTGCTCTCTGAGAGCTCAACTCAGCCTGAAGGAATGCAGGAGCATATCCCCAAAACACTTCGTACTTCCTTCGAGGAAAAAATTGGTTACCGGCGGCCTCGGAAAAACAACTGGTACAATGAAGAATGCCGCATTGCATCCGAAAGAAAAGACGCTGTCTACAGGGCTACGTTAAAAGCGAGCGCAACAAGAGTAGTGTGTGAACGCTATCGCGAGTTAAAAAGGGTAAAAATACGCCTTTTCAGGAAGAAAAAAGCGGAGGCATAAAGGCGTGAGTGCGAGGAGCTTGAGCTGATAGCCATCAGGAATAATGCCTGAAAATTTTACCAAAAAATTCGGCGACAGACGGAAGGATTTAAGACCGGGCCAAACTCCTGTAAGAACGAAAACGGTGATATTGTAACTGATGTCCAGAGAGTGCTTAGATTATTAGAGGCAGCGATTCACCGCGCAGAGATGACGAAACCGATTCCGCAATCGCCCGATTATGACGATGTTAGAATAGCAATAACCTGATTGAAAAACAACAAGGCCGTGGGCGCCGATGGATTGCTTGCAGAGCTATTCAAGTACGACGCCGAGGAGTTGGTAAGGCGCATGCAGCAGCTTCTTCGAAAAATATGGGCGGACGAGTGCATGCCCGACGATTGGAATCGAAGTGTTCTTTGCCCAGTCCACAAGAAGGGGATACTGCAAACTGCACCAACTATCGCGGAATCAGCCTTCTTAATATCGCATATAAGGTCCCGCCTATGGAAACAGAGATATAGGGCGGCCCCACTCCGTTGGAAGGACCAGGTGGAAAACGATTTAAACTCCCTTGGTGTGACCAATTGGTGCCGGTTGGCAGAGAAAAGGAGCGACTGGCGCGCCTTGTTGGACGGCCATAACCGTTTAAACGGTTAAGCGCTAATTAAGTAAGTAAGTAGCTTAGCGAGCAATGCGGTCTCTTGGTTCGCACAGAAGGGTAAAGCCTTTTTACCCATTCTAACCTAGGCAAAACTTTTTTTAAGATTCTACTGGGGAAGGTCAAAGAAAAGGTTGCACACATCCCTAAATTGTGTTTGTGCTCACTTTTCTTTTCTAAAATGTCGGATCTAGAGTAAATGTGATTACTTAGCCTAGATGGAACGGAAACTTCAGTTCGATGTAACGAAAAGGATGTCCTGGTGCGCAGAAAAAGTTGTTCACATCCCTTAATAAAAAAAAAAAATGTAAGGCGTGATAACCTCCGAAGAGATCAAAGGCCGAGCTTCTCTTCCAATTTGCGTCGTGCTTTTTTTAATTTTTCTTACAAATTGGCGGGACGGGACCTACATGTTTTACGTCGATTCCGAACGGCATCTGCAAAGTCGATGAGTTTTCATTGAGAGCTTCTCATGGCAGAAATATATTCGGATTTCTTGCCAAACACTGCCGAGGGGCAACCCCGCTTAGAAAAATTGTCTTCTAATTGAAAAACCTTGTTTATAAAGTTGTGATGTTGCTTTGGACGGGGCGTGAACCCATGATCTTCGGTGTGGTAGCACATCACACCACGGCGGCCGCCGTATTGTATTAAAATTGTGAAATTGTAACATTTTTTTCGTGGTGTCCCTTTGAATTTTTTATACTTGGAATAGAATGCTAATGGAGGTCAAGGTGGAGTAACTTTGCAACCGCATGCCATTATCCTTAAAATGGTATATGGACCTTTGATAGACTCATTTCTTACAAAGGTAAGACCTTGTGATTGTACACCCAATTATAAGCTTATTTAGTACCAAAACAATCGTGCACTGAGTTGTTTTTTGGGCTGGGAACATCACGCAACTAGATCCGTGTGTTTGACACCTTGAAGTTGAGCCTAAAGAGGCAGGTACTCACGTTAAAAGCATATATATATTGTGACGAATATTAGCATCACTAAGCTGGTACTAAATAAATGCACAACAACAATAAAGCAGCCACTCTTATGTAGAAGGCGACGAAGAGATATCTCATCTCACACATACAAATATGTAGTCATAAGTAGAGATGGGAAAGGGCTAAATACCCAAATGGTAAATATTCGGTAAATTGGTTATATATGGTAAAAATGGGTAAATACCAAATATTTACCCAAAAGAAGAGTAAAAATAATCTTTTTGAAAATATGGGAAACAAACACACAAATTCAATCCAAAATGTACCCAATTTGTCCATTATTGGTGGGTAGTTATCCATTACGCTATCGGTTGAACTAGTTTTAATCTGTAATCCAGCATTTTTCAAAAATATTTAGCCAATAATGCATGCCGTTGCAAAATTTAAGTTTACCCAGTTCACATTTTAAGTAAAAAAAAAAAAGAGTCAGAAAAATATCTAAATTGGAGCGTTTACAGTCGGTATGTGCTCATTTGGGAGGCCGAAACCAACTTGCAATGGTCGTCCTATATGAGGCTATTAACGTATGCCAATTGAGCCTAAATAAGAGTCCGACATAAGTCATAAAAGTCAAAAAGTTTAAACAGCTCATATTGTACTCTACTGGAACTCTCTGGCGATATTTTTAACTCTAATAAACTCTGATTATATGCCACCTATGTATATGGCCTATATATTAGGCATCGTCAGCGCTTATTGGGGTCATATATAGTTCGACACACCTGGACAGAGCGTGGCAGCTTTGCGGTCACATTAAAAATGTCGAGAAGCGTCCATGAGCGGAAAAACGTCGATGCTTATACAAAAACAGAATAGTAAGGGCAACAATAATGTACAAATGTAATTCATTTTGTATTAAAATGAAAAATTGTCGCAACAAAGTTTCAAAATATATTCCAAACTCGCTGTGACGAAGATAAAAAATAAAAAATTTATGTAAGGCGCGATAACCTCCGAAGAGATCTAAGGCCGAGCTTCTCTTCCAATTTGCGTCGTGCTCCTCTTGATTTTCCCTACAAATTGGCCGGACGGGACCTACATGTTTTATGCCGACTCAGAACGGCATCTGCAAGGCAGATGAGTTTTCACTTAGAGCTTTTCATGGCAGAAATACACCCGGAGCACTTGCTAACCACTGCCGAGGGGCGACCCCCCTTAGAAAAATTTTCTTCTAATTGAAAAACCTTATTTCTAAAATTTTGATGTTGCTTTGCCCGGGGTGTGAACCCAGGGCATACGGCGTGGTTGGCGGAGCACGCTACCATCACACCACCGTGGCCGCCAGATAATTAGTTGTTAATTGATAATTTTTGCAGGCTAGGTTTGGGGCTTTTAGGCCCTCCTACGCGTTTGGACGCTTTTCTGATTGCCCACTTATTTTGGACTCGTTTCGGATTCTTGCATTATGAGCGCCGTGAGCATGTTTGAGGGGTAGCTTTGTTTGCGTAAATATGAGTACCCTATAAACATTCTCTTACAGTTCTGGAGTTCAATATGGGCCCGCAAAATATCAGATTCATAAATGCTATCACCGTAGAGCCTTTTATGACTGCAATTTGATGAAATTATGAACAAACGAAAAATATTAAAATCGCTAAACTAGGCAGCTCCGGAATAAAAACTCAGAAAATTTTCTGCGACAATTTATTCTAAACTAGAAGACCCGGCAGACGTTATCCTGCCCTAAATTCGGCCAATCTGCATACACTTCACTTTTTCCTAATCCTTTTATTCGCTCCTCCCTCCGTCTTTTTCGCTTCATCTATCTCCATCTTCGTCTCATTCTATCTCTTTCTCAATCTCCTTCTCCTTCTCTCTTTTCTCTTCTCTCAATTTCTTCTCATTCTTCTGCATCCTTTATTGCCTGTCCCAGAAGGTGGTATGTATTTTATTCCAGTCCCAGTCCCAGTCCGACTACGAGTCTCAGTCCCAGTCCTAGTCCTAATCCCAGTCCCAGTCCGTCTCTGGATAATATATTGCTCTGTACTAAAGCACTCATCAACAGCTTTCATTTGATATCCATATCGTATAAACACTGTCTAGGCATTCACTGGCCCACGTGTTGGCCTATATCTCGAGACCCTAGTCACCCAGGGGTATGAAAATTACCCTCTACTAAAGCACCCATCAACAGCTTTCATTTGATATCAATATTCTATACACACATTCTAGGGGTACCCAGGTCCACGTTTTGGCCTATATCTCGAGACCCGAGTAACCCAGGGGTATGAAAATTACCCTCTACTAAAGCACTCATCAACAGCTTTCATTTGATATCCATATTCTATAAATACACTCTAGGGGTACCCGGGTCTACGTTTTGGCCTATATCTCGAGACCCTAGTCACGCAGTCACCTATCCTATATTTCAAGTTAGATCAAACTACACACGGGGTGCAAAACAAATTCAAAGTCGGTTCAGTAGTTTAGGAGTCCATTGGCCTCAATTGTGTGACACGTGTTTTTTTATATATTAAGATAAATAATTAATTCAACTAATACATTTCAATTCTATCTTAACCTCATGGGAGTTTTACCTCAACAATTTTCTCCCCTATGTTTTCCTCTTCGGATATATGTTAAAAAATCTTCCTAGAAAGATCATTAAAAGACTCAAAATTAGCAGTACACGACGCCAATAAGGCTCATATATGATATCGGAAGGAGACCTGTATAAGACTTACATATTTTAGAGGCAAAATATGAGCATATAGCATTCGCTTCAGGCTCGCAAATGAGTTCATAACGAGAGCTAACGATCCATAGTTTGGACTCCTTTTTGACTCAGTGTGTTTGCTAGGTTGTTTGTGTAAAATCAAAACGAAAATTTTTTAATTTCAAATGACGTATACATTTAATTTTTGAATTGTAATTCCAAGTAGCCTCGATGATTTTTAAATACCCAAAAAAAGATACAAAAAAGGAATATTCCGGGTATTTTCCTGGTATTTACCCATAAAAATATAAATACCCGGTAGAATCCCAACTCTAGTCATCAGCCGAAGTAGTTGCTCACACATACACATGCATATGGCTACAAACTACAATTATACATGTAGTATATAGCTGGTAACCAAGCATGAAGTTCGCGAAACCGAGAGTATAAAAGCAACGCAAGCTGAGTAATAAGGAATAAGTTTTGATTTAAACACGCTATTGGTTATGAAGTATAATTGTGAAGTACTACTCCCAAAGTAATCTAAATAAAGCGCAGTTTGCAATACAGAATATTGGAGTTATTTATTCCACAGTTTAGTGATTCAAACGTTAGCAGAAGGTTTCAAAAAACGGAATTTCCCTAAATTCGTTACAGAATAATTCGTACTGGTGTAAAGGCAGATGCCTCTAACCACTCAGACATTTCAATGCCCCGCTGCACCCTTTGTAATTGGTTTATAAGTATTATCTTTTTGTTTCTATTCCTTGTTATATACACTTTGGTACATATATACTTTGTGAGTTTACCTAAATTGTGGGAAATATTTTCTGGTATGTTCAACAAAACTTGATCAGTGATACTAGCAGTGCATTATTAGCAATGCTTCCGATGGTCATTGTTTTTTCTATAAGTGTTCGGATGTTTCGGGGTTTGACATCCTAATGCTTCTAGAAAAAAAATTATGTGACCCTAATGATAAATGAAAATGCTGTTTAGTTTTAAAGTTTTTACACGTGGTTTCACTGCTACAACAAAATTTCTTGAAGCTTGTTAAAAAAAATAAAAAAATCTAGTAGTTTAGGGAAGGAGATATTTTATAACATAAGTCCTGGTACCTGATTGGGGTTTTACCATTTGGTCGCCAAGCGAATTCTGGCAACACTATGGACACATTCAGTCTATGTGAGGTCTTTATTGGTCGACCAGTTTACTTATATTAGCCAAATATTTGAACAAATATTATGTCTCGCAGAGCATAACATATGAGACTATCGATTGACATTTATAAAATTATCCTAGGAAAGGGTTTACTTTTTGATCTTGGTTGACACTTTTGTAGAAACACCCACATACAAATATGTACGAGTGAACATTGTAGATGTTTGCAAACCAATATACAAGGTGCCGTAAAACTATGATATTGTTGCGAATATTTGCAAGTTTGGAACATCACTATAAAAAAATACTTGGCTCCTTTTACATTGGAAGAGATTTAGACCGCGCTTCTACTCCAAATTGCGTCGTGCTCTTTTTCAATTTAACCTATAAATACGCGGAACGACACTTACATAAATTGAGACATTTCCGGGGCTTTCAATAATGTCTCTAAATAGGCGAACATGGATGGCCTTTACTACTTTGAAGTACATCCAGCCATAGCCGAATGGTTAGGCTGCATGTTAAATTGCAGGAAGGTTACTTCACAATGGGTGTTGTATGATGCCACAAAATGAGTTGACAGGGGCACGCCGCAGGGCGGGATGTTATCACCTATGCTTTGGGCGCTGGTCATCAGCCAAAGGCTGAGGCGGTTTGATGTGTGTTTGAAGATAAGAAAGCCGAAAGTTATAGGAGTTGACTAAATAAAATGTTTTATTGCTGATGACAATGTCATTGTAAAAGATATTGCGTTTCGCTCTGCAAATACTGAGCTTGGTTCTACTATAATTTTCTTAAAAAGATAAGCAATTCTCACAAGTGGAAGGTGCCTTCCAACAATTAACTGTTTGATGAATCGGACGCTTCGGGATGTACATACTAGGGCATCTTATGACGGATTGACAGGAATATAGGAATCATTCTAGATAGTAAGATGTCGTGGAAGCTCAACGTGGAGGAGAGAGTAAAGTAGGCATCGACGGCATTTTCTACATGGAAAATAATGCTGGGGTGTACCAGGGGTCCATCGCCTTCCCTCCCTCATTGGGCAGCGATTGTAAAGCCTATCCTATACTACGTAGTCTTTGTTTGGTGGAAAGCCCTATTAAAAATAACCAATATAAGAAAATAAGAAGGGGTATACAGGTTATCAATGCTTAGCATTACGGGAGTCCTATAAAGCTTCTAGTATTTGCCAATAGGACAGAGTTATTTTATATTATAGGTCCTAATTTTTGATAGTGTTTTTCAGTTTGGTCGTTAAGCTAACTTCTGGTAACACTATGCGCTTATTCAGTCTATGTGATGTTCTCACAGACTGGCCAGTTCAAACTAACCTTAGCTTGTATACTAACAGGCAAACCCACAACAATTATTATGTAGATAACCAATTGCACCACCTTTTTACTGCATCTAATTACAAATATAAATACACACAAACTTACAAATATTCTGCGAATGTATGCAACGTACAAAACTTTTAGTAGTCTAAGCACGGTTGTTTGTGCTAAGACAATAATTCGAACATTCCGGTTCAAAACTGATCACATTACGTTTGGTTACCAGCTACCGCTGGTTTTACTTTATATTCGTACTAAGAAAAGAACTATCATAAGAGAACTGCGGCCCCAAAGCCTTATATTTACCTTATATGTACATATGTGTTATATTTCAAGTTTCACACACATCATAATTGGAAATGTGGACACATACATACATATTCATTTGTACACATATATACATTAGGGTGGGTCGATTTGCCATCGATTTTTCGATAGGATTTGCGCTCAGGAAAAAAATTTCCACTACGCATACCCAAAAAAATGGGCGAAATTAAATTTTTTTGACTTTTTTTCGACTTTGATTTTTAAGGTTTTTTTATGACCTACTAAAAAAATTTTCATATGTATACATTGTCCGACCCAAAAATGACCGCTAAAAACGTTGTCGATAACAGTTTTTTGAAAAAAATAAAAAAAATATCGAAAACGTTTTTAGCGGACATTTTTGGGTCGGACAGGGTATACATGAAAATTTTTTTAGTAGGTCATGGAAAAAAACCTTAAAAAAAAAGTCGAAAAAAAGTAAAAAAAAAAAGATGATAAAAAAATTTTAAGGACTACCTTTATATAAATGGAATAAAAAATAGAAGACAATTTTTCCTTTAATACAGACATAACCTTGTTGAATTTTGATTAAAAAACTTTAACAATAACTCTTGTAAAAGAATTTTGGGATTCAAAACTATAAAGGTGGAGCGCAGTCTTTCAATTTAAGGCAAATCATGTACTTGGGATTAACTAATTGATTATTCTTTTACAAGAGCTATTGTTAAAGTTTTTTAGTCAAAATTCAACAAGACTATGTCTGTATTAAAGGAAAAATTGCCTTCTATCTTTTGGTCCATTGGTCTATATCTATATTCGGCTTAGGTGACTGTAGAAAGATGTATGTGTGCTACATATAAATCTGTGAATTATTATTGCTGTTCGATGTTCTTGATATTTGTGGAGCACGTGAGTTGGACAAAGGGGATGAATGCGGCGAATGATTCTTGTAGGCGATTATTCTCTTAATTGGCGAAGCCGGATAGTGCAACGCAATCGTTGTTGGTGAATATGATCACAATTGTTGAGGAAGTAAGTTCAACACAATTGATAAAGTGGTGAATTTTCATTGCTGGTGAATGTGCATCAAAACAAGAGAATTCCACCTCGTTTGTCAGCTAATAAATTTGCACATCTGAAAATCGTGGGGAAATTCGCATACGCCTGAAAGTCTAATAGCGTTTTCTTTTCTGGCTATAGTGTTACGCTTTTTGTACGCCGCGCCAGGGTTGTTGTTCTATTCTAAAAAACAGGCAACGCCTTTACGGGGTATTTCGTTCTTTTGTGAAAATTATTGCCTGCTCGCAACGCACAAGCGTTACACTTTTACCCTGTATAAAATGGCGTTGTGGCAGTGCAACTCTGTGAAACTCTCAATTCGTTCTTGAGTTCCACATATACTCTGTTAATAGTTAATATGAGTGCACAGATCACCTACCAGATTGCGCATTCACGAGTTCAAAATTGCTTCGTTCTGCGCATCTATGTCACAGTTGACTGTTTGAGCGAATGAAAGAAAGAGAGAAAAAAACAAGAGCTAAAGGAAAATGACGTAGAATTGCCCATAAAAAAGAGATGATCTAATGTTTACATGCCCAATGCGCATCTTCTTGTGTGATTTGTGATATGAGTGAATATGGTGAGATGAAATGTTCTTTGTATGCACTGTAAATGGTGACAATTTTCTGGGGTAGGAGTAACACTATTAAGGCTTTACCATTTACTTAGGCAACAATTTATTTTAGAAAAGAAAATGCTATAAAAGAATCGTGGTGAAAGTCGCGTACGCCTAAAAGTATGCAAGGACGTGCATTGAGTTGGGCCTTCAACAAGGTAGAATTCTACAACGCCTGCAACACTCAGGAGGCTAGCCATGAAGGTACGGCTTAATCTTCTAAATAGTTCGACTTGTGCGTTACGTAGCTCAAATTTTTTGACCAAGCATTGCACTGTCACAAAGTTTTAATCTATATTTCTAGTTTCAAGTTTCTAGATATCCAGGACGTTAGTTAAAAATCGATTGAGATTCCCAATTTAAAATTAGTTTTCTCAATATCTCGATCCATGCGCCACCTAGCGGATTTTTTGGATTAAAATATTGCATTGTCACCGGATTCTGACT
This sequence comes from Eurosta solidaginis, assembly GCF_040869045.1. Classification (NCBI taxonomy): domain Eukaryota; kingdom Metazoa; phylum Arthropoda; class Insecta; order Diptera; family Tephritidae; genus Eurosta; species Eurosta solidaginis. Next base: position 203,615,755 of record NC_090322.1, on the reverse strand, counting down.
TACGGCCCAATATTCATGTCCCTAGCTCATCGTGAAGTTACTCGGAAATCGATCGCAAAATTCTCCCGTTTTTAAAGGATTTGCAGTTATCTTGACTAACATGCCACCTAGCGGAACTTTGTTTTCTATAAGTTTTATTGTCACCAGGTATCTAACTAAGTGCCAAGTTTCAAGTCTCTAGGTAACTGCGAAGTTAGTTAAAAATGGATTGAAAATTACCAAATTAAACATAATATTCCTAATATCTCGATCCATGCGCCACCTAGCGGCATTTTTTTGATATTGAATTGTCACGGGGTTCTGATTTACGGCTCAAGTTTCATATCTCCAGCTCACCGGGAAGTTACTCAAAAATCGATTGCAAGATTCCTCTCGTTTTTAAAGAATTTGTGGTTATCTCACTTAGCGCGCCACCTAGCGGAACTTTGTTTTCTATAAATTGTATTGTCCCCGGGTATCGAACTATGTGCTGAGACACACATCTCTAGGTAACCGGAAAGTTGGTTAAAACTGGATTGAAAGGTTCCCAAAATAATATTAATTTTCCTAATATCTCGATCCATGCGCCACCTAGCGACATTTTTTTTGATCAAATGTTGCATTGTCACCGGATTCTGACCCACGGTCCACGTTTCAAGTCTCTAGCTTACCGGCAAGTTACTCAAAAATCGATTGCAAAATTCCCCTCGTTTTTCAGGGATTTGGAGTTATTTTAATTAGCACTCCACCGAGCGGAACTTTGTTTTCTATAAATTGTATTGTCACCGGGTCTCGAACTATGTGCTAAGTTACTAGTCTCTAGATGACCGGGAAGTTAGTTAAAAATGGATTTAAAAATTCCCAAATTAAAATTAATTTTCCTAATATCTCGATCCACGCCCCTAGCGGAATTTTTTTGATAAAATATTGCACTGTCACCGGGTTCTGACTTACGGCTCAGTTTCATATCTCACACATACACATTCGTTTATCTCGATTCGCTCGCCACCTGGCGGCATTTATTTTCCTGGAATTATAGTGCCATCGACTCGCAAACTATTTGCTAAGTTTCAAGTGTCTGCATCACCGAGAAGTTAGTTAAAAGTCGATCGCAAAATTTCCATTTTAAAATAAATTTTATGTATATCTCGATCCGTGCTCCACCTAGCCGGTTTTTTCACTTGCATTGTAATGTCTCCCAGATCTGAACTATGTTCTAAGTATCAAGTGCCTAGCTCAAAGTGAAGTTACCGAAAAAGACTTTCCCGTGGGTCAAAAATTCGTATGGAAATGAGGTGACAAACATGAAGGGGACTTAATATAAAGGTAAGAAATTGAAATTTCGCAGGCTCGAAAATTATTTTTTTGGGTATGCGTAGTGGAACTTTTTTTCCTGAGCCCAAATCCTATCGAAGAATTGATGGCGCGATATCGGTTAATAAATCGACCCAGTCTAGTATACATACATATACAACACATGAATTGGCTACATAGCACAGGAAGTCATTATTGCGGTATTGCTTTCTACATTTTAGTGCAAATCGCATTGATAAGATTTGCATGCATACGCGATATTAATAGCTTCAGTTTATGTAAGTAATAACGCCAAGGCAAAACTCACAATCAAGGATAATTGTCATGTAACTTACTTGTCTCATTCCATTTGTATTACAAGTGCCATGTACTTGTTGGTGTTTGTTCACATTGCATAGAAAAAAATTTGGTAAACAGCGGTACTGCGGTGACTACATAGATATCGCTAAACAATATACTGATTACACCGACAACATACATAGTTTAATCGAAGTTTAATATACCGCATTAAGAGCTTCATCTTCCCAACAGACTAAAAAAATAGAGCAACTCAATTGAATATTTATTTATTGATGAATGTTGCGTATACGCCCTGGTGACCCTGTTGTGATCACGCCGAACTTATCACCACACTTATTATACTCAGTTGAGCAGAGCTCACAGAGTATATTAAGTTTGATTGGATAACGTTTGGTTGTACATATATAAAGGAATCGAGATAGATAAAGACTTCCATATATCAAAATAATCAGGATCGAAAAAAAATTTGATTGAGCCATGTCCGTCCGTCCGTCCGTCCGTTAACACGATAACTTGAGTAAATTTTGAGGTATCTTGATGAAATTTGGTACGTAGGTTCCTGAGCGCTCATCTCAGATCGCTATTTAAAATGAACGATATCGGACTATAACCACGCCCACTTTTTCGATATCGAAAATTTCGAAAAACCGAAAAAGTGCGATAATTCATTACAAAAGACAGCTAAAGCGACGAAACTTGGTAGGTGAGTTGAACTTATGACGCGGAATAGAAAATTAGTAAAATTTTGGACAATGGGCGTGGCACCGCCCACTTTTAAAAGAAGGTAATTTAAAACTTTTGCAAGCTGTAATTTGGCAGTCGTTGAAGATATCATGATGAAATTTGGCAGGAACGTTACTCCTATTACTATATGTACGCTTAATAAAAATTAGCAAAATCGGAGAAGGACCACGCCCACTTTTAAAAAAAATTTTTTTTAAAGTAAAATTTTAACAAAAAATTTAATATCTTTACAGTTGTTGAAGACATGAGTCAAATATACATATGCATACACGTACAATATTAATATATATAATCCTTACATCTTAATACTTACCTTAAATTTGTAATATATACCTACTCTTTTTAATTATATATAGACATTTCAGAAATACTTACCCTTATTTGAAATACTTACCATTCAGAAATATTTACATTGTATAAAATCACATACTCATACTCATACTCATATTTTACATTCACCCTGTATCGATTTAGTAAGCTACCGTTTGCCTAAAATATGCATATTTAAGAAATGCATACATATTTTCCTATTTACCTATTTATACACTTACCGTTTTTCTCTCTCCTTAAGTTAAAAAGTAAGCGGTCCAACTGAATGCATTGGACCGCTTTTAAGTTAGTTGTTCGCCATCAGCCTAACTATACAAGCGCCTCTAATTTATTATACGAAAAAATGTTAAACTAAATAATTAAATAATAAATATTAAAGTTTATAATTTTATACCTATACAAAATCGAAAGTTGTCGCGCCTTTTTATTTACTAAAGTGAAGTGCTTCCCTTGTGCGTCTACTCCCTATAGTGCGTTCTATACTTGAGTGGAGTGCCCATCCCCTCTACCATTCCCTGGTGCACCCTTACCTATCTTAATTACTGCAATTTTATACATGGTCCTTTTGGAGCCATAAAAGTGAGCTAGTGACCTACAAAATACTCAAAATTTAAATAAACTTAATATTAAAAACAAATCGGTTTTCGCGACGCGCTATCAACAAAAAATTGTGCAAAATAAATTTAAAACAAATATAAACCTCAAAAGACAAAAAAAGTGCAGTGCAAAACATTTACAAGTACGCTAAATTTCTAAAAAAATTTAATTATATTATTTAATTATCACTAGCAGTATACCTGCGCCCCAAAGTGAAGAATATATGTACATACGTACACATAGTACACCACAAAAAGTGCATAGTAGGCAGTACCCAAAAAATTGGTTTTTTTTGAAATAAATCACTTGTTATAAAAAAGGATATAAAATATAAGAAATTTGGTGAAAAACGAAAATAAGAGCTAAAAAGAAAAAGAAACACCTAAGAGTCTATATAAAATTGTGCAAGAATACAAAAAACCTGGAAAATAAAAGAAGAAAAGTTAGAAAAGACGTGATCCACTACCCTGAAAACAGAAGTTAATTAAAAAGAATTGAAAATATAAAAAGGGTAGGGTGCTTGAAAAGTAAAAACCTGAAAACTAAAGTTTATAAAAAATATAAAAAGCGAACAAAAATAAACAGTTTAGTTAAAGAAATAAATATCTTAAGTGCAATAAGAAGTGTGCATACAAACATACATATACATATTCGTATACATAAAAAGTGTACAGTAGGGAGAACCAAAAAAAAAAAAAAATATCATATCAAAATTTCTCATCGAAAAAACAAAAACTGAAAAGAAAATTTAAATTAAGCTAAAAAAAAAATACTGTGAGAATATAACAGATATAATAAAGTGCCATTAGGAAAAAAAAGTATTTGTGAAGAAAATTACTTACCGGAAAAAAAAGTTCACTAACCTGAAAAAGAAAATCACTTACCTGGAAAAGAAAATTATACTTACCCTCTGGAAAACCCATTTTCAACAAAAAAATTCAAAAAATTATAAAAAAGGATAAGTGCTGGTTTTAAGTGCTAAGGCACAGAAGAGTGTCTCTTAAAACCATAAATATTTATTTCATAGCACGAGCAGTAGACCTGCAAGAGTGGTACAAAGCAGATTCGAAAGAAGCCAACAACAGCAACGTGAGTCCCAGCAACAGAAGCAACAGAAAGGTAACGGGTTCATCGGCTAAGAGGATATCACGGTACAGTACATTCAAAACATATTAGAATTGAAACCAGCGGTAAGTGTGCATATATTACGTATGTAAGTCTCATAGCGGTTCCAATTTACGGTAAATTCGAAATACATAATCTCTTATTTCTCAAATATAAATCTCGAGAGACTTGGAAATTAGTCCGCTACACTCAAACATACATACGTAATATACTTATAACACAATATTCTCAAATCCCATCACGTATATACCCCACGGCGTATTAACTCTCCATACCCACTGGCACATTCCCGTTATCAATTGCTGTCTCACAGGCATAAGAGCACTGTATTGAGTCTCTCATTCTCAATCCCAACAAAAGAACAAAATATAACCGCAAAATTCCCAAATTGGAGTCTCCCACTTGTGCCAGTGTATATATTATACATATATATATATAAAAAAAAAAAAAAAAATCTAACCCCAATCCGCTAACTGCACTTAGACGCGCTAAGGCAGTACAGAAACAAGTAAAACAAAACACCTTCACTAGGGTGTATTAACAAAACCCCAGCAATGAGCATAATTGTAATTAAGTAAATAATATTTAAAAATATTTGCACAACCGCAAAATATTTCGCCTACTTAATTTTTCCACAAAAAAAAAAAAAAAACAACAACGACCCACCCTAATATAAACAAAATACTGGCACACAATTAAATACATATAAATAAGATCCAGCTATTTGCTCATTTTCTCATCTCGCTGTAAATTCCCGTTCCTGTGTACAAGCATTAGACTGTGTCACAAGAATTTATAAGCCGGAAAATAGTTAAGACCAAAATTATATTTCAAACATAGTAGAATTAAAGTGTCCTATCAATTAATATACTACTACCTCACTCAGCACTGCTTAAAATTTAACCAAGCAATACATTTAGAACCCTTCTCATTTGGTATCCCATATTATAATATTATAATTAACACCTGTTTACCCTGAACAAAACCAATATGAGCAAAAAAGCAAATGACACTCTTGATGTAGGTCAACCCGACACAAGTCTTGATACTTTCATTTTCGAAAGCAATAGACTAGAGGCTTTTTACTCAAAGTGGTCAGCAACCCTGATAGCTGACCAAACTGAGTCACTTCTCAAGGTAAAAACACAACAGCTCGAAAGATTGTGGGAATCACTCCTAGATTCCTACAGAAATGTATCTCTTTCTCCATCCCATCAGGAGTCCACCGATTCGATAGAGCAAAAATACCAAAAGTGCTCTGAAAGCTATGAAATTTGCATGTCACAAATTATGGACGCCATACAACTACTGCGACCCTCACCTCAAATATCTCAGCCCTTAAATCCCCCAAATACTTCTAACTCATCACAAGTATACCTCAAAGTACCACCCTACGATACTGAAATATTCCACGGCGGATACGAAGACTGGCCTGCATTCAGGGATATGTTTACGGCAGTCTACGGCAATCACCCCAAACTCACTCAAGCTCAAAAACTATATCACCTACGGCAGAAAACGAGAGGCCAAGCAGGTCAGTTAGTGAAGCAATACCCTCTCACAGACAACAGTTTTCAGTTAGCATGGGACGCCCTCAAAGCTCGGTACGAAAACCGAAGAATATTGGTTGACAACCAACTGAAGACCCTCTTTAGTCTTCAGCAAATTTTCTCAGAAAATGGTGAGCAAATTCAAAAGCTGCAAACCACCATAAATAATTGTTTGTGTACCCTGGAAGCACAAGGTATCCCAACCTCTAATTGGGACCCCATTCTTGTGTATATTTGCTCCTCAAAGCTGCCCAGTGAAACCCTGTCCCTATGGGAGCAATCTCTTACTTCTCGGAAAGAGTTGCCACTGTGGTCAGATATGGACAAATTTTTGACTTCCAGATACGAAGTAGTAGAGAGACTCCACAATTACCGACCAGGTAAGCCTAGAAATCCTCTACCAAACTTCACACCCAGGTCCACAAACCAAAACTCAATCCACAACTCCACGTTCTCAAATAAAAACAGAACAAATAATTTTCACTCTAATAATCATCACTCAAAACCACAGCAAGTCTCTTGCAAGCTGTGTAACTCAAACCACTCAATGATGTTTTGCGTGAAATTCAAAGAGCTTACGGTAGCAGACCGCCTCAAATTTGTAAAAGAAAACAATTATTGCGAGAATTGTTTGTCATACTCACATCTCAAGCGTGATTGTCAGAGCAAGTTTTCATGCGTTTATTGCCAAAAACGACATCACTCTCTCCTCCATTGTCAACAACATCAGAACGCATCTCGGGCAACAGGCCTCAGACCCCAAAATACACTAGCCCAAACCACAATCCCATATCAAATAAATGATGAACAAGCATCGACATCAAGGCAAGCAGCGACTGAAGCAGCGGCGCAGAAACACCAGGACTCAACAACCCACACGGTCTGGTCACATTTCTCCAGTAGCTGTGAAACAACACTACTCCCAACGGCACTAGTCCCCATTCACCACGCCGGGGAGTACCATAAAATTCGCGCACTTATTGACCAAGGCTCTCAGAAAACATTTTTGGCAACCCGAATCCAAAAAATGTTAGGCCTCCCAACAAAAAATGCAAGATATGAAATCTCAGGAATGGGAGGCACAGTGGTGCAAAAAGCAAACAAAATCTGCGAGGTAACTCTTTGCTCCTCAGACTTAAGCAAAGAGATTAGCACCAACGCAATTTTGCTCCCACAACTCACTCATTTTCTTCCCAATAAGAAAATCTCAAAAGTCAGCTTAGAGGCATTCCAATCTCTCCAGCTCGCAGATCCTAACTGTCTCCATCCCTCAAAAATAGACATGGTTATAGGAAGCGATATAATTCCCCAAATACTGCTCGATGGTCTGCAACGAAATCCGCAAGAAACCCTTATAGCTCAAAACACAATATTTGGATGGGTTCTCAGCGGACTAGTAAAGGAACTAGTCTCCACCTACTCTACACAAGCCAGTGAATCAACAGAACCGGACATCAGCACTCTACTCAAACGGTTCTGGGAACAGGAAGAGATCCACACAACTCTGTCCAGATCACCGGAGGACCAATTTTGTGAGGCCCTCTACACATCTACAACTACAAGAAGAGAAGATGGACGCTACGTGGTAAAACTTCCCTTTAAACCCAATTTCCCCCACTCATTGGCACTAGGGCACTCCCGCCCATCAGCGCAGCAACAATACATCAGTGTAGAAAGGAGTCTGGAAAAAAAGCCCGAATTATGTGAAAAGTACTCAGAAGTACTCACAGAGTACCTCCAAATGGACCACATGCAGCCCGCTCCAAACACAGAGGTAATCAGAAATGGTAAATATTTCTCATTTTACCTCCGTCATCACGCTGTTCTCAAACCCGACAGCAAAACCACAAAGGTTCGCGTGGTATTTAATGCATCAAAGACATCGCACTCAGGAAACTCTCTGAATGATGTTTTATACCCAGGCCCGATTCTCCAAAACGACTTGACGTCAATAATTCTCAATTGGCGCCTCTACAAGTTCGTGTTCAATGGCGATATCGAAAAAATGTATCGCCAAATTCTCGTCAAGGAGGAGGATTAAGACTTTCAGAGAATTCTCTTTCGGAAAGCTCCTCACCAGCCACTCCAAGACTTTAAGTTGAAAACCGTCACTTTCGGTGTAAACTGCGCTCCATATCTCGCAATCCGTACACTCCACCAACTCGCTCAGGATTGCGAAGAAACTCACCCGCTCGCTAAAGACATCATTCTTCGAGAAACTTACGTAGATGACGTCCTCTCAGGCGGGCATAATATACAGTCCACTCTCGCTTCCATGAATCAAACTATCGAAGCTCTAAAATCGGCTGGCTCTCCACTCAAAAAAATCACTGCAAACAGAGCAGAAATCCTCAATTCGATTCCAGCCTCTGATGTCTTAGATGCGGAATTTCTTAAATTCCATGACACCAGCTCCACTAAAACTCTGGGCATAAGATGGAATGCTCTAACTGACTCCTTTTCGTACTCTTACGACCCAATACCGGACTCTACGTCACACACAAAACGGCAAATACTCTCGGCCGTAGCTAAGCTGTTTGATCCCGCAGGATGGCTTTCGCCAATAATGATCCAAGCCAAAATTCTCCTCCAACAGCTATGGTTAGAAGGTACCGACTGGGATGAACAGGTCAAACCCGCAGCTGTTCATAAGTGGAACACTTTCCGGGAAAGTCTCCCAGCCATAAGCAATATACGTATTCCACGATGGGTGCAATTCGCCCCAAATAAATGCATCCAAATACACGGTTTCTCAGATGCCTCAGAAAAAGCATATGCAGCATGCGTCTATATCAGAGTACAACATGATGAAAACTTCTTCTCATCTCAGCTTTTCGTGGCTAAAACCAAAGTCGCTCCTCTACAGACGATTAGCTTACCACGATTAGAACTCTGTGGCGCAGTACTGTTATCAAAATTAGTAGCAAACACTCAATCCCAATTAAATCTGCCACCACACGAACTGACACTCTGGTCAGACTCCGCCATCGTGTTGGCTTGGCTAGAAAAACCCCCACATACATGGAAAACCTACGTGGCAAACAGAATCACCGTGATTCTACAGAACGTTAGTAACGCATCTTGGCGCCACGCACCCAGTGCTGACAACCCCGCCGATTTAGGAACCCGAGGATGCAAGCCGCAAGACTTAGCTGACTCTTCGTTATGGTGGAATGGACCCCAATGGCTCTCTAAACCGAGCTTGTTCTGGCCAAGATATGTCCCTTCTACCTCAACCCTTCCGGAGAAGAAACTCGTCGAAGCCTGGCATGCTGTCGATCACGCCGATATACTGGAACGATTCTCATCATATCCGCGCGCGTTAAAAGTTGTGGCCTTCATGTACCGGTTTATCCGCCAAACCCAGAAACAACCAATTTCCAGTTCCCTAGTTCTCACGCAGGAAGAACTATATTTCGCAAAAATTAAACTTATAATGGTCACGCAACGCCATCATTTTCCGGCCGAAATCACCCAATTAGAAGCAGCAAAGCCTATCAGCAAGAAAAGTTCATTGTTGACCCTCAATCCCGTGCTAGATGAAGCTGGCCTCCTGCGAGTTAAGGGTCGTTTAACTAATGCCGACATCAGCGAGAATGAACGGTATCCGATAATTATACCAGATAACTCCAAGTTCTGCTCACTGCTACTAGACTTTCTCCACAAAGTATTGCTTCATGCTGAGGTGCAACTGATGATTCGCATGATTCAAGCGGAATACTATATTCCCCGCATCAAGCAGAAAGTAAAGAAATGCATATTCCAATGCAAGACGTGCACGATATACAAACAACAAATGCGTTCACAAATAATGGCCCCTCTACCCCCCGAACGTGCCACTTACTCCGTGCCATTTCACGTAACAGGAGTTGACTTCGCTGGTCCATTTATGGTGAAAACGTCCCTCTTACGACGAGCTTCTCACACGAAAGCGTACGTTTGCGTATTCGTCTGCTTCTCCACTAAAGCAGTCCACCTCGAATCATGCACAAATTTGACAACTGAAGCCTTCAGAGCCGCCTTCACCCGCTTCGTAGGGCGACGCGGATTACCCCACAAAATAATGTCTGACAACGGAAAGACGTTTGTTGGTGCACAACGAGCGATCCAGAGGGAGATAGCCCTATTCCTCAAAGAAGCAGCTGTTGATATTGCACAAAAGTATGCGGTACAGGGCCTCTCTTGGCAATTCATACCGCCGTATGCCCCACACATGGGCGGCCTATGGGAAGCCGCAGTAAAAAGCTTCATAACCCATTTCACAAAAGTAGCTGGAAATCAAAAGTTTACATTTGAGGAATTCACCACTCTCCTCATTCGAATCGAAGCAGTGCTCAATTCTCGCCCTCTCTCTCCCATGTCACAGGATCCAAGCGACTTATTAGCCCTAACTCCTGGACATTTTCTTCGAGGAGCCCCCTTAACTTCCTCACCCGAACCGAATGCCGAAAACGTATCCCCTACTACGAAATGGCAAAGATTAAAGGTTCTGCATCACCAGTTCAGCTCACGTTGGAAGAGCGAGTACCTACAAACCTTGCATAAAAGATATAAATGGAAACATCCCCAACAAAATATTCGCGAAGGAGATATGGTCGTTATTAAAGACGACCTTCACCCCCCCAATGAATGGCGTTTGGGCCGAGTTATCAAACTCCATGCGGGCGCCGATCAACGGGTTCGTGTGGTAGATGTCCGCACCCAAGCAGGTATAGTCACGCGAAACATTACTAAACTCTGCCTCCTCCCATCTCAGGAACTGCCGCCATAGCAACTCTCTACATCAGCGTAGAATCTTCAACAAAGTCGACGGAACCTCAGAGGATCTCGAAGAGCGTCTACATCCCTCAGCTCCGCAGGCCGGCCGCCATGTTGAAGACATGAGTCAAATATACATATGCATACACGTACAATATTAATATATATAATCCTTACATCTTAATACTTACCTTAAATTTGTAATATATACCTACCCTTTTTAATTATATATAGACATTTCAGAAATACTTACCCTTATTTGAAATACTTACCATTCAGAAATATTTACATTGTATAAAATCACATACTCATACTCATACTCATATTTTACATTCACCCTGTATCGATTTAGTAAGCTACCGTTTGCCTAAAATATGCATATTTAAGAAATGCATACATATTTTCCTATTTACCTATTTATACACTTACCGTTTTTCTCTCTCCTTAAGTTAAAAAGTAAGCGGTCCAACTGAATGCATTGGACCGCTTTTAAGTTAGTTATTCGCCATCAGCCTAACTATATTCACGCCTCTAAAATTAAATGAACTAAATTCGCGAAAGTGTAAATTGTTAAATTGTTAAAATAAATTCTGAAATAATTCCTAATAAAATATATATTCATATGTTTAAAACGAAAGTTGTCGCGTTTGATTTATTTTGCAGTGAAGTGTTTCTCCCTAAATCCCTCAGTGCACCTACCCACAATAGTGCAGTTTTATACAACAGTATATAAGTAAATTATGTCAAAATTCAACTCCAGCAATAATATGGTGCAACAAAATACAAAAATAAAAGAAAATTTCAAAATGGGCGTGGCTCCGCCCTTTTTCATTTAATTTATCTAGGATACTTTTAACGCCATAAGTCGAACAAAAATTAACCAATCCTTTTGAAATTTGGTAGGGGCATAGATTTTATGACATTAACTGTTTTCTGTGAAAATGGGCGAAATCGGTTGATGCCAAGCCCAGTTTTTCTACACAGTCATCCGTCTGTCCTTCCGCATGGCCGTTAACACGATAACTTGAGCAAAAATCGACATATCTTTAATGAACTTAGTTCACGTGCTTACTTGAACTCACTTTATCTTGGTATGAAAAATGAACGAAATCCGACTATGACCACGCCCACTTTTTCGATATCGAAAAATGAAAAAATGCCATAATTCTATACCAAATACGAAAAAAGGGATGAAACATGGTATTTGGATTGTTTTATTGACGCGAAATATAACTTTAGAAAAAACTTTATAAAATGGTTGTGACACCTACCATATTAAGTAGAAGAAAATGAAAAAGTTCTGCAGGGCGAAATAAAACCCCTTAAAATCTTGGCAGGTATTACATATATAAATAAATTAGCGGTATCCAACATATAATGTTCTGGGTCACCCTGGTCCACATTTTGGTCGATATCCGGAAAACGCCTTCACACCACTCCCTTTTAAAACTCTCATTAATACCTTTAATTTGATACCCATATCGTACAAACTCATTCTAGAGTCACCCCTGGTCCACCTTTATGGCGATATCTCGAAATTCCACCTATAGAACTAAGTCCCACTCCCTTTTAAAATGCTCATTAACCCCTTTCATTTGATACCCATATCGTGCAAACAAATTCTAGGGTCACCCCTGGTCCACCTTTATGGCGATATCTCGAAACGGCTTCCACCTATGGAACTAAGGATTACTCCCTTTTAAAATACTCATTAACACCTTTCTTGATACCCATATTGTACAAACAAATTTTAGGGTCACCCCTGGTCCACCTTTATGGCGATATCTCGAAAATGCGACCACCTATACAACAACCACCACTCCCTTTTAAAACCCTCATTAATACCTTTAATTTGATACCCATATCGTACAAACATATTCTAGAGTCACCCTTGGTCCACCTTTATGGCGATATTTCGAAACGGCGTCCACCTATAGAACTAAGGCCCACTCCCTTTTAAAATACGCATTAACACCTTTCGTTTGATGCCCATATTGTACAAACAAATTCTAGGGTCACCCCTGGTCCACCTTTATGGTGATATCTCGAAACGGCGTCCACCTATGGAACTAAGGATTACTCCCTTTTAAAATACTCATTAACACCTTTCATTTGATACCCATATTGTACAAACGCATTCTAGAGTCACCCCTGGTCCACCTTTATGGCGATATCTCGAAAAGGCGACCACCTATACAACAACCACCACTCCCTTTTAAAACCCTCATTAATACCTTTAATTTGATACCCATATCGTACAAACACATTCTAGAGTCACCCCTGGTCCACCTTTATGGCGATATTTCGAAACGGCATCCACCTATAGAACTAAGGCCCACTCCCTTTTAAAATACTCATTAACACCATTCGTTTGATTCCCATATTGTACAAACAAATTCTAGGGTCACCCCTGGTCCACCTTTGTGGCGATATCTTGAAACGGCGTCCCAACCCTGATCCACCTTTATGGCTATATCCCTAAATGGCGTCCACCTATAGAACTATGGCCCACTCCCTCATAAAATACTCTTTAATGCCTTTCATTTGATACACATTCCAGGGTTTCCCTCGGTTCATTTTCCTACATGGTTATTTTCCCTTATGTTGTCACCATAGCTCTCAACTGAGTATGTAATGTTCGGTTACACCCGAACTTAACCTTCCTTACTTGTTTAAGTTTGTTTTGCAATTGTCAAAATAAACTTTTTGAAACTGAGAATATTTAGGAAATGAAATATATGACAAAATTAATTTTGTATCTCGGAAAACGGATATTTTAAGTATAAGGACAAAATTTATACGCAATTAAAAGGACTTCCGATGGAATCCCCAGCATCACCGATAGTAGCCGATATCGTCATGTAAGAGCTTCTGATGAAAGTGACCAACACGAGATGTCTTACGAAATATGTATATGACGTCTTTTCAATAGCTAAAGAGGATGAGTTGGAAAAACAAAAGCTTTACTAAACTCATACCACAAGGACATCGATTTAACGATGGAGTTGGAAGTAGATAATAGATTTAGCTAGTTTTTATATACAATTTTTTGTTTTAAAAACCGTTTATAAATAAGTAAATGAATGAAATCAAAAACATAGGAGATACAAAGGATGACAGCAGATGTCTCATCGAGTTTGAATTGGTGGTGCACTTGCTCCGCATCGTGCGATAAGCGGACGTGCGAGGTGACGGATTGTGCCTGAAAGTCCATGACGACCCTCCATACTGTTGCATATACACCTCCTATCCAGATGCTTCAACCTGCCAATATCTTAATTATGTGTCAACTTCTATAACAGCAAATAATATCGGCATACTGTCGAAAGCGAAGGCTTACACTATTCTGCAATTTTTTTTTTCAAAAGCTTGATTAGGACAGTAAATAAGTTCAAGTCTTTGCAGTTTTGTACGTATCGCTGATATGTTTTTACTTTTCCATGTGTTGTTTTTAATGCAGCTTTGATGTTGAAACGTGAAAAAGGAAAAAGAAAAAAGTGCGTAAAAAGGCATTTCAATTTCAATCAGGATCAGATTGCAATCGGTTTCAGGTGTTAAGCTGTGTATCACACGCACACGCACACACAAACGAGACACATACAAATAAAAAGCATTTTGCCAACTTTTCTGCTTTTGACGATAGTTTGACAATTTTTGTGGTGATGACTGCGGTTAAATTCATGGTCGTTCAATTGCTTCCGTTTCTTGTTTATTCCCAGCAAACGACAAAAAGAGGTCACCGGTTTTTAATTTGATTTGAAGCATTGTTTATTATTTCAAGGTATGCCCTTTTTTAAAGACTTCTCAAAGGAGGCTTTATTTGACATTCTTTTCATGATCAAGAGTTAATACGAATTTTTGATGGCGTCAAAAAGCCTGGAGTACTAAACTGAATTGGAAGTTAAACACAGAGCATAGAGTCAACGGATCTGAGCTCAGAACGACAGTTTTCGATAAAAACTATAGGACCCTCTTTTCTACCGTAAGCGATTGGAAAGACAGGGGCTCATTGAGTGATTCGAAATCACAGTTTTCACGGATTAATTATTATGTGGGAGCTGGAGCAACACTATGTAAATTTGCTAAATTCGAGATTGTCGTTGTCCAGATGGCTTGTTAAGCATTACTGAATACAAACTGTACCGGCAAATGAGGAGCCATCTTGGCTACGCTTTCAACACAGGCTAGCGACAATAACATCAAGTCTCGTTGATAAGTATAGGCAGTGGGCTTTAAACCAGACGTCGGCGAAATGAAAATGGGGCTGTGTTAGTGTTAGTCGAAAAAATCACTTGATGCGTCGTTTTTTTGTTGTTCATTCGCTTATTAGCAAGCAAGAAGCGAAGTTCATTTGTGAGCAATTGTCGCCAAATAGTGAAACATAGGCAGCATTCGTCAAAATTTGCGAGCGGCGCATACAATCGATGTTGCTGCGCCAAATGTTCAGCGACTAATAAACTAAAGACAATATTAATACGTGTGAATTGAGTGTGCACAATTGTTCCACTATTTGCCGACATCTGCTATAAACCCGCCATTAGATGACCGGTGAGCTGAGACGGCGGGGATTGGCACTTGATAATGCAGGAGCTAAGATTGGCCTTGCAACTCTTATGCTCACCAAGGACGGCACTTTTCAGCACTGTCTAAGCGAGGCTAGCAATAGAAGGAATCGATAGCAGGATTCCCACCAAGGCTTTTACACATTCGACAAACTTTAATTTAAGATTTAATTAGAGTCAGAGGCTACTCACAGGTTGGATCATAGATCGTATAGTAAGAAAAATTTCGAATTGATTTTGAGTATAGATTTATTGGGCAGCAAGCAAGAGCATCGACTATTATTGGTAACATTTCCGTTCTAGATGCTAAATACAATTTTTAAGCCAAACTGGACATTCAAGGGAAAATGATGGGGTGCCTTTTGAAGCAGCGCCTCGCCGCAGCAATTGAAGGAAGGGAGCGCTGTCCCACCGAAAAAGGCACTACACAATAGATGTCACAGCAGAAACGATACAAGAAAGGCGAGATAGCTTGTCGCGAAGAAAGACCGGCAGTACCATTCACAATGAAACGCTATTTCAACGTACCATAACACTTGTTACTTACCGTGAGGGACTACCTAAGATACCGGATCTATGAAATAATTCACGGAAAAAGAAGCGAAGAAGAAGTAAAAAGAACAGGCGAAGCAACACAGCAACACAACTCTATAACATGGGACAAGGTGACGAGCGCGACCCCTCCTTTGAATGCGAACACTTCGATCAGCTGCGAAGGTGGGTGGAAGCGACATTTGACGACCCATCCCTGGGAAGCATCAACTTTAAACTGACTAACGGAAGTGCCACATGATCCACAGCTAGCACTAAAGTCAGGCACATGCTTCTTGGAAGTGTTACTATGGACTGCGTAGGCAATTGAAAAGTTAAGTCCTTTGAATAATACAAGGCATCGAGAGAACTTGAGGTATACGAGAGAAAAGTTCTTCGGAAGATTTATTGTCCTATACATGATAACAACGGCGTGAAAGAGGTATACCGATGAGCTGTATGAGGTTTATGCTTCGCTGACTGGGTCACGTTATGAGAAGGAAAAGTTCAGGAAGTTGGAAGAAGGAGATTTCCACAACATGGGAGGAAGACTTGAATACCCTTGTGGCTCCCTGTGGGCGTTATTTATTGCAAAATAATTATAGATGCCTTGTATTATAACTCAACGACCAAAATAGTCTATGAGGTTAAGCACTCATAAATGATTATGATGAATATTGACCAAATGTTTCTGCTTTGCCCATATGATTTTGATCTGACTGGCTGGCTAGCGTGAACATCAACCAGCTGGACAGTATTAAAAAAAATTGTGGCGGGATTTACCTTCGAGGAGGTTTAGGCGGAGGTTCTCATTCAACTGGCGTAGTGAGCCTTTTATTTTCCTACAAATTGGTGTAACGGGATCTACATGATTTATGCCACCTACAGTCTGCTGCGGCCACAATAGAATCGGAGAGTTGGCGCAAGAGTGCAGAATAACATATTTTGCACGTGAATACCGTTGGTTCAACATTAACGGAAGAGATCGGTCTGCTGTTTACTGCGTCGATCCATAAAATAAGTGGATGCTGCTATCACTGTAGTGCACTTCAGTCGAGGAAGCGTGCTTAAGGTGCAGTTGGGTCAATATATATGTACAAAACTTGAAAGCCAGTAAAGGCAATAACTTCAGTACTTCATCAAGAAGTGTCCTGGAATGAAAACAAGCCTTGGAGCGACTTCGCTCAGGTCGGATCATACGTCTAGACTGGAAAAGGTCAATGATTTGAGGAAGGAAGGTGCAGCCCTCGATAAATCGAATGTGGATGTCACATTCTGCTTGGGAGAAATCCAGAAAAGGCGTGGACCGAAGCTTGGGGTGGCAAAATTTCTAAGACCAAATTGCAAATTCTACGATATTGGACTTACAAAGTTGCTCATATCTCTAAAGAGAGAAAACTTAAGGCTCATGATTTGCAAACTAACTGAACACTGCCTTCCAGCGTCACATGCTCATAAGGTAGACCTTAGCACTGACAGCAAGTGCAGGAAGTGTGAGTGGCAGGAAGAAAGGATTCAGCGCCTTCTGTGTTCTGCGATCACCAGATCAAGGATCCAGCTACTAGGGGCGCCAGAGTTATTGATAGAAATCATGCTAGGTCCGAAAGTTTCTTATAAAGAGGACGGAATTATTTTATAACATAAGTCCTGGTGCCTTATTGGGGGCTTGCCGCTTGGTCGTCAAACAAATTCTAATAACACTGTTGACATATTCAGACTATTTGAGGTTTTTATTGACCGGCCAGTTCAACGTAACCTAGTGATCGAAAGCTGCGTGAGTGATGAGTTTGCACTGAAAAGTTTCTTATGGCAGATATACACGCGGAAAAAGTTTTTTCAATTGAAAAATCTTGTTTCTAAACTTTTAGTATTGCGTTGCCTAGGACTTGAATCCAGGACCTGCCCTTAAATCCACGAACTTCGGTGTGGTAAGCGGAGAACGTTATTACCGTAACACGGCAACTGCTGGACAGGGCCACCTTCTTTGAAATTTGAAACTAATCACATACTCTACCTACACCTCTTAGCGAACAGAACAGGTGCAAGCGTCAGTGACCTCTAAAGCCGAGTTTGCTAAAGAGCCCCCAATGAGGGTTCCGTTGTCCTGATTAATGATAATGGAGATTTATCACGTATGTTTTAAATAACACAATACCCATATATGCGACCACCACTGTTCAAGTAGTGAGCGGTTGCAAGGTTAATATCAAACTATACTTGGAAATGGATTTGGAAGTGAAAACAATGCAAGTAAGTATAATAACCATAAACAAGCCGAGAAACCAATCTACGAGAGCAACATAATCAAATATAGTAAAGCCGTGCTACCATAAATAAATATCTACACACACAAATGCACATGCACATACACATAACTGGGCAGCTGGTCAGGTGAGCTCTGGGCAGTATCCAATGCAAGTTTTATACGAAAGCGTTGCCAATACCACTGGGCCAATCAACTTAGCAAATTGATGAGACAAGGTATCTACGTTGTCTTGAAAATGCAGTTAAAGCTCTAAGCAACAACAATATAGCCAAACACTTAGCAGCCGCCACGTCTTCGCCTCAACAAGCGCATTCTTTAGCAGAAAAGAAATGTAATTTAAAACTTTTTTCAAAATGAATTTCGAATGCCATAAACATTCGAAGCAGAAAATCTTCTGAAGTACATCTAGCACATTTCTCTATGTGTACGTGTATGTGTGCCTGTGCCAACATGTCGTTATAAAAACAAAGTTTACACGGATTGTCATCAGCTTGCGTGAATTTCCGGCTGAAATTGTCATACGCATGAAAAGTATTTGATGTACTTAGTGTATAGATGAGTATGTGTGTGTGTATATTTGGGAGGGTGGAGGGGGGCTGCGTTAGCGCATGTTAGTGGCAGTACAGCAGGAGCCCTGTGAATGCCAAGGTAAACTAAATTTTTTT
Organism: Eurosta solidaginis; assembly: GCF_040869045.1. Classification (NCBI taxonomy): domain Eukaryota; kingdom Metazoa; phylum Arthropoda; class Insecta; order Diptera; family Tephritidae; genus Eurosta; species Eurosta solidaginis. The sequence goes on along the minus strand of NC_090322.1, from coordinate 203,597,034 downwards.
CTACTGTAAATAAAAGCAAATAAAAGTTATTCAGGGACATACGCATAACAGGAAATATGACAACGGAAATTAGTGTAGCGCTGGATGATACATCAACTGTAGTACACGAGATTTAACATAGCTAAACACTCATTCGAGAATACTATTTGTGAATTTATTAGTTGGGGATATAGTTTATAATGAAAGTTATGAGAAATGTTGATTGAGATTGTTGCTCCCTAGCCAGTAACAGATGCGTCCAAAAGCCTTGAAAGAGAGCTAACAGTGCAAGTGAGAAAAGGAACGGACAATCAAGTTTGGATTGTCCGCTTGCTGAAAAAAGTACTGTTAAAAGGCTCTCAGACAACTAAGCAGCGAAATCACCCCTTAAAAGAGCGACAAAGCGACAAAATAACAAAAAATTGTGCAGAAGGGGATGTAAAAATGCTAGTATTGTATTGTGATTTTGCTAGCATAATTTTAACAACATAGAACTGTTAAATTTGCAATAATGCTATCTCAAATTTTGTTGAATAGAAGCAGAAATCTAGCATAGGTCTTTCAAAGCTTATAGTAGAGTAGTCGCTCACAAATTAGAACCCTTAGTAATTAAATAAATAAAAAATAAATGTAAGGCGCGATAACCTCCGAAGAGATCTAAGGCCGAGCTTCTCTTCCAATTTGCGTCGTGCTCCTCTTGATTTTCCCTACAAATTGGCGAGACGGGACCTACATGATTTTATGCCGACTCCGAACGGCATCTGCAAGGCAGATGAGTTTTCACTGAGAGCTTTTCATGGCAGAAATACACCCGGAGCGCATTTTTGATGTTGCTTTTCCCGGAGTTTGAAACCAGGGCATCCGGTGTGGTAGGCGGAGTACGCTACCATCACACCACGGTGGCCGCCCTTAGTAATTAGAATGTCCAGAAATTAGAATCAACTTCTTCAATACATTACACGATCTGAAATTAGAATAGAAATTCTACTTTCTGAGCGTATTTTGTTTTTTTGTTGCAAAATAGATATAAAAAGGGGAATCTCCAATTTACTCATGTTTCGCTCGGTAGTCGTTGGATTTTCGTCGAGGTTCTGTACAGATTTTGTATGAAATTCGATACGCGTGCACGTGTTTTGGAATTGTTTGTTTAAAAGTAAATGTAATTCGCTTAAATGCCAAATAAACGTAAGTAAAATACTTTGTCCTTGGAAACCAAAGTTTAAATCTTGGAAAAGCTTGACAAAGATGTTCAAGGGAAGCGGTTAACCCTAGAATTTGATGTGGCGCTGTTTCTAATACCTATCATGAGGCTAACAAAAAATCATTGCATATCGCTGAATATTAGTTATCAAGTTTTTGATTCATTTTTGGCTTTTTTAGTGTATTTCTATCGATGTTTTATGTATTTTTAATGAAAAATATATTTATTGTAATTGGAGTTTTTGTTTTTTGGATCTTTTTTTGATTTAGCGTATATATACATATATGTATAGTAGCTGGGCGACCGACTTTTCTCGAGTATCTTCATGCGCCTACTTATTAATTTTAAATATTTTTTTTAGCTATGAAAGTCTCACAATTTTATTACATTCCAAAAACTTGTAAATTTCACGAATGACAACTATCAGTTAGTTTAATTAAATGCCAACTTACTTCCCTAAGCGCCATCTGTTGGTAAGTAGTTAAATGGTTAGATGTCGTTTTCAAATTGAACATATGCCTCTAGTGTTCAACGGTAGCAAATTGCCATGATGATATATCTTTTTGCTATAGTGAGAAATCTTTATAATAATAATCTGTGAGAAATTGCAATTATTCATTTCATATTTGCCAAAAATATGCATTTTTATATATTTTGTTAGAATTTGTCACGGTGCCTTGATATAGCATTTTATTAGCGTGTGAGAATCTAACAAATTTAAGTCGAATCATGTGTAAGATTTTTTTACGAAAATTTTTAACTTTAATGGTCTCCTTTAAATCTTTAACAGAATATGAGTAAGTAGAGTCTTATTTCGTCTAACTACCCCAACACTAAATGGCAACCCTACTCAAAAATGTCCCTATTGTAATGCGGAGTGAAATACCTATCGTTTGATACCCATATCGACGTATCTCATGCAATTTTTTTAATTTCGAATAGGTGGCAGCCCTAAATGGAAACCCTACTCAAAACTGTCCCTATTGTAATGCGGAGTGAAATACCTTTCGTTTGCTACCCATATCAGCATATATCATGCATTTTTTTTTTCAATTTCGAATAGGTGGCAACCTTAAATGGCAACCCTACTCAAAAATGTCCCTATTGTAATCGGGAGTGAAATACCTTTCGTTTGATACCCACATCGGCATATCTCATGCAATTTTTTTTAATTTCGAATAGGTGGCAACCCTTAATGGCAACCCTACTCAGAAATGTCCCTACTGTAATGGGTAGTGAAATACCTTTCGTCTGATACCCATGTCGGCATATATCGGCAACACCTAGGTAGAAAGTCTTAGAAGGGATACATTATCTCTGTCCAAAATTACATTTAAATCGGTTGAGCCGTACCCGAGATCGTTCGGCTATATAAACAAACAAGAATTCCTCGTTTAAAGTTATAAGAATAGAATCACCCTAAAACAAAGTGATTCTAATTTGTGAGCGTCTACTGTATTTGCCAAAAGAACGGTGTTATTTCACAACATAAGTCCTCGTTTCTGATTGGGGTTTTTTAGGTTGGTCGTTGAGCAAACTTCTGGAAGCACTATGGACTCATTCAGTCTATGTGCCGGTCATTTCAACCAAACCCACTCATCCATCCACTGTTATAACTCTATCCAACATACACGAAATATAAAGCCAGCTGCAAAGACACCATCACAATCAAGAGTAAACTGAGTTCAAGGACTTGCTAGGAGATGCTAATAGAACAGATAAAGTCTTTCACCTTATAAAAATTGGCATGTACCCATATAACTATCATGCTGACAATCGTTCCATATATTTGAAATCAGTCAGGTAGTCCAAAGTTTCGAAGAGGCATGTTAAGAAGCTGATTAATCTAAATTCCTTTGCAGAGTCGTAAGAGTTTTTGCTCCCTCTGCAGCTACGGCATCTTTCGCCATATTCCATGATTTGGTCATGTAGCCTCATTTAAGGCAGTTAGCTTACATTAGAACAGTATGTGCAAGAAAATAATGCATTTCGTCTCAAAAGGGTGTTGATAGCTCAAACACGCTGGCTTCCATACACCCGTCGGAAAGTCAGTGCATATGACAAAATTAAGGAATTTCTCTTTGATCGTTATCAGGCTCTTCAAGAAAGTCGAAAGCAGGAGTTCTCGAAAGAATTTGTTTAAATCTCATAGGCTTGTTACATCAGTCGTTGTTATCACAAGAACTTCTCTAGTAGTCTTGTCCTGTTTGGCGCTTGGAGTTTTTATTTATATATTTATGTTCTAGATCTCTTTAAAAGCAACCTACTAAATGAACTGGACTGTTTTTTTTTTCTTTTTGTTCTTCTGGTTCTTTTTAGTCTTCTTGCAAAGCACCTTTCCTTTTAATCCTGCTAACGCGATCAGCTCTAAACTTTATCGATACGAGTCTAACGCTACACCAATTCCTTATGCATTACTATGTGTTCAATGAAACATTTCTTCAGAGCACTTGGAACAGTCGCGGCCGCCGTGGTATGATGGTAGCGTGCTTCGCCTACCACACGGACGACGCTGGGTTCACGACCCGTGCAAAGCAACATCAAAATTTTAGAAAAAAAATTTTTCAATTAAAAGGAAAATTTTCTAAGCGGGATCACCCCTCGGCAGTGTTTTGTTTTTGCCATGAAAAGCTCTCAGTGAAAACTCATCTGCCCTGATGCCGCTCGGAGTGGGCATAAAACAAGTAGGCCCCGTCCGGCGAATTTGTAAGAAAAATTAAAAGGAGCACGACGCAAATTGGAAGAGAAACTCGACCTACTGTAGGTTATCGCGCCTTACATTTATTTATTTACTTGGAACAGTTGCGTCTGATGATAGCATGTGGCGTTTCTAATTGCCCCCTGCCACAGTTTGAGGTAGTTCTTTTCAATGTAGTTCATCTTCAAAAGGCTAATCGAATTTTGTCAATGTCAGTTATGTTGAAAATCTTTAACTTATGTACTAAATTTAGCACAAATACAACATATTCCCCTTAAGTATTCAAATATGCTATAAAAAGGAGTTGGACAGAGCTTTAAGCTTCCAAAAAAAGGGGTATGTATTCAAATACAAACCAAAAAAGAATAAAGCTTATGCTCAAAGCAAAATACATACATAAACTCGATATAAAAAAAAATGATGATACAAAAAGCACGAAACCGAGGTAAATAAATGAACATGAAAACTCGTTTGAGGCAAAGGCAAGGACCATTTCAAGCGCAGACGCAATGAGCGGAGCTTTTTTTATTATTCATGCTACATACGCATAAAAAATACTCATTTAACAAATTCACTCAGTAACATTCACTCGTAGCTTTCTTCTTCATTAAAAAAAAAAAAAAAATAAAGCGCTGAAGCTTTTGCTTGGTGTTTGACTTTGCTTATTCGAAAATTTCCTTTTAAGCTTTCTTATCAGCTGTTTCAAATGTACAGCTGTTGCTAGTTAGTTTTTTTTTTTGTGTGTATGTATTGTTCGTAACTGTTGCGTCTGCTCGAAACCTAAATGATGCGCGCTCCTTCATATTTGTTTTTGTTTTCCTTCAGCGCTGTTATCATTATGCCTGATTGTATGAGTTAGGTATGTGTGAGTATGAGCGTTGTATTCCTGTGTATCCTTGCAAAAATACATTTGGTAAACGCAATTATTTGGTTGCGCGTTTTGTTCTACTATATTAGTACGAGTCATCTGAAAAGTATCTTCAGTACATTGAGATACTTTGTGCATTCGACAACTAACCAAACGAAAAGTGACAAAGCAAAAAGTGAAGTTACAGCAAAGCAAAGTTTTAAAGTTAAGTACTTTTGTTGTAGTTGTGTAACAAGGGCAACTGCAGGAGTAGCAGTTTGTTTAAAAACTAAAAAAAAAAAAACATACAGAGGCCATAAAAAATGTTGACATTAGAAAGGAGACAAAAAAGTGTAACGCTTTCTAAATCAAAGAAATAAAAATAATGATGTGATTATTAAAAATAAATATTTGATTAATTTTAAAACAATTTAGTACGAAAAGAAATAACTCATTTGACAAAGTACAATTGAATGATTGTGCTAAGTGTAAGTACAAAATAGTGTTGTTAAAATAGAGCTAGTTTGCATTATGAAAATGGTTAAACAAAAACCAAAAAAATATATATTCTATATTTTTAATTGAAAATTATTTGCATGTATAAAAATTAATAATAAAAAGCAATATCGTGAAATGTGAAATTGAAGAAATGCTGTACAACAATTAGGATTTGAAAATGGCAAGTATATAATTGATAATTAAAAAAAACAGCAAAAAAGTAAAAAATTGAGGTCACAAAAAATTGCAAATACTATAAAATAAAAAAAAAAATAAAAAAATTTGTACGAATTGCATTAAAGTTAATAAAACTCCAACGAAACAAAAAGAAAGAGTGAAGAAAAGCAAACTAGTACTCGAATCAATAGAAAAAAAATCTACAAAAAATTAAAAAAATTTATTCAGTTAAAAATAAAAATGTTTCACTAACGAAAACGTGTTTTCTTTAAAAAATACTAATAAAAAGAACTTCATTAAAGAAAAATTAAAAAATAATTTAAACATTAATAAGTTTTAGTAGCAGGAAACCGTTTCAACATGCACTGGTTATGAAGTGATTGTAAGTACATGAAAAAATAAAATTAATAGCAATACACCAAGTGAAAATATTATGCATAGATATTGAATGAAATAAAATAAATAAACTTAAAAGCAGAGTGCAATTCACAAAAAGAAATAAGAAGCAGAATCAATGGCAATAAAAAATAGATAACAGTACAAAATACGCTCAAAAAGAAGGCATATACTAACTTGAACGAAAGATTAACAGAAAAAAAAGCACTGAAAACAAGTTAAAAATGAAATGAAATACAAAAATTTACAGAGTTGTGTTTGGTTGTATCGAAGGCTTTACACTAACTTTCATCACTGAGGTAAAATACATACATATTCCAAGTCTACCACCCAAATTTTTTTATATCTGCAATTTTGATGAAACTTTGTAGAATTGTAGAATAGAAAGCAAGACTTAATAACAACGTGTTTTCGAAAAAGTGAGGCTTAAAAATTGAACATTTCTCTCATTGATCCATTCTTTTTTACCCAGCCGTACTTGTACACACGCTGTATTATAACTTTGATTGGATAACGGTTGGTTGCACAGGTATAAAGGAAGCGAGCTAGATATAGACTTCCATATATCAAAATCATCAGTATCAAAAAAAAAATTTGATTAAGCCATGCCCGTCCGTCCGTTAACACGATAATTTGAGCAAATATTGAAATATCTTCAACAAATTCGGCATATCAGCTTATCTGAACCGAAAATAGATTGTTATTGAAAATAAGCGAAATCGGACGTTAACCACGCCCACTGTTTCGACATCGAAAATTTTGAGAAATGGAAAATATGTGATAATTCCAACACGAATAGTGCTAAGCTAATGAAATTTGGTAGGTGGATTGGTTTTATGACGCAAAACATAAATTCCAAAAAAAATTTGGAGTATGGGCATTAGGGTGGATCGATTTGTATGGACGAAAGTTAACCGATATCGCGTCATCGATTTTTCGATTGGATTTGGGCTCAGGAAAAAAAGTTCCACTACGCATACCAAAAAAAAAAAAATTTTCGAGCCTGCGAAATTTAATTTTTTTTGACTTTTTGTCGACTTTGATTTTTAAGGTTTTTTTCATGACCTACTAAAAAAAATTTCATATGTATACTCCGTCCGTCCGTCAAAAAACTGTTATCGACAACGTTTTTAGCGGACATTTTTGGGTCGGACAGGGTATACATGAAAATTTTACAATCAAGTGAAAATTTTTTTAGTAGGTCATGAAAAAAACCTTAAAAATCAAAGTTGAAAAAAAATAAAAAAAATTAAATTTCGCAGGCTCGAAAATTATTTTTTTTTGGTGTGCGTAGTGGAACTTTTTTTCCTGAGCCCAAATCCTATCGAAAAATCGATGGCGCGATATCGGTTAATAAATCGACCCACCCTAATGGGCATGACAAAACCCATATTTAGAAGAAGAAAGTTTGGTAGTTAACAAGCCGTAAATCAAAAGCCGTTAAAGATATTACATTGAAATTTGGCAGAGACACTATCCGTGGCAAATTATAGAGATTGAGTGAAGATAATCAAAATCGGTTAAAGACCACACCCACTTTTCCTAAAGGTATAACCTTAACAAAGTTTGCAATAACTTTATGATATTTAACCACATTTGACTGATATTCTACCTCAGTAGTGGTATGGTTGACCTAAGAATAAAACTTAAAAAAATTTTGGATGGACGTGACCAGCCACTTTTTTTGTTATTCTCTACAAAATACTTTTAATGCCATATGTAAGTAGAACAAAAATCTCCCAATGCGAATGAAATTTGGCATACAATTTTTTTCATAGCTAAAACTTTTAAATTGTAATTTTACGCGCTCAAGTTTATTCGTGGTAGTCTCTCTATCCTTTTTGCTTCTTTTGAACGAAAATAAGTTCAGAATAGAACCATATGTATATGTATTATTGCGCAGCCTTATAACTAGGGCAACCGGAAACATGCCGTAAAAAGATTGTTTTAAGCGCTTAAAATATGCAAAAATAATACAAAATTATGCCTTAATATGCACGAAAAATATAGAAATATGCATAAATATGAACTATTAAAAATCACGCTTCACTCAAATGCATTTAAAAATATTAACACCTTCAGTTACTTTTACCAAAAATACTATATTGAATTTTATTCAGGAAGGTACAAAAACAGTTTAAAACTAAATATTTAGACAAATTTTAAAAAGAATTGATTGCCTGTTATCGCGGAATATATTCTTAAATATAGAAAAGGACCTGTCCACATCTATACTGGTAATAGGCGCGAACTTGAAAGGCAGAGATTTTAGTGATGGTATATTTTTCCAACGGTTGAATCGAATTACCAGATTCAATTTGGCTTACAATACTTTTTAAAATGGCAATCCCCTCTTGTTAAGAACCAAATTAAGCTCATCGCTTTCAAGTCAATTTACAACACTAATTTTATCTTCAGTTTTCACAGCAATTACTACTTGGGCGGTTAGAGTGAATGAACTTGCTTCTAATTTCGATATTGATTCTGGCAAAAATTGTAGTTACTGTAGATAAATAACAACTGGCTAAGTATTTTGTAATTGCTCAACAAATCCTGCGCTTCCTTAATTGCCTGTGAATCTAGACAATCAAGGGAGTTAATGATTTGACTTATGATATCGAAGTTTTGGGCTTAGTAGCTGCCGGCATCCAGCCACGTCCCCCACCGTTTATTATTGGTCATGGAGGAAGCGGTAGATTTGGAGCTAACTCTTTAAGTATTCCTGAACAAGTCGGGGATTTTAGAAACATTTTCTTTGCATTAGAAATAAAACGATCAACCAAAGGATGCTGATCTGGTATTTCCTCACAAACTCGATGAAGCCCATGCGCAACACAAGTTACGTGCGTAGTCTTAGGGAAGAAAATTTCAATCGCCTTGGCTGCTTTTTTCATGTATGGTGCTGTATCTGTTAGCAGTAGCCAAATCTTGTTCCTGTCATAATCCGCGCCCAAAATCCGTACAGAGTTGTTGAACAGCTTTGCTATAGAAGTGTGGTCTGCCTTTTCCAAAAGCGCGGTGTTTAGCAAATGTTCGTTACAATCTAACACTCCTGTTATGACATTGGCTATGTACCTGCCTAAAGTATCAGTGGTCTCGTCAATTGACAACCAAATATAATGGTTTTTAACCATATACTTTATATCATTTATTGTTGACGAAAACACACTTTAAATATTTTCCCATCAAGTAGTTTCGCAAGGCGTTTTAAAATTGGTGTTTTTATCCAAAAAAGCTTAAAAATGTTTGTGTCTCACTTCGTAGAGTGGAATATCAGCAGCTAAAAGTGCTTCGCACAAATCTTTCTTAACACTGCCAAGCAGTAAGATTTCTTGTACGAACTGTTGCGTAGTGTCTCCAGGTTTTGGGAGCCTTTTCACCCTATTAATATGAAAAGCTGCGTGCAAATGCTGTTTAATAGAAAACAACTTAGTTTTACAATACGTTAGTGTATATAGCTGAAACTAGTAGGAATGGTATATGTAATTCCCAGTTCTAACTTAAACTTATTTTTTCCTTGTTAACTTCTAACAGCTGATTTAACTTTCAACCTCTAGAGTAGATAGTCCTGTATAACCTTGCGCAGCGTTGCGATGTTGCGCTTATACTGAGAGCGCTTCACTGGTGCTTATACACTATTTTGCAACAACAGACGCCGGTAACCCTAAAAATATTTGAAATGCATTTGCGAATAACGTTTTAAGCGCCAATCGAAATGTAACTTGACTTCTTGCAGATTATTTCTCATATCGCTATTTTATTTATTTTTTTTAAATAATTATGTACCTGTGATATTATCACAGTGTGAAATGTATGCCTATGATTTTATTTCTTTTTCTAACCTTGCGCATAAATTTGTTTGAGCACGCGTTGTTTTTAAAATTTTGTTATCTTACAGGTCTTCGTTTAAGTCAAGTCTTGTAGGGTTTTTTTTCTTTTTTTTTTAATGGGCGTTGTGGCAGCGCGCTGCCCTCAAGTGTCCCAATGAAACCAGGCTAATCCTATTCACGCGATCGATATATATATATATACTAGAAGACCCGGCAGACGTTGTTCTGACCTAAATTTGGCCTATCTGCATACATTTTAATGAACTTTTTCCGTCTAACTCTGCCCTCTGTACTTTTTCTTAATCCTTTTATTCACTACCTCCTCCATCTTTTTCGCTTCATCTACCACCATCTTCGTCTTATTCTATCTCTTTCAGTCTCCTTCTCCCCTTTCTCTTTTCTCGTCTCTCAATTCCTTCTCATTCTTCTGCATTCCTTATTGCCTGTCCCAGAGGTTGGTATGTATTTTATTCCAGTACCGGTCCCAGTCCCACTCCGAGTCTCAGTCCCAGTCCGTCTCTGGATAATATATTACTCTGTACCAAAGTACTCATCAACAGCTTTCATTTGATATCCATATTTTATAAACACTCTTTAGGCATTCACTGGCCCACGTTTTGGCCTATATCTCGAGACCCTGTACCTGTAGTAACCACCGCGTGAGGTCTACGCAACTTGTGTGAAAGTTTGAACGAAATCGACCGACCCAACTCTTCAAACACCGGCGACCAACTTACAGAAACCCCCTCCCCCTGCCCCCTCTCGTCGGGCCTGGTGATGTGCTAACTTGATTTCATTCGCTATAATATTTTTTATTGATATGCAGGTTGTTTAATTAAACACCAAGCAATTACACGGAAGTATATCCGCACCACCTGAAAATATGAGTGCCACTGCACGTATAAACAAATTAAAAAAAATTGCAATAAATATAAACTATATTTCAAGTTAGATCAAACTACACACGGGGTTCAAAACAAATTCAAAATCGGTTCAGTAGTTTAGGAGTCCATTGGTCTCAAACCTGTGACACGTGTTTTTTCTATATTAAGATATTAACTTTTAATAACTTTTTTTTGTTTTTTTTGTTCTTTTTTAATTTTGCCGAGTTTTGATGGGCAGCGGTTTGTCAAGCATCCCGATCTGAGACTGCTCAGCTACAGAAGAGATTTCATCAGCCAAGCGTAATACTTAAAGAGAAACAGAAGCAAACGTATTATACATTAATTATAAAGAGAGGTGAGAACAATCTTTTTTATAGAAAAAAGGGAGTGCCGAGCTATCAAATGTGTTTGAGTGAGAGTTATAATCTTGGCATAAGCGCCGAAAAGTTTCAAAAACTGCAAAACACCCTTGCCTTTATTCACTGTAGCATTAATATGAAGATTGAAACTAAGTTTGGAATCCATCATGACTCCCAAGTCAATAAAATTATTTACATTTTCTAGATTATAGTTGTTAATTGTATATGAAGCTGGTGGCGAAATTCTTCGAGAAAAACACATGAATTTACATTTTTTGAGATTGAGTGGCATATAATTTACATTGCACCAGGTAACCAAGTGATTTAAATCCAGTTGAAGCAAGGAATGTTCCTCAACCGAGGCACATGATTTGAAAAGTTTTACATCGTCTGCGTTCATCAAGATTTTTGAGTATTTAATTGTATTAGATATATCGTTTATGAACAACAAAAATTGAATCGGACCAAGATGGCTGCTCTGAGGAACACCAGAAGAAACATTGATGACCCCAAAAAGTGTATTTTTAAAGATTACTTTTTGCGTACGATTACAAAGATACGAAGAAATCCAACATATAAGACGGGGTTGAAAACCGAGTTGATCGAGCTTATGAATAAGTAATGTTTAATGTTTACTATGGTGATTTAATACAAATGCATAACTTTGTCACCTCATATGAAATTAATCGTGAAATGCCTTATTGTAAACCTTCACAAGTAGCGCAACTCACAGCTGATTGCTCAAAATTAATACACACACAAACATCACTAAAGTCCATATTACGAAAAACTCTAAGAAATTTTCAAGTTAAATATTAAGCAGATAAAAACTGCAAATTTTGAAATGTATAGCATTTATTACACCTTATTTGCAGTAATTAAATGGAATGGCGGCCACCGTGGTGTGATGGTAGCGTGCTCCACCTACCACACCGTATATCCTGGGTTCACACCCCGGGCAAAGCAACATAAAAATTCTCAGTGAAAACTCATCTGCCTTGCAGATGCCGTTCTGAGTCGGCATAAAACATGTAGGTCCCGTCCGGCCGATTTGTAGGGAAAATCAAGAGGAGTACGACGCAAATTGGAAGAGAAGCTCGGCCTTAGATTTCTTCGGAGGTTATCGCGCCTTACATTTATTTATTTTTTTATAAATGGAAGTTTTAGTTTATATTCAAGTATTTAATAATTTTTTTACTTATCTGTTATTTATACAAAGATTGAAGGAATATTGGTGCAATGCAATTCTGTTCTTCCTGCTAGTTTTCATGGTTGGTTGGTTGGAGTGGCGAGTCCCAATTGACTCGCTAGTTTTCATAATCTGAATTTAAGCTGAACAACAGTAGCGTGGTTGCCAAGGCGCATATGCGCTGACTCTTTGCTCGATGACAGCAGGTACTTCGTTTTGTCCCCATTCACCATCAAACCCATCTTTACCGCTTCTTTTTCCATTTTGGAGTAGGCAGAACTAACAGCGCGGGTGTTTAGGCCGATGATATCAATGTCATCAGCATATGCCAGTAATTGCACGCTTTTATAGTATATTGTTCCAGTGGGGTTAAGTTCTGCAGCTAGTATAATTTTCTCCAGCATCAAATTAAAGAAATCGCACGATAGGGGGTCACCCTGTCTGAAACCTCGTTTAGTTTCGAACGGCTTGAGAGGTCCTTCCCAATTATGACTGAGCTGATGGTGTTGCTCAACGTCATTTTGCACAGCCGTATAAGTTTTGCGGGGAAATCAAATTCAGACATAGCGGCATATAGGCAGCTCCTTTCGTGCTGTCGAAGGCGGCTTTAAAGTCGACGAAGAGTTGATGTGTGTCGATTCTCTTTTCACGGGTTTTTTCCAAGATTTGGCGCATTGTGAAAATCTGGTCGATGGTAGATTTACCAGGTCTGAAGCCGCACTGATAAGGTCCAATCAGCCGGTTTACGGTTTCAATCTTTCGCACAATACACTTGAAAGGACCTTATATGCGATATTAAGAAGGCTGATTACACGATAGTTGGTGCATTTTGCAGTATCCCCCTTCTTGTGGACTGGGCAAAGAACACTTAGATTCCAACCGTCGGGCATGCTTTCGTCCGCCCATATTTAGCTGCTGCATGCGCCTTACCAACTCCTCGCCGCCGAACTTGAATAGCTCCGCAGGCAATCCATCAGCGCCCACGGCCTTGTTGTTTTTCAATCTGGTTATTGCTATTCTAACTTCGTCATAATCGGGCGGGGGGACATATATTCCATCATCATCGATTGCGGGATCGGGTTCTTCATCTCTGCGCGGTGAATTGCTGTCTCCATTAAGGAGAGCAGAGAAGTATTCTCTCCATAATCTAAGCACTCTCTGTACATCAGTTACAAGGTCGCCGTTTTCATTCCTACAGGAGTTTGCCCCGGTCTTAAAACCTTCTGTTTGTCGCCGTATTTTTTGGTAGAATTTTCGGGCGTTATTCCTGGTGGCTAGCAGCTCAAGCTCCTCGCACTCACGCCTTTCTGCTTCTGCTTTTTTCTTCCTGAAAAGGCGTCTCGCTTCCCTTTTCAACTCACGATAGCGTTCACACACTCCTCTTGTCGCGCTCGCTTTTAACGTAGCCCTGTAGGCAGCGTCTTTTCTTTCGGTTGCAACGCAGCATTCTTCATCATACCAGTTGTTTTTTCGTGGCCGCCGATAACCAAGTTTTTCCTTGGCGGCAGTACGAAGTGCTTTGGAGATATCCTCCCACTGCTCCTGTATTCCTTCAGGTTGAGTTGTGCACTCAGAGAGCAGGTGTGAGAGTCGAGTTGCGAAATCATTGGCAGTCTGTTGTGATTGAAGCCTTTCGACGTCTAGCTTTCCTTGTGTTTTTTGTTCCTTGGTTTTAGCCGCGTTGAGGCGGGTGCGTATTTTGGCTACAACGAGATAATGGTCCGAGTCGATGTTAGGTCCTCGGATCGTGCGCACATCTAAAACACTGGAGGCATGCCGTCCGTCTATCACAACGTGATCGATCTGATTGCGAGTATTTCGATCAGGAGACAGACATGTAGCTTGATGTATCTTTTTATGCATGAACCTCGTGCTGGATATGACCATGTTTCGAGCACCGGCAAAGTCAACCAGCCTCAGTCCGTTAGGAGAAGTTTCATTGTGTAGGCTGAACTTTTCGCTTGTAGGGCCAAAAACACCTTCTTTGCCCACCCTGGCGTTAAAGTCGCCAAGCACGACTTTTATATCATGACGGGGGCAGCGGTCGTATTTGCGTTCGAATTGTTCATAAAAAGTCTCTTTCACCTCATCGTCTTTCTCCTCTGTCGGCGCATGGGCGCAGATGAATGATATATTAAAAAATTTTGCTTTTATTCGGCAAAGTCTCTCTCCCACCACGAATTCGACGCCAAAACTGCGCTTATTCGCATGGCCACTCCAATATATGTCATAATTTTTGATCTTCTTTCTTCCTTGCTTCGTCCAACGCATTTCTTGGATGGCGGTGGTATCAGATTTTGCTTTGACGAGGACATCAACCAGCCGGGCATCTGCACCAATCCCATTCAGGGAGCGGACGTTCCAGGTGCAAGCCCTCAATTCATTGTCCTTCAAACGTTTGCCATGGTCGTCATCAATAGAGAGTGTATTTATCTGAGGCTTGTTGTTATATTTCATTGGAGTATGTTTTTACGTGGCGGGTCCCAAGCCCAGCGCACAACCCGCTCAGCGGGGGTGAAAATATTACTTGTCACGTTTATATAGCGAGCCGCTTGCTCCAAGACAGACGCCCGCTTGCAGCCGCACCTAGAAGTGTACAGACGCTGCCGATGAGATCTCCCCCGGCTAGCCCTTAGACCGATTATGTCAGAGTGGCCTAGCCAGGTTGTCGCCTTCTCACATTAGCTCACCGCTAAACGGGTGTTTAGGGGCTACCCAGAGGATACTTGGCCGCAGGCGACCGGCAGTAGTGAGCTGCTTGAACCGCATGCAAAAGAATCGCTCTGGCCATTCCCAGGTGAATGGCGGTCAGAAGCTTTCCCCACTTTCGTGGACTTCTACACACGGCCCCACCCTCCTATCCCTTTTAGTCTTCCGCAAATCTTCACGCTTTTCCTTTTACCCTTCCCGCCCTTGTCCAAGTCTAATACTCAACATTATTCTCAATCTTATCCTTATTCTTAACCTTCCTATTAATATCTTTTTGCTACTTTGTCTCAAACCATTAACCTTATTCTTACTTTTACTCAAATTTTCAACCCTCCTCTTGTTCCCTTTACTCTCCCCACTTCCCTCCAACTTCCTTTACTTTCTCTTCCCATTAGCTTTATTTTCTCTTTTCTTTCATGCCCGCGTTTCCAATGTAAATATATCGAGTTTGGCCTTTTTTCCACACATTATATTACTAAGGTAGTAAAATAGTAACAAAATTGTACTAAAAATTTTCCATTCCTACTACCTTCAAATTCATGACCGGATTATGAGGGCCGTAAAATTTTTGTTGTTTTCCGACTGACTTCACCTATCTGGTTCTATTGTGTCATGTTCATGGAATTGGGATAAGTTGTGGAGTAGTGGTATACGGGAACTCCATAGCTGATCCTCATACTTATAAAAAATGTGGTCCAATTTTTATTGCGATATCCTACAAAAAAAAAAAAAAAATAAAAATAGTAGTGTTGGGAACTATCGAATGAATTCAACTATCGATAGTTAGTTACTGAATGATTTTAACTATCGAACGAATTTTTTCATTCATTCATTCATTCATTTGATTTGTTCTTTAGCTTGCCAGAAGCCAAAAGAACAATGTCTGGATTGTTTTAGTTACCCCTCGGGGTAGCTAAAGAACAAACCTATATAAGACAAAAAACCTCGTGTTCCAATGAAACGTGATCCAGATACGGCTAGAAATTTAACATGCAAATGCGACAACAATGTGAACCATATGGATCAATTTGTTGTTGCATTTGTATGTTAAATTTCTATCCGTATCTGGATCACGCTACATTGGAACGTAACAAAAACGTTAAATATGACTAAAATGGTGTAAATTTTGCTTCAAGTAAATAATGAAAATATTCAATTTAAATGCCTTTGTTACATGTTATGCAAAGCGCATGAATGATATGCAAATGACCTTGGTTCGCAACCCACTGAGTTTTTTGGTCTCCCCAAACCTGTGGGGAGATTTTATGCCTCTACAACAACAACAACAGGAAAGAGGGTTACTTAAGATGGTTTTTTATCTGTATTATTCAAATCTGTTTCAGAGGCATTATTGATTGCCTTAACTTATACATAAGCTACTGTTTTTTTTTTTTTTCAAAATTCAGGTCACGTTTAATTAATATAAAAATTGCACATTAAATTTCACTTATAAAAGAAACATAAAACAAATATTTCAAGCACTTAAATACTAAAAGTCGCTATAGTTGTTCTAGCCAAAATCGGATAGTGCATGAGGGTCTATATTAAATTTTCGCCGCAGAGATGGCAACTGATTGCGTTATTAAACCCCTAAAAAAATTGATTGTAAAGTAAATAACACAAGTATGTACATCGAGTTGACATGAAAAATACCTTCAATGTTTAAATTGCTGTTCAAAAATATTATCATATCTAGTTTATCTCCTTTAAGTCGGTTTCTCCTGTCGTTAATTATTTGCCCTGCTTTCGAGAAAACTCGGTCTGACGGAACCGATGTTGCGGGTATACATAAATATTTTTTCGAAAGCATATATAGTTCCGGAAATGTTGACTGGCTACGATTCCAATAGTCTAGGGGATTATTTGAGCGATCAACAAAATTTTGCCTTAGATATTGCTCCAACTGAATATTTGCATTGACATTGGGCGCGTTTTGACAAATTGTTTTTGCTTCAGCAACTCTTACATCGAGAAGGTCCCAGAGAGATACTTCGCTTTTATCGACCGATGCTTCTCTTGGGGTGTTGGTAGAAACACTTGTGTTTTGTTGCCGTATTAGGGAAGTTACTCCTTCTGTATCCTTCTGTATCTCCTGTTGTATTATTTGCATTAATTTCATTACCGAACGCAATTTTTTAAACCTAGGATCTAGGAATGTTGATTTGGCGCACATTTTGTCAGACTCCAACTGCCCTAATCGTATCCAAACTACCTCTAACAATCTGCTCTTCAAACTTTCTCCCTCTACAGTTTTCATTTTGCGATTTCGTACTGCGTATTGAAGACCTCTGATCAGGGGGCACTACCAGTGACATCGTGGGATAATTTTCTCCTGACAATTCGGTTGTCATAGCCTCTACGGGCTTGAAAAGATTAGTGTAGTCCAACAATGTTTCCCATTCTGATGAATTGAGGAAATCAGGAGCATTTGGTAAAGAAGTTATTATGGCAGAGAGTGGTTTTTTTACCAAGCATATGCGCTCCATCATTATAAGGGTGGAATTCCACCGGGTAGGGACATCTTGTTTTAACCTCAGTTCAGTAACGCCCATTTGCTTTTGCATATTTTTTAATTTTTCCGTCGCTTGAGAACTATGGTTAAAGTAAGTGACTATGGCACGACACTTGGCAGTAACTTGTGGAACAGCTTTGATGGCATCAATTACACATAAATTTAATGCGTGCGCTACACATGGGTGGTGGTGCTTCTGTAGCATTTCAATTATAGTCTTTTTAATATTAGCCCCGTTATCACTTACTACAGTAACTATTTTGTCAAAA
The DNA here is from genome assembly GCF_040869045.1 of Eurosta solidaginis. Classification (NCBI taxonomy): domain Eukaryota; kingdom Metazoa; phylum Arthropoda; class Insecta; order Diptera; family Tephritidae; genus Eurosta; species Eurosta solidaginis. The sequence continues at coordinate 203,579,486 of NC_090322.1, read as the reverse complement.
ACGGACCACTCATCAAATATTAACTTCAATTCTGTAGCTATATTTTGGGAGGTATGATTTCCTAAGATTTCCTTTGTTGATAACGATACGAAAGCCATTACAGACTGTTTCTTTTTCAGCATATCAGTGCAACCTAATGCCAATACAAAAGGGATACACAAGACCAGTGCGAACTTATATTACTTTAGGCATCGAATAAAATTAAAAACTTAAACTGCGATGAGTAGTAAAATTCAAGAATGCGTCTAAAGTAAACTGACCTCAACTTCAACTTCAGTTGAAGCTTTTATCGAAAAACCGGACATAAGTGGGAGAGGTGTTATCCATTATATAGTTGAACTGTAGGAACTTTGCGCACTTAAATGGGTTTCGGGTTTGATGAAAAGTTTTACAGTCACACTTGGAAGTGATCGTAATACTTTTAAATGTGTTTCGATCTCTAAAATTCCATTGTTCTTTCCATCTGCTCTGTTGATTTGACATTGAGAGTTGGAAGTAAAACATATGACCTTTTAATATATCATACAAACTTGATCAGAAGATCTCCCATAAGCTCTTGACAGTTAATTCATGATGTATTACTAATGGTCCCAAGTTATTATTTACTAAAATATGTCAGGGGATATAATAGGAGTCGGCCTAGAACCAGAAGGTGCTAATCCAAGCGAGCCGGATTCATATATTCTAATTTACAATCCATAACAGCAACATTCTTCTTATCATAGTGGTCTAATTTTTAGGCCAAAACAAACATAGTGAGTAACAATTTTTCGTAATTGTATTTAGAAATCCATTGTTTTAGCGAAGTGTTTACATAAATAAGGTGTAATACGATAGTTTTGTTGTTCTTGCACATTTTTCGAAAGTCTTCAGTAGCGCTGCACAGGCGAAAATCCTTGTTGGATATGACGCGAATTCAAATAGTTTGTTTTAACAAAGACCTGTTTCAAATTTTTTTGGAACAAATTAAACATACTTATATGATGGAAACATCAATAATATAAACGCAATAGTTAAGCACGACCTTACTTATGGAAGCCCACGCCAAAGATACCCAAATATGAATCTCTGTAATTAAATCCGGTAAAGGTCCATCGATATTCACCTACTGGTTTAGATGAAAAAATGACTAAAACTACCATATTTCACTCCTGAAAAATGCAAAAAACCACATTTTTCGGGGACAACATTGGTGAAAAATTTTCAGATAGCCGAATGATAGAACAAAGAAGAATTTAGAGCGAGACAATTGACGGCTTACTTCACCTGGTTATTCCACCATGGTTCTGAGGAAGACGGATGCTTACGGCGTAGATGGTCATTTAAATTTGATGTGTTGCCAGAAAATTTAAAATTTTTTTTGCATATATGGCATTTAACTTCATTGCCATTTTTGGTAAAAACTCCCAAACGGAAGATCTCTTCAATTCAGGCCGTATTATAAATATCTACACAAATGAAATCGTTAAAATCACTTCCTCAGTTAAAAATATTTAATAATTACCACGCTTAAAACGTTTGTCGATTAGGTTGACGTATGCTAAATTTATTTTAATATCTTTTTAACACTGATATATGCACAGCAAAAATTTAAATAGAACGAACGATTCGAAGAAATAGTAATGAGCGAATCATTCATACCAAAAACTAGTAATTCGAAAAAATAGTAATGAACGAATCATTCATAACTAAAACTAGTAACTCGAAAAAATAGTAGTGAACGAATAATTCATAACTAAAACTAGTAACTCGAAAAAATAGTAGTGAACGAATCATTCATACCTAAAACTAGTAACTCGAAAAAATAGTAGTGAACGAATCATTCATACCTAAAACTAGTAATTCAAAAAAATAGTAATGAACGAATTTCAAATGACTATCGAATGAATGAAAATTAGTGAACTATCGAATAACTCGATAGTTTTCATTCGATAGTTCCCAACACTAAAAAATAGAGCTGCTGTTAAAGTGAGGTTATGTGATTGATTTTGCCTTTATTATTTTACTCAGCTTTATATAAAACGGAACGCGTGCTGTAAAGTGTGTAATGTCAAAGTGATCAATAGGAAATGCGATTTGTATATACAAGAATACACTGGACATTTTTTTCTAAAGTTTTAAATTTTTTTCTTAAAAAAAAAGCCCCACATGTCAGAGGAATACGTTTGATTATAATATGCATTTCTCAGAAAATCCGCTGCGGTAGCTGCAGGCTTAACAGCACACGTGTGCACACATATACTCATAAATATTGTAAATCACTAACTTTTTTCGCCGAAAACAGATTTAATGAAAATTTCAATTGCGCCAAAAGAAGCAATTTGTACCAATAAGAATTGTGTTACTAGAGTTGTGCTTTTTCGTTCATTTCAGAGATTCGGTTCTTTCGTTCTTTTTCTGATGAACGAACAAGTTGTTCTTTTTGTTCATCTGTTCCTTTTTTTTCAAGCAAATTTATTCACTGCTGCTCACATCCTGTATGTATGAATTTACAATGTCCACGAACGAGAAGAGAGAAAGAACTAAAAGAAAAAATTGAACAAGTTCAGAACGAAACGACCCAACTCTATGTGTTACCATTAGACTTTGAAAACATAATTTTTTAAAGTGAGCGTAGTCGCCAACCGATTTTGTTAATATAATAGCAAGGAAAACCTCTACAATGGCTTTTGAATTTCGGCTTCCAAAATACAGTACAAACCCTTTATAAGCTGGCAACACTGCAATAACTTCCCTTAGAACTGCTAAAAGCTTTAAGAGCGACATCTCTTGACAGATATTGTGTTAACAACCATTTAACATATTGTAACGAATTTTGGGAAATTCCGCTTATTTGAAACCTTTTGCTAACGTTCGAATCTCTAAACTGTTGAATAAATCACTCCAATATTCAGTATTGCAAACTGGTCTTTATTTAGGTTACTTTGGGATTAGTACTTCACAATTATACTTCAAAAATAATAGCGTGTTTGAATCAAAACTGAATAGTCATTTCTCAGCTTGGGTTGCTTTTATACTCGTTGTTACCTCGTCCGCATATTTCTCCAAAGGTCTAGACGTTTCACCTTTTGGAATTGTTGTATCTCATGCGTGGTTAGCTACCAGCCATATACTTGTATATCTGTAGTCCACGCCTCTCCCACAGCCATATGCGTATGTATGTGTGAGTAACTACTTCGGCTGATAACTACATATTTGTGTGTGTAAGATATTCGTCGCCTTCTACATAAGAGTGGCTGCTTTATTGATGTTGTACATGTATGTATTTAGTAGCAGCTTAGTGATGCTAATATTCGTCACACTATTAACAGCTGTATGCGGTTATTACTCAAAATTAATGCTGCCTGTTATGATCGCCGAGCTCATTTGCTTCAAAACCTTACTTAGCAGCAAAGAGTATAAGAAGCATCTGGCAACAAGAAAAAAAGTAAGGAAGGCTAAGTTCGGGTGTAACCGACCATTACATACTCAGCTGCCAAATTACAGCTTGCAAAACTTTTAAATTACCTTATTTTAAAAGTGGGCGGTGCCACGCCCATTGTCCAAAATTTTACTGATTTTCTATTCTGCGTCATTAAGTCAACCAACCTACCAAATTCATCGCTATAGCCGTCTTTGGTAATGAATTATCACACTTTTTCGGTTTTTCGAAATTTTCGATATCGAAAAGGTGGGCGTGGTTATAGTTCGATTTCGTTCCTTTTAAATAGCGATGAGTGCCCAGGAACTTGTATACCAAATTTTATTAAGGTACCTCAAAATTTACTCAAGTTATCATGTTTACGGACAGACGGACGGACGGACGGACATGGCTAAATGCATTTCTTTTTTCGCCCAGATCATTTTGATATATAGAAGTCTATATATATATCTCGATTAGTTTAATCCGTTACGGGGCACCGTTATGCGAACAAAATTAATATACTCTGTGAGCTCTGCTCAGCTGAGAGTGCTGCGCAATAGTTAAAATCAAAACCAATAATTTAGAACTCAGGCAACTGTTGCTTTCTTGTGCCTGACACAAAAGTATCATTCGACTCAATGGCGCATGTAACCCCACGAACTCATTGCTAAGCAGCGCCAATCCGCCATTGGTGTTTTAGTGCTAACTCTCTGAGTTGACACCGGGCTTGGCGTTGGTGTCATGGTACCAACACCAAAAAAATGCGCCAATACAATTTGATTTGTTTTCAAAAAGTGGACGACCTCCCCGCTAAATTTCAATGTGATATCTTCAACAACTTAGGATTTATGGCTTAAAAGGCTCCCCATTTTTCTTCTTCTTAATGTCCACCGCCGACACGCCTATTTTTCAATGTTTTTGCTAATTTCTGATTCTTATCATAAGATCAATTTTCAAATTTTCGATACGTGCGATTTCGACCATTTTAAAGCTCTATTTTATACCAAATTTTGTAAAGAGATTTTAAATTTTACTCAAGCTATCTTGAACGGACGGACGGACAGGCTAAAGCAAAATTTTTTTCGATGCTGATTTTGATGTATGGAAGTCTCGATTTCTTTATGTCCCTACGGACTACCGTTATCTCAAAATTAAAGTACTTACTTGCTTATTTACTTAATTGGCGCTTAACCATTTAATTAAAAAAAAAAAAAATCTTTAATGTACAAAAAATAAGTTAAAAAAACTTAAATTTAAAACAATATGTAATGAACGAACAATACTAGAGCCGAATACTTTTTTAAAGCCGGGTACTTTTTGAATCAGATACTTTTAACATGCGCGGTTCCAGGGGGGGGGACTTTTTTTGTTTTGACTGTAATGAAGTATATAATACTAATCTACATAGTAGTTTCTTATTACTATTATTATATATATTTACAAAAAGCCACGCGCACAATGAATGCACCTTAAGTGGCGGGATATACTTACAGTAATAAGCCACCACCGTGGTGTGGTGGTATCATGCTCCGCCTACCTCACCGAAGGTCCTGCGTTCATGTTCCAAACAAAGCAAGTTTTTAATTAGAAAGAAGTTATTCTAATTCACGTTATTCTAATGGATATGACGTCAAAAAATAAGGATCACATTCGAGGCTGGTTAGAATTTTTATTGGTAGGGATTTTTTTGGTGGAACGTTGATTTTACTTAGTAGGCTCTTACGACAGGAATGGTAGATCTAGAGTCTATAACCCGCTGTGAAAATTTACATGCTACGCGGTAAAATCGAACTGATGGTAATGCCTTGCTTCTACACCTCCTCGTCTGGTTTCTTCAACACACCACTGGATTATTCACGCAACACATTCTCAAAAATACTCTAGTATATCGGCATGTCCTCTTCGTTGAAGTTTTACAGACACTAGTATTGGTATGAGTTCGGTGAAAAATAGGTCACACATGCAACCCCAAGCACTTCCAACGACATGACATCTAATTCTACAGAATGTTGTTTAGAACTGCAACAAAATTCCTTTAAAATATAAACTCGCATTCAAACAACAAATCCAAATGAATGCATAATTTCTAATAATTTTAGCAAAATTTAATTGTAACAAACTTTAGTCGAGGGATTTGTGCAACTGTGTAAGTAGAAAATGTGTGTAATTTGTGCTAAATCTGCAACAACTAAACAGGAAATGTTCGCAACTAAAATTTAGTTAAAAATGTATTCACATAAAATACTCAACACAGATAAATTAACGAACATGTGAAATAATAAAAATGAACATTTGGTGGCAAAAGTTTAAAGGTCCTCTATTATAAATAAATTTTATATGGCTTACACATGTTCGAAACAAAATGTTTCGAATCAAAACAAAAAAAAAAAACTTACGTTATTTATTTGTGACTTCATCTTTCAGCAAACCAAAATTTCACTAATTATAAACAGGAAAACCGCTAATGTCAAGCAGATTTATGTTGACTTTAACAGAATTTAGATTAAATGTTATTGCATACAAACTTGCAGCACACACTTTTTTAATTCAGATGTGAAGAGAGCACTCAAAGGAAAATTGTATGCGGTTAGTAGGGCAACAAAAAAATTAAAAAATCAGAGGGGTGACATAATGCCAACGGCCATAACGTCAATTGACATTATTACCACTTTCAAAGATATACGATTAATTGAAGTTATGACCTCATGAAATGATCACAACGTCAAATTTCAAATGGTTACAACGTCAACGATATTGACATGGTCATAAAGTCAGCGCATATGTATTATTTTAAGTGGCCTTAGGGTCAATTATTTTGCTTTGAACCTCCACGTATGAAAATGTTAGCAAATAACGAATTTAAAGTCAAAAATAGGATTAATAACTGATCTGATAAATATATGCTTGGAATATAATAAACTAAACGTCTTACCTATCCTGCTTAGCATTTTTTATACTCCCCTGCAAAAATAGTTGGACTGGAGTACTTACCATTATACTCCACTGTAATGCAGCAATGGACCAACTCATGTTTCTACACGAACATATTGTAAACCGATCATTGCTCGTTTTTAACGATTGTAATCACTACACTATGTTTATTGGACTGTCGGTACTCCACGGATTACTCTGATGTAATGCGGAGCTGGAGTATATGGTCCAGTCCTAGGACATCGCAATGTTAATTGGATCATAATTTTTGCATGAATTGTGGTTAATTTTGGAGCACTCGGTTGGTCCATAGCGAGTACTCCATACATGCATGCATGGAGTACTCGCGATTTTTGCAGGGTCAGCTGAGCAGAGCGAAAAAAGGAATTCATTTAGCCATGTCAGTCCGTCCGTCTGTCCGTACACGATAACTTGAGTAAATTTTGAGGTATCTGAATGAAATTTGGTATGTAAGTTCCAGGGCATTCATCTCAGATCGCAAATGAACGTAATTGGACTATACCCACGCCCACTTTTTCCATATCGAAAATTTCGAAAAACCGAAAAAGTGCGATAATTCATTACCAAAGACGGATAAAGCGATGAAACTTGATAGGTGGGTTGACATTATGACGCAGAATAGAAAAAATGGTAAAATTTTGGACAACGGGCGTGGCACCGCCCACTTTTAGAAGAAGGTAATTTAAAAGTTTTTCAAGCTGTAATTTGACAGTCGTTGAAGATATCACAATGAAATTTGGTAGGAACGTTTCTCCTATTACTATATGTGTGCTAAATAAACATTAACAAAATCGAAATGACGAACACCCCCACTTAAAAAAATTTTAAAAGTCAAATTTTAACAGAAAATTGAATAATTTAACAGTATATAAGTAAATTGTGTCAACATTCAACTCCGGTAATGATATGGTGCAACAAAATACAAAAAGAAAAGAAAAATTCAAAATTTGCGTGGCTTCGCACTTTTTCATTTAATTTGTCTAGATACTTTTCATGCCATAAGTCGAACAACAATTTACCAATCCTTGCGAAATTGGCAAGGGTATAATAACTGTTTTCCGTGAAAATGGGCAAAATCGGTTGAAGCCACGCCCAGTTTTTGTACACAGTCGGCCATCTGTCCTTCCGTTCGGCCGTTAACACGATAACTTGACCAAAAATCGATATATCTTTACTAAACTTAGTTAATGTACTTATCTGAACTCACTTTATTTTGGTATTAAAAATGGGCGAAATCCGACTATGACCACGCCCAATTTTTTGATATCGAAAATTTCGAAAAATGAAAAAAGGCCATAATCTATACCAAATACGAAAAAAGGGATGAAACATAGTGATTGGATTGGTTTTTTGACGCAAAATATAACTTTAGAAAAAACTTTGGGTGTAACACCTACCATATTAAGTAGAAGAAAAAGAAAAATTTCTGCAGGGCGAAATCAAAAGCCCTTGAAATCATGGCAGGAATACTGTTCGTGGTATTACATATATAAATAAATTAGCGGTACCCGACAGATGATGTTCTGGGTCACCGTGGTCCACATTTTGATCGATATCTCGAAAACACTTTCGCATATACAACTAAGGGCCACTTCCTTTTAAAACCCTAATTTGATTTGATACCCATATCGTACAAACTCATTATAGAGTCACCCCTGGTCCACCTTTATGGCGATATCTCGAAACGGCGTCAACCTTACGAAAAAAGGCTCACTCATCTTTAAAATACTCACTAACACTCTCACGTGATACCCATGTCATACAAGCACATTCCAGGGTTACCCTAGGTTCATTTTCCTACATGGTGATTTTCCCTTATTTAACAAAGGATGAAGGAAAATCGTTCCCAAAAACGTCACCCTTGGTCTACAATTTCGGACTCATAATTAAGAGCGCTTCGAAAATTTTTCAGGGGTGATTTAAAAAAAATGATAAAAATGCGTTTCTTATTTGACCAAATTTCCATATTTAAAAAAAAAAATTCAAATAAAACGAATTGATAGCTGAAGAAAGATAACAAATGCAAGTTGCTCCATTTTTTAGTATTACCATTTGTATGTATCCATGAAAAAGACAATTTTGTCTTCAAAGCTCTCAGCTGAGTATGTAATGTTCGGTTACACCCGAACTTATCCTTCCTTACTTGTTGATTAATGGATTTTATATTCACTCAATGTCTTCATATCCATAAATGATTTTACCGAACTTCACTTACATACCTTGCATATATGTACGTTACCTTTTATAGGTCTGCAGAGCAATAGTCCCTCTACAACATCTTGCTTATTTGTTTATCACATTCTTAAATACTTCGTTGATGTATGGGCTTCTCCTCTTCGCCGTATACTCATTGACGATGCTGTTCACTTCATTCCTGTATACAGATGTGTACATAGCTTTCGCTATCTTATACTTACCAGCATTCTTTAACATGCGAGGGAGAGTTTCATAGGATGTATGATATTTCATTCACTCGCTACAATAATTACCAAAAACGTTGGTAGGTCCTGTTTCCAAGTTTTAGTACCTACCAGTAAAGCGCAACTGGGTATAAAACCAGCATATACAAAGGTAAGTTAACTAAAACAGAAAACAATTGCTGCAGCCAAATACTCAAAGAATCAGTGTGACTGGATTTAGACAGCTTGTTGCCCAGTCTGCCAGTTCTCGGCTCAAAAGTGAAAATAAACTTAAAAAAGATGGCTTTATATACATACATACATATGAAAGTGTATAGACAGATGTACGCATAATAGACAAAGAAGCCAGAAGGTTAAGCAAAAACAAAGAAAAATAAGTAAAGGTGTCTAAGTTCAGGTGTAACCGAATACTATATACTCAGCGTGAGCTTCAATTGTACATTCCATTTCAGATAAATAACTTTTTTACATAACACATGGCACCGCCCGTTTAAAAAAAATGTCTACCCATTTTCTCTTACAATAAAACTTGGTAAGTGAAATATCATTGATTCAAAACTATTTTTTGCTAAGTTATAGCTAATTATTCTAGCCTACGACCCTTTTAAACTTGTTTTATATCTAAGTTGCCGTGGTCTTTAACCGATCCCGTCCATTTTTACTAGAAATATTTTCTGCTATAGGGAAAATTTGTGTACCCAATTTTATTACGATCCATTAATTTTTCTTCGAGTTATGGCTCCCGAAACATAGAAAATTGCTTAGTCGTAAAAGGGGCGGTGCCACGCCCATTTAAAAAATTTTAGTGTTTTCCAATTTAATGTTATAATTTAATTTAGAAAGTAAAATTCTATTGATATAAAGCTCTTTTTTGCAAAGATATAGCTTACTTTATTCGCACACGGCCCTTTTTAAAATCTTTCATATAAAAGTGGGCGTGGTCCTTAACCGATTTCGTTAATTTTTCTTCAAATCATTCCTTATAGTAAAGGCAACCTCTCTGCCGAATTTTGTTACGATAGGTTTAACGATTTTTGATTTATGATTAATAATATTTGTAAAATTGATTTTGTCGTAAGTGGGCGGTGCTACGCCCATTTTGAAAATTTTTTATCAAGAGTCGCAATATCAGTCCACATGTCAAATTTCAACAATCTAGGTGTATTATTTACTAAATTATCGGGCTTTTTGTGTTTTCTAAAATTTTATATATATAAAATGTGGGCGTGGTTATCATCCGATTTCGCTCATTTTCAATACCAATCTATTCTGGGTCCAGATAAGCTCAATCAAATTTTTTTTTTCGATAATTTTGATATATATAAGTCTATATCTATCTCGATTCCTTTATACCTGTACAACCAACCGTTATCCAATCAAAGTTAATATACTCTGTGTGCAAAGCACGCTGAGTATAACAATGCAATACATTTTATCCGTTCTGGGAGCTAAGTTGTTGCTATCGCTACAACATAAAGCCATCGTAAGAAGTTGTATATGTGCGCAATTTGTTGTTTTCTCCTGTTTTCTGTCACTTTATTTTTAAACTGCCCCACTGCTAGATTTCTGGGAAATTCCCATTATTTCTTGTTTACAGTGTGTGCTATTGTAATTCATTTGTTCTTTTGGGTATTTGCGCTTGCCGACACTATCGTTTTGTTACCAATGTCAACATTTTACGATTATTAAATTTCTCATATTGCTAGTGTTGCAAAAAAAACAAGACAGTAAAAAAAAAAATTATGTATGATATTAGGGTAGGGCAATTTGTAAAGTCCGCGGTTTATTATAGAAGAGTGCGTGCAAGAAATTCTGTGCCAGCAATCACACAAATAAGGCCATAAATTCTGGCAGTAGTGTTGTAGTATTCGAGGGAAAAACTCTCCGAAAAGTGTACAATGTACGTCCAACGGGCCTAAGGAGGTTTAATGATGAGCTTAATAAAAACTTTGCACGCAGATATGAATATAGTGCAATGAATAAAAGCAGCTAGGTCATGTTAAGTTTATGATTATGTTTTTGTAATTAACAAAATATTCCTCTCGTCAGTTGTTTTTAGAAAGACAGGAGGGGAGGCATCCACTTTATTGGTATAGCTACATGGGTGGAGGAAGACTTGCTGCTCCCTATTGACGTAAGCTATAGCGCCTATACTTAAGCACCAACTAAAATTATAGATTTTGCATTACAAATTAAACTACATATGCCCAATAGGAAAGAAGCTAACTACAAGCTAACTATAAATTGGATTCCAATAAACCAACATGCTCTATTATCTATTTAAAAAAAAAATTGTTTCAATTAGAAAAAAAGGCCGCGAGTACCAAGCCCTCGTGAAGTTTCATATCTGCACGTCTGCTCATTATCGCTAGCGAGTTATTATAGTCGAGTTATCAGTTTGCTATCGCCGAGTCATCAACTTCTTATTATTCCTCATCGGAATTTCAAAGGACGGGCTACAGATATGTCATAGATTTTGTGTTGCAGTTTTATCGGTATCACTTTCATTTCGATTTGTAAATACTCCTATAAGAAATCGATAACTTTTTGATATCAAATCGATAAGCTTAAAAAAACGATACATTTTCAATTATTTTCATTAAACAATTGATAAACTTGTGATAATATATCGATAAAAATTTATAGCTTTTCAATAATAAATCTATAACTTTTGGATAACTTTTGATATCACATCGATAAATTTTGGATAGAAAATCGCTATATATGTGTTAAAAATCGATAGCATGTCGATAACTTTTCGAAAAATGTTTGATAAATTGTCGATAATAAATCGATAACTTTTCCAAAAAACAAGTCGATGACTCGTGGCTAAAAAATCGCTACCTCATTTATAACCTTTGCTATTGATAGCAAATTTACAACACATCGACAACAAAACAATACCTCTCGATAAGACTTTAATAACAAACTCGTCGACAACAAATTGATAACACACCTTGCCTTACCATAATATGCTGTCTGATCGCGCTCATATAAATACTACCCCGTATTTTGTTCTCGTATCAAGCTACAGTGAAGTCAGACTAGGGCGGGGTGACACAATATCAACGGCCATAACGTCAATTGATCTAATGACTGCTTCCAATGGCCACAAAGTCAATAGATTTAATGACCATTTGAAATGGTCGCAACGTCAAATTTTAAATGGCTACAATGTTAACGATGTTGACATTACGACAATCCTTCATTTCCGAAATGCTAACAAGGTCAATAAATTAATTTTCAAGTGGGCATAAGGTTAACAACCTTAAGAATTGGTGCATTACACTTACTGCCCAAATGAGGTCCCCTTTGAATTAAGAATCATTTATTTAACTAAAAGTTTAGAGAAAATTTGGAATAAAAAATGTCAAAATGCTGTATACCAAATCTGAGCATGTGGCGCTAGTTTTCCTAACTCTGGTTTTATTAAAGTGCCAAATCGGAATAAAATCCAGGGCGGTGATGACTCCTTTAAAAAACAAAGAAAATATTCAACTTAGCCTTTGACTAATCCTGCGGGTTAGGAGGTTAGAATATACCCGCGATAGGTATGCCTGTCATAAGAGGCGACTAAAATACCGGATTCAAGGGGTTTTTGTAGAGCAGCCCTTTCAGGTTGCCAGCGCAATACATAGCTTCTCCAAACCCAATTGTCAACCTCACCTATCCGTGGCGAGGCGAATCCTGTTTCATCAATAGCCGATGCTCTAGCGACCCCGAACTCTTCATGGGAGGGGGTATGGCTTAGAAGGTTGCATGTGGTCATAACAAATCGTTCCCGAGCTGATCGGGCTGCATCCGGCAAAGGACCATCAACTCGATAACACTCTTCAAGGTCTGTGGAGACTGTCCTTATCGCTACAACAACAACAACTAATCCTGCAAAAGTTTTTTGCTTCAGTACGGATCTTAAACTGCTGTAAATGCTTATGGTATTTTTGTTGTAATGGTCATATATGAAATGGCCACCAAGCTTACATTCTATATTCCTCCATATAGCATGCCACCTCCAAAGACTGTGCTTAGGCTTACAACTATCCTATGCTTCAAGAATGATGTGCAATGAAAAGCTTCTCACCGACAATCACTTTCTTTGTATCTGCCGATCGAAGTCTGCATAAAACGTATTAGTACCGTACGCCAATACGTTCGAAGATTTATAAAGTAGCACGACGCAAATTGAAAAAGAAACTCGGCCTGAAAACTCCCCGGAGGTATATTGGGCCTTGTATTTACTTTTCAAGTACACATATGTTCTTTTTTTTATTGAAAATTAAAGTAAGCTAAGCTTATTCAACCATATGTCAAGCTTTATTAAGCAGAATTTTTGTTATGAAAGCTTTAAAGAGTTTGTTAGAAACATATTTATTGATACCAAAACAAAACTGTTGACAGAGATTAACCCCTTTCATTGTGCGCTCGGGCATTCGCTGGCCTTTATAATCTAGAATTACTACGAAATGTATATTTTAATCCAGCTACACGAAAAAAGCCCACTTAAACCACCGTGGTGTGATGGTAGCGTGCTCCGCCTATCACACCGTATGCCCTGGGTTCAACTCCCGGGCAAAGCAACATCAAAAATTTTAGAAATAAGATTTTTCAATTAGAAGAAAATTTTTCTAAGCGGGGTCACCCCTCGGCAGTGTCTGGCAAGCGCTCCGATTGTATTTCTGCCATGAAAAGCTCTCAGTGAAAACTCATCTGCCTTGCAGATGCCGTTCGGAGTCGGCATAAAACATGTAGGTCCCGTCCGGCCAATTTGTAGGGAAAAATCAAGAGGAGCACGACGCAAATTGGAAGAGAAGCTCGGCCTTAGATCTCTTCGGAGGTTATCGCGCCTTACATTTATTTATTATTTAAACCATCACTCTGCTGTAAACGTAGCAAAATATATAGGCAAATACATTGTAGTAAATATATATACATAAACTCTCACATACAAATGTGCATTCCAAAGAGATAAACACAAAAAGTGAAATTCGAAAAGTGAAAAAGTTTTACGCCCATCATTATTTGGTATTACGAGTATCTGCCATCTGTCGCTCAGCGTGCTAGCTCACGCGCTCACACCCTAACCCATTGGCGCACTAAAACTACCTTTCTTTCAATTTAGGATGTCCTGCCTCAAATTAGAAAGGAGGGTTTAATAATAAACAAAGTATACAAAAAACACAACTTGTTGGAATTTGGTAACCGTGAAAGCGACAAACAAAAACAATTTTCTATGATAATAAAAAAGGGAATGGGGAAAATTCCAAAGATATTTGTCATAGTGACATCAACAAAGTGAAGTAAGAAATCATAATAAGCAACGAGGGCGATTTATAAGGCAACAAGAAGAAAACAGCAACAAAAAGTAGCTGTCTTGTTTTATATGTGTGTATTTGTTGTCTCACTTCCACCTTTTTTTGTAATACAACAAAGCTCTGTATGTATCCGGTCGCTTTACGCCAGCGTCTGCCCTGTTGTTTATTTCTGAGTAACTTTTAATATCTCCAATTATTGCAGCTAACAAATGCATAAGACGTACTAGCTGAGTGAGTGTCGTTAGCTTCTGATCGGGTTTATCAATCAGGAACTATATGGAAAGGGAAGCTCTAGAGCTAGAAACCTGTCGTTTGATTTTTGCTACTGTGAGGAAGAACTGGGGCTCCACCCAGTGTTTCAACGCTGGATTTACTAAATCATAGGCAAATCGATACTTCTATGTGAACCTTGGCCGTGAATGCAATACAGAACATACATCCGTTGCATATTGCGGGCAAGGTGGCTGCGACCCTTGCGTTATTAAGCCTTCGTGATGTGGGGTCGCTGATTTCGGGCACTCCAAAAATACTTTCTACTTCAAATTTATCTGAGGTAAGACGGACTGTTATGTACCGGCAACTGCGAACTGACCGGACTTCACCACCTTCCCTCCCTTGAAAAACGGAATGTAAGTAGAGACTCAGCCGAGGGTGAGGACCATTTAACTAGATCTTGCATTCCCAAGTTCCTCTGTGGTCATATAAAATCGTTCTCGAGGTCGGGCTAGTACCTTAATGGTGCTTGTTACCGGAGCGTACTGGATCTATATCCGGCAAAGGACCATGAACATCAAAAAAGCTCCCCGAAACATTCAACGATGGTCTTCTTCACTACAACAACAACCACTTAACTGTTTAAAGCGTAAGTCTAATTAGAAAAGAAGGAATTAACATATAACTGAATAGCCCGGGTTTCACGTCGATTACTTGGCCCAGATTTGAAAAAAATCAGATGTACGTAGTAGGCTGCAAGGAATTAGTTCACCACATGTAGTCTGCCCTTCTACAGATAGGACTTGAGTCGGCTAAACAAACATTGGCCACAGTTCAACGCGTGGGGAATAGTCACATTTTTCTGACCCGAAATGGATCTGTCTTCTGTCTGATCCGAAATCCTTCAGTTCACTAGATCTCATTAACTAGTTGAGATTATAGCATTTAACTGTCCAATGGAGTCCATTAAGTAGATTTGAGTAAGCATGGAGAACCATTTATTTTGCAGCTGCATATAAGATAACAGAGTGAAATCATGAAGCAAATTCTTGCTTGACTGTCCAGCTTTTGTCAAGATCAGATATATTTGAGATTTCATAGTTTTTGCGCAGCGATTCTCACAATTAATTTTCATGCAGGTCCAAGGGAGCTTCTTTTGCTGGGGCAGCTAAGCCTCAACCTAACTTTGTTTTATTTACTGCAGAACCGTAGAAAGCTCACTCTTAGCCACTATCAATTTCATAATTTTCTCTTCGCTAAGTACTATTAAACTCCGAGCACAAATCGGTTCAACGCATTTAAACTAAGCTAAGTATCTTTCCAGAAATCTTGGTCGGATGGTTGTTGTTTCATGCCAGTAAACTCCGACTATTTTGGTGTTTTTATTTAGAACCTAGTAAACATTGTAATTTTTATTTGAACTCGTTATAAAACATCAAATTAATTCTATCTCTTGACTAAGGTGGTAGTTTAACTGCGAGAGAGGTTCTGTCGATGTCTACATGACATTATAGAGATTTAAATATTTTCTCACAAAACTTATACGACTGAGTTAAATCACAGACTGACAGAATTGGAGTGCATCTCTCCGAGACAAATAAAATTGCTTACAAGATGCAAGGAATGAGACCGAAACAAGAATAACACTGAAAAAAATTTGTACGAAAAACCATACACGACTAAAAACGGAATGAATATGATAATAGAACAGGAACGGAAATGGGTCCGAAAAAAACAATGGAGACAATACTGAAATTAGAAGAATAATAAAACTGAAAGGAAAATGAGACCCAAACACGAACCAATCCCGAACAAGAATAAAGACCGCACAACAACTAGACCAAACCAAACATGAACAAATCTGAAAAAAAGAAGAGGCCGAAACAAGAGCAAAACTGCAAAAAGAATGAAACCGAAACAAGACCTAACAGCAGAAAAAAGGTAAGGTTGAACTGGCCGGTCAATAGGCTGAATGTGTCCATGGCGACTCCACCCTCTTGGCGAACGCCACAACTTTTCTAGGACCTAGCTAAGAAGTTGCCTTAAAATTTGGCAGCTCTGTCGCCCCCAGAAGCTTTAGCCTTGACCTAGCGAGCGCAGGGATATCTACCATCGATTCATCGAATTCTGCACCCTCTTTTCTCAACACAGAAGCAGGTAAGATTTTCTTTTTGTTTATATCTGCTTGATATGCCTTGATGGACTTAAATTAAAAAGAAGACGTAAAGTTCCATTAGAAAAATATTCCTTCCAATAAGTCCCACTCTAAAATGAGTTGGCAAATTTGAATTGAAGCCATTTGTCGACGAACAAAAGGCAAGTCTGATAGGTAAGGTTAGTTGGTAGCTGCCTTGGTAGGAGAAGCTCACTTGGACAGCATGAAGAGCCGTTGTGACACCACATAAAATAACGGTTACATAGTTATAGCTACTTAAAGAATCGTTGTTTAGCAGTGATATACTCGGTATTTCTAATGACAGCAATCTCAACCTTCAACAAATCCTCTGGAGATCCAAGTGAGTCGCAACCGAAATACTTACGCCTAGTTCTGGCAAACGCTGGGCAATCAAGCATAAAGTGACTCAATGATTCCGCCTCATCATCCTCCATACAGCAGCAGCAGGATGGTGTTCCAAGTATATTGAGTCGTACCGTATGAATGCATACTCATGAGAGATAAGAACTCCACTTGACAGTTGCCCGGGATATCACTATGGCCCAGGACCCAGATATTTTTAATCATAAAATAATTCGATGTAATTGCAAGCGAAGTCAGACACCCGCATGCCACTCGCGATCGCCCTATAGTTGAACTGGAGGCCTTGATAGCCGCTTGTCTATCAGAGTACCGGACTGCGGTTGCCTTTTCCGAAATATCTACTGGGTGCATGTTCAGCATGACATACAATGCCAAGGTAGGTGTCTAATAAAATTCTCCGAATATTCGGAATAAAACTTCTTAGGATAAATTAACCCTAATAGATGTTTAGCAATAGGGATGACACTAAGTAGCATGATGCCTTTTGTACGATCGTCTAATTTCATCTCATAGAAGTGACATCCTTTTTTGCCACCATCTTTATCTTTTCCGGAAGACTGGATAAATGTCGACCAAAATCAGGACGATCTGTGGTTTGCGAAAGATGTGGACTAGACTGTTTGAAAAAACGGTCAACCTATTCTCAAAGTTAGACGAAGTCAGTAGTTTCAGTCAGTTTCTAGTAAAAACATTTCAATTAAAGCCTACTTTAGCAAAATTTTTTTCGCAAAAGAGTTTTGGTGTCCGTATCTAAGACCCCATACCAACAACCTTTATTTAAAGCCGCTTACTCCTACACGAGTACACATTTCTATGTGTCAATAAAAGTGTGGGAGTGCACCTAAATCAGCAAACGTGCTTGCCTTGGGACACCGCGACACTACTGCCTGAAACGGCTTTGTCGCAAGCAAAGGACGTTATAATAAAATTACTGTAATTGTTGTTTCTGTAATGCAATTAAATACAACCATTCGTGCTGCAAGCTACGTTGGCGGCATACATAAAAACAACGTTAAAAGATGAGACGATAGGAAGCGCGTAAATACTACAGAATAGGTTGACTACTTCGCACTATGGGCTATTCTGTTACTCACTAGTTCTTTTGGTATAATTTTTGCTTATGAAGCAAGTTTCTGCAATATGGACCATAGTGCGCTTGAGGTTATGTGTTTTGTATACAGACACGTGCACATACTTTATTGGTAAATAACACCCACTCACACAAACATGCGCAGCTTAAAAATGCTGGAGTGGTAATTATATAATTTTTTTGTTTTCACAAATAACAATTTCAAGTCTCGACAAAATGTCACTGATAAAACAGAAACCGCTAACTTTCATAAAAACTGGCATTATAAGGCTTCTTTGCTCGTATGCAAGTAGCTGTGCAGACATTCAAATTGTTGTTTTAGTGTTTTATATTTTTGTATTTTAGTTTCATTTTAGCTTTGTTGCGTTCTTTTTATACCCAGCTGTCCTTGTACACAGGGTATTATAACCTTGATTGGATAACGGTTGATTGTACAGGTATAGAGGAAGCGAGATATACATATATATGCTTCCATACATCAAAATCATCAGTATCGAAAAAAAATTTGTCCGTTCATCCGGAATATAGAATATGGGCGTGGCACCACACACATTTAGAATAAGAAAAGTTTGAAGTTTAACAAGCCGTAAATCAAAAGCCGTTAAAGGTATTGCATTGAAATTTGGCAAAGCCACTATACTTGCCAATTTATATATACTGATTTAGGTAAGGTTGAACTGGCCGGTCAATAAAGACCTCGCATAGACTGAATGTGTCCATAGTGTTACCAGAATTTGTTTGACGACCAAACGGAAGAACCCCAATCAGGTGCCAGGGCATATGTTATAAAACAACTCCGTCCTCTTGACAAATACTAGCAGTTTCATAGAATCCAGCTTAATTGCTGCCTCGAGATTTGGCAGCTCTGCCGCCCCTAATAGCTGGAGCCTTGAACTGGCGAGCGCAGGACATGAACACAGAACGTGCTGAACCATTTATTCCTGCAGCTCAAACCTCCTACACTTGCCATTACTGACGAGGCCTAACTTATAAGCATGTGACGTCGGAAGGCAGTGTCCGGTCAGTATAACCATCTTGAGACTTAAGTCCTCTCTCTTCAAAGATATGAGTCACTTTGTGAATCTAATATCGTACGCTTTGCACATGATCCTACAGATTTTGCAGCCCGCGTTTTTGTCCACGCCTTTCCTGCTTGATGGATCATATGCAACTCCTGTCGCCTTCTCATTTCTCCCAAACGATAGACGTCCCATATCGTTGACTCAGGGGGATTGTTGCACCCTTATTTGCCAACTCATCGGCCTTTTCGTTACCTTCTATCCCTTTATGACCGCGAACCCTGAAAAGATGTTCCGGCCTGAGCGATGTTTTTCCATTACTTCTTTGCATTCCCGAACATTTCGTGATGAAGTACTGTGTGAGATTATTGTCTTAATCGCAGCCTGACTATCAATATATATATTGACGCGACTGTAGCTTTAGTACGCTTCCTCCAGAATTTCTGCTGCTTTCTTCAATGCTATAATTTCCGACTGAAAAACGTTGCAGTAATGTGGCAGCCTGTAGGATCTACTTATTTCTGGGTCGACACAATAAAGAGCAGACCCAACCCCTTCCATTAATTTGGAACCATCCGTATACACGTGTATAGTATGTTCTGCCATTTCTGAACACTGGCGTCATCCCTCCGATCCAATTATGACCCCAATATCTCTTTCCAAGCTCAGGCACGGGACCATAAATTCCGTTTTCCCGATATTAGGTGCCATTGCAGTTGCTAACGCGATGTTTTTGGCCGCTAGGTCTGTAGGCGGAATGTGTCGAATGGCATGCAATGCTGCTGTCGGGGTAGTTTTTAAGGCTCCCGCTATGCTAATCATTAATATTCTCAAGATTTTTTGGTATTCGTGCTTTTTGTGTGACTGTCCATCAAACATGTCCATGATGAGTGAAGACAATCAAAATCGGTTAAAGATCACGCCCATTTTTGCCAAAGGTCTAACCTGACAAAGTTTGCAAGAACTCTATGGTATTTTACCACATTTGACTGATATTCTACCTCAGTATTGCTATGGTTGAGCTAAGAACAAAACTTTAAAAAATTTTGAAAATGGGCGTCACCCGCCATATTATTGCGCAGCCTTATAACACTATTAACGACACAAGGCAAACAACAACAGTTTTTCAAGTGCACAGCTGTGTCCGTAATGTTCGGTTTCACCGGAACTTAGACTTTCTTACTTATTAAATTTTAAGATTTACAAGCGCTAGTGCACATAATAAGTAATATAAGTGTCCGAATGTTTTCAAGGTAGCCTTGCAAAATTTGTCAACTGAAAAAACAAGAACAAAAGTAAATAATTAAAAGCAAACACGCTCTTTGTATATCTTTTGGGTTTTTATCTAATACGAATTTTTTTATCGCGAAATCTGCAAAATTTTAAATACAAGCAAACATGTTACTCATACGCCCTGGTGAACTGCCGTAAAAATAACAGAGCGATGTCTTAGTTCTTATGTTTAATTGGAGCATAAACGTTGAAAAAGTTTTGACGGAGATTGTTAGCCTAAAGGCAGATTGTATCGCCATAAACGAATCGTGATAAAAACGCACTCCTATACATCAAAATGCTCAGGGCAGTTGGCGGTATTGTTAACACGGCGATGTCCTACGAAATCTCAATTGCCAGTCTCTGCATCAGCATCATACCAATTGACAAACTAGTCATTATATACACCAAAATCGTACTAGATGCCATACTAGTCAGTATATGCATCAGGGCCATACAAATTAACAAACTAGTCAGTCTTTGCGCCAGCATTATAGCAGATGGCATACTAGTTATTATTTACACCAATAGCATACCAATTCACATACTAGTTAGTTAATGCAACAATGTATTGTTAACAGTGTGCACCGGGTGCTACCTAGTGAAGGTATTTACCGTCTCAGTGTGTATAAGGCTAAGCGCCTCCTTATGTCTATATACCTCAACCGGCTGAGTTAGTAGGTGTCATATCTCATCATAGTACTTACGGAGATGTTTCCTGATCCCTCCGGGAGACGGGGCTAGATTAAGTAGCTGTTTTTTTGGAATTCCCCGCCTTGTGAAAATTCAGCAAAAACTGTCTGTTCGGCATTTCAGTATGATCCTTTAAGTTGAGCGCTCACTATGTGGTTGGTCATAAGAAAGAAATCCTGTAGTAGTTTTGATTGCAGTATTTTGGCACGCCAGATTTTTTAAGTATGCGTGTTTTAAAGTCCGGCGACCAAACCGGCGATATATAGCTCATGAACGGCCGACCAACTGCTTTGTAAAATAGTACGATCTTTGGGTGACTCTCATTCGATAGCGAAATGTCATCGTGTTCCTTCCACGTCCTAAACAGAGTGACTGTGGACATGGTCGGCGATAGTTTCAGATCGCACGAGGTGAAAAAAATACAGAAAGATTGATAGATAACTATTTAATTTGAAAAACAATGCATCTATTGATTGGCCAGTGCCTGTTGCCATTATCGTGCAGTCGTCGGCATCGGAAATGTTGGTAGCTCGTTCTGGTTGTGAAGGTAGCTTTTATATTTGATTAATTACACAGAAGCAGGGAGAGTACAACAACGTACGCCATCCTGCTGTTCAATTCTCCTAGGTTTTGAGGTTTCGTTCCTTAATTGAAGCGACGCTTGCCAACCACTCAGATAATTTGCGGCCCATCTTTTTAGACAAGGGCGAAGGGGCAACCTTCTATGTCGTAGTGTGCGGCGGCTGACTCTGTCAAAAGCTTTGGAAAGGTCAAGTGCCACGAGAGCCGACCTATGATGAAGTTTAGGGTTGTTCAGGCCACTATTTAATTAGATGTTAATGGCGTTTAGCGCGGTGGTAGTGATATGTATTTTTTATACTTTTAACTGCAAGGTAGGAAAGGACCCCACATCGACTGAATGAGGCCATAGTGTTGATTAATATTGTTATTATACGCTCAATTTATGCATATGTCTCCATAGTTTGTGTTGCGTTATTCAAACCAATGATATCTGCAAATGGATACAGACCTCATATTAAGCATTTTGGATTAAACATTCTTATTTTACTAAATAATCAATAAAATTCTTGAAAGTTTGTAGCTGTTCCTGATGCCGCGACATTTCTACTTCATTTTTCGGTTGGTTGTTCAGCTCCTCGCCGAATTCTTCTCATGTTCTGGTACCGTGATAGTGTAAGGCGCCGAAAACATTGGACAGGGGCACGCCACAGGGTGGGGTATTATTTCCTCTGCTGTGGGCGCTGATTAACAACCAACTACTCAGACGGCTCCACGAGGGACCCGTCAAACCTATCTTCCAATATTTAGCTTTGTGATGATCGGGCGCTTCGGTATATACATTGGACTGGGTCGATTTATTAACCGATATCGCGCCATCGATTTTTCGATAGGATTTGGCCTCAGGAAAAAAAAGTGGAACTATAAAATGGAAAATAATTTTCGGGCCTGCGAAAAAAAATGGCGAAAGGGTAAATTTTTTCGACCAAAATACTCCCCAAAACCCAAAAAATATTTTTTTTTTCAAAAAAATGTTATCGCCAACGTTTTTACAACAGTTTTTTTGAAACCCGACCCAATGTACACACCTGGGCATATAATGCATATAAGATGATATGATTTTGTTTACTAAGAGGTATAATGTCCAAAATTGGAGTAGGTTTAAGCAATGATGGGGGACCCGTCAACGGCCTTTCATGCATTTCGATGAATTATACGTACGTTTTCTTTTCTCTCCTTTCCTTAATTTTCGTTGATTATCTACAGTTTAGTGACTACGCTAACATATTCTGTAATACTCCACATCAATACCAATACCACTACGTCTGTAAATTGCATATCACTTTCAAAGGCCACGCCTACGCCTACGCTTACACTTTACATCTTACGCTTATATTAAGGATTCCCCTATACCGTGAGCAAAGATGTTTACACATTGGTATTGCGGTTAAACTCAAGAAATATAAAAAATCTCAGAAGATGAAGGTTAAAAAATACTTTTAACACATTTAAGCACCTACAACAAATAATATTTTACAGCCTCCACTCAAAGAAACTTTGCAACAGGCAAGTTAAATATTTCCAAAAATTTTAGTGACCCCACTGTGAAAGAAGTTGAAAATTCAAAGTAGCATAAGGGTAAATGCTTAGCCAAAAAGCAATACATTATTGTAACAAAATAGAAAAGTCAACAGGTGGTCCTGCTGGAAATTGCAAACTCTGCTACAACTAACCAACAACAAATCTTTAACAACGATATAGAAAAACTCATTACTGCATGCTCAGCAGTTAGGATCATTTAGCATTGGAAGTTACAGTTAATGAATAATAAAAAGATGATAATAAAATTTTAAGGAATACCTTTATATAAATGGACTTTAAAATTTTAAATGCCAAAATTTTTTACAAGAGCTATTGTTAAAGTTTTTAGTCAAAATTCAACAAGACTATGTCTGTATTAATGGAAAACTTGCCTTCTATTTTTTGGTCCATTTATATAAAGGTAGTCCTTAAATTTTTTTGTCATCTTTTTATTTTAAATTTTTTAGTACTGCCTACAAAAAGGCAATTACAACTTTGATTAGTAATTTAAGTAATTCCTAAGTGAAAATTCTTATCTTTATTTATTTGTTCAAAATTCCACCTCGCATCATAACAAGATAATTCCACCTCGTTTGTCAGCTACTTAATTTGCACAGCTGAAAATCGCGGTGAAATTCGCATACGCCTGAAAGTCTAAATGAATCGTGGTGAAAGTTGCGTACGCCTAAAAGTATGCAGTGACGTGCATTGAGTTGGGCCTTCAACAAGGTGGAATTCTACAACACTCAGGAGGCTAGCCATGAAGGTATGGCCTAATCTTCTAAATAGTTAGACCTGTGCGTTACGTAGCTCAAATTTTTTGATCAAACATTGCACTGTTGACGAGTTTTAAACTATATTTCAGGTTTCAAGTCTCTAGATATCCAGGAAGTTAGTTAAAAATTGATTGCAAGATTCCCAATTTAAAACTAGTTTTCTCAATATCCCGATCCATGCGCCACATAGCGGATTTTTTTTGATAAAATATTGCATTGTCACCGGGTTCTGACTTACGGCCCAAGTTTCATGTCTCTAGCGATATTTTTTTGATCAAATGTTGCATTGTCACCGGTTTCTGACCCACGGCCCAAGTTTCAAGTCTCTAGCTCACCGGCAAGTTACTCAAAAATCGATCGCAAGATTCCCTTCGTTTTTTAGGGATTTGTAGTTATTTCAACTAGCACGCCACCTAGTGGAACATTGTTTTCTATAAATGGTATTGTCACCGGGTCTCGAACTATGTGCTAAGTTACAAGTCTCTAGGTAACCAGGGAGTTAGTTAAAAATGGATTGAAAGATTCCCAAATTAAAATTAATTTTCCTAATATCTCGATCCATGCGCCACATAGCGGATTTTTTTTGATAAAATATTGCATTGTCACCGGGTTCTAACGGCCGGGAAACGGCTCAAGTTTCATATCTCCAGCTCATCGCGAAGTTACTCAAAAATCGATTGCAAGATTCCCCTCGTTTTTCAGGGATTTGTAGTTATCTCACTTAGCGCGCCATCTAGCGAAATTTTGTTTTCTGTAAATTGTATTGTGATCAAGCCACGAACTGTGTGGCAAGTTTCAAGTCTCTAGGTCACCGGGAAGTTACTTAAAAATTGATCTCGATTCCTCTGCCACCTGGCGGCCTTTTTGTTTTCCAGGAATTGTGAAAAAGACTTTTCTGTGGATCAAAAATTCGTATGAAATGAGGGGACAAACATGAAAAGGACTAATATATGGTAATAAAAAAGAAATATGAAAAAAAATAAATATTTCTAGCACTACTAATATGTTGGTAGATACATTGCTGCGCCTATAATAAACTACAAGAAAAAATAAAAAAAAAATAAAGCTACTATATAAATAAATAAAGTAATGCATTAAAACGTACTTTACAAACGATTGAGTTAGCTATTCAGTCTCAATATATCAATGCCATGGCAAAATCATGAACAAATACATAAACTGCCCAGTAAATAGAAATGTCGATTCAACAAAACACTCCAAATGAAAAATATACTAACGAAACACATTTTAACAACAACAGCTAATATTGTCACCATGACCAACAATCACTATAACTACAATTTTCCTCGTCGCTGAATGTTGTTAGCAAGGACATAAGCGAGGCTTACAAGTTGAAGCAAAAAAAAAAAAAAAACACCCTAAACACTCAACAGTTGGTATCGTGCTGCTAGGCCATCAGCCACAAATACATACGTACATAGACAGCTGGATAATACATTGTACCAGAAAGTAAATGGCGTTTAGTTTTTGGGTAGAAAATTTCTCAGCAATCGTCACAGGAAATAAAAAATGAAATTATGCTACCAACTGTCACGGAGTAACAGTTCGAGCAACGCAGTTGGCGCAATCCTTATTTACTTACATATTTTGTGTGTCTATTGGGGTGGGCTGGAAAATCGACATTTTGCACATTTTTCGATCGGGTGTGGTCAGCTTTTGGTTATTGTCTCCTATGAATTTGATCTATTGGTTAAAAAAATAAGAAAATGTATTACCTCGTTTATAAAATAAAGGCTGTGAAGAAAAAATACTTGATAACTCAGACTCAGCCAGCTCTGAATCATGACGCAATAAAACGAGACAGGTGAAGCCATTATTAACAAATGGAGTCGCATTTGATAATACTCGCTCTCATAATTCTATTGCTTCTTGCTTATATGCAGCATTAATTTTAATACGAATTAATTGTAATACGAAAATTAGGGTCGACGGTACATAGTCCCTGAGGCCCAACATTTACTATGTAAACAAAGCGTTAAGAGGTAGGTTCATTGAACAGAAAATTGTAGCTGGCGTAAAAATATAAAGCGGCATAGGTTTTACAGCAACGATGCTTCAAAAAACCATTGCTTATTTCCATAAGCATTGATGGCACAACAAGAAATATGTGGCCTGTCAAAACTTCATTTTAAACAGCTCTGATTGACTCTGGAAACATTTAGACCAATATGAAATACCCAGACCAAAATGGAACAGGCTATCAACCTGCCTCTCCTCTGGCTAACCCTTTTCATCCAATCGTATTTCCTCTCCACTCTGGATTTTTTAGTTCACCTTGATCGGCCCACTCAACTTCCCTCTCCCTTTTATTCTTCCGCAAATCTTCCCGTTTGTCCTCTTACTCTTCCTGCTCTTGTTCTTATCCAAGTCTAACTATCGCTATTACTCTTAATCTTATCCTTATATTACTCTTATTCTTACTTTTACTCTGCCTCTTTCTCTTGGTCTTTTTACTTTTCCCACTTCCTCTACTTTTCCTTCCTATTGCCTCTGTTTTCTACTACTGAGATCACCTGCCTGGTTTTATTGCGTGAATAATTGTTTTAAGTTATTGTGTTCATATGAATATTCGAAAATTATTCGAAAATTATTTGTCAAAAAAGAGATCTACTGAACCAACGAATTTTACCAGGAACAAGTAATTTCTTTTTATAATAGTTTCGCCGAATTCTTACCGGCAATAACGGATCCATATCATTATTACTGTTAGGCCTCGATGCACTGCGCTTTTTATATAGATCTACTGTGCTTGACCTATTGAGCCGATTACTATATGTGAAGGATTCTAATGTATTCAAGTACCCTTTTTGTTTCATGTCACGAAGGGATTAAAAATAAGTCCATCTAGATGGGAACGTCTCTGCCTTACCAGAGCGATGCATTCGCAGTGACTGCGAACCTTCGTTTCATCCTCCAGTTCCCAAAAGCGGCAGCTTCTTTTTACCGAATAGATTTGACTTATTTAGGTGATATCGTAGACTACAGTGTTCGGTATAGTACCCAACGAGAGCTCGTATGCTCTATGCTTAGATTAATGAGTTTGGCTGACACTTTCGTTGCTGCTAGTATTATCAGTTTGTCTTTGATCTAGATAGTCAATCCTTTGGACCAAATGAAGCTGCTATAGTACCCTGCTTCGTACAAACAAATTACTGTTTTACTATCGGCATATTACTGAAACGAATTATTAATGTCGAGTGATCGGTATGTTATTGGCTCATTATCGCACAGTTATTGGCTTGAAATAGATTTCTTATAGGCTTGGTATTGACGGGTTACCGGTCTGTCATCGATATTATATTGAAGTTTGATTGGTATCTTTTTCATAACAAACCGATGAGTCGTCGATAACAAATCGATAGCACTCCGATAAGACATCAGCCGCCGTGATGTGATGGTAGTATGCTCTGCCTACCACACCGAAGATACTGGGTTCAACTCCGTGTCAAAGCAACATTGAAAATTTTGAAAAAAATTTGTTCAATTAGAAATAAAATTTAAGGTCGCCCCTCGGCAGTGATTTGGCAAACACTCCGAGTGTATTTCTGTCATAAAAACTTCTCAGATAAAACCCATGAGCAACAAACCACTAACTCGTCAATAAGAAAAGTATACCACGTCCGTCCATAATCCGCCCATAACCAACCAATGATTCATAAATAACATAAATTTAGCTTTTCGATAACAAATTGATAACTTCAGATTTCAGTTGCGGCTTCGGTTTTCATGCATAAATTTTCCTTTCCTTTCCTCTCCCTTTGTTTATCGTTCCTTTCTTTTATTTTACTAAATTTTTTTAGTTTTTTCTATTGTATTCTACTTTATTTTATTTTATTTTATTTTACTGTATTTTTATACTCAGCGTGCTTTGCACACAGTGTATATTAACTTTGATTGGATAACTGTTGGTTGTACAGGTATCAAGGAATCGAGATAGATATAGACTTCCATATATCAAAATCATCAGCGTCGAAAAAAAATTTGATTGAGCCATGTCCGTCCGTCCGTCCTTCTGTCCGTTAACACGATAACTTGAGTAAATATTGAGATATCTTTACCAAACTTGGTACACGAGCTTATCTGGATCAAAAATAGATTGGTATTGAAAATGAGCGAAATCGGATGATAACCGCGCCCACTTTTTATATATATAACATTTTGGAAAATACAAAAAATCTGATTATTTAGAAAATAATACACCTTGAATGTTGAAATTTGACGTGTTGACTATTATTGGAACTTCTGATAAAAATTTGAAAAAAAAATTTTTTTTAATGGGCGTGGCTCCGCCCACTTGTGATAAAATCAATTTTACCAATTTTATTATTCATAAATCAAAAATCGTTAAACCTATCGTAACAAAATTCGGCGCGGAGGTTGCCTTTACTATAAGGAATGCTTTGAAGAAAAATTAACGAAATCTGTTAAGGACCACGCCCAGTTTTATATAAAAGATTTTTAAAAGGGTCGTGGACGAATAAAATAAGCTATATCTTTGCAAAAAAGAGTTTTATATTAATGATATTTCATTTCCCAAGTGGATTTATAACAATAAATAGGAAAAAATTCAAATTTAAAAAATGGGAGTGGCACCGCCCCTTTTATGACTAAGCAATTTTCTATGTTTCGGGAGCCATAACTCGAAGAAAAATTAACGGGTACACAGATTTTCCCTATAGCAGGAAATATTTCTAGAATAAATGGACGAGATCGGTTAAAGACCACGCCCACTTTTATATAAAAGTTTTTTAAAAGAGTCGTAGACGAAAATAATAGGCTATATCTTAGCAAAAAAGAGCTTTGTATCAATAGAATTTTACTTTCTAAATTAAATTATAACATTAAATTGGAAAACACTAAAATTTTTGAAAATGGGTGTGGCACCGCCCCTTTTATGACTAAGTAATTTTCTATAATTCGGGAGCCATAACTCGAAGAAAAATTAACATATCGTAATGAAATTATATACACATATTTTCCTTATAGCATAAAATATTTTTTAGCAAAAATGGACACGGTCGGTTAAAGACCACGGCAACTTAGATATAAAACAAGTATCACGATGGCATATCTACTTACGTTTGTCAGAGTTCCGAATAATTAATTAGACGCACGCTAGTTTATTTATTGTTAAATGAAGAAAGTATTATTATTAGAAATAATGGATATACACTTTAATGTAATTTAAGTGAATTATGATTTTGTTAAATACGACGTTTCGTTCTGAAGGTTCGAGACAGACTGCTTCGTCTCGCTCATTTCATTTCTCTCCTCAAATCGTCTTTTACTTAGTTAGAGTTGCCATGTCGGCTGACAATTCGGCCTTTCCTGACTCCAAATCGACCTCGATTTGATCAGGGTCGTCGTCGTCGTCGTCGTATTCGTCGAGCTCGGGTGCACTGTGACACCAGGGCTTTATTTTGTCGGTACTAAATATTGAGCAGAATTTGCGATTTGTTATTTTTATACCCGGAATATCTTCTATGAGGTATCGGTCGTTTCCCAAGCTTCGGGTAATAACGTATGGACCGCGAAACTTGGGTTCCAGCTTTCTCGATTCGCCAGTTGCTGCTGGCTCGTTCTCAATAACAACGAGGTTATCTTCAGTGTATGTTGTCGGAGTACGGTGCTTATCGTCGAACCTACGTTTCCATTTTTCTCGTTCGTGGTTAATATTTTCAAGGGCTTGTTGCCGTTTTTCGTCGATTGGTAGCGGATTCGGATTATCGGTTGTATCGTGAATAGCTGCAATTAGCTTATTTTGTACGATATCGCGGAGACGAAAATTAAAAATTAGTTCGTTCGGCGAATAACCTGACGTATCGTTGCGCTGTGAGTTGACTGACCATTGCACGTTTCGTAGATGACAATCCCACTCTTTCGGTTTATCGGTCGATGTTCGAAGATAATTTAATATGGTTTGGTTAGCTCGCTCAACCTGGCCGTTGGCGCGAGGTGTACGTACGGCGTTTTTAATATGTTGGATCGAATTTTTTCACAAAACTGTTCGAATTGCTTCGAGGTAAAACATGTACCTCTATCGGTGATGATTTTGACAGGCAGTCCAAAGTAGCTTGTCATATCGTTTAGTGCGTTGATTACCGCGGTGGTTTTCGTATTGCGTACTGGCTTCACTACCAGGTATTTGGAAAAACTATCGGATATTGCCAGAACGTAGCAATTTCCACGATTACTTTTGACGAAAGGTCCTAAGTGATCGACGTGAAGGATCCGAAATGGCATGGGATCAGGTTCACTATAATGCAGCCTACCTTCAGCCACACCGTGACGAGATTTGTTGTAGCAACAATCTGGACATGCTGCTAAATAATCTTTAACGTATTTGCGGATTTTAGGAAACCAAAAATGTGTCGAAATTCGTTGGATCGTTTTGTCGAGTGCAAAATGTCCCATTTCGTCATGGCAAGAATGCACTACTCTCCAACGAACTGATTTTGGTACAACGAATCGTAACCCATCTTTCGTACGGCGATATAATCGATGATCCTTAATTTCGTAGTCTTGTCGAATTTGGGCGTCTTGATCTGTTTTCTTTTCTTGCTTAAGTACTGATACTATCGATGATAACGTTGGGTCTTGCAACTGCATTGTCAAGAGCCAGTCTTCGGATGAAGTATTAACTTTCATTACCAACCCAGCCGGTTCTACGTCGTTTGGTGGCTGATCTGGTGCGCGACTCAAAGCATCGACATGAGCCATACGTGTGCCTTGGCGATGAATTATATCGAAATCAAATTCTAAAAGTTTCATCCACCAACGCGCGATACGAGATTTTAATTCTTTATTAGTTTTGACTTTAGCTATGGCAGAACAGTCCGTTACTAGTCGAAAATGCTTGCCTAGTACATACATTCGAAAGCGTTCGAGGGATTCGACTACGGCGAGTACCTCGAGTTCGTACGCATGATAATTACTTTCTGCACTCGTGCAATGCCTACTAAAATAAAATACTGGTTTCCACGTTTTATTGTCGTTTGACTGAAGTAGCACACCGGCAAGGCCAACACTACATGCGTCGGTGTGTACTTCATGCTCGGCCATCCTATCGTACAACGCGAGAATTGGAGCGTTGCTTAAACGTTCGATCAAGGTTTCGAATGCTTCTTGTTGTTCACGACCCCATACAAAAGATTCGTTTGATTTCGCGAGAAGTTTCGTTATTGGTTTCGAAATTAGCGCGTATTCCGGTACGAATTTCCGGAAGAACCCAGTTAAACCCAAAAATCGTCTAGTTTCCGTTATACTAGATGGTACTTTAAAGTTTTTGATAGCGATTATTTTCTTTTCTCCCAGTTTTATACCATTTTTATTTATTACGTGGCCTAAATAGTGTATTTCTTCAGCCAGAAAATTACATTTTGAAAAACGTAGTGTTAAACCATTTTCTCGTAAGATATTTAAGAATTTTGTAAGACGTGATAAACCTTCTTTAACCGTTTTACTTGGAATTATGACGTCATCCAAGTATACGAGTATTTCACCCGCTCTCATTTTCGCAATTATTTTATTCATTACTTGTTGGAATACAGAAGGCGCATTTACCAGGCCAAATGGCATTCTATTGTATTCATAGTGACCATCCGTAGTCACGAAAGCAGTAAACTTTTTCGCACACTCTTCGATTTCTATTTGGTGATATCCCATCCGTAAGTCCAGTGTCGTAAAATAACTATTTCCCGATAGTTGTGCGAAATGTTCGTCGATTATTGGCATGGGATATGGGTGTTTCACCGTAACTTTATTTAGCGCTCTATAGTCCACGCATAATCGCGATTCCCCATTGGCTTTTTCAACTAACACGACCGGTGACGCGTAAGGTGATTCCGAATGACGAATTATTCGATTTGTTAATAGTTCAGATACAATATCAGATACTATTTTACGTTTAGCGAACGGCACTCTATATGGCTTTAAAGTTATTGGCTTCATCATCATCATCATCATCCTCCTCAACTCCTATTGGAGCATAGGGCCTCGACCACCGACTTAAATCTTATTCTGTTAGGTGCAGTTCTTGTGATGTCATTCCACGTATATCCTGCGTCTTCGAGTTCTTTATCCACAGTTCTGCGCCAAGTTTTCGCAGGTGCACCAGGTCGTCGGCTTCCTTGTGGATTCCATCGCAATGCTTGTCTGGCTATATTTACTGGAGGTCTTCTGAGAGTGTGACCAATCCACGACCATTTACGCTTGGTTATTTCTGTGGTAGCCTTAGGTTGATTTGTTCTAGACCATAAGTCGTCATTTGAAATTCTTTCCGGCCATCGAGTTATTGGCTTATCGTTGGTTAATTCGATATTCATTTTCGAGACTGTGCATGTACCTAGGTCGGATACAGACTCAGAAAATATATCGCGGTTTGCTTCAATAATAGCTTTCAATTCCGATCGTTCATTCGTTGAGATATTCGACACGTTCTCTAATTTCTCGAAACTACACTTGTTGTTTTCTATAACCAGCCTATTTTTGTTATTACAAAACACATCTCTTCCGAGGAGTACATCTTCATCAATGTGATCATCGTTAACCACTAATAATACGGCTTGGTTATGATTTTTGTCAATTTCAAGTACAACTGAAATGTTTGCTTTACACATATATTCGCCTCCTGCGAATCCTCTTAAGACGCGTTTACATTCTACAAGTTTGCCCACTTTTTCGGCTATAGAATGACGGATTAGCGAACACGTACTACCAGAGTCGATGATAGCTTTTGTTTCGAAATCGTTTACTTTGATTACTTTTGTCAAGTTTGTATCTTGAATTACATCATTTATTTTATTCACCTTCGTATTTGGTTTAGGTTTTGCTTTCGCTTGTTTACAGTTTATTGCTTTATGACCTGTACGTTTACAAGTCTCACATCTTTCGACACGTTGTGGTTCTGAACAATTTATTGAAATATGTCCCGTTTTTAAACAATTATAGCATTTAACCGATTTAGGTGTTTCGCGTTCACCTACTTTAGCGTTTGCTGGTATTTCACGTTCACCAACATTTTTCGTTTGGCTTTTGGACGTAGCCGTATATTCGTCGATTTTCTGTTTATAGTTCAGCGGTTCGTATTTTATGTTATTGTACACCGAATAATTTTGAATATCGCTTAGCAACTTATTGCAATTTTCGTAATCGTTCGAGATCTTTTTACGGAGATCATGGTCGTTAATGCCGTTTATTATGTACCGCGCGATAGCAAATTCAGGAATTCCTCCTTTTGTACCCATCGACAACATTTTGTAATAATAGTCTTGGGGAGTTTCGTTACGTTGGCGACGCGTTCGTCCCAATTTTATGTGTATATCCGCGACGTTTTCAACGGTTGCAAAATCAATACAAAATTTCGCGACGAATTCCGACCACGATTTAAAAATATTTTGACAATCAATCCAATATTTCGCATGCCCTTTTAATTTTTGTTGTACGGCGAATAATAACACTTGGTCACTCCACTGATATGTAGTACGTAGCATTTCGATTCTTCTTATAAATTGATTTGCACTTAGTGATGTTTCATTTGACGGGTCGAATTCGGGTAGAAGTGCTATCACTTCATTCACATTACTATACGGATTTTGTCGTATATTTACATTTGAAAATGGATGATTTTGTTGCATATGAGCATGAACACTATTCGACTGCATATTGCTTCTTATATTCGGTTCATTATAAAATCGCGTTTGCGTGAAATTTTCGTCATAACACAACTGAGCATGCCCATTATAAACAGACATGGGTGGCATATAATTTAGATTGTGAATATTCTCACTATTCCAATAAGAATGCTCGTTGACTTGCATATACGGGTGCACGTCATTTGCTATTGATATATACGGTGGTTGAATATTTGTACTCATTTGCGATGAATGTGCGTGTGTATATGATACACTAGTTGGCGGCACGCACGTAAGCGGTACCGAAACAAACGAATTTATGCAACTTGTAATTTGTTCGGACTGTGGTGACAAACCAACCGACGGACGAAATTCAGATACTACTTGAGTGCTTTTGCTTTGCGTTGGCATTTCACACTCACGTTGCGTTACACTCACTTGCAAATCGGTAATTGTTTTTTCTAATTCATTTATTCTTTGCATTAGCATCGTTTCATTTGCACTCATAAATGTATCATTTGCGTTCGCGTTCGCGGTTTTGTTTACATTTTCATATTCTTCGAGTCGTTCGATTAAAGTGTGTTTTTTTCCCGTCTTTGCAATTCCGCGCTCGCGACATCTGTTGCGCAGATCATTAACTGTCATACTACGAAAGTTCATGTTTTTGTCTAATTAGAAATTGAAAATGCGAGTTCAGCTTTTACGAGTTGAGAAGTTTTGCGATGTTTTAAAATGGTTGAAACGACGCTCTTGTATACAACATAAACACATATATGTTTTAGTATAGGAATATTTTCGCTATCCCTTTCGTTTTTATGATGAGTCGTAGAATTTTCAATTTAACCGACCGTTCGTTGCAAACTCGACGCGTTGCACGTTCGTATGTACATATAGACGCATGTACATTTATGTGTGTATGTATACTACCGTTTCTTTTATTTTTTTCGTGTTTTGCAATTTCACAATTTCGACGCAATTTTTCTACTTCGTTGTACGTTTTTCGACACGGTTGGACTTTTTTCCTCGTACATATGTACATATATGACTATTTACTATACACGCTTTCGTTTTTCAATGCATTTTATCATTAACACAGCACTTCTTTTTATTGTTGCAAAGATTTTTCACATTTGTTATAATATGCTCGAATTATTATTAACGCGACAATCCTTATGTGGCATAGGTTTCGCACACTTCTGATATTATCACGATGGCATATCTACTTACGTTTGTCAGAGTTCCGAATAATTAATTAGACGCACGCTAGTTTATTTATTGTTAAATGAATGAAAGTATTATTATTAGAAATAATGAATATACACTTTAATGTAATTTAAGTGAATTATGATTTTGTTAAATACGACGTTTCGTTCTGAAGGTTCGAGACAGACTGCTTCGTCTCGCTCATTTCATTTCTCTCCTCAAATCGTCTTTTACTTAGTTAGAGTTGCCATGTCGGCTGACACAAGTTTAAAAGGGTCGTAGACTAGAATAATAAGCTATAACTGAGCAAAAAATAGTTTTGAATCAATGATATTTCACTTATCGAGTTTTATTGTAAGAGGAAATGGGTAGACATTTTTTTAAACGGGCTGTGCCACGTGTTATGTAGAAAAGTAATTTATCTGAAATGAAATGTACAACTGAAGCTCACGCTGAGTATATAATGTTCGGTTACACCCGAACTTAGACACATTTACTTGTGTTTTTCTTTTTTTACTTAATTTTATTTGACTTAATTTTTTTTATTTTATTTTTCATTTTCATTTTCTTATTTTATTTTATTTTTTCCCTTATGCTTCTGGCCTATACATTATACATAGGTTGTATACAATAACATATATAAAGCTATTTATACTTAACTAGCAGACCCGGCAGACGGTATTCTGCCCTAAATTTGGCCTATCTCCATACATTTTAATAAGTTTTTTCCGTCTAACTCTCGAATAGGACCTATGTAAATAGGCATGTGGGTATTATTAATTCATGTCTTTATTTCTGCTTCGCATGCATATTTATCAGTTTTACCAGGTTGATGCGACTAAATCAAATATCACAATGAAAACTACTTTAGAGCTCTCAACAACAGCTTTCATTTGATATCCAATTTACCCACACATTCTAGGGGTATCCGGGTCCACGTTTTGGCCTATATCTCGAGACCCTAGTCACCCAGCTTTATAATATATTACTCTGTACTAAAGCACTCATCAACAGCTTTCATTTTTGATATCCATATTGTATAAACACTGTCTTGGCATTCACGGGCCCACGTTTTGGCCTATATCTCGAGACCGTAGTCACCCAAGGGTATGAAGATTACCCTCTACTAAAGCACTCATAAACAGCGTTCATTTGTTATCCATATGCTATAAACACATTCATACCCGGGTCCACGTTTCGGCCTATATCTCGAGATCGCAACCAAACCTATGTGGTAACCACCCGCGTGAGGTATACGCAATTTGTGTGAAAGTTTGAACAAAATCGAACGACGCATCTCTTCAAACACCGGCGACCAAATAACACACATTTTAGCCTTTCTTTTTATATATATAGATTCTTATATTTCACACTTCACTATAATATTAAAACGAAATTCAGATTTTCGTTGCTTTTGAAATTCGGCTTAAAAATTGCACATGGAACAATTAAAGACTTTCCTGAATTAAAAAAAATTTCATAGTACCTCTAAATCGCGGGCTCCCTCAGAAACCCCGGGCCCAGGGCTAATCCCCCCTCCCCCTTTTTTTGTCGGGCCTGGTGATGTGCTATACTTGATATCATTCGCTATAATATTTTTTATTGATAAGAACGTTGTTTAATTAAACAGCAACCAATTACACGGAAGTATATCCGCACCACCTGAAAATATGAGTGCCGGTGCGTGTACGTAACATTTTATTATTACGTATAAACATATAAGAAAATTTGCAATAAAATAATATTGCGACTATAAACTAAAAAACTGTATTTCAAGTTAGATCAAACTACACACGGGGTGCAAAACAAATTCAAAATCGGTTCAGTAGTTTAGGAGTCCATCGAGGACAAACAATGTGACAAGTGATTTTTATATATATAAAGATAGGTGCATTCTTAATAAGCTGTAATTGACATGTCAATGTCTAAAAAGTATGGATATTTTATTTTATTAAATTTTATATTATTTTATTTAAAAAATTTTTTTTTTTTATATTACACTTACGCTTATATTCTGGATTCTCCCATACCAAATATCAACATCAAAAAGTTTCTCTGGTGTTAATCTTAGTTCATGCGGTAACTCCACTTACAAACATTTTTGTTAGAAAAAATTAGAAGAAAAGTGGACTTATGTCACCTTGAAAATAATGGCTCATATGAAATTAATTTGGGAATTATTAATTTTTCACAGCTAGCTAAGCCAAATTATCAACAAATTTCAGCATAATAAAGTTTTATTTTTCAACCCAATCTAATACTTATGTATATATGTGCGATAGGGTAAGAAAACTTGGCGCAGCACGTCCAGTCAACGTTTTGTGTTGATCGCTAAGAAAACGGTATGCAAATGACAATAATTGACTATGACACAACTGTGAGAAATGTTTCTAACTCGTAAAATACACTCACACAAACTCAAAGCCATATAAACATAGACACACGTACCGAAAGTTACACATAATATCCATTAAAAATAAAGTGACTGTTTTTGAACGAATTTCATTTTGCTTATGGTTTGCTTGTTTTTCTTTTGAATTTACTCACGGTTTGTGAGAATACCGCAAAAGTGTGTGCTATAAATATTTTAAGAACTTATATAGATACGAAACCATAAATAAAATTGTGCACACAAATTAAAAGAAAAGAAGAAATGCAAAGGCACGAAAAAATTAAATAAATCACTTAGTGAGACTGCATGGCTGCCCAAGCAAACTATTGTACCACTACGA
The DNA here is from genome assembly GCF_040869045.1 of Eurosta solidaginis. Lineage (NCBI taxonomy): Eukaryota > Metazoa > Arthropoda > Insecta > Diptera > Tephritidae > Eurosta > Eurosta solidaginis. The sequence goes on along the minus strand of NC_090322.1, from coordinate 203,542,109 downwards.
ATTTTTCCTAACGTTTTTTAACCCAGCTATATTTGTATGCAGGATATTATAACTTCAACCGAATAACGGTGTAACGTTTGTCACAGTATAACGAGATAGAGCCAGATATAACAGTTAAAAAATAATTTAGACAAAAATGCGGATATCTTTACCAAATTGGGTACAATTTACGTACACAATGCAAAGATTGGAAAACTTTAAGATCAAATCGCTTTTTATAACATTACTAGCTTATGCCCTTGGGTTTTACCCCACGTTTCTATAAAAATATGCAGGCTACGCGCAGGGCTGCAGATAGCCGAGCCGGGCCCCTGGGACAGTTCGCGTTCACGGGCCCCCCCTTAAAAAATAAACTCAATCCAGTAAAAAAATAACATAACATACATACATTTTTCAATTCACATTTTCAGTTTTATTTCATATAAAATAAGATTTACTGGAGCATTTACATAAATGAAATGTTTGATCTCATTGTTTGATTGCTTACATTAACTTTTTCTAAATATGTACATTTTAAGAGCTTAAATCAGCAAAGGAAAACCTTCCGTGCTTTTTGATCTGCGAATATGGAAATTACCGATTCAAAATTAATGCTGCGAGCAAGGCTGGACTCAAACGCCAATGTTCCAAGGCTTGTCAAGCGATTTTGGCTCATGGTAAAACGTAAAAAATTTTTCACGCGAGACAATAGACTAAAAGAACGCTCCCCTTAAGCCACACTGACTGGAAGTGTGCAAAATATTCTTAATGCTATGCAGATGTTAGGAAATAATACTTCCATCTTCAAGTCATGAAATTTGTTCAGAAGTTGAAATGGTGGCAGCGAATCACATCCCAAATTTGCTAAGTGGATGGCTTTAAGATTAATGATTTCATCTATCAGATCCGTAGAAATGTCGATGTCATAAATCGTGCAGAATGCCGCTGCCTTTTCTCTAAGCTCTTCTTCCGTCAGATCCTGATACTTCCACAAAAAATAAATTTAATCGCAATGTCATTTACGGCTTCGAAACGTCTTGTCATGTTCCGAATCAAACAGTCCAAAAGAACGTAAAAAACTCGCTGTTTGAATTGAGTTTCGGAATCACACTCAGGTGATTCGCCAGGCAATTCACCGAACTGGCGCTTTCTGATCTTCCTTTTTTTCTCTGCGAAGGTATTCACAACTCCTATACACCCTGCCAGACCCTTACATTCTTGAAGTATGATCGACCATTGATCCCTGAATTTCTTCGGCTCATCAATGACCTATGTAAGCTTATCCACGGCATCATATGTTAAGTGTACTAATTTTTTCAAATTAACGCTCTCGTTTATTACAGATGTCGCTGGCTTTTACAAAAATTAAAAAGCAATACGACCAAACCGATAGGGGCATAGTTATAGTCGAAATAAAATTTGATTTTAAGTTAGTTGAAGCACTTTTGACAGATATCGCTTACAAAATTGTGTCAAAACGTTTATCTAACTTAAAAATACATTTTATTTCGACTATTACTATACCCCAGAGTATTTGATTGGATGCTTATGATATTAGTTTAGTGATTTTCAATTTTAAAACAAATTTTTGTAGCAACAAAATATGTATGTATCTATGAAATCTTAGTTAGAGTACTGTCAATACTGCTTTGCCTAGCCGGGCCCCCAAAAACCTTCCGGGCCCCAGGGCAATCGCCTGGCCATGGGTAAAACATGACTTGGTAAGATTAACTTCTGCTACAGCTAATGACTTTTGTTGTTGATTCGCAGCTAAAGATCGTCCTGAGGCATTTAAAATTGAAAAGACAAATCTATCGATATCAATGGTATCCTTTGTTTTAAACTTTTTTGTTTTCGAAATTTTCCGATAAAATGAATTGGCCCCAATTCCACATTTTACTGGAAGTGTTAGGACTTAACCTCATATAGCTTCTTACCAATTTTCATTATCCTACCATTACTACATCCAGAGATATGTAGTATGATAAATTCCATTTATGTGGGAGGTGCACGCTCCCTTCTCCCCCGCCCCACATTTTCCTAGGGGTGTTAGGGATTGACCTCATATAACTCCTTACTGAATTTCAATGTTCTAGCATGAATACTTTCAGAGTTATCTAGTACCAAATATTTATTTTGCATGGGAGGCGCCACGCCTCTTTTAAATATCGATATTATTCTTAGCCTATGACCATCCTTGGAAAGTTTCTAGTGGGTTGTGCAAATTTGGTTGTGATCGGTCGATCCGTTTAGGACGCAACTCGATCTGTACCTACATACATACATACATACATAATTTCAATTTTATACATATAGATGTACAAATTGGTAACATTTTCGATAATGGGCGTGGCATCGCCCAAATTGTAAAAAAGAAGAAAATTTGATTTGGATTGTGGATTTTTGTATTCATTTTAATATTAGGTTCATTGACCGAAATGACATATAATTAATTTAATAACTAAACCAATTGCAAAACTTATTAAAATTACAAAAACAAACTTCTCGAATAGTCTGCCACTAATCGAATGCAAACTACTAGTCGATTAGCGATTATCGTTTTTTTACTAACCAACTTTTGGTAACCGACTAATCGATTAATCGAATAGTCGATTATCTAGAGCTATGTTTCGTATTCAAGCACTGTGGTGGATGTGTTAATGCGGCTTGTAAGAATTGCAATGATTATTCATTTGATTAAATAAATCGCTTAATTCGCATCAAGTAACTATTTAATTGCATCAATAATTTTTAACGGATTGATTTTTAATTATCAGTGGAAAATTTGCTTTAGAATCAGTGGAAAATTAATTCGATTTTTGGACCCATAATAAATGTCTTGCTGTTATATAAACAGCGGCGAAATAATGATGATTTAGATCATCCACTGGATGTAGTTTTTTATTTAACCAAATACGGCTAATTTTTAAGAGGAAATGAAAAATATTTATCCAAAATTTAATGAACCTTCCAGAAAACCTGGGACCTTCTGGGCTGTGGCTTATTTTCAGGATAGGTTTACAGCAACCGGGGGAATGCTTCTTTGTTATTTTTCCAGCGTAATTGTACTCAAGAGCTCCTAAGGTTATATTTAAAATCTTGTTTAAATCAGGGATTCCCACAAGACCATCCAAGAAATCTACTTCCTATTTACTGATTTTAGGGCCGCACTAAGACCTCGTTTTGGAGGAAACTTTCGTCATCGCTATCGAGGAGATTTTTGTTGTTGTTGTTGCAGCAGTACTTCGCCCCATCCAACAGGTGCGACCAATCACAAATTGTCATCAAAATCCTCTAACGGGAGTCCAAGGAAACTTGCTGTTTTAACAGGATTGGACCATAATGGGAGGGGTGTTAGAGGCGTTGGTTCCATATTATAATTGAAGAGATGGTTGGTGTCATGTGGGGACACATTGCAAGCAGGACATAAATTTTGTTTCTTGGGGTTGATTCTGTATAAGTAAGAATTTAACCTGTTACAGTATCCAGATCGAAGCTGAGCTAGAGTGACTCGCGTTTCCCTAGAGAGAGTGCGTTCTTTCTCTTCTATTTCTGGGTATTTTTCTTTGAGTACCGGATTTGCCGGGCAATTCCTGGCATATTGGTACTAAGCCTATTTGTGGATATCACTGAGGACCTGCTTGTGCCGTATTCCCTCATAACACTTACGGAGATGACCCCTTAAGCCCCCGAGCCGTGTAGCCTGATCAATCAGATGTCTGTTGGGATGTCCAGGTTCCTGGGTATTCAACAGAAACTGTTTGATTAGAATTTCATTTCTCTCCCAAATGGGGAGTACTCTCGTCTCATTTTGTATACGGTGTTCTGGTGACATAAGAAGCCCGTAGCGATTCTGAGGGCAGTATAGATAAACAACGACGTTTCAGACAAGTTGGGGAAACGGGTCAGTCTAGGTCAACTTCTATCCATTGGACGGACCATAAGACAACTAACAACCCTGTATGGGTCCACATGCTGAATATGTCCGACTGACTTTAATTAAGCTTTTCTCTTTCTGACTATAACCTTATATGGGTTATTATTTTACAAATAGTACGGATTTGTAGAAAACAAAAAAAAAATGTTTTAAAAGACACCAAATTTATTTGTTGGAATCTTTTCGCAATTTAAGTCAACACATATATCAGGATTTCCTCGAAAAAAATTTTTTCCAGAGATCTGCAAGTGCTCAGATTCGATGGGTAAGCAAACTTGCCCACATTCAAAAAGCTACATCTTTGGTTCCACTCGTTGTATATTGTTAATTTTTGTTTTAATTTGAAGGTAACAATATTTACTTTATAACTGCGTTAAAAAAATATTTGATTTTATAAAATCAAAATAATGAATAAAAAATGAATTTTTTAATTTATTATTACATACTGTTTTCCCCCACGAATATTTTCGAAAAAATATATATAATATGCGATACACTTTCATCTAAAAACCCCTTTTTATTTTTTACCTGCTAAGTGAATAGTAGATTTATTTACAAGTAAATATATGTATGCATGTTGTAGTTAAGTTGACCATGCATGCACACCAGGCAGGCGTTGGCTGTATGCAATTGAAGCACGTACCTGGTGCAAATAATTGTAAGCAAGTTGCTCGAGGTCAGGTCAGAAATGAGTTAATATCTTTTTGAACCACAAAATTGTCCAACATAAAATAAAAAGAGGTTTTTAGATGAAAGTGTATCGCATAATATGTATATCTTTTCGAAAATATTCGTGGGGGAAAACAGTATGTAATAATCATTCAAAAAATTCATTTTTTATTAATTATTTTGATTTTATGAAATTAAATAGTCTTTAACGCAGTTATAAAGTAAATATTGTTACCTTCAAAATAAAACAAAAATTAATAAGATACGACGAGTGGAACCAAAGTTACAGCATTTTGAATGTGGGCAAGTTTGCTTACCCATCGAAGTTAAGCACATGCAGATCTCTGAAAAAAAAAATTTTTTTTTGAGGAAATCCTGCACAAGACCACTCAACGCAAACAAAAATATTTCAGACTATGCTCTTAGAAAAGTGTTTTGCCGAAATTCTATCTGGAAAAGTTTAAAATTTTAACGAAGTGAATTTTTATTCAACTCATATTTATTTGATATTAGGAAAACTAATAAAATACACCCACCCAAATTCAGCACAAAGCTCGTAAACCGCGAACAGACCTCACAAACGCATATTAAAAATTGTTTGATTTACGAGACTGCGAAAGTTATGACCCACTTATAAGTTTGAATGAGGTGCCTTATTGTATTTAATTCAATATTGGTAAACGAAGTATTTTACTTGAATCACAAGGACCAATTGTAATTGTGTTTACTTTCAATTTCAAAGCTGCCAATGGTACGTTTGATAAGTGAAACTCTTTATGCCCACGCGGATTTGCTGTAGTATATTTTTCTTCCAGTGGCTGATCGTATTTATGGCGTAATTTGGTTGAAACTTAGTACAGGGGTACCTCTTTGACAAGCTTAATATTTGGGACCCTTCATAGCCGGCATGTAGATCAGAGGCGAACCGATTGCAAAAAACCTTATCTATTTTGAGATTTGCTTGACATTTGATATAAGGGTGCCATCGCACGGTGGGGCAAAAGTCGATTTTTCAAAATATTCCATTTTTTTAAAATATACTCGCTGGCGTTCCTAGATATCCACTGAAGAGTATACATACACAAAACCTATCTGCAACGTCAACGGAGCTAGTCGCGCACATCTAAAGTTGTATAAAAATTGTATGAATTTCGATGTATTTTTGGATTAAAAATCAATTTACCTTTCTAACCTAAATACTTGTTCACTTATTTAGCCTTAATCAAATCTAGTTACATTTTCGTTTAGGACAGGTAAATGTGTTTTTATTTCATATGTTAGATTTTTTATACCGCATGTTTTAACTGAGTTATTCTGCTTGTAATGTTACTACTTTTCAATATCCTGACTTCTCATTTAGACAAATTTCTTTCCCGAAAGTAGACCAATTTTTGTTTAACTTGCCATATTGGTTTTAATAATATGATGAAACAAAGGAGGGACTAACGATAGTGTCAAATATTAAACCCCACATAATACAGCTTCTTTATCAAACTACTCATTTATTTCCACTTACAGCGTTTAATGCTGTTGTTGTAATGCCGCATACATGACTAATGCACTCACGTACATGGCTTATTTTGCCTTTTCATTCGTTAATAATTAACGGTAGGTCAGGAGTTGACAACTGGACTCTTTCGAAATAGTTTCAAAATTGAAATTAAAATCATAAACAATGCCGAACATGTCTGGTATCCAATGATCCGTAAAAAAAGCTAAAAAATCCCGCATTATCCCCAAAAGCTATCGAGAAGTTTAGAAATAACATTTCCAGTGACAATCAAGAGATTGCAAACTTCTTTGCTCACTCTAATTACTCTGCTGTGATTGATTCATCTTACTTACTTACTTAATTGGCGCTTAACTGTCTAAACGGTTATGGCCGTCCAACAAGGCGCGCCAGTCGCTCCTTCGCTCCGCCAACCGGCGCCAATTGGTCACACAAAGGGAGTTTAAATCGTTTTCCACCTGATCCTCCCAACGGAGTGGGGGCCGCCCTCTACCTCTGCTTCCATAGGCGGGTTCCGATAGAAACACTTTCTTGGCCGGAGCATCATCTTTCATTCGCATAACATGGCCTAGCCATCGCAGCCGCTGCGTCTTAATTCGCTGGACTATGTTGATGTCTGCATATAGCTCGTATAGCTCATCATTAAATCTTTTTCGGTACTCGCCATCGCCAACGCGTAGAGGTCCATAAATCTTTCGAAGAACTTTTCTCTCGAACACTCCGAAAGCCGCGTCATCTGCTGTTGTCACGATCCATGCTTCTGCCCCATATAGCAGGACGGGTACGATAAGTGACTTATAGAGTATGATTTTCGTTCGCCGAGAGAGGACTTTACTTTTCAATTGCCTACCTAGTCCAAAGTAGCATTTATTGGCAAGATTGATTCTTCGCTGGATTTCAGTGCTGATGTTGTTGCTAGTGTTGATGCAGTTTCCCAAATAAACGAAGTCTTTTACTATTTCGAAATTATGGCTGTCAACAGTAGCGTTAGGTAGGGTTGCCAAGGCGCGTATGCGCTGACTCTTTGTTGGATGACAGCAGGTACTTCGTTTGATACTCGGTTGATTCATCACCTACATATTACCCATATGAACTCCATTCTAGTAACTCAATATATGCTCCACATTTGTTGCCCAAAGATGTCCTATTACATCTAAAGACCCTAAAAGAATCCTTCAAATACGGTTTGATCCCAACATGTTTTCTTAGAAAATGTGCTGAATATATTTACCAGCCCCTTACTGATCTGTTTAACATATCTTTAAAAAATAATATTTTCCCGACGGCTTGGAAGGAATCTTTTCTTATCCCACTCCATAAAAAAAGAAGCAAGTCGTCTATTGAAAACTAGAGTGGAATAGCAAAGCTCTCCGCTATCCCTAAGCTTTTCGAAGCAATCGTTACTAATCACCTCACATTTTCGACTTATACATTGACAGATAGTTTTCAGCATGGCTTTTGTAGAGGCAAATCATCCACAACCAAATTGCTTGAATTTAAAACTCACGTCTTTATTGGGTTTAGAAACCATCATCATACCGACGTTATAGACTGATTTCAGCAAAGCATTTGACAAAGTATGCCACTCATTACTTGTCTATAAACTCGAATTACTTGGCTTTCAACCTAGCCTAACTCGCTGGATTTCCTCCTATCTTTGCGGCAGAACTCAAAGAGTAATTTTTAAAAACATTTGTTCGAATGTCATCGATGTTCCCTCCGGTGTACCCCAGGGCAGCTATCTCTGTCCTATTCTGATTTTGATCTTTATACACGATATTTCCACAAATATAAAATATTCTAAAATTTTAATTTATGCCAACGACGTAAAACTTTTTATGTCATACGTGTCGGTTGAAGAACGTTCTGTACTCCAGTCGGACTTAAATTGTTTAATTACCTGATGAAATGCGAATTTTATGCCGCTCAATATAGAAAAATGTAAATTCATGTGTTTTTCACGTACAGCCAGATTCTTACACAATTAATGGCCAAACTCTGGAAAACGTTGATGTTTTTGTCGACTTGGGAGTTACGATGAATAGCAAACTTAGTTTCAACCCTCATATTAATGCCACAGTCAATAATGCGAGAGGAGTTTTAGCATTTGTGAAAAGATTGGCAAAAGAGTTTAGTAATCCTTACGTTACAAAAATCCTTTTTACATCATTGGTGAGACCGCTATTAGAATATGGATCGATAATTTGGAATCCGCGTTATCAAGTTCATGTGGATAGGCTGGAATGAATTCAAAAATAGTTTTTACTTTTCGCCTTGAGAAATCTTCAATGGGACTCCATGTATAATCTTCCTCCTTACACTAATCGGTTAAAACTGGTAAATCTTCTTACCCTTGCAAGTCGTAGAGAAATGCTGGGTGTACTATTTATGGCTAGACTTTTAAATGGATCGATTTCAAGCCCATTTCTTTTGAACGAAGTAAACTTGAATTTTCCATGCCGAGTTTTAAAGCATTAGAAACCTATAATTCTTAAACAATACAGAAACAATTTCCAACTAAACGAACCTTTTCTATGTTTGTGTGAAGATTATAACTCTCACTCGAGAATAATCGATGTCTCGGACTCGCTCTTTACCATGAAAAAAAAAAAAAAACGGTTCTATCTTCTCTTAATAATTAAAAAATTATATGTATACTTTTAGTCTATTGTATTTGTGAATCTATATTTCTCAGCTGATGAGTTTTTCTGTATCTGAGTAGTTTTAGATCTCCGCGCTTAAGAAGCCACTGCCTCTCAAAGACTCGGTAACAATAAAAATCTAATATATATTATAAATGGGAAAGTTTGGATGTTAAGATGTTTGGATGTTTGGATGTTTGGATGTTTAGATGTTTGGATGTTTGGATGTTTGGATGTTTGGATGTTTGGATGTTTGGATGTTTGGATGTTTGTCCAGACGTTTGTCTTTGTGACTCAATAACGCAAGAACGGCTGGACCGATTTGGATGAAATTTTGCACACATATAGACAATAGTCTAGAAGGATCTACTAGCTATATATTTTTCAAAAGGGGCGTGGTCCCCGCCCCCTAGGAACAGTTATAATTTAATTATTATATTTTTTCGTCTTTGCGACTGAATCACGCCAGAATGGCTACACGGATTTTGATGAAATTTGGGACACAGACAGTAGTCTACTAGCGAAATTTTTTTCGAACATGGAAAGAGGGGTGGGGGTCCCACGACCCTTCGAGAAATTATTTTTCATAATTTTTACACATTATAACTTTACGTATACTGGCCTTCACCAATATCACAGACTCAAGGGGTCAAATAAGTCGAGGGCTTACAAAGTAAGCAGTGACACCCTCCGCCCGCCCCCCTTTATCTCCCCCTCTGGTGTAAAATCCATAAATTGTTATAACTCAACCTAAATTTTCTCCTAAATCAATAGTTTTTGGTATCTGGTACATACAGAACGAGATCTAGACAATTTTGGAGGAACGATCAGTGGTCCTCTCCTCTACTCCCGCCATCCGCCCTCCATCAATTGTTTTTATTAGCACGCTTTTATTAGCTTTACCTGTATGTTTCTATCTAACTTTTTATTCGCTCCAATGCGCCTGCTGCCTTATTAACATGGTTTTATAATTAGCTTCACCTTATTTGTAATCCCGTAAGGGTCATATCGAGACCCTTCCGGGATCATTTCTGGATGGTTTTCGGGATCGGTCCGGGATTACGCCGGGGTAATTTCGGGACTTTTTCGGGACTATTTCGGGATCATTTTGGGACCCTTCCGGGATCATTTCTGTATAGTTTACGGGATCCGTCCGGGATCCCGTCGGGGTTATTTTGGAACATTTTCGGGACTATTCCGGAATCATTTCGGGACTATTTCGCGATCATTTGGGGACCCTTCCGGCATCATTTCTGGATGGTTTTCGGGATCCGTGCGGGATCTCGTCGGGGTCATATGGGGACTTTTTCGGGATCATTTGAGGGCTCTTCCGGCATCATTTCTGGATGGTTTTCGGGATCCGTCCGGTATATCGTAGGGGTCATTTGGGGCTTTTTCGGGATCATTTGGGGGCTCCTCCGGCATCATTTCTGGATGGTTTTCGGGATCCGTTCGGGATTTCGTCGGGGTCATTTGGGGACTTTTTCGGGATCATTTTGGGGCTCATCCGGCATCATTTCTGGATGGTTTTCGGGATCCGTCCGGGATCCCGTCGGGGTCATTTCGGGACTTTTTCGCGACTAATACGGGATCATTTGGGAACCCTTTCGGCATCATTTCTGGATGGTTTTTGGGATTCGTCCGGGATCCCGTCGTGGTCCTTTCGGGACTTTTTTTCGACTAATACGGGATCATTTGCGGACCCTTTCGGCATCATTTCTGGATAGTTGTCGGGATCCCGTCACGGTCATTTCGGGACTATTAGGGGATCATTTGAGGACCTTTCCGGCATCATTTCTGTATTATTTTCGGAATCCTTTCGGGATCCCGTCAGGGTCATTTTGGGACTTTTTTGGGGCTAATACGGGATCATTTGGGGATCCTCTAGGGGTCGTTTCGTGACTTTTTCTGTTTTATTTCGGGATCATTTGGGGACCCTTCCGGCATAATTTCTTGATGGTTTGCCGGATCCATCAGGGTCATTTCGGGACCATTTTGGGATCATTTGGGGACCCTTCCGAGATCATTTCTGGATCCGTCCGGGATGCCGTAGGAGCCATTTCGGGATTTTTTGTTGCTTTTCCGGGATAGTTTTTGGACCCTTCCGGGATCATTTCTGGATCTGTGCGGCATCCCATCTGGGTCATTTCCGGACTATTTCGGGATCATTTTGGGATCCTTCCGGAATCATTTCTGTATGGTTTTCGCGATCCGTCGTTGATTCCCTCGGAGCCATTTCGGAACCTTTTCTGGAGTATGTCGGGGTAATTTGGGGACTTTTTCGGGATCATTTGGGGCTCTTCCGGCATCATCTCTGGATGGTTTTCGGGATCCGTGCGGGATCTCGTCGGGGTCATTTGGAGACTTTTTCGGGATCATTTGGGGGCTCTTCCGGCATCATTTCTGGATGGTTTTCGGGATCCGTCCGGGATATCGTCGGGGTCATTTGGGGACTTTTTCGGGATCATTTGGGGGATCTTCCGGCATCATTTCTGGATGGTTTTCGGGATCCGTCCGGGATCCCATCAGGGTAATTTCGGGACTATTAGGGGATCATTTGTGGACCTTTCCGGCATCATTTCTGGATAATTTTCGGTATCCGTCCGGGATGCCGACGAGGTCATTTCGGGATTATTTCGGGATCATTTGGGATACCTACCGGCATCATTTCTGGATGGTTTTTGGGATTCGTCCGGGATCCCGTCGGGGTAATTTCGGGACTTTTTCTCGACTAATACGGGATCATTTGCGGACCCTTTCGGCATAATTTCTGGATAGTTGTCGGGATCCGTTCGGGATCCCGTCACGGTCATTTCGGAACTATTAGGGGATCATTTGAGGACCTTTCCGGCATCATTTCTGGATAGTTTTTAGAATCATTTCGGGATCCCGTCAGGATCATTTCGGGGCTTTTTCGGGATCGTTTAAGGATGGCTTTCAGGATTCGTCCGGGAACCCGTCAGGGTAATTTCTGGACTTTTCCGAGACTATTTCGGGATCATTTTGGGACCTTCCCAAGATCATTTCTGGATGGATTTCGGGATTTGTCCGGGATGCCCTCAGGGTCATTTTGGGACTATTAGGACCGTTCCGGCATCACTTCTGGATGGTTTTCGGTATCCGTTCAGATTCCCGTCGGAATAATTGCGGGACTTTTTCGTGATCATTGGGGTCCCTTCCAAAATCATTTCTGGATGGTTTTTGGGATTCGTCCGGCATCCCGTCGGGGTCATTTCGGGACTTTTTCTCGACTAATACGGGATCATTTGCGGGCCCTTTCGGTATCATTTCTGGATAGTTGTCGGGATCCGTTCGGGATCCCGTCACGGTCATTTCGGAACTATTAGGGGATCATTTGAGGACCTTTCCGGCATCATTTCTGGATAGTTTTTGGAATCCTTTCGGGATCCCGTCAGGGTCATTTCGGGACTTTTTCGGCATCATTTAAGATTGGTTTTCAGGATTCGTCCGGTATCCGTCAGGGTAATTTCTGGACTTTTCCCAGACTATTTCGGGATAATTTTGGGACCCTCCCAAAATCATTTCTGGATGGATTTCGGGATCTGTCCGGGATGCCGTCAGGGTCATTTTGGGACTATTAGGTGATCATTTGAGGACCTTTTCGGCATCACTTCTGGATGGTTTTCGGTATCCGCTCAGGATCCCGCCGGAATTATTGCGGGACTTTTTCGGGATCATTTGGTGTCCCTTCCGGCATCATTTCTGGCTGGTTTTTGGGATTCGTCCGGCATCCCGTCGGGTTCATTTCGGGACTTTTTCTCGACTAATACGGGATCATTTGCGGGCCCTTTCGGCATCATTTCTAGATAGTTGTCGGGATCCGTTCGGGATCCCGTCAGGGCCTTTTCGGGACTATTAGGTGTTCATTTGAGGACATTTCCGGCATCATTTCTGGATAGTTTTCGGGATCCTTTCGGGGTCCAGTCAGGGTCATTTCAGGACTTTTTCGGGATCATTTAGAGATGGCTTTCAGGATTCGTCCGGGAACCCGTCAGGGTAATTTCTGAACTTTTCCGAGACTATTTCGGGATAATTTTGGGACCTTCCCAAGATCATTTCTGGATGGATTTTGGGATCAGTCCGGGATGCCGTCAGGGTCATTTTGGTATTAGGTGATCATTTGAGGACCTTTCCGGCATCACTTCTGGATGGTTATCGGTATCCGATCAGGATCCCCTCGGAATCATTGCGGGACTTTTTCGGGATCATTTGGGGTCCCTCCCAAGATCATTTCTGGATGGATTTCGGGATCTGTCCGGGATCCCTTCAGGGTCATTTAGGGGTGCGTTCGAGATCCCGTCAGGGTCATTTCGGGACTTCTTCGGGAATATATCGGGATCATTTCTGGATGGTTTATGGGATCCGTCCATGACCCCTTAAGGGTCATTTCGGGACTATTAGGTGATCATTTGAGGACCTTTCCGGCATCACTTCTGGATGATTTTCGGTATCCGTTCGGGATCCCGTCGGAATCAATGCGGGACTTTTACGGAATCATTTGGGATTCCTTCCGGCATCATTTCTGGATGGTTTTCGGGATTTGTCCGGGATCCCGTCGGGGTTATTTCGGGACCTTTTCGGGGCTAATACGGGATCATTTGGGGATCCTCTAGGGGTCGTTTCGTGACTTTTTCTGTATTATTTCGGGATCATTTTGGGACCCTTTCGGCATAATTTCTTGATGGTTTGCCGGATCCATCAGGGTCATTTCGGGACCATTTTGGGATCATTTGGGGACCCTTCCGAGATCATTTCTGGATTCGGCCGGGATGCCGTAGGAGCCATTTCGGAATTTTTTGTTACTTTTCCGGGATAGTTTTTGCACCCTTCCGGGATCATTTCTGGATCTGTGCGGGATCCCATCTGGGTCAATTCCGGACTATTTCGGAATCATTTAGGAATCCTTCCGGAATCATTTCTGTATGGTTTTCGCAATCCATCGTGGATCCCCTCGGAGCCATTTCGGAACTTTTTCTGGAGTTAGTCGGGATAATTTAGGGACCCTTCCTGGATATTTTCTGGATGGTTTCTGAGATCCGTCGGGGAGCCCGTCAGGGTAATTTCGGAACTTTTTCGGGACTATTTCGGGATCAATTTGGTACCCTTCAGGCATCATTTCTGTGTGGTTATCTGGATAAGTCTAGAATCGTGTCGTTGTCATTTCGGGTTTTTTTGGGACTACTTCGGGAACTTTTGGAAACACTTCCGGGGCGTTTCTGGATGGTTTTCGGGATCCGTCCGCGATAGCGTCGGGGTCATTTCGTGGCTTTTTCTGGATAATTTCGTTATCATTTTGGGATCCTATCAGGTTATCAGCTCATAAAGTTCTTTTTTTTACTCAATTACAAAAATAAAATGCATTAGACAGAAAAACAATTTTAAACAGATAACTTTATAAGCAGGCTAACGTGAATAGCCCACATATTTCATTTTCTCCTTGCGGACGGGGCCGCGGGTAAAGGCTAGTATATATTATAAATGGGAAAGTTTGGATGTTAAGATGTTTGGATGTTTGGATGTTTAGATGTTTGGATGTTTGGATGTTTGGATGTTTGAATGTTTGGATGTTTGGATGTTTGTCCAGACGTTTGTCTTTGTGACTCAATAACGCAAGAACGGCTGGACCGATTTGGATGAAATTTTGCACACATATAGACAATAGTCTAGAAGGATCTACTAGCTATATATTTTTCAAAAGGGGCGTGGTCCCCGCCCCCTAGGAACAGTTATAATTTAATTATTATATTTTTTCGTCTTTGCGACTGAATCACGCCAGAATGGCTACACGGATTTTGATGAAATTTGGGACACAGACAGTAGTCTACTAGCGAAATTTTTTTCGAACATGGAAAGAGGGGTGGGGGTCCCACGACCCTTCGAGAAATTATTTTTCATAATTTTTACACATTATAACTTTACGTATACTGGCCTTCACCAATATCACAGACTCAAGGGGTCAAATAAGTCGAGGGCTTACAAAGTAAGCAGTGACACCCTCCGCCCGCCCCCCTTTATCTCCCCCTCTGGTGTAAAATCCATAAATTGTTATAACTCAACCTAAATTTTCTCCTAAATCAATAGTTTTTGGTATCTGGTACATACAGAACGAGATCTAGACAATTTTGGAGGAACGATCAGTGGTCCTCTCCTCTACTCCCGCCATCCGCCCTCCATCAATTGTTTTTATTAGCACGCTTTTATTAGCTTTACCTGTATGTTTCTATCTAACTTTTTATTCGCTCCAATGCGCCTGCTGCCTTATTAACATGGTTTTATAATTAGCTTCACCTTATTTGTAATCCCGTAAGGGTCATATCGAGACCCTTCCGGGATCATTTCTGGATGGTTTTCGGGATCGGTCCGGGATTACGCCGGGGTAATTTCGGGACTTTTTCGGGACTATTTCGGGATCATTTTGGGACCCTTCCGGGATCATTTCTGTATAGTTTACGGGATCCGTCCGGGATCCCGTCGGGGTTATTTTGGAACATTTTCGGGACTATTCCGGAATCATTTCGGGACTATTTCGCGATCATTTGGGGACCCTTCCGGCATCATTTCTGGATGGTTTTCGGGATCCGTGCGGGATCTCGTCGGGGTCATATGGGGACTTTTTCGGGATCATTTGAGGGCTCTTCCGGCATCATTTCTGGATGGTTTTCGGGATCCGTCCGGGATATCGTAGGGGTCATTTGGGGCTTTTTCGGGATCATTTGGGGGCTCCTCCGGCATCATTTCTGGATGGTTTTCGGGATCCGTTCGGGATTTCGTCGGGGTCATTTGGGGACTTTTTCGGGATCATTTTGGGGCTCATCCGGCATCATTTCTGGATGGTTTTCGGGATCCGTCCGGGATCCCGTCGGGGTCATTTCGGGACTTTTTCGCGACTAATACGGGATCATTTGGGAACCCTTTCGGCATCATTTCTGGATGGTTTTTGGGATTCGTCCGGGATCCCGTCGTGGTCCTTTCGGGACTTTTTTCGACTAATACGGGATCATTTGCGGACCCTTTCGGCATCATTTCTGGATAGTTGTCGGGATCCCGTCACGGTCATTTCGGGACTATTAGGGGATCATTTGAGGACCTTTCCGGCATCATTTCTGTATTATTTTCGGAATCCTTTCGGGATCCCGTCAGGGTCATTTTGGGACTTTTTTGGGGCTAATACGGGATCATTTGGGGATCCTCTAGGGGTCGTTTCGTGACTTTTTCTGTTTTATTTCGGGATCATTTGGGGACCCTTCCGGCATAATTTCTTGATGGTTTGCCGGATCCATCAGGGTCATTTCGGGACCATTTTGGGATCATTTGGGGACCCTTCCGAGATCATTTCTGGATCCGTCCGGGATGCCGTAGGAGCCATTTCGGGATTTTTTGTTACTTTTCCGGGATAGTTTTTGGACCCTTCCGGGATCATTTCTGGATCTGTGCGGGATCCCATCTGGGTTATTTCCGGACTATTTCGGGATCATTTTGGGATCCTTCCGGAATCATTTCTGTATGGTTTTCGCGATCCGTCGTTGATTCCCTCGGAGCCATTTCGGAACCTTTTCTGGAGTATGTCGGGGTAAATTGGGGACTTTTTCGGGATCATTTGGGGCTCTTCCGGCATCATCTCTGGATGGTTTTCGGGATCCGTGCGGGATCTCGTCGGGGTCATTTGGAGACTTTTTCGGGATCATTTGGGGGCTCTTCCGGCATCATTTCTGGATGGTTTTCGGGATCCGTCCGGGATATCGTCGGGGTCATTTGGGGACTTTTTCGGGATCATTTGGGGGATCTTCCGGCATCATTTCTGGATGGTTTTCGGGATCCGTCCGGGATCCCATCAGGGTAATTTCGGGACTATTAGGGGATCATTTGTGGACCTTTCCGGCATCATTTCTGGATAATTTTCGGTATCCGTCCGGGATGCCGACGAGGTCATTTCGGGATTATTTCGGGATCATTTGGGATACCTACCGGCATCATTTCTGGATGGTTTTTGGGATTCGTCCGGGATCCCGTCGGGGTAATTTCGGGACTTTTTCTCGACTAATACGGGATCATTTGCGGACCCTTTCGGCATAATTTCTGGATAGTTGTCGGGATCCGTTCGGGATCCCGTCACGGTCATTTCGGAACTATTAGGGGATCATTTGAGGACCTTTCCGGCATCATTTCTGGATAGTTTTTAGAATCATTTCGGGATCCCGTCAGGATCATTTCGGGGCTTTTTCGGGATCATTTAAGGATGGCTTTCAGGATTCGTCCGGGAACCCGTCAGGGTAATTTCTGGACTTTTCCGAGACTATTTCGGGATCATTTTGGGACCTTCCCAAGATCATTTCTGGATGGATTTCGGGATTTGTCCGGGATGCCCTCAGGGTCATTTTGGGACTATTAGGACCGTTCCGGCATCACTTCTGGATGGTTTTCGGTATCCGTTCAGATTCCCGTCGGAATAATTGCGGGACTTTTTCGGGATCATTGGGGTCCCTTCCAAAATCATTTCTGGATGGTTTTTGGGATTCGTCCGGCATCCCGTCGGGGTCATTTCGGGACTTTTTCTCGACTAATACGGGATCATTTGCGGGCCCTCTCGGTATCATTTCTGGATAGTTGTCGGGATCCGTTCGGGATCCCGTCACGGTCATTTCGGAACTATTAGGGGATCATTTGAGGACCTTTCCGGCATCATTTCTGGATAGTTTTTGGAATCCTTTCGGGATCCCGTCAGGGTCATTTCGGGACTTTTTCGGCATCATTTAAGATTGGTTTTCAGGATTCGTCCGGTATCCGTCAGGGTAATTTCTGGACTTTTCCCAGACTATTTCGGGATAATTTTGGGACCCTCCCAAAATCATTTCTGGATGGATTTCGGGATCTGTCCGGGATGCCGTCAGGGTCATTTTGGGACTATTAGGTGATCATTTGAGGACCTTTTCGGCATCACTTCTGGATGGTTTTCGGTATCCGCTCAGGATCCCGCCGGAATTATTGCGGGACTTTTTCGGGATCATTTGGTGTCCCTTCCGGCATCATTTCTGGCTGGTTTTTGGGATTCGTCCGGCATCCCGTCGGGTTCATTTCGGGACTTTTTCTCGACTAATACGGGATCATTTGCGGGCCCTTTCGGCATCATTTCTAGATAGTTGTCGGGATCCGTTCGGGATCCCGTCAGGGCCTTTTCGGAACTATTAGGTGTTCATTTGAGGACATTTCCGGCATCATTTCTGGATAGTTTTCGGGATCCTTTCGGGGTCCAGTCAGGGTCATTTCAGGACTTTTTCGGGATCATTTAGAGATGGCTTTCAGGATTCGTCCGGGAACCCGTCAGGGTAATTTCTGAACTTTTCCGAGACTATTTCGGGATAATTTTGGGACCTTCCCAAGATCATTTCTGGATGGATTTTGGGATCAGTCCGGGATGCCGTCAGGGTCATTTTGGTATTAGGTGATCATTTGAGGACCTTTCCGGCATCACTTCTGGATGGTTATCGGTATCCGATCAGGATCCCCTCGGAATCATTGCGGGACTTTTTCGGGATCATTTGGGGTCCCTCCCAAGATCATTTCTGGATGGATTTCGGGATCTGTCCGGGATCCCGTCAGGGTCATTTAAGGGTGCGTTCGAGATCCCGTCAGGGTCATTTCGGGACTTCTTCGGGAATATATCGGGATCGTTTCTGGATGGTTTATGGGATCCGTCCATGACCCCTTAAGGGTCATTTCGGGACTATTAGGTGATCATTTGAGGACCTTTCCGGCATCACTTCTGGATGATTTTCGGTATCCGTTCGGGATCCCGTCGGAATCAATGCGGGACTTTTACGGAATCATTTGGGATTCCTTCCGGCATCATTTCTGGATGGTTTTCGGGATTTGTCCGGGATCCCGTCGGGGTTATTTCGGGACCTTTTCGGGGCTAATACGGGATCATTTGGGGATCCTCTAGGGGTCGTTTCGTGACTTTTTCTGTATTATTTCGGGATCATTTTGGGACCCTTTCGGCATAATTTCTTGATGGTTTGCCGGATCCATCAGGGTCATTTCGGGACCATTTTGGGATCATTTGGGGACCCTTCCGAGATCATTTCTGGATTCGGCCGGGATGCCGTAGGAGCCATTTCGGGATTTTTTGTTACTTTTCCGGGATAGTTTTTGCACCCTTCCGGGATCATTTCTGGATCTGTGCGGGATCCCATCTGGGTCAATTCCGGACTATTTCGGAATCATTTAGGAATCCTTCCGGAATCATTTCTGTATGGTTTTCGCAATCCATCGTGGATCCCCTCGGAGCCATTTCGGAACTTTTTCTGGAGTTAGTCGGGATAATTTAGGGACCCTTCCTGGATATTTTCTGGATGGTTTCTGAGATCCGTCGGGGAGCCCGTCAGGGTAATTTCGGAACTTTTTCGGGACTATTTCGGGATCAATTTGGTACCCTTCAGGCATCATTTCTGTGTGGTTATCTGGATAAGTCTAGAATCGTGTCGTTGTCATTTCGGGTTTTTTTGGGACTACTTCGGGAACTTTTGGAAACACTTCCGGGGCGTTTCTGGATGGTTTTCGGGATCCGTCCGCGATAGCGTCGGGGTCATTTCGTGGCTTTTTCTGGATAATTTCGTTATCATTTTGGGATCCTATCAGGTTATCAGCTCATAAAGTTCTTTTTTTTACTCAATTACAAAAATAAAATGCATTAGACAGAAAAACAATTTTAAACAGATAACTTTATAAGCAGGCTAACGTGAATAGCCCACATATTTCATTTTCTCCTTGCGGACGGGGCCGCGGGTAAAGGCTAGTATATATTATAAATGGGAAAGTTTGGATGTTAAGATGTTTGGATGTTTGGATGTTTAGATGTTTGGATGTTTGGATGTTTGGATGTTTGAATGTTTGGATGTTTGGATGTTTGTCCAGACGTTTGTCTTTGTGACTCAATAACGCAAGAACGGCTGGACCGATTTGGATGAAATTTTGCACACATATAGACAATAGTCTAGAAGGATCTACTAGCTATATATTTTTCAAAAGGGGCGTGGTCCCCGCCCCCTAGGAACAGTTATAATTTAATTATTATATTTTTTCGTCTTTGCGACTGAATCACGCCAGAATGGCTACACGGATTTTGATGAAATTTGGGACACAGACAGTAGTCTACTAGCGAAATTTTTTTCGAACATGGAAAGAGGGGTGGGGGTCCCACGACCCTTCGAGAAATTATTTTTCATAATTTTTACACATTATAACTTTACGTATACTGGCCTTCACCAATATCACAGACTCAAGGGGTCAAATAAGTCGAGGGCTTACAAAGTAAGCAGTGACACCCTCCGCCCGCCCCCCTTTATCTCCCCCTCTGGTGTAAAATCCATAAATTGTTATAACTCAACCTAAATTTTCTCCTAAATCAATAGTTTTTGGTATCTGGTACATACAGAACGAGATCTAGACAATTTTGGAGGAACGATCAGTGGTCCTCTCCTCTACTCCCGCCATCCGCCCTCCATCAATTGTTTTTATTAGCACGCTTTTATTAGCTTTACCTGTATGTTTCTATCTAACTTTTTATTCGCTCCAATGCGCCTGCTGCCTTATTAACATGGTTTTATAATTAGCTTCACCTTATTTGTAATCCCGTAAGGGTCATATCGAGACCCTTCCGGGATCATTTCTGGATGGTTTTCGGGATCGGTCCGGGATTACGCCGGGGTAATTTCGGGACTTTTTCGGGACTATTTCGGGATCATTTTGGGACCCTTCCGGGATCATTTCTGTATAGTTTACGGGATCCGTCCGGGATCCCGTCGGGGTTATTTTGGAACATTTTCGGGACTATTCCGGAATCATTTCGGGACTATTTCGCGATCATTTGGGGACCCTTCCGGCATCATTTCTGGATGGTTTTCGGGATCCGTGCGGGATCTCGTCGGGGTCATATGGGGACTTTTTCGGGATCATTTGAGGGCTCTTCCGGCATCATTTCTGGATGGTTTTCGGGATCCGTCCGGGATATCGTAGGGGTCATTTGGGGCTTTTTCGGGATCATTTGGGGGCTCCTCCGGCATCATTTCTGGATGGTTTTCGGGATCCGTTCGGGATTTCGTCGGGGTCATTTGGGGACTTTTTCGGGATCATTTTGGGGCTCATCCGGCATCATTTCTGGATGGTTTTCGGGATCCGTCCGGGATCCCGTCGGGGTCATTTCGGGACTTTTTCGCGACTAATACGGGATCATTTGGGAACCCTTTCGGCATCATTTCTGGATGGTTTTTGGGATTCGTCCGGGATCCCGTCGTGGTCCTTTCGGGACTTTTTTTCGACTAATACGGGATCATTTGCGGACCCTTTCGGCATCATTTCTGGATAGTTGTCGGGATCCCGTCACGGTCATTTCGGGACTATTAGGGGATCATTTGAGGACCTTTCCGGCATCATTTCTGTATTATTTTCGGAATCCTTTCGGGATCCCGTCAGGGTCATTTTGGGACTTTTTTGGGGCTAATACGGGATCATTTGGGGATCCTCTAGGGGTCGTTTCGTGACTTTTTCTGTTTTATTTCGGGATCATTTGGGGACCCTTCCGGCATAATTTCTTGATGGTTTGCCGGATCCATCAGGGTCATTTCGGGACCATTTTGGGATCATTTGGGGACCCTTCCGAGATCATTTCTGGATCCGTCCGGGATGCCGTAGGAGCCATTTCGGGATTTTTTGTTACTTTTCCGGGATAGTTTTTGGACCCTTCCGGGATCATTTCTGGATCTGTGCGGGATCCCATCTGGGTCATTTCCGGACTATTTCGGGATCATTTTGGGATCCTTCCGGAATCATTTCTGTATGGTTTTCGCGATCCGTCGTTGATTCCCTCGGAGCCATTTCGGAACCTTTTCTGGAGTATGTCGGGGTAAATTGGGGACTTTTTCGGGATCATTTGGGGCTCTTCCGGCATCATCTCTGGATGGTTTTCGGGATCCGTGCGGGATCTCGTCGGGATCATTTGGAGACTTTTTCGGGATCATTTGGGGGCTCTTCCGGCATCATTTCTGGATGGTTTTCGGGATCCGTCCGGGATATCGTCGGGGTCATTTGGGGACTTTTTCGGGATCATTTGGGGGATCTTCCGGCATCATTTCTGGATGGTTTTCGGGATCCGTCCGGGATCCCATCAGGGTAATTTCGGGACTATTAGGGGATCATTTGTGGACCTTTCCGGCATCATTTCTGGATAATTTTCGGTATCCGTCCGGGATGCCGACGAGGTCATTTCGGGATTATTTCGGGATCATTTGGGATACCTACCGGCATCATTTCTGGATGGTTTTTGGGATTCGTCCGGGATCCCGTCGGGGTAATTTCGGGACTTTTTCTCGACTAATACGGGATCATTTGCGGACCCTTTCGGCATAATTTCTGGATAGTTGTCGGGATCCGTTCGGGATCCCGTCACGGTCATTTCGGAACTATTAGGGGATCATTTGAGGACCTTTCCGGCATCATTTCTGGATAGTTTTTAGAATCATTTCGGGATCCCGTCAGGATCATTTCGGGGCTTTTTCGGGATCATTTAAGGATGGCTTTCAGGATTCGTCCGGGAACCCGTCAGGGTAATTTCTGGACTTTTCCGAGACTATTTCGGGATCATTTTGGGACCTTCCCAAGATCATTTCTGGATGGATTTCGGGATTTGTCCGGGATGCCCTCAGGGTCATTTTGGGACTATTAGGACCGTTCCGGCATCACTTCTGGATGGTTTTCGGTATCCGTTCAGATTCCCGTCGGAATAATTGCGGGACTTTTTCGGGATCATTGGGGTCCCTTCCAAAATCATTTCTGGATGGTTTTTGGGATTCGTCCGGCATCCCGTCGGGGTCATTTCGGGACTTTTTCTCGACTAATACGGGATCATTTGCGGGCCCTCTCGGTATCATTTCTGGATAGTTGTCGGGATCCGTTCGGGATCCCGTCACGGTCATTTCGGAACTATTAGGGGATCATTTGAGGACCTTTCCGGCATCATTTCTGGATAGTTTTTGGAATCCTTTCGGGATCCCGTCAGGGTCATTTCGGGACTTTTTCGGCATCATTTAAGATTGGTTTTCAGGATTCGTCCGGTATCCGTCAGGGTAATTTCTGGACTTTTCCCAGACTATTTCGGGATAATTTTGGGACCCTCCCAAAATCATTTCTGGATGGATTTCGGGATCTGTCCGGGATGCCGTCAGGGTCATTTTGGGACTATTAGGTGATCATTTGAGGACCTTTTCGGCATCACTTCTGGATGGTTTTCGGTATCCGCTCAGGATCCCGCCGGAATTATTGCGGGACTTTTTCGGGATCATTTGGTGTCCCTTCCGGCATCATTTCTGGCTGGTTTTTGGGATTCGTCCGGCATCCCGTCGGGTTCATTTCGGGACTTTTTCTCGACTAATACGGGATCATTTGCGGGCCCTTTCGGCATCATTTCTAGATAGTTGTCGGGATCCGTTCGGGATCCCGTCAGGGCCTTTTCGGAACTATTAGGTGTTCATTTGAGGACATTTCCGGCATCATTTCTGGATAGTTTTCGGGATCCTTTCGGGGTCCAGTCAGGGTCATTTCAGGACTTTTTCGGGATCATTTAGAGATGGCTTTCAGGATTCGTCCGGGAACCCGTCAGGGTAATTTCTGAACTTTTCCGAGACTATTTCGGGATAATTTTGGGACCTTCCCAAGATCATTTCTGGATGGATTTTGGGATCAGTCCGGGATGCCGTCAGGGTCATTTTGGTATTAGGTGATCATTTGAGGACCTTTCCGGCATCACTTCTGAATGGTTATCGGTATCCGATCAGGATCCCCTCGGAATCATTGCGGGACTTTTTCGGGATCATTTGGGGTCCCTCCCAAGATCATTTCTGGATGGATTTCGGGATCTGTCCGGGATCCCGTCAGGGTCATTTAAGGGTGCGTTCGAGATCCCGTCAGGGTCATTTCGGGACTTCTTCGGGAATATATCGGGATCATTTCTGGATGGTTTATGGGATCTGTCCATGACCCCTTAAGGGTCATTTCGGGACTATTAGGTGATCATTTGAGGACCTTTCCGGCATCACTTCTGGATGATTTTCGGTATCCGTTCGGGATCCCGTCGGAATCAATGCGGGACTTTTACGGAATCATTTGGGATTCCTTCCGGCATCATTTCTGGATGGTTTTCGGGATTTGTCCGGGATCCCGTCGGGGTTATTTCGGGACCTTTTCGGGGCTAATACGGGATCATTTGGGGATCCTCTAGGGGTCGTTTCGTGACTTTTTCTGTATTATTTCGGGATCATTTTGGGACCCTTTCGGCATAATTTCTTGATGGTTTGCCGGATCCATCAGGGTCATTTCGGGACCATTTTGGGATCATTTGGGGACCCTTCCGAGATCATTTCTGGATTCGGCCGGGATGCCGTAGGAGCCATTTCGGGATTTTTTGTTACTTTTCCGGGATAGTTTTTGCACCCTTCCGGGATCATTTCTGGATCTGTGCGGGATCCCATCTGGGTCAATTCCGGACTATTTCGGAATCATTTAGGAATCCTTCCGGAATCATTTCTGTATGGTTTTCGCAATCCATCGTGGATCCCCTCGGAGCCATTTCGGAACTTTTTCTGGAGTTAGTCGGGATAATTTAGGGACCCTTCCTGGATATTTTCTGGATGGTTTCTGAGATCCGTCGGGGAGCCCGTCAGGGTA
This sequence comes from Eurosta solidaginis, assembly GCF_040869045.1. NCBI lineage: Eukaryota > Metazoa > Arthropoda > Insecta > Diptera > Tephritidae > Eurosta > Eurosta solidaginis. The sequence goes on along the minus strand of NC_090322.1, from coordinate 203,517,637 downwards.
ATTTCGGAACTTTTTCGGGACTATTTCGGGATCAATTTGGTACCCTTCAGGCATCATTTCTGTGTGGTTATCTGGATAAGTCTAGAATCGTGTCGTTGTCATTTCGGGTTTTTTTGGGACTACTTCGGGAACTTTTGGAAACACTTCCGGGGCGTTTCTGGATGGTTTTCGGGATCCGTCCGCGATAGCGTCGGGGTCATTTCGTGGCTTTTTCTGGATAATTTCGTTATCATTTTGGGATCCTATCAGGTTATCAGCTCATAAAGTTCTTTTTTTTACTCAATTACAAAAATAAAATGCATTAGACAGAAAAACAATTTTAAACAGATAACTTTATAAGCAGGCTAACGTGAATAGCCCACATATTTCATTTTCTCCTTGCGGACGGGGCCGCGGGTAAAGGCTAGTAAAACATAAATTAGAATTAGAATAAAAAAAAATTGTGTATTAAAAAAACAGGATTAGGCTGATTTCATTGGGTCACTTGAGAGCAGTGCGCTGCCACAACGTCCGATAAAAAACTTTTATCACGAAACTAGTATTGACAGGTCTCTTAAATAAAAAATATTGGTACTCTGTTACTGGCTATTAAAACTGCCACTTCCCGAGGCATAATTAGTTTCATGTCACTCAAATACGTTTTCGAAAAATTGTCTGCATTATTGCGATTTGTAAATGGGTTTAAATTTAATCTAAGACGGTGTTCCCTGGCACTCATATCAGGCGATTCTTACTCGGTCCACTGCGGGGTACTTTTCATCGCAGAAGAGTCATATGGGTACGTTAGAAAAGTATGGTTCCTTCTTGCTGTAGGTATAGATATTCGCAATGACCACAAAAAGATTTCCAATATTGCAAAAAAGGTCGATTTTTTTTACCATTTTTGGGAATTCTTACCAAAACATTGATTTTTATCGAAAATTGTGTATGCTGACTAACGTTTTTCACACAAGAATCGAAAATTTCGGAAAATTTTACCCGGAAACACGAAGTCTGAGACATGCAATTCAAAACTTTTAATATCTAGTAAGCTATCAGATTAACAACGACTCAACAAGTAAGACGCATGTAGATCATGCATGGCGTATACGTAATAATTAACAAATGAACGTGCGATTTTAATAAGGTGTTCGAATAATCGTTGGTTTGAAATTATTCGAATAATCTGAACAATCATCTTTTAGAATAATGCATTTCGATTAATGCGTCAAAAGTCTAAAATTGAATAATCGAATACGGGATTAATCGAATTACTCGAATAATCTTAATGATTAAAGAACTCCCTATAGATCATTTCCGGCATACCTCCGGATTCTTTCGGAATTGGATTGTTAAGGTACGATTTCGGGATTGATTTCTGGTCCCGTCAAAATAATACAAAAAGTATGGTGAGGTGAGGGATCTCAGAATACAGAGGCAAGATGTCCGTGTCGTGATTTCATAAATAAAAAGTCCCAGAACCCAGCACTAATTTCAATACACCAATCGACCTTCATGCCCATCTCTTTAGCTGCCTGCCTTGAACTGAAAATAATACAATTGACTTTTCTACTTATTCTGTGTGCTATTTCATTTTATTTGTATTGGTCATACTCCGTGCGGGTTTCGTTTAAGCTTATAAACCAACAAATACATATTGCTACATACAAACTTGGCGGCCGTCGTGGTGTGATGGTAGCGTGCTCCGCCTACCACGCCGACGATCCTGGGTGCACGCCGCGGGCAAAGCAACATCAAAATTTCACAAAAAATTTTTTTCAAATAGCAGAAAATTTTTATAAACGGGATCGCTCCTCGGCAGTGTTTTGCAAGCACTCCAAGTGAATTTCTGCTATGAAAAGCTACTCGCTGAAAACTCGTCTGCCTTGCAGATGTCGTTCGGAGTCGGCATAAAACAAATAGGTCCCGTCCCACCAATTGGTAAGAAAAAAAAAAAATAAGCACGACGCAAATTGTAAGAGAAGCTCGGCCTAAAATCCCTTCGGAAGTTATGGCGCCTTAAATTTTTTTATTTTTATATACAAACTTGTATAGGTACATATGACAGTTATAATTCATTGCGATTATTTAAGCCGCGTTCCCATATGAAGGACACTTTTTCATATCAAACAATACAACTTATTTGATTGCACAAATGTGCAATGAAAACAAATGTGAATCCTATTCTTGTGAATACTTGCTCACTTTTATGTATGTATGTGGAAATGTGTGAGTGCAGTTGTGGTTACTTCAATGGACATACGACGTTCAGCTTGCACTGTGAGTTGACATTGTGATTTAAGTACAGCACAATAACTACCAGCTGCAGTCGTCTGTGAATCAGCTGGACAATACAATCGACATTATTGTTCAGTTAGCATACACATGGATATATACATACATACATGAGGTACACAGAAAGGTACTTTTGTGATTCATTTTTAATGCAAACTTTTAAGAATTCTCTTCTTTTCCGTTTTGTTAAAATTTCTCTTTTCCTGTAGCTGTCAAGTGTCCGCCGCATTTAGTATTGTTGTTGTTGTTTTCTACTAGACAGACAATCTTCCAGTTTTCTATTTCAAAATGCCTTAAGCCAGAACTACAGGCGTACTAGAAATGTACCTCTCCTATTAGCGATGTTAGCCGAATATATAGCGTATACTTCCGTCTTAGTGGTGTATTCTAAGGGCGCAAAAAACATGAAGAGATTTTCTTGGTAAAAATATGTGAAAGAATACAAGTGCCTAAGTTTGTACTTAATTCAATGGAATGATAATGATATGAGTTTGCTATTCAATTCTTTGCTAGCTGATTGCTTCGTTTTCCATGAAGTAGGTATGTAATTTGTACTATAAATTGGCATCAACTTTTATGTTTGCTTCAAGCGTTTCAAGTCGCCCTTCACTTTTCTATAGCACACCACTTTGAGCTCTTTATTTTAGTTGGTTGAAGTAGGCGTCATACAACAACTGTGCGTAAGTTTGCAAGTTATGGCGTAAACCTCTTTTGGCTTGTTCGGAAGTATTTCTTATCTTAAAGTATACAAGATCGATTGGCGAAACTGCTGACGAAAATCCAAGCGTATCGACGTTCTGACTCACGCAGTGTCCTGCGGGCGAAAGTTTCAGCCACAGAGATAGCGTCTAAACTGATCCAAGACAGTACGATCCCGCACAGAAATGTAACGACAGCTAGACCGCCTTGAATGCCTTAAAATCCAACGTAAAAGAGTGGGAGGTGGCGCGGAGGTGTCGAGCCTAGCTTGCGCCCATAAGACATCTTCATGTCTCCCTTTGCTGGCCCATAATGGACATAAACGAGGTGGACAGCTCCGTACAAACACCGATGGATTATCTGAGTGATAATTGTGGGGTTTCAAAATCCTTGCAGCCATATTTTGATAGGAAAGAGAGCAGTTTCCTTCTCTTGCAAAACAAATCTGCAGTGAGGGTATTTTCGGGTGTCATTATAGACCATAGGCCCCTACGATGCCCGCACCAATATTGCTTGCACTGCAGAATCTGTCAAGATGAGGAAGACAACGTGTCGATTCATTATTTTCTCTGCCGATGTCTAGGACTGCAAATAAGGCGACTTAGATTTCTGGGCGCCCAATGACATAAAGGTCTCTGAGTGCCGATTTTAACCGAATACGTATTTAAAACTTCTCCTCGCAAAGTTTGTACATGCATATAATGCATTACGGACTGCCCAGAATGTTAAGGTGCACCACCTACTCTATTCACCATGCAAAGACGAGCTTTAAAAATTCTAACAATCCTCCCGAGCACTTGGACGCATCAACCAGATAAACCAAGACACCTGCCCACATTGGGAGTAGCGCCTGCTTATCTTACTGGACAGCGAGTTTCCAGAGCTTTTACTGGGGCTTGTTATCAGCGTAACATTGCCTGAAATATCCAGGGCCCTGGAAACCTGATAGTTTTAAGTTCAAAATAGTTAAATGCCGCTGCGTGTAAGCTCAAACAGTCCTTCTTAACTCATAGGTGGCATGGCTAAGCGTTTAATTGTCACCTTACAATACAATACAAGTAAATATTAAGATCCCGAACGGATAATACGACCTATCTACCATATCCTTAACAGCGGATATATCCACATAGAGAACGGTGCCGTACTGGACTGTGACCTCACAAAAGTTACTTTCATATTCGTTCTCCATCCGCTTAAGGGGGATATGAGTGGTAAAGCTGCAGACATTGGTGCTTTATCGGTAACCGTATCGGTAACCTTATAACAGCTGATTCGACCAACCTTATGGGAATCAGTGCAATCGATTATTGGTGCCGCTAAGGTCGTAACCGTATCGTAGCCAACCAATTGGATTTTGGTTACCGTCGTAACGATAAACAGCTGATTACGTTAGGGATACGACAAAAGCGATACGACATACGGCACCAATGACTCCCGCTTAAGCCAAAAAAAAGGGGCGGAAGTAAACGCACAACCGTCTGCCTTTTTATCCTGCATCTTAAAGCCTTATTTCCTCCAAAGGAATGCATTTTTAGCCCGCGTCCTCAATCGGGTACAGATTTGGCTTTCAGCAGTCTAATAGAGGAGAACTTCACGGACGAGAATTGGCTTGACCAACATATCATACTGTAATACTGTTAACCTTGGTGAGAGCTTCCTAAGTTTGACAATCACCTCATGATAGCTGAACATGAAAACTGAAACCTAGTCTTTTAAATAAAATTCCGTGATAGCTTAACTACGTTAAGCGATGGGCCCTAATCCTATTAATTTAAAATTGTTACACATCAAACTTACCGTGAACTCACAAGTTGCAAAATGGATGCCCTTAGGGCATACTTCGCTACTTCTGCTGCATAAAAGAATGTTAGAGGTATTGTCACTTACAGGTTATATATTTAAGGGAGAAAGACTCGCTGCCCTTATGGCTTGGAATGTACCGACTCCAAACAAGGAACAGCTGGTATCGCATGAACCACTTCTGTGTAACTTCTCTCAAAGTTAGTTAACCTTTACCAGACCACAGTTTAAAGAGCACCAGCAATCCACTCAGCAATAGGCGAATCAAAGAACCCAAAACTAAATTCATAAACTCTGCAGAATATGGTCAAACGAGTGTATCTCCTCAATATAGCGTACATAAGTTCTATCTATCTGATTTGGCTCTACTCATGTAGCTTTGGTCTGTTTTTTGATTTCCTATACTTACTATTAAATGGAAGGCCTATACGGTGTTTTAAGTGCGGTTTTCCTTAAAAATGTATAGCCCATCTCGAATTACGTTCGCAAAATTCCAGCTACATTCGTCAGTATTGCAAGCGTATCCTTCGAACTGTTCAAAACCAAACGAAATGGCAGGTAATTCAAGTTCGAATCACGCAATTTCCTTAACATGAGTCTGGGAAAGATTTTTCGGGTAACAGAACTAATGCATCTGAAAACTTTCTTTTTTAGCAACGCTTTTCATGGCTGACCAAAATACTAAAGAGAGGCATGCCTATCTAAAAAAGGCCTTTGTACCAAATTTGGGCGATATAAAAAAGCGAGGGTTGCACATAATCGATCACCAGAAATGCGTAAAACCGTGCACGTGGCTGGAAAGTCTCGAAGATCGTATGCACGTCTTACGGCCTTAAACCAACGAAGTCACTCTTGTCACTAAAAAGAGAGGACTGTAGGCGTGTGATGGGTATTCGGAATAGACACTACCCTTTGGCGTCACATGCATGTGCTGTACTCATTACCTGCTCTCGCAATCTAGAAGCAGCAACTAGTAGAGATCATAAAAAGCTTCTAAAAAATTTATGTTGACACTATGGACACATCCAGTCACTGTGAGCTTCTCAAGGATCGGCCAGTTCAATCTAACCTAACCTAACCAAGTGGTCGTGAAGGAGGATTTATAAACACACATCTGAACGTCTATACATTTTCAAACTGTATTTGAGAAAAAAGTAAATGTATTCGAGAAACGGGCGAATGTGCATGCGAAATGGTAAATCAATATGAGAAGTGGGCAGATCACTTCGAGATAACGGTAGTTGCATTTGAGAAATAGGTTCATGCATTTGAGAATGGAATTTTATTAATTTTTTAATTCGTTCTGAAATACATTTGCCCATTTACCAAATCACTTGCCCATTTCACAAATACATTTGCCCTTTTCTCAATTTTATTTGCTTATTTCTGCTACTTATTTCAACGTTTATTATCAATAGCGAATTTTTTATCGTTCAGTAACAAGTTTGTAATCGGCTTCTTATTGGTTTCTAGTCAGCTTGTTATCGACAACTTTCACCGACAACATACCGACAAAAAACATGTAACAATGAAATATGAAAACGATAGCTTTACAATATCAAATCGATAACATTTTGCTAACAAATCGATAACTTTTTGAAAGCTTATCGATAGTTCTTCGATGAATAATCTATTTTTCCATAATAAATCGATACATTTTTGACAACATATCGATTAGGTTGTGATTAATAATAGATAATTATGCGATAACGAAACAATATTTTTCGAAAACATATCGATAACTTTTGATAAAAAATCGATAGCCTATCGATGACTTTTCAATACTAAATTGATAAATTTTCGATAATAAATCGATGACTTTTTGACATAAACTTGATTTTTTATCTCCTTTCTTTTCATTTCATTCGTTTCGCTTCGTTTCCTTTCCTTTCCACTCCCCTCCTTTCCCTTACGTTCCTGGGTTAACTATGCACTTTGAGCGACAAGGCATTGCAGGTTTTTCTATAAATACAAAATACTAAGTAACTTAATTCCACGAAAAATATTTTCGCTTTTAGTGAATATTTGTGTTTCAAATTCCTGCGAACTACTTTATTACTAAATAGTTTTAACTTTTTTAATAACGCATCTTTCAAATTCTTTCAACTGGTTTACTAACAGTTACTAATAAATTGACCAGCCAATCGATATAAACCAAACACAAATAAGTGGGGGTGAAAGCTGGCGTGCATTAGCATAGCATTATCGATGTATTTATATAAAAATGAATTGCTATGCGTTAGTCTCGCTAAAATTCAAAAGCGGCTTGACCAATTTAGATAATTTTTTTTGTTCCTTTCGCTATTGTTCCATCCTTTGGTTTCGAAAAAAGTTGGAAAGGTGGGCGGTAATACGGAACATTTTAATTCGTTTTATCTCTGCTATTATTTGAAAGCGGTATTGAATGTATGTTTTAAAGATTCCATATCGACCTATCATAATAGAAAAGTCTTAACTTCAAAATTTTGTTAGAAAGAACGTATCTCAGATACTCTGTTAATAAGGCCGTATTTCAACGAAGTCGCCATTAAAGTCGTATCCCAGCATATTGGTTAAGAAGGCTGTAATTGAAATAAAACAAGTAAGGAAGGAAAAATTCGGGTGTAACAGAACATTATATACTCAGCTACAAGCTTTGGAGACAAAATTGTCTTTTTTTATGGGTACATACAAATGGCAACACTAAAAAGTGGAGCAACTTGCCTTTGCTATTTTTCTTCAGCTATCAATTCGTTTTATTTGAATATTTTTTTTAAAATAGTAACAATTGGGTAAATTTGAACACATTTCTTTATAATTTTTTTTAAATTACCCCTGTAATATTTTCGAAGCGCTTTTAATTATGAGTCCGATAAGAGTCCGAAATTCTAGACCAAGGATGACGTTTTTTGGAACGATTTCACTTCATCCTTTGTCAAATAAGGGAAAATCACCATGTAGAAAAATGACCCTAGGGTAACCCTGGAATGTGCTTGTATGACATGGATATCGAGTGGAAGGTATTCAAGAGTATTTTAAAAGCGAGTGGGCCTTAGTTATGTAGGTGGACGCCTTTTCGAGATATCGCCATAAAGATGGACCAGGGGTGAACCTAGGATGTGGGTGTACGATATGGGTATCAAATGAAAGGTGTTAATGAGTATTTTAAAGGGAAGTTGCCCTAAGTTGTATATGTCTTTCGAGATATCGACCAAAATGTGGACCAGGGTAACCCAGAACATCATCTGTCGGGTACCGCTAATTTATTTAAATATGTAATACCACGAACGGTATTCCTGCCAAGATTCCAAGGGCTTTTGATTTCGCCCTGCAGAACTTTTTCATTTTCTTCTACTTAATATGGTAGGTGTTACACCCATTTTACTAAGTTTTTTCTAAAGTTATATTTTGTGTCAAAAAACCAATCCAATCAGCATGTTTCATCCCTTTTTCGAAATTTTCGATAGCGAAAAAGTTGGCGTGGCCATAGTTGGATTTCGCCCATTTTTATTACCAAGATAAAGTGAGTTCAGATAAGTACGTGAACTAAGTGTAAAGATATATCGATTTTTGTTCCAGTTATCGTGTTAACGGCAAAGCGGAAGGACAATTTTACTAATTTTCTAGTCTGCATCATAAGGTTAACCCAGCTACCAAGTTTCATCGCTTTATCCGTCTTTGGTAATGAATTATCGCACTTTTTCTGTTTTTCGAAATTTTCGATATCGAAAAAGTGGGCGTGGTTTTAGTCCGATTTCGTTCATTTTAAATAGCGATGAGTGCCCAGGAACTTGTATACCAAATGTCATTAAGGTACCTCAAAATTTACTCAAGTTATCGAGTTCACGGACAGACGGACGGACGGACATGGCTAAATGAATTTCTTTATCTCCCAGATCATTTTGATATATAGAAGTATATATCTATCTCGATTAGTTTATGCTGCTGCGGGGTACCGTCATGCGAACAAAATTAATATACTCTGTGAGATCTGCTCAGCTGAGTATAGAAATGTTATTACAGAAAAGATATAATTTTATTTAATTTCATTTCTTTTATCAATTCTTTAACGACTTAAAATGCTAAGCTATAATATAGAAGACACATAAATCTATATTCTGGTCTAATAATTTATGTCTTTTGCGCACTGTGAGTAGGGAATAAATTAAATTAAATTACCTGTGACAAAAATCTAATTTTTTCCGTTACAACCTTTTTAGCCGCTCTCCTGAGATACGACTTCATTAACGACTTCGCTCAGATACGGCCTTATCAACAGAATGTCTGAGATAAGCCGTTCTTAACAAAACTTTTAAGTTACCACCCTTCTATAACGATATTTCGATATGTGAGAAAAATGGGGTGGGAATGCGAGGGACATAAATGGAATAGGGGACGGACAAAAATAAGCAGGCAATGGAAGATAATAGAGAAGAGAAGGGTATAGAGCGGGAAGTAGGGAACATTTTGAACGTAGGCAAACTCATTTTAGTCCTGCCCAAAATCTACCGGGTACACCAGATATACAAGACAATTTTTATGTACCCTTGGTGAGTACAAAATTTGACAGAGTTTCCGCAAGTGCTGAAATAAAAGCTTTTAGATCTAAAGGCGTGATTTAAGAAAGTTTCTTTACTTTTAATTTATACATGGGACATTTTTTCATCAACTCTTTTTTTCGAAATTTTTTTTTGTAACATAATTATATTCATTACGGCAATTGTCAAACCCATACTTTACTATGGGATCTTTGTTTGGTAGACAGCCACCTAAAAAAGCACTTATACCAAAAAGCTAGAAAGGGTATACATGCAGCTTATCAATGATTAGCATAACGGGAGCCCTAAAAACTACGCCGACAGCAGCATTGCATGCCATTCTATACATCGCGCGCGTAGGCCTAATGGCCAAAAAATATCTCGTTAGCTACTGTAATAAGGCTCAAGGCCTCGATGCAGCTTGAGTGAAGGCCGTATGGTCATAGCAGTATAACGCCATTCAATATTAGGCGAACGGACTACGCGGGTGTCGGGCGCAAGCATCGAAAGATCTCTTTGGAGTGGGAGGGTTGGTGCAACCGTTAGGAAATGACAGGGCATACAATACACATGTATACCGATGGTTTCAAATTAACAGAAGGGATCAGGTCTGCTGTTTACTGTGTCGATCCAGAAATAAGTAGATCCTACAGGCTGTCAAAGTACTGCAGCGGTTTCCAGGCGAAAATCAGCAGATATTCTGGAGGAAGCGTGCTTAAGTTGCAGTCGCGTCAATATATATATTGTAACGAATTTGCTGCAAATCCTCTTATTTGCCCCTTTTGCGAGGTTCGTATCGCTAAACTGTTGAATAAATAACTCCACTATTGAATAATGGAAAAATGGCCTTTATTAAAATGCTTCACAATAACACTCAAACTGTGCAACGAATAGCTTAATAACCAAACTGATAGCTCAAATGAAACTCCACTAATCAAAATAATACTGGTATTGCTCGCTAGATATCTTCTTAGTCGTAACTGCTGATCAACTCAAATCAAACTGAATTCCTTCTTACTCGCCTGCACCGCTTTTATAGTTTACGCTGCATACTTCTAGGCTCTTCGATTTCCAGAAGTTACTAGTTGTTTCGGCTACAAAATCGCCAGCCACAACTACGTGCACAAATTATTGCCCTCTCTTGTGACCACTGAGATAAGATATATGCATGTGTTTGTGCATTGCCGCTCCGCTGCTCGTATACGTACATATGTGTAGACGCAATTATTTATTCGTTTATGTAAACACATGTATGTATGTATGTATGTATAAAGATTGAATTATTGATGTGAATGTTTGTAGTTTACAGTCTCTCGCGCGCACATAGCCGTATAAGTAAATGCATCTGTGTGTGACATCTCTCTGGGCTGCCTTATATATGTAAATGTTGCTCGTCGGAATGTGTACATATGTGTAGACGCAAGTATTGATTCGTTTATGTAGATACATAATGATTGAATTATTGATGTGAATTCACGTCACTGCTTAGCATCGGCCTGGAGATGGCAGCACTCCTCAGTTTTGCTAATAATCGTAACAATATATATCTAATATATAAAATTCTTGTGTCACGGTGTTAGAGGCTTAACTCCTCCGAAACAGCTGAACCGATTCTCATGAAATCTTGTGAGCATTTTGGGTAGGTCTGAGAATCGGCTAACGTCTACCTTTTTTTTCGCTACGTGCCTAGGGTCTTGGGATCAAAACGTGGACCCGGGTACCCCTAGAATATGTTTATACAATATGGATATCAAATGAAAGCTGTTGATGAGTGTTTTAGTACAGCGTAGTTGTCATACCTATTAGTTACTAGGGTCTCGAGATATAGCCAAAAACGTAGACCCGGGTACCCCTCGAATGTGTTTATAGAATATGGACATCAAATGAAAGCTGTTGATGACTGCTTTAGTAGAAGGTAATTTTCATACCCCTGGGTGACTAGGGTCTCGAGATATAGGCCAAAACGTGGGCAGTTGAACGCCTAGATAGTGTTTTTACATTATGGGTATCAAATTGAAGCTGTTGATGAGTGCTTTAGTAAAGGGGAGTTTTCATACCTATTGGTGACTAGGGTCTCGATATATAGGCCAAAACGTGGATCAGGGTAACACTAGGATGTGTTTTTACATTATGGATATCAAATTGAAGCTGTTGATGTGTGCTTTAGTACAGAGTAAGTTTTATACCACTGGGTGACTAGGGTCTCGAGATATAGGCCAAAACGTGGACTCGGATACTTCTAGAATGTGTTTTTACATTATGGGTATCGAATTGAAGCTGTTAATGTGTGCTTTAGTACAGAGTAAGTTTTACACCACTGAGTGACTAGGGTCCCGAGATATAGGCCAAAAAGTGGACCCGGGTACCCCTAGAATTTGTTTATAGAATATGGATAACAAATGGAAGCTGTTGATGAGTGCTTTAGTACAGGGTAGTTTTCATACTTATTGGTGACTAGGGTCTCGAGATATAGGCCAAAACGTGGATCATGGTAACACTAGGATGTGTTTTTACATTATGGATATCAAATTGAAGCTGTTGATGTGTGCATTAGTACAGAATAAGTTTTACACCGCTGGGTGACTAGGGTCTCGAGATATAGGCCAAAACGTGGGCCCGTGAACGCTTAGATAGTGTTTTTACATTATGGGTATCAAATTGAAGCTGTTGATGAGTGCTTTAGTACAGGGTAGTTTTCATACTTATTGGTGACTAGGGTCTCGAGATATAGGCCAAAACGTGGGTCATGGTAACACTAGGATGTGTTTTTACATTATGGATATCAAATTGAAGCTGTTGATGTGTGCATTAGTACAGAGTAAGTTTTACACCGCTGGGTGACTAGGGTCTCGAGATATAGGCCAAAGCATGGACCCGGATACCCATAGAATGTGTGCGTATTATGGTTATGGTTTATTAATTTTTTCTTCCATCGTAACTTAGTAACTTAAGTTAACATCACTTAGATTGAAATATAAGAAAAAAGGTAAAGCATTCTGTAAAATATGATATAAAATTGTTGAATGCTATAACTACATAAATGATTAAATCTAATGTGTGGGGTTACATGGCCCTTAAAAAGCAATTAAAATGAGTATGTATGTATGTGGCGAAATAACAAATATCAAATGAAAGCTGCTGCTGAGAGCTTTAAAGTAATTTTCATTGTGATACTCGGTTTAGTCGCATCAACCTGGAAAACTGATAAATATACATGCGAAGCCTAAATAAAGACATGAACTAAAAATACCCACATACCTACTTACATACGTCCTAATCGATTTGCCTGAAATTTGGTATATACATTTGCCTATATTACTATTTACGATGCTGTTTTCCGGGAAGTAGACCAGAGACGGACCGGGACTGGGATTAGGACTAGGACCGGGACTGAGACTGAGACTCGGAGTGTGACTGGGACTGAGACTCGGAATGGGACTGGAACAAGATACATACCACCCTCTGGGACTGGCAATAAAGTATGAAGAAAAATGAGAAAAACTTGAGAGAAGAGAAAAGAGAGAAGGAGACTGATCAAGAGATAGAATGAAGCGAAAAATACGGAGGGAGGAGTGAATACAAAGATTAGGAAAAAGTGTAGAGGGGCGAGGGCAGAGTTAGACGAAAAAAGCTTATTAAAATGTATGCAGTTAGACAAAATTTGGGGCAAAACAACGTCTGCGAGTCAGCTAGTATATATATATTGATAGTCAAGTGGTGATTAAGGAAATAATTTCACACAGTACTTCATCAAGAAGTGTCCTGGAATGTAAAGAAGTATTAGAAAAACTTCACTCAGGCTAGACCATACAGAAGAGCATTTTAAAATATGGAGGTCTATATCCATCTCCATCCATTTATGTCATACCAACCCAACGTTGGGTTTTCAAATTAATAATATATTCTTTGCTGGCCACAACTAGTTAAAATAATGAAATAAATCTTTAATTTAGCAAACAGCTGCATACAATATTTACTAATCGGTTAAAAGTTGATTTAACTACTCCCATTGAATGCGTTTGGTTGGAATTCACGCGTAACGAGGAAGCAGAAAATTCAAAAAAAAATTAAATTCATAGTAAACCGATGAAAAATATTAGTAAACAGAAATTCTAAAATACAAATCAATTAGTGGTAAAAAATTGAGATTGGGTAAAGCCAATTAAATAGAAGTTAAACTGGTTGATACCTAAGGATGACATATAGATTAAATGTGAGATTTACCCGGAAAAGTGTGCTATAATGCCAATGGAATTAACGTCCATTGACACTATTTCTCTCTTGAAAGTGAACTAAAGGCGGTGACATGAGTTCTTAGCCCGAAAAAAATTAAGTAAATCGACTTTAAGATGCTTTTGTATTCTTTGCACTGCCCAAGCAATAATTGGCGGTCTTGATCTTTCATTTTTCGGAGTTTTACGCCAAGACCTTCAAATCGATGAAAAATGTTCGTTAAGGGAAATTCTATAAATATAAATCATATAGGGTAAGAAATTGAGATTGGATAAAAATAATTAAATAGAGGTTCAACTGGCTGATACCTAAGGACGGCATATAGATTAAATGTAAGATTTTCGGGGGAAATCGTGCTAAAATGCCGAGGGAATTAACGTCCATTGACACTATTTCTCCCTTGAAAGTAAACCTAAGTCAGTAAAATAAAATCTCAGCCTGAAAAAGAATTAGAATAAATGGACTTTACTACGCTTTGGCATTGTTTGCCGCAGTCCATGCAAAAATTGGCGGTTTTGATGTTTCGTTTTTCGGCACCTGAACCCAAGACCTTCAACGTGGTAGACTATCACCCGCCCATCACCCACGGTGGCGGCTCTAGTATTAAAAATGGAAATTTATGCAATAGGCAATTTTTAAATTGTATCGTAAGAAAAAATATATATTTGGAATTAAAATTTGCGCGATTTTTCATTTCAACATTTCCCCTGTGGCGTAGAAAAGCTTTTCTGACGACGTTATTTCCCACATTATGCTGACCCTCTCTTTTGAGTTGCGAATTCATGTCACCGCCTTGAAGTCACTTTTAAAAAACAACTTACTTATGCCAATTCATTTTGATCCCATTGGCGTTATTGTGCTGCATCAAGAATTATACTCGTTCTAAATTTTTCCGAAAATGTAAACTTTCTAGGATAGTTGCTGCCAATTTCTTAGGTAAGAGCTAAGGCTCATCAAAGCTGCAGTTTATAAAAATTTCGTTCAAATAAAGTATTGTATCTAAGCAAATTTGACGCCCGCTTTCCGCTGTAAAAAGAAAGGTTTGTAATGAAAGTGGGCAAAACCGCGCCCTTTCTATAAATATAGAAATAAAGGTAAGTAGCTTTCAGAATCAATGAAATCTTACCGGTTATAATGACCAGTTTACTGCTACGAACAAGACGTAAATTTAACTAAAAGATCAACGAGGCAAAACCTCAGCCATAGTTGGCCTCACACTTTCAGTTTTGTTCGAACTAAATTTTTAAACGTATAACGTTGGCGATTGGGGATAGCCAAGGCCGCTTTTGTCCAAGGGAAGTACGAGTCTTATTGCTGTACGTAGACTGGACTAAGAAGCGGAGTTGCTGCTCTAAAACTCTCTAATTTCCCCAGCAAGGGCGGGGTTGTAATTGTATTGAAAGGCGAACAGTTACTGTTCCCCTTCAACCCTTCCGAGTTATATTCGCTTCGAACTATAATTTTAGTAACGCTAAAAACGAAATGCTAGACTCATAGTTGTAATTGCTTGATTTGAGGGTTTTAAGGTCTGACTTGAAAGAAAAGACAGTTAGGTAAGGTTAAAATAATCGGATAATGAAGATTCTTACATAGAATGAATGTGCCCATAGCGTTATCAGGACTTATGTTATAGTATTACTCCGTTCTCTTAACGAATACTAAAAGTTTTCAAGAACTGAGCTTAGTTGCAACCCCATCACCCGTAGAATATGGAGTTTCGGCCTCGCGAGCGCAGGACTCCAAAGCAGAACGTGCTCAACCGTTTCTACCTGTAGCCCACACTTCCTACACCTGCTGTTACTGACAAGGCCTTAAGTCTACGCTCTTTAGAGATATGGGCACTTTTGTAAGTCTAATATCATAGGATTTGCACATGTTTGCCGCCCCGCCCTGTTTTCCATGCCTTTCCAACTTGTGGATCATAGGCAACTTCTGTCTCGTTTTGATTTTGAATTGGGACTCGATTCAATGAATGCCGTACCCTCTTTTGTCAACTCATCGCCCTCTTGGGTTCCGAGCGTAGGCGTCTGCTCTGGCCTGAACGAAGCCTCATCGATGCTGGTTTGCATTCCATGCCTTTCCAACTTGGTGGATCATATGCAACTTCTGTCTCGTTTTGATTTTGAATTGGGACTCGATTCATCGAATGCCGTACCCTCTTTTGTCAACTCATCGCCCTCTCAGGTTCCCGGCGTAGGCGTTTGCTCTGGCCTGAACGAAGCCTAATCGATGTTGGTTTGCATTCCAGGACACTTCTTGATGAAGTACTGTCTGAGATTATTGCCTTAATCGCGGCATGACTATCAAAATATATATTTGGGCGACTGCAGCTGTGATAAATTTCCTTTAGAATTTCTGTTGCTTTCTTTACGGTTACAATTTCCGCCAGAAAGGCACTAATATGCGTCCTGTAGTATCTACTGGATCGACACAGTAAACAGCAGACCCTAAATCTTCTGTTAATTTGGAATCATATGTATACTTGTACTATAGTGTGACATTTCCGCACTGCTGTGCCAACTCTCCCACTCCTAAGATCTCTTTCAAAGGTCAGGCACAGACACCAACACCGGTATTCAAGCTGTTCTGCGGCCTTCAACCTTGTTGCAGTTGTTAGCGCTCTTGGCCTTTAGGCCTGCAGGTGGTATGCGCAGAATGGCTTGCAAATTGTGCTTTCGCGGAAGTTTGAGTGCTTCCGTCATGGCAATACTTGAGAATCTGCATACCCTCTAGTTTCTAGTATACGTATGTTCTTTGTGGCCATCCACCAAATAACGAACTTATAGTAAGGTATAACAATTGTCCGACACTGTTAATCTGACTCAAGATGCCCAGACATGCACATCCCGAAGCGTCTGATCCATTAGAAAGCAGACATCTGCGACTTCCGTTGAAAAAACTTCACAAACTCTTATGGAAATTTGCTTATTTACGAGGTTTCGAGTCAGCTTCGTGTTATAGTGAGTTGCTTTATTATTTTTCCATTTTTCAAATAATTTGAATTTCTACATGAAAAACAATGCAACACTGTCGCGAAGTGTTTCCGAAAATTGTTCCTGCATAGCCCCATACCTACACGATCCGAACACAAAATAAGACTTCACAGTGTATCAAAGGGGGTCAGAAATCGAGAAGGCGGAGGCGAGTCTAGTCTTAATATATCCGTAACATTTTAACAGGGAGACTGAGAATATACCTAACTTTATAGAAAAACAATTCGGTTATAAGAAATGAAAATTTTTCTGGTGAGTTCCCTCAGATATTTTAAATGCTGTTTCCCTGTCTTAATTGAGATCTGGCTACGTCCATGTAACTTGCAATTATTTTTACAGATCAAAAAGATTCATTGGATAAGAATCCAATAATTAAAGTAAATTCTCTTTTATGAATAGGAAATCTTCATATATTTACGCCAACACAAATGAAATTACGCATATGGAAAGGGAAATCCGATACTTTTCTACCAAGAGTTTCACATATTCCTGACATTTATTTGATTACATTCGAGTTTGAAAGAATAATCCTGAAAATATTTTCTATCATACAAACAAAACATAAAATAGCATCACATACCCACACCTCACACAGCAAATATATGTAATACTTTATTGGATTTACTTGCTAAAAATTAATCTTTTATGTTTTTGGTTCCGTTTTGCTTGGCTTTGCTATGTTTTTTAGGCAAAGTAAAACTTTGTAGCAAAAAAAATATATATCTCATTTAGTTTAGTACATATGCAATTGTGTAATAGGGATGAAGGTTGTATAACGAAATTCCGATATGACTTTACTCAAATTGACAATCTCCTTATCGATCTCAATTTCTATGCAAAAAACATGCAACCCGAGTAGTTTTGCTGTGATAGTTCTTTGAGCAAATGAACCACAGTGTGAAAACAATCATTTTGCATTCATTTGATTTAAGGGGGTAGCGAAAAAAACCGTGGGCTTTCCTCCTCTTATCTTGGGGAAACGAACAACAGTGAGAAAACAATAATTTTCAGGGATCCATTTATAAAGTTATGATTTTTCTTGTTTGAGTCGAAATTTTGTCTAGATGATCCCGGATACCTATAGCACGGGGACGCCCATAGCATTTTCATAATCATGCATTCTTTTTATTTTTCGCACCTTTAAAAAAAAATCCAAAAATAAGTCCGGATTATACGACTTTCATAAGTCCGAAAATAAAAGTTAAATTTTTTAAAGACAAATAAAAGTTCGGTCCTGTGGTGTGATGGTAGCGTGCTCCGCCTACCACACCGAAGACCCTGGGTTCACGCCCGGGGCAAAGCAACATCAAAATTTTAGAAATAAGTTTTTTCAATTAGAAGAAAATTTTTCGAAGCGGGGTCGCCCCTCGGCATTGTTAGGCAAGCACTCCGAGTGTGTTTCTGCAATGAAAAGTTCTCAGTGAAAACTCATCTGCCTTGCAGATGCCGTTCAGTCGGCATAAAATAAGTAGGTCCCATCCCGCCAATTTGTAGGAAAAACTAAAAGGAGCACGACGCGAATTGTAAGAGAAGCTCGGCCTTAAATCTCTTCGGAGGTTATCGCGCCTTTCATTTATTTATTTTTGTTTTATATTTATTGTATAGGGCTCTTAAAAATATGCGAATAATTCGATTAATCGTTTTGCGTGTTGTAAGAAAATGTTGTCAATGTGTTGGTTTCATTTTGAGATTGAAATCTCCTTGTGACAATCCTTACTCCAGTGAAATGAAGGAAATAAAATCAGCTGATGATATGACATAACCATATAGTTGAGCCATGAAAGTGTTCATACAAAAAGGTTACGTATACGCCATGTATGTACCAAATATTTATTCTTTGTTGAATCTTTGTTAATTTGATCGATTAGTAGATATTGAAATCGTGGAGTGGTATTTCTCACAAATGGTGTCCACATGTAAAATTTTCCAAACTTCCTTATTCCGGTAAGAAAAACATAAATATGTGCACAAAACTTTGGGGGGAGGGCAAAATATTTTGGGAAAAAAGTCAAAAAATTATCAAACATCGAAAATTTAAAAATTTTTGGAAACCAATTTGTGGTCATCGGAAATATCTTTAGCGTTAAAAATAAAGGAGACGTCCTTTCTTTTCCAACGTGAAAAGTACGCTCGAGATATGATGATTGACAATCGGTTGACATGAGAGCTTTGAGCACCGATTTCAGTTTTATGAAACTCAAAAAATGTATCTCATATTTTTATGCGTCCTGGTTTCAGGAATACCTGAGCAAAGTATTTCGATGCCTTTTTGGATCACTCTGTTCTAAGCACAGTGTATTCAATTTAAATCCTCCAAATTAATCGGAAAAATGCAGACGTTTTTTACGAATACATGCTTGAGTCACAAAGAACTAAATATGTCCCAGGGAGTGGCAGTGTTAATAGCCAATAATAGACATTTGTGATTACTTTCCGAGTCTTTCTCAATAATTTCGAGGTTATTACAGAATATTTTTGGGATTTGGGACATGTTCGGCATTACTCATTATTTTTATTTCGATTATATTTCTAACAATTTTTAAACTATTTCGAAAAATTTCAGTTCCGTGAATACTTAAATCTTTCTAGGAATAGTTCTGATCTACCATTAAAAAAAAAAAAAAAGTAGTGGCAAGATAAACCGGACACTTTAATATATCAGTCATGTAAGCAGTATTACACCAATAATGCTTTGTAAGATACAACGTAATTGCAAATTCATATATCTTGCAATAAAGAAATAAGTGGTATTAGTAAAATTTTAAAGCTATTTGACAAAGCAGCTGTTGTGTTGTGTGGGGGATAAGTTACCCTGAAAGTACTGTGAAACAGTCCCCAAGATCATAACGAAACTACCAAAAATATACCTCGAATTGACGGATCTCGAAATTATAAAGGGGAAACGAACCTAAAAAAGTTGAAAAATCATCACGCGATTACCACAAATTGATCCGGAATTGACACGGGAAGATCCCCAAAATAGTCTTTAAAACCATCCTAAAATTATGGGAACGGATCAATAACAATTGGATTTATCGTTCCATTGAAATGAGGACACACCGATTTATACAGTAAACCGCGACTCATAATTTTTTCCATAAGAATTCCTACCACATCATTGAAAGTTAGCACATCATGTTATTCAGCATAAGAGATATGCGCATATATATCCATGAATATGGAGCTTAGTGCTACCTTTGTCTATGCGAAATGATAAAATAACCTTGAAGTGATCCGTTAACAGTCTAAAAATGGTTAAAAAAATTCTCGAAATGATTCTGAAGTTGTCTAGAAATCCTTTCTAAATTAATCCTGAAGTTATCCTCACATAGTTCCGAATTGGTCCCAAAATGAGCTCGAAATGATTTCGAAAATAATCTCGAATTGATCCTATAGCAGAAATCGTTTCATAAAAGCCTCGAAATGATCCTCAAAAATCTGAAGTGATCTTGAAATTGTTCCAAATAAATTCCGAATAGTCCCGAAATTATCGAAAATCAATACCGAAATGATACTTAAATAAATCCGGAAGTAATTCTGAAATAGTTCCAAACTGGTCCCGAACTAGTCTCGAAAGGATTCCAAAAATAACCTCGAAGTGATCCTATAGGAGTTCTAAACTTGTTTCGAAATAATTTAGAAATTGTCCCAAAATAATACCTAAATTAACGTTGAAGTGAAATTGTTCAAAATTTGTTCCGGAAATAATCTCGAAATGATCCAGATAATAGTCCCGAACTGATTTCTCTAATAGATCTTAAATGGTTGCGAAAAGTCTCGAAATGTGCTAGAAAATGTCCTGAAATAATGCCTAACAATTAATCCTGAAGTGATATTAATGAATTGGGTCCCAAAAAAGCTCGACATGATCCAGAAAATACTCCCGAAGTGCTTCTATTTTAGTTTTAAAATGGTTGCGAAATAGTCTCGAAACGATCCACAAGTTATCCTGAAATGATACCTAAATTAATAACTGCAGTATTAATTCTGAAATAATTCCAAATTGGTCTCGAAATATTCCCAAAAGATTCCCTCATCTCTAGTACATATGCAATGATATATTTTTGTTGTAAGTGTGCTGCTTTGACTTAAGCCCCATTTAAACTACGTTCAAACTGCTGTGTAATTGGATTTGTCCCTTTTGCTTACCAACAACTTTTGATGCAGTACTTTGTTGCTTTTCCCCCTTTCTGACTTAATGAAATGCCTTGAGCAAAAGCAGAAGCAGTTTCAAATGCACACTCATATACTTGCTCACCCAAACAGATGTAGTTCTAATATCTAAGTAAGTTTTTTTTCTCGTTTTCAATAATAAATAAAATGCGTCAAAAGTTAGAGTTCTTTGCCTAATTTCGGACAGATCAGTGATTTTGGTTTTGATTTGAGAACAAAAAAAAAAGGGACGCTTTTAATGTGACAGAGGCTAGGGACCGTAAGGTTTGTTTGAAATAAAAATGTGTGTGTGCAGGTGTGTGTGTGAGTTAACAAGTATTAACGTTTACTAGTTAGAAAGTATAAAATTATTGTTGTTGGGTATCTTTTTCCTACATTTGCGTCCTTGTTTTGCACTCATACTAAGCCATATCATGTACATACCTACATACAAAAATGCAAGCGTGTGGGAAACTTGTCCTTGCTCTCCTCACTCCAGTAGTGAGTATTTTCAGCAAATTTAATAAAGTTTTTTTGTTCTACTTTCTCCTACAAGAAGTTTTAGCTTTCATACTTTGTTCATTTAAGAGGAAAGCTTTTTTTGGCATTAAATTGATGGGTTATTTCACGGGCTTTCAACGGAAGAAACGGATACATGAGGGGTTGGTTTTGTTTTTAAAGTTGGCATTTTTTACTTCACTAAGTTAAAGGTCCTCAATTATCACAATTACTTTTTGTGAAATCAGAGCAAAAGTATCTTTTGTTAGTAGAAGGCTGTTAAGGACTCGGAAGCCAACCTTTAAGCAAAGTTTTATATCGGCGAACAAAAATCTAATTGCAGTCGCTCATCGAACCCGTCCTGCTATGTGGTGTGAAAGTATGTAAGGTTTGTGTAGTCGCTGCCTGGGGTAGCACTCAGCCAATCCAGAGTCGGATAAATGGCCACCTTTCTATGCTAATGAATAAAGGTAAATTTGTGAGTTTATTTGAGTCACGCACATATACAGATATGAGAAGATTCGCGATAGATGACCAATACGCCGACTCAGGTAAGAGAAGAAGTGAGCAGGTAGCGGTGAAAACCTTGGACTTTTCCAAATATTCCTGTAGAATCGGAGAACGGTGTGTAATGTGATTTTTGTCGAAGGCTGAGGTCGGCTAAGCCGTTTCAGAGTCGGGTAAAGGTCCCAAAAACCTCTACCAAATAATAACACAATTGGTTGTTGTATCGAAAGCCTTAGGTCCCAGGGAGCAAGAGAGAGAAAGAGGGAAAAATATAGTGATGTTAGATGGAGAGAGCGCAGGAAGCGGCACAAGGGGGTATCTGTTCAGAAAGTACATAAAGTGATGGTCTCCTGGGAACGGTGGTAACGGTTATTACATAATAAAGGTGTATTGCATACCGCTTAAATATAGATAGAAGGTTTCTCAACCGAGTTCTAAGAAATGGTGTTATTCAAAAATTGTATGAGGTATGTGCTTTTCGAAACGCCAACCTATATAGAGTGATTATCCATTCAGCAGTCGATATTTGAGAAGTAGGGACAACTTAGCACTAACAGTATGTATAAATAGTTGCTGGGGAAACTTAGTGTTCTGCCAAGAGATCCTTAAAACTAGGGAATAGCGTTGCTGAGTTGGGTGTTTCAGTCTTCCTTTGCATTCGACTGAGCATTCCAATAAGGGAGCACGGTTAGGAGGCGATCTTCGACCGCTCTGCATAAAACGTGCAAGACCCATTACAGCCCTATTTGATGGTGAGAATCAGTGCCTCGGTCTAGAGTACTAGCATTACAGAGTGGTGTATCTAAATCTCCCTTTGGATTTGAATCGGTACACTGGGTGAAATCCACATCTATTGGTTATTATTGGGTTTGGCATTTCCTTCAAGGGAGGATTTCGGAACACACGTGGACAAGAAATAGTTATGCCCATCCATACTTCGAAGTAAGAGGGAAGCAAAGCCCCTTTTACCACTTTGAATATGAACAAGTGTAAGGCGCGATAGCCTCCGAAGAGATTTTAGGCCGACTTTCTGTTCCAATTTCTGTCGTGCTCCTTTTCAATTTTTCCTACAAATTGGCGGGACGGGACCTACTTGTTTTATGTCGACTCGACTCCGAACGGCATCTGCAAGGCAGATGCGTTTTCACTGAGAGCTTTTCATGGCAGAAATACACTCGGAGTGCTTGCCAAACACTGCCGAGGGGCGACCCCGCTTAGACAAATTTTCTTCTAATTGAAAAACCGTATTTATAAAATTTTGATGTTGCTTTGCCCGGGGCGTGAACCCAGGATATTAGTTGTGGTAGGCGGAGCACGCTACCATCAGACCACGGTGGCCACCGAATATGAACAAAGGAAATATTTAACGTGCTTTATGTAGGATTCTTATTATTTTCATTTAACTTTGTGTTTAAGTTACTTTGAATTTTGTAATTTTGAAATGTTTTACCAATATTGATTTTGTGATTATCAAAAATTTTCATTACAAAAAGAAATTGTGTTGAATATAAACTTAATAAAAGATAAATATCTATCAAAATAAAAATTACATTTTATAAAATAATATATTATAAGTTTTTAGCGACCTTTCTTTTTTAAATAAATAATTTTCTTGCCGGATTGAGGTCCAATTTTGTAAATAAAATTTTCAAAAATTGTTGAGTTTTTTTCTTTTCTTCAATATATTTCGGTTACCTACTGTAACCGTCTTCAGGATTAACTATAACAATATAAAGAAACATAAACAAAATAAAAATAACAATTGACATCAAAACAAACATTCATAAAAAAACATTATTTACATACATTATTTTACGCGTCTTTACTGCTCCACGCGGAGTTTTGTACTGTCCGTCTGTTTGTTATCAAATGTCTGTAGGAGCTCGCGCAATTATCGATGTCCGTCTTGTAGTTCATTCTTATGCTGGTCGGTGTGTTAATTATATGCAGCATTTCCAGTGTAAATCTTTTGTTATAATTGGTTTCTTGTTGGAGTATCGTCGTTTTATCAAAGTCTGGAAAATGATTCTTCGTTGCACAGTGTGTCATTAATGCTGTTTTTTGGTTAATAGTTTCATGACAATATTTAAAATCGGATTTATGTTGCGCTAGTCGTGATTTCAATTTTGCTTTCGTTGTTCCCACATATATGTTATTGCATGTGTAAGGTCATCCTAAGTATACGAGCAATATAATATAAAGGCAACCTAATCTATGGTCAATATAATACAACGGTTAGGCTGACCCTACCTTAGTAATTAATCCTACGAAATACATCATCTCTGCACATGAACGGAATAATAATCAATTGGCAACCCTTACTCAATGTCAGCGACAAAAGAGCAGTTTAGATTTGAACAACGCGCCGTGAACAACGTCGGTTCGGCAACGGGCAGAGAAATCATTCTAATACTCATTTTACTTTCAATAAATTAAACCATTTAATTAATTTCATTTAAACACACATATTTTCCTATATTTAACTTTAAACTTTAATAAACATGAATTGTTAGTTATAATGTGCTAATGTGCATAAATCGGTAGCGTTTTTATTTAATCGGAATCCAGAAAATCCTGACAACCCGAAAGAGCTTGAATAAAGACTCTTTCAGTTCAGAAGTGAGATGCTCCGCATAGCCTCACAGTGACAGTGTGAATTATATTGAAATATAATAGAACAAAATATGTGTGTGTGTAAAACAACGAATTCTTGAGAAGATTCGTTCGTTTCAGGAAGATTGCATCAGAATACATGCAACATTCTGACAAGTGTAGACATGTTCAAAGTCTGTACATAAGACACAAACCGAAAGTTGATGTACATACATATGTTTTGTTGTTGTGTTTGCCTACGAGCGTACGAATGGACGAGCGTCGGTAAAGCATTATCGATAAAGCAGTATCAACGGAAAGTATTTGAATTGCATACGATATTGTCATGTTTTTGTGTGTTCAGAAAGCGTTGCTATAAATCGTAAGTTGCAAGCAAAGAAACAACTAAAATCCGTTTGTGTTCAAATTGCATGTTGTTGTGTTGCATGTCGCGCGTACGAATGGACGATCGGTCGGTGATACATACAAAGTAAGACAGAGCAAGTGAATTTCGGTGGTTGATTTCAAATTGCGTGTTATAGTTGTTGCCCAAAATTTGTTGCCTATCGCGCGTACGAATGGACGAGCGGTTTGCGGGGAAAAAAGGCAAATGCAAGAAAGCAGAAATTGTGAATTATATGCGTACGAATATAACTGTGGCAAAGTATAGTTATCGGGCGTACGAATGTACGAACGGTTGATGAACATAGAAAATAGAAATCAGAGCTTTGTATTTGAAGTAATAAATACAAGATTTTTTTTATTAACTCTGCGGTCTGCGTGTAGAGCGTGCGAGTGAACGAGTAAAGAATACGACAATGGTCGTTAATGTTATTGTTGTAATAATTTATTTCAAAGTGTCGATCTCGCTTACACGACCATTCGTGTGTATGAAAATATAAATAGACAAAAGAGACAACGTGTCATAAAACTCAAACGAAAGGAAGAGTGAAGCAAAACAAATAAGTAAACAAATTCTAATTAGAATACTCGTTTTAAAAGAAGTAAACAAAATAGCAAAATGAAAATAAAAGTGTCAACGTTGAAAGTAGACGAGCTGAAAGAGCAGCTGCGTAATAATGATCTTTCAACTACGGGAACAAAAGCTGAATTAGTGTTACGATTGTGTGATTTCTTAGGTAGTGATGAAATCCAAATCGAGAATTCTGAATCAAATTTACAAACGCAAGTAAATGATTTAAGAGTTATGATGACAAAAATACAAAGTTTGGTTCCAAGTCAACAGACAAATGCACAAGAAGTGAATGGTAGTGGCTCTAGTGTAAATGAAGAGCGTATAGTTGTGTCACCCCAAAGTTCAATAAGAGTGGTGGGCAGAAATGCCAGTGTAAAAGAAATTGCTGAGACAATACCAGAATTTAACCCAACGAACGAAAGCTCTCTAACAGTGACACAATTTGTTAATAGGGTGGACAGTGCAATAAGTGCATACGAATGGGATGAGAAATGTCTACTTTTGGCAGTGTACAGTAAATTAAAAGGTGCTGCACGAATGTGGTTAGATGCTGCACCAACATTTTATTCTAATTGGCCTGATTTGGCAAGTGCGTTAAAAAGTGAATTTAGTTTTGAATTGAATGACGCACAAATTCATTATAAAATGGCAAGTTCAATGCGAATGCAAAACGAAAAAGTTAATGAATATTGTTTTCGAATGAGCGGACTAGGCCGACGGTATGGCTTGACTGAAAGTACAATTATAAAATACATTCGCGACGGTTTAAAGCATCGTGAGTTGCAAATAGCAATAGCTCCAATTAAGTTTAATTCTCTTAAAGATATGCGCGAAACAATTGAAGATTATATACAAAATATGTCGGTAACAAAACAGTTTAAAAACGAGTACATAAACAATCGCAATAAAGAAAGTGCTAAAGATATCAATCGAAGCGCGGTCGAAACGAAAAGCGTAACATGTTACAATTGCAAAGAAGGTGGACATATCGCGCGAAATTGTCTGAAATCGAAACAGAATCGTAAATGTAAAGACTGTAATAAACTTCATCCAAATAATGAAGCAGAAAATTGCGGGAAAAAACCAGTTGTTGTCAAGCGTTCTCAGTTACAAGAATCAACAAATTTTTGTCAAAAACCAGTCATTGTAAATGGTAAGTCATTATTAGCTGTCGTAGACACTGGAAGTGAATGTAGTATGATCCAGCGATCAGCTGTAGAAAAGTTGAACATCCAAATATATCCATGCGCTGCAGAAATACTAGGTATATGCGGTGGAAAACGTACATTAAAGAATAAGGTCAACGTATGCATGACAGTTGATGAGATAAATTTAAAAGTCAATTTATTTGTGGTCGATGACGATATTTTAACGATGGACGTACTTTTGGGCCAAGATATTTTTAAAAATGACGGCATGGTAGCAGAAATAAAAGCGGACAACTTTACATTTTCTACGCAGGTGAAGAAGATAGTCGTGGAAAAACCAGTAACGAGTTTTAGTAACATTAATTGTAGTATAGACGACGTGAATTCAAATTTGCAAGCGTTATTGGAAGATAATAGGGACGTTTTTGCAGAAAAGCTTTGTGACATTGGCTTAACTAATGCGACGAAAATGAGAATTGAACTGACAACGAATACACCGATTGCTCAAAAACCATACAGGGTTCCTGAGCCGAAAAAGCATCTTGTAACAGAAATGATTAATGAGCTTTTGTCATGCGACATAATTAGCCCATCGAAATCGGAATACGCAAGTCCAATTATTTTGGTTAAGAAGAAAAACGGCGGTGACCGCCTCTGCGTTGACTACAGGCGACTAAACCAGTTTACAACAAAAGAAATTTATCCTACACCAAACATAGAAGAAAGGCTGAGCGAAGCCTTGAGATACAAATATTTTTCAGTCTTAGATTTAAATAGTGGTTACTATCAGGTACCAATCGAAGAAGAGT
Source organism: Eurosta solidaginis (assembly GCF_040869045.1). Taxonomy (NCBI): domain Eukaryota; kingdom Metazoa; phylum Arthropoda; class Insecta; order Diptera; family Tephritidae; genus Eurosta; species Eurosta solidaginis. The sequence continues at coordinate 203,490,439 of NC_090322.1, read as the reverse complement.
GTCGAAAATACACTGCGTTCATAACAACAGACGGTTTATTTGAATTTAAGCGAATGCCATTCGGGCTTAGAAATGCGCCGGCGGTATTCCAGCGTTTAATGCAAAACATTAAAGATAGGACTCAACCTGGTGACATGATTCACTATATGGATGATATATTGGTTGGTAGTAACAATATATCCGAGATGTACGAAAAGTTGTCTAGAGTATTTGAAGCTTTACGCCAACTTAATCTTACTTTAAATATCAACAAATGCGAATTTATGAAGCAGACAATAGAATTTTTAGGACATGAACTTCACCCCGGTGGTGTAAGTCCAGGCAATATAAAGACGGCGGCTGTAAATAATTTTTCAGTGCCAAAATCCGTAACCGATATAAGACGTTTTCTAGGTCTTAGTGGATATTTTAAACGCTTCGTGCCAGGGTACTCGATTATAAGCGAGCCGTTGCGTGAATTATTACGCAAAGATCAACAGTTTAAATGGACTGATAGGCAAGAGAAAGCATTTTTGTTGTTGAAGACAGCATTAACATCGAAGCCGGTGATGGCAGGTTATCGCGTTGAAGCAGATCATCAAATACATACTGATGCCAGTTCTGTTGGCATTGCAGGTGTGCTCTTACAGCGGGAAGGTAGTGACTGGAAACCAGTTGCGTATTATAGCAGATCCACAACAGATAGCGAACGTAGTTTTCACAGCTATGAACTCGAAGTTTTAGCAGTGGTTAGTAGTCTAGAGCGCTTTAGATATTACGTCCAAGGTAAAGAAATTGTAGTGGTGACTGATTGTAATGCAGTTACTACAGCGATGCAGAAGCGTGAGTTGATACCAAGAATTGCACGTTGGTGGCTACGTATCCAGGACTTTATTGTTAAGTTAGAACATCGACCAGGCAAAAGGATGGAACATGTTGATTTCCTAAGCAGAACACCAAACGAAAAAAGCATAGATATAGAGACAGCATCCTTAAAAATTTCAAAAACAACAATAGAAATGGGAGATTGGATGTACAGTATGCAACAGCAAGACAATAATATTCGTTCTATTATTGAGAAACTAGAAAGCGGTGACAAAATTACAAATGAAGAATATAAGCTCGAAAATGGGCGGGTTTACCGAAAACAGAAAGGTGATAAATTATGGTTAGTACCAAAATCAATGCGTTACAAAATTATAGCTAGCGTACATGAGAAAGTTAAACACCTTAGCACGGAGAAAACTTTAGAAGAAACACAGAAATACTTTTGGTTTCCACGTATGCGAAATTTCATAAAATCTTTTATACAATCATGCGTCGAGTGTGCGTACAATAAGCAGCGGGGTGGTAAAACAGAGGGGGCGTACCATTACGATGAAATCGATCCTGTACCATTTAAAACAATACATATTGATCATCTTGGACCTTTTCCCCGTAGTAAAAAGGGAAACGAGCATATTATAGTTTTAGTGGATTCATTTACAAAATATACGATAGTACGAGCAGTTAAGAGTACTGCAACCCGACATGTATTGACACTAATGAATGAGGTGAGCAGTTATTTTGGAGTGCCTACACGTATCGTAACAGATCGACGGACAGCATTCACATCAAATGACTTTAAGAATTATTGTAACAATCACGACATCAAGCAGATTTTAAACGCAGTTCGAACTCCACGGGCAAATGGACATGCCGAGCGTACAAATCGAACTATTATGGGTATGTTACTTCCATCAACTGAAAACGACAAAAACTGGGATGAACAAATTCAAAGTATACAGTGGGCTATTAACATGATGAAGAATAAAACAACACAGCGAACACCCCAAGAACTTTTATTCAGTTATAAGCCTAGAGATATTCTACAAAACAAATTGATATTAGCATTACATGAAGATAAAACTATCAACAACGACGAGATGAAAGAGATACAAACAGATGCCGTGCATCGAATAAATCAGCAAAGAGGGAAAGCAAAATCTAAATTCGACGAAAGACATCGTAAACCAACACAGTACAACGTCGGCGATCTTGTTCTCGCCGAAAATGAACAGGTGAGCACTGGTGGTTCTCGCAAATTGGAGCCACTGTACAAAGGGCCGTTTTTGATAACAAAGGTTATAGGTAAAGACCGGTATCTCATTGAAGACATACCTGGATCGAAACGTAAGCAACGACATTATACTTCAATTTTTGCATCAGATAAGTTGAAGCCATGGTGTAGTTTACCCAATTTTGATGGTTTTGACGACGACGACGACGGAGCCGAGGGCGACTCCAGTAATCAGGATTGGCCGAATGTAAGGTCATCCTAAGTATACGAGCAATATAATATAAAGGCAACCTAATCTATGGTCAATATAATACAACGGTTAGGCTGACCCTACCTTAGTAATTAATCCTACGAAATACATCATCTCTGCACATGAACGGAATAATAATCAATTGGCAACCCTTACTCAATGTCAGCGACAAAAGAGCAGTTTAGATTTGAACAACGCGCCGTGAACAACGTCGGTTCGGCAACGGGCAGAGAAATCATTCTAATACTCATTTTACTTTCAATAAATTAAACCATTTAATTAATTTCATTTAAACACACATATTTTCCTATATTTAACTTTAAACTTTAATAAACATGAATTGTTAGTTATAATGTGCTAATGTGCATAAATCGGTAGCGTTTTTATTTAATCGGAATCCAGAAAATCCTGACAACCCGAAAGAGCTTGAATAAAGACTCTTTCACATGATTCTGTTTTGTTTCCATTACAAGGGATTTTATAGACAATATTACTTTTTTCTGTTTTAGGAATTTCGGATTTCGTTTTGTTAAAAATATTTTTCAATGTGTTTATTGGTTTGTGAGCTATCTTCACTTTTTCTCTATTATAGCAATCTGATTTTGCTAGACGCTCTGACAATTTTGGTACATATGCTAGCGATTTGAATATTTTTGTTTTTTCGGATACACGTTGACTCATCTGTGATAAACTTCTTTTTATTAAGGTTTTGATAACATTGTCAGGAAAGTCATTCCTTTTTAATATTAATTTAATTTCTTCTTTTATTTCCTTGTGGTAAGTGTCATCTGATATTTGTAACATACGTCGTATACAGCCCATTGCTGTATTCATTATCATCTTTTTTGGATGTTTTGAATAAAAATTGATGATTCGTCCGGTAGATGTTGATTTCTTATACCACTTGAGCTTTAATTGGTTTCCTCGTCGAATAATAATTGTGTCGAGATAAGGTAATTTTCCGTCGTCTTCGAGTTCTGTTGTGAATTTTATGTTTTTGTCAAATGAATTTAATGCGTCAAGTGTACTTTTTACGTCATTTTCATTTATAATAGCGAATAGATCGTCCACATATTTGGTAATGCATCTTGGTGTTCTAGTCAATTTTGCAGTTGTATTTTCCAATAATTCCTCCATTACGATATCTGCAATCACTGGTGAAGTCGTCGATCCCATCGGTAGTCCTTTTAGTTGTGTGTATATTGTCTCTTTAAACTTAAAATATCTGTTTTCTTCTATACAGAATTTTAATACTTCCATAAATAGTTTCTTTGGCATTTTCGTATGTTTTTCTATTATCGTCCATTTTCTTATTATAATGTCAAGTGCTAGCTGTGTGGGTATACTGGGGAATAGGGAAATTACATCAAAAGCTGTAAGTTTTTCATCGTCATAAATATATGAGTTATTTATCTTTTCTTTTAACTCTAGCGAATTTTTAATATTATATATGGAGTTCGTCATGACGTTTTTTAATATGTCGGCAATGTATTTACATAGGCCGTGTGATGGTGATCCAATCCCAGAGCAAATCGGCCGAAGTGGTGTTCCTTCCTTGTGTGTTTTCGGAAGTCCATAAATTCGTGGGGATAGTGCCTTGGTCGTGGTTAACTTATTTCTTTCGGCCTTTGAAATCAGGTCCAATTTGAAAAGCTTATCAACTAAGCTATTGTTTTTGCTTTGTAGCCTCGATGTGGGGTCCTGTCTTTGTATTCTATACATTGTCAAGTCATTTAATATATCTTTCATTTTATTTTCATAATCACACATATGCATTGCTACTGTTTGGTTTCCCTTGTCCGATGTTAAAATACGAATATTACTATTTTTGCTCAGAAAATTCCGCGTCCGCTTCACTGTATCCGATATTGCACGATCTATTGCACTTGGTTTATTTGTTGTTGTGTGATGTTTTATTAGCTGTGAGAATTTAGTTCGCGCTTCTTCTTGTTCTTCCTTTGTTTTAATAGTTTGTATAAGATCCTCACCATCCGCGATATATTGGAATAATGGAAATCTCTCATTTTCTATCGGCAGCGCAAACTTTGGACCTTTTGTTATCAGAGCTTTTATATCTGGGGAGAATTCAACGTTTGTTTTGTTTACAAACCACTCTTTGCTATTGTTGTTGTCGACGAGTATGTTATTTTGTTTGCTTCGTAGTTTCTCGTGCTTTGATTCCTGTTTCTTCTTCAATGTTTTGGTAAGTTGGTTCGCGGCATTTTCTTCTGTTTTCACAAATTCGTCGAAATCATGTTCACTCAGCTTCTTCTTTAGCTTTTTTGTTGTATATTCCATTTTTTCTTGTTGCCGTTTTAATGTGTTGTGTTTCTGCTTTATAAGTAGGCTTAGAATTTTCAAGTGGTAGTTGTATGTGTGTCTGTCTAATGTCTTATCTATATCTGTGTGTCTGTCACCGTCATACGCAAATAATTTATCACTTCTAGTTGAATTTCTTATAAAATTAGGAACTAATTTGGATTTTCTACACTTTAACAAAAATTTTATACTACATTTTAGTTTTGTTACTTTTTTTGCTGTTAATTGAAATTTGTTTATAGTTGCCTTCTCGTTGCCATAGCTTCTCTTTATTTCTGCATATCCCATTTTACTGTTGTATGCGTTCGGCGTGCCTTCCGTATTGTACATTATAAGTTTTTAGCGAACCTTAATAAAAAGAAGTTTATCACAGATGAGTCAACGTGTATCCGAAAAAACAAAAATATTCAAATCGCTAGCATATGTACCAAAATTGTCAGAGCGTCTAGCAAAATCAGATTGCTATAATAGAGAAAAAGTGAAGATAGCTCACAAACCAATAAACACATTGAAAAATATTTTTAACAAAACGAAATCCGAAATTCCTAAAACAGAAAAAAGTAATATTGTCTATAAAATCCCTTGTAATGGAAACAAAACAGAATCATGCAATAACATATATGTGGGAACAACTAAAGCAAAATTGAAATCACGACTAGCGCAACATAAATCCGATTTTAAATATGGTCATGAAACTATTAACCAAAAAACAGCATTAATGACACACTGTGCAACGAAGAATCATTTTCCAGACTTTGATAAAACGACGATACTCCAACAAGAAACCAATTATAACAAAAGATTTACACTGGAAATGCTGCATATAATTAACACACCGACCAGCATAAGAATGAACTACAAGACGGACATCGATAATTGCGCGAGCTCCTACAGACATTTGATAACAAACAGACGGACAGTACAAAACTCCGCGTGGAGCAGTAAAGACGCGTAAAATAATGTATGTAAATAATGTTTTTTTATCAATGTTTCTTTTGATGTCAATTGTTATTTTTATTTTGTTTATGTTTCTTTATATTGTTATAGTTAATCCTGAAGACGGTTACAGTAGGTAACCGAAATATATTGAAGAAAAGAAAAAAAAACTCAACAATTTTTGAAAATTTTATTTACAAAATTGGACCTCAAGCCGGCAAGAAAATTATTTATTTATAAAATAATATATATTAAATAGAAATTTATTAATTTAATCAGATCTGTATATTCAGTACGTATACGCCTAGTGGTTACACGGAAAGTCTAAACAACATATTTTCATATAACCACAATTGGCGATCCCGCCTTTTGTCGAGTTCAGTTGCAGATACATAGAAGTACTAATATTACAGACGGATGTTCAATTTGATTTGCCACACCAGAGCTGAAAAGATAGTGACACCATAACTGATAAAGTTCTAACAAGTTGAAATACAAATAGTTCTTGTATAACAAAAACGGAAACGTTAGCCTAACGCAGTGAACTTCCTTTGGAACTACTTTGCCGTTTTTGTGTTCCATTTAAGTGTAAAAAAAAAGCAATAAAAACATCAGAACATTACCAATAATGCTCTTTACACAATTGCAACGTCATTATCGAATCTTGGATTGTATGTAGTTGACAAGCGTTAAATCAAAATAACGCAAATACATATAACACAGAAAAAGAAACACAAACATTGAACGTTGTTTGCGTAAAAGATTGGTGGTAGTGAAACGTTGGTAGTCATATTTAATATTGTTTTATAATATCATTTATGTATTAATGTTATTCTTTTTCTAATTTAATATCACTTCTGCGTAATTCAATTACTCAGATATAAATTTACATACTAATTATTTTTCTTTTGGTCAATAATAAAGAATTATTTATTTTTATCTGGTAAAAATTTTTAAATTGTAAACGCTCTTTTCCAGAGATCTTAAATATTATTTTTAATTATCACCAATAACATCTATTTCTGAGAATTTATTTCAATTAATATAATTTATTATGTATCATACACCAACACACCACAGACATTCATCTACATCAACACATCAAATTAACGATTCGCTTATCAATTTAGAAGATGGTTCTTCACAAAATGATCTAATAAATCCGTATGCGAATCAAAACAATAATGAAATTTTTTCTACTTCAGTAAAACTTCCTCAATTTTGGACAAATTGTCCTGATGCATGGTTAAAACATGCTGAAATGCAGTTTAATACCAAAAAAATGACTCAAGAAACAACTAAATATGAGTATATTATTACTGCATTATCTCAGGAAGTCATAATAACCATTTTAGATTTTATTCAAAATCCACCAGAAACAAATAAATATTCTGCATTAAAACAAATTTTGATTGAAAGGCATTCCATAAGTGAGAATGCGAAATTAGATAAAGTGTTGTCCGATTCTGAAATGGGTGATCGCAAACCTTCGGAATTTTACCGATCTTTAGTTCTACTTTCTGGTTCTAATTTTAGCCAAGAAGTTTTAAAGAAACTTTGGATGCGAAAATTACCCAAAAACTTGAATGTAATTTTAACAAGTTCAAATTCCAATGACATAAATGATCTAACCAAATTAGCTGATAACGTTTGGGAAGTTATCAGCAAAAATGAAGTTGCTTTGATAAACAATTCTCAAAATTCTAAAGGAGAAAATGCTATTATTACTAATTTGGTTAAGACAACATCTTTGATTTGTGAAAATTTTCAAAAATTATCTTTGGAATTAAGTGAAATTAGGAAAGAAATTAATCAGAATTATTCAAGATCACGTTCAACAAGTAGAAATAGTTATAGAAGTCCTGTTAGATATCGTTAAAAATCTCGTGATAATCCCAACTGGTTATGCAGATATCACTACAAATTCGGAAATAAAGCTAGGAGATGTGAAGAACCGTGTGCGTTTGTGAAAAATAGTACTCCAAAAAACTAAAATGTTGCGTTGTTGCAGCGACGAATAATGGAATTTCAGAAGTATCAACTCGTCGTTTATTTATATTTGACAAAGAAAATAAATTAAATTTTTTGATTGATAGTGGAGCAGAAATTTCAGTGCTTCCAGTTTCAAAATTTTCGTGTACAAAAAAATCTTCTGATATTATCTTAACAGCAGCTAATGGTTCAACGATTTTTAAATATGGAAAAAAACTTATAAATGTTAATTTAGGTTTAAGGAGAGAATTTCCTTTTGTGTTTTTGATCGCTGATATAGCAAAATCAATTATAGGTGCAGATTTTTTATGCAAATATGGACTTCTTATTGATATTAAAAACAAACGTTTAATAGATCCATTAACAAATTTATCAGTTAACACAATTTCGTACTATTGTAACATCTCTCTTCCAAAATTTTTTTCGTAGAAAATCAATACACAAAATTGTTGAAAGAATTTCCTTCTCTTATATAAGAGCCAAATTATTCAAAACCAGTTAAACATACCACAGTTCATAGATTAGTTACAGGAGGTAATCTTCCTTTCTCAAAACCCAGACGTTTAGACTCAATCAAATTTAAGGTAGCTAAAACTGAATTTGATTTTCTTGTAAAAACTGAAATTTGGAGACCATCAAATTCCTCTGTAGCATCACCACTTCATTTAGTACCAAAAAAAGAGAGTAATGATTGGCGTCCCTGTGGTGATTTTAGAAGACTTAATACTGTTACTGTTCCTGACCGCTATCCTTTACCACATATTCAAGATTTTAATATGAACCTTTCAAATAAAAAGATATTTTCTAAGTTGGATCTTGTTAGAGCGTATCACCAAATACCAATGGCAGAAGAAGATATTTACAAAACAGCGATTACTACTCCTTTTGGTATGTTCGAGTTCATTCGAATGCCTTTCGGCTTGAGGAACTCAGCACAAACTTTTCAAAGATTCATCAATGAAGTTGTAGGTGAATTAGATTTTGTTTTCACGTACATTGATGATCTTTTAGTTGCAAGTGAGAGTGAAGAGCAACATTTTAAAGATCTACGTATACTTTTTGAACGTTTGTCTGAATATGGTTTGAATGTTAAACCAAATAAATGTATTTTTGGTGTTACTAGAATTGATTTTCTAGGGCATAGTATTTCTGAGTTAGGAATACGTCCATCTGAAGATAGAATAAAAGCTATTCGAGATTTTGAACTACCAAAATCCATTAAACAAACACACAAGTTTATTGGTTTGGTTAATTATTACCATAGATATATTTCACAATTATCAGAATTTACTGGAGTTATATATGATTTAATTAACAAATCAAGTAAAAAAAGAGACAAAATTCTAGTTTGGGATGATAAATCTATTAAAGCATTTGAATGCATTAAAGATAAATATGCATCTAAGATCTTGTTAAATCATTTTAGCAAAGATGCAAAATTGACTTTAACTGTAGATGCATCCAATACGGCTGTCGGTGGTGTTCTACAACAAAATTTTAACAATAAATCTGAGCCTCTCGCATTCTATTCGAAGAAACTTTCTCCAGCTGAAATGAAATATAGTGCTTTTGATAGAGAGCTATTAGCAATTTATCTTAATATTAAGCATTTTCGATACCTATTAGAAGGAAGAGAATTCACTGTGTTTACTGACCACAAGCCTTTAATTTTCGCTCTAAATTCAAAAACTGAACGTAGTCCACGACAAACCAGACATCTTGAATTTATTGCACAATTTACAAGTGATATCCAGCATATTACTTGACAAGCAAATGTGGTAGCCGATACTTTATCTAGGGCATTTGAAATAGAAACAATTCAAAATTCAGAACTTAATTTTAAAATTTTAGAAAAGGAACAACAACAAGATGATGAACTAAACAACAATCATTTCAAAATTTTAAATTAGTTAAAATTCCTGTTTTAAATTTCAATATATGGTGTGAATCATCTGGAGATTATCCTAGACCGTTCGTTCCAAATAATTTACGAAAAACAGTATTTGATAAGTTACATGGAATAGTACATCCGGGTACTAAAGCCACTCGACGTCGAATTATAAAAAAATATTTTTGGCCAAACATGAATAAAGAAATTAATAGATGGTCCAAAGAATGTATTAGTTGTCAAAAATCTAAAGTTTATCGACATACGAAATCACCAGTTAGTAAAATTTCAATACCGAACAAAAGATTCGAACATATTCATTTAGATATTGTAGGACCTTTACCTATTTCAAAGGGACATCACTATATTTTGACTATTATCGATAGGTTCACACGTTGGCCAGAAGCATACGGATTAAGAGAAATTTCTGCAGAAACAATTGCAAATAAATTTTTACGTGAATATATATCTCGGTTTGGTGTACCTCTAAAAATAACTACTGATCAGGGTGCTCAATTTACTTCAAAATTGTTTACAGAATTAACAAAGTTATTAGGCAGTCATCAAATTACAACGTCAGCTTATCATCCTCAAGCGAATGGCATGGTAGAGCGATTTCATAGGCAATTGAAATCTTCTTTAATGGCTACAAATGGAACCAGAGATTGGTATGGGCTACCTCTAATACTGTTGGGCTTGCGATCAAAATTTAAAGAAGATATTTCGGCTACACCGGCTGAAATGGTTCTTGGACAAAATTTACGATTACCCGGTGAACTTATTGTTCCAACATCTGAAAATCCATCGTCAAATGAAATTTTGGGTAAATTACGTGAAAAATTTAGAAATGTTCATTCGAGTTTAAAACATCATAACTCCAATGTTGGTTTTTATGTTCCGAAAGATTTACAAACATGTAAATTTGTTTTTGTTCGTTTAATTAATAAGCGTTCTTTACAACAACCGTATGAAGGTCCATACAAGGTACTTGAAAAAAAACAAGAATTATTTTAAAATAGAAATTGATAATGAAATCAAAACTATCCCGATTGACAGGTTAAAACCAGCGATTATTGAAACGTTGTCTAACAACCCTAACACTCATCACAATAACATTAGAACAAAAAAGAAAGTCACATTTAATTTATTTAATGTTAATTCTCTGGAAGGAGGAGTAATGTAGGATTCTTATTATTTTCATTTAACTTTGTGTTTAAGTTACTTTGAATTTTGTAATTTTGAAATGTTTTACCAATTTTTAATATTCAATATTGATTTTGTGATTATCTAAAATTTTCATTACAAAAAGAAATTGTGTTGAATATAAACTTAATAAAAGATAAATATCTATCAAAATAAAAATTACATTTTATAAAATAATATATATTAAATAGAAATTTATTAATTTAATCAGATCTGTATATTCAGTACGAGAAAGTCGCGTATACGCCTAGTGTTTGCACGGAAAGTCTAAACAACATATTTTCATATAACCACACTTTAATGCGAGGGAGCTAAAATCCATGAATGCAAAGTTCATGTTGAGGATCCTTTGATACCCACTGCAAGTAAGGAAGATGCCAACTAGTTAGTTCACGTTCCACTAACTAGGAGGACGATGCCTCAAGTTGTGCGATTTGCCTTTGAGAATTGAAATCGTCAATAACTCCTCCCTAAGCTTTGGAATGCAAGGTATTATATTGTGCATGCATAGCATGGCTATATTTGGTTGTCCACCAAGTCCCTTGTTAATTTCGCAAAGAATAATACACATAGCATCTCACAAAGCCTTTGTAGCTTACGTAGTTTCATGAGTATCAGGAGGCTTGGAAGATTGCGTCCTGGATCACATGGTAGGCAATTCCAACCCAAGATCAAGTACAGTTTTTGAACAGATTCTAATTTATCACAGTAAATCGGAAATATGTGATTAACAGTCAAGCTACGGGGTTCATTGTAACATCTAAGTCAATGAAAGTTGATAAGGATTCGCGGATTCTGCACTAAGTTATGAAACGTTTACCACCAGCTGCCTTGGATACGGTGCTGCTCACTGATGACCTTTTGCTCTAACATCACACATTTACTAGTGTGGCTGACTTTGAATTTGATTCAATGCTTAGGAATCTTATAAACACTCAGCTCGATGTACTACCATCCAGACAACACAAAAGTCGCCTTTTAACTTAAATGCAACTTAATCTATCCGTCTCTTCGTCCTACGTATACTTGACATAGAAGGCGTTGTTCAGTACGCTCAGCTGTGCCATGTACACTCCTTTTAAGAAAGGCTCTTGTGAAAACCAGTCATAACCATCCACTAATTAAACGAAGATAGTTCAAGTTACCAGTAACCTTACAAAATCAGTACTTCTTAACCCAACCTTTTACCAAAAAATTAAAAAAAATTAATTAGTAGCCACTATTTGATAATTGTGTGGCAGTAGTTACATAGTCTGTTACCCTGGAACCATGGCGCCTTTTTGAAAAATTCGACAAAAAAATATAAAGTTTAACATACGACCATAATTCAGTCAGTTTATCTTACTAATGAACAAGCAAACAAGCAGATTACATCAAATCCTTTGTGCAATTACTATTATTTAATTAAATACATTTAAATGGTTCTTCAAACATATGTATGAATACGTTATTATAGCAAACACTTTTACGCGTAATTAAATGCAATATAATTAACACTAATGCTGATGTGCGTATGTATGTATATATACTTATGTACATACCAAGCGGTTGATGAAAGTATAAAGGAGCGTATCAATCCTTTGCAGTATAACGTAGATAGTGCGACATTGGAACTAAGATTCCAAGTTCAAATTGGCTTTATAATTTGACCCGGAATATACCATCGAGAAACTCATTGACAATAAATTTGTCGTCATACTACACATCTCTCGAAGGATTCCTGTTAGAATATTGAAATTCGACAAAGGACTATATAAGAGGAATCTTACTTACTTACATACTTAATTGCCGCTTAACCGTTTAACCGGTTATGACCGTCCAACAAGGCGCGCCAGTCGCTCCTTCGCTCTGCCAACCGGCGCCAATAGGTCACACCAAGGGAGTTTAAATCGTCTTCCACCTGGTCCCTCCAACGGAGTGGGGCCGCCCTCTACCTCTGCTCCCATAGGCGGGTTCCGATAGAAACACTTTCTTGGCCGGAGCATCATCTTTCATTAGGTCTAGCCAGCGCAGCCGCTGTGGTTTAATTCGCTGGACTATGTGGATGTCTGCGTATAGCTCGTACAGTATTAAATCTTCTTCGGTATTCGCCATCGCCAACGCGTATAAAAATCTTCGCGTCCATAAATCTTTCGAAGAACTTTTCTCTCGAACACTCCCAAAGCCGCTTCATCTGCTATTGTTATGGTCCATGCTTCTGCCCCATATAGCAGGACGGGTACGACAATGAAATATATCAACAAGCCTCGTATAAATAAGAGGAATCTATAACAGCTTAAAAGAAAGGGGCTTATCTCCCATGCTGATGTAATTTTTGATACTAAATATATCTGTAAGAACTGACTGAAAACTGCTCAAGAGTTTAACGAGATCGCGAGTGAATTAGGTTGGGTTCTTTCGAATCGAATGTGTACCAACCAAGAAATATGTGCCTCTATTTTATCACTAAGTTGGTAGCTGAACATGAAATACATATATAGATGGTTTCACCTCGTTATACAGCTGACATAGCCAGGGCTTTCCAAGATAATAAGGCGCACCGTATGACTTCCCGTCAGATACTGCCCTGTTAATACTCCAATTATTATGTATAACTAACTCTAGTACTAGCAATTCAGAATCAGAGCAAAAGTACATAGCAGAATGAAAAAGTCTCTACTGGTAGCTACGATCAGCTTAAGTGCAAAGAAATCAGCGTAACACTTACCAGGGATATCCATATGCCTGCAAGTGAGGTGAAGCAAATCTGTGTAAGCACTCAACTTCACTGTGCAGGAGAAGCGCTTTGATAGTCGCCTGTCTGACTGACATATCTTACGGCGTTTTCTTTTCTGAAAATAGTGTTGCCCTGTTGGTTCTTTTTAGCATTCTCACAGCTTTGTATGCTCCTTTTACAGAATATTTCCCACTGAATAGGAAAATGGGGACTATTTTTTACAAATTCTGACTTTTTACAGAATGCAAGGTGGTCTAGTTCAAATTTAAAAATTTTAGAGTGCAAAATTTTTCCGGAAAAAAGAAACACAATTAGTATAAAGAAAATTATTGTTAACAGTTAAAGCGACGGATAGCATACCATCCACTGCATGCATTATAACAGTGATCGTTAAGCCTAATTTTTCAGCTCACAACGTGCTCCAGGCATCACCAGCGGTACTCCCTCTAACTAGGGTGGTCTAAATTTAAGAATATTGTACCGTTTCGTATACAGAATCCATCCTGTTTTGCTAGGATGGCATGATTCAGACCACCTGGTCACTACAGCCAAGTGGTCCAGTAAAAAGGGGGAGGGTGGCATAAGGTCAACGGCCATAACATCAATTGACATCACGACCCCTTCAAAGTGAAGTTGTCACTAGGCAAGTGAAGTTATGACCAAATGAAATGAAGACAATATCAATTTGCAAATGGTCACAATCTCAACGATATTGACATTTTGACAATTCTGTTTTTCTGAAATGGTCAATAAGCCAACTCATATTTTCGTAAGTGGCCATAAGGTTCATAATTTTATTTCGCAGTTCCAATTTCTGCCGAGTTCTTTTATTTCAAATGACCAACTGGTGACAAAGCAATGGAAGTCGGGATGGATGTGAGAGCAGTAGTTGGACTGGGAGTGGTAGTGGGTGTGTGAGCAAAAGTAGGAACTAAGTTGGACAAATTTTCGTCAAGACTAGTTAAAGTTGAACTGTCCGGTCAATAAAGATCTCAATTAGACTGAGTGTGTGCAGAGTGTGAGCAGAACTTGTTTGACGACGAAATAAATAAGTCCGTCCTATAGGCGAATGCTATACGTTTTTTTGGACCTAGCTTAATTGCTGCCTTGAGATCTGGTAACGCTGACGACACTAGTAGCTGGAGCCTTCTTCTTACTTCTAACAATCTGCACTTTTTACATCTGCACTTACTGACGAAGCCTTATTTATAAGCAATTGACGCCAGTAGGCAGTGTCCCGTCAGTCCACTCAACCAGAGACTTATGTAAGTCTTTTGTATTTTGATTTCTGAAAAATTTTGAGTCTAATATAGTAGGATTTACATACGATATCAGAAGCTTTGCAGCTCTCCGCTTCTATATACTCCTATCTTGCTTGATTAATCTTATGCTCTTGTTTCCTTTTAATTTCTCTCAAGTTAATTTAAAAAAAAATATTTAAAAAATGCATATATTCTGCGAAAATATGTAAACCAAATCGGTGATGCCGTCTCCCTTGAATCTCTCCCATTCCTCTTTTGCTAGCTCTTATTTTCATTCTGCCTTTCCGTCTTCTACTTTAGCTTTCTCTGTTTACTCTTAAGTCAGCAGATTATTACTCTTACTTACAACAGTGCCATGTATCGGGCACAAATGAACCGATCTTAGTATACCTTTTATGCCCCTGAACGGTATATACATTTTTACGTTGCCTTATTTCAACAGTTTTTATACTGAGCTGAGCAGAGCTCACAGAGTATATTAACTTTGTTCGCATAACGGTAACCCGTAATGGCATAAACTAATCGAGATAGATATAGACTTCTATATATCAAAATGATCTGGGCGAAAAAAGAAATTCATTTAGCCATGTCTGTCCATCCGTCCGTCCGTCCGTAAACACGATAACTTGAGTAAATTTTGAGGTATCTTCATGAAATTTGGTAGGTAGGTTCCTGTGCGCTCATCTCAGATCGCTATTTAAAATGAACGAAATCGGACTACAACCACGCCCACTTTTTCGATATCGAAAATTTCGAAAAACCGAAAAAATGCGATAATTCATTACCAAAGACGGATGAAGCGATGAAACTTAGTAGGTGCGTTGACCTTATGACGCAAAATAGAAAGTTAGTAAACTGCTGCACAATGGGCGTGGCACCGCCCACTTTTAAAAGAAGGTAATTTAAAAGTTTTGCAAGCTGTAATTTGCAGTGGTTGAAGATATCATTATGAAATTTGGCAGGAACGCTACTACTATTACTATATATGTGCTAAATAAAAATTAGCGAAATAGAATGACGAACACTTTTTTTTAAGTCAAATTTTAACAAAAAATTTAATATCTTTACAGTATGTAAGTAAATTATGTCAATATTCAACTCCAGTAATAATATGGTGCAACAAAATATAAAGATAAAAGAAAATTTCAAAATGGGCTAACTCCGCCCTTTTTCATTTAATTCGTCTAGAATAACTTTACTGCCATAAGTCGAACAAAAATTTACGAATCCTTGTGAAATTTGGTAGGGACAAAGATTCAATGACGATAACTGTCTTCTGTGAAAATGGGCGAAATCGGTTGAAGACACGCCCAGTTTTTATACGCAGTCGACCGTCTGTCCTTCCGCTCGGCCGTTAACACGATAACTTGAGCAAAAATCTATATATCTTTACTAAACTTAGTCCACGTACTTATCTGAACTCACTTTATCTTGGTATAAAAAATGGCCGAAATCCGACTATGACCACGCCCACTTTTTCGATATCGAAAATTACGAGAAAATGAAAAAAATGCCATAATTCTATACCAGATATGAAAAAAGAGATGAAAAATGGTAATTGGATTGGTTTATTGACGCAAAATATAACTTTAAAAAAAACTTTGTAAAATGGGTGTGACACCTACCATATTAAGTAGAAGGATATGAAAAAGTTCTGCAGGGCGAAATCAAAAACCCTTGGAATCTTGGCAGGAATACTGTTCGTGTTATTACATATATAAATAAATTAGTGGTACCCGACAGACGATGTTCTGGGTCACCCTGGTCCACATTTTGGTCGATATCTCGAAGCCTTCACATATACAACTACTACCACTCCCTTTTAAAACCCTCATTAATACCTTTAATTTGATACCCATATCGTACAAACACACATTCTAGAGTCACCCCTGGTCCCCTTTATGGCGATATCCCGAAATGGCGTCCACCTATAGAACTATTGCCCACTTCCTTTTAAAATACTCTTTAATACCTTCCATTTGAAACCCATGTCATACAAACATATTCCAGGGTTACCCTAGGTTCATTTTGCTAAATGGTGATTTTCCCTTATTTTGTCTCTAAAGCTCTCAGATGAGTATGTAATTTTCGGTTACACCCGAACTTAGCCTTCCTTACTTGTTAGCTATACAATTTCTCAAGATTTTTTTTATTAATAAATTTTGTAAATTTTTGTTGACTTTATTTAATTGGTATTTTCAATTAAGCCGGAAATAATTTAAAATTGAAAAACGTTTGTATGTAGGTAGGCATTGTAAAACGGAATTCCCATGCTGAATGTAGAAAGCGTTGCTATACAAAGCTACCCTTTGACTTTAAAAATAATAAGCTTAAGCATTGTTGGCACAATTTAGAAAAATATCTTTTTCCCAAAAACTTCAACGTTGCTCTTGTTATGTAGCTGACCAATTTCTATCAAAGAAATTCTTCAACATTGATTGCTTGTTAGTTAGCAAATGTACTTAAATATTGTTTATAGTAAAAGGAAAACTGGAAAAACATATACAACCACCCACACTTTCTTTTGCATGTTTTGATGATAGAATCAACAGTTCATGATGTAATGTTAGTGGTTGCAGATATTGTACCAAAGCACCGTCCTGCAAGCAAAGCCTAACTAAGTCATACCCTAAAGTGAAATTTGAGGTGGTATTACATGGTATTAGTCCGCAATTAGTTTGGTACTAGTCGGATAATAAATTGTAAATTGCGCGGCAGCAGAAGTCTGGTATGTATATGCACAAGGAAGTAGTGCATGACTCAAAATCAAGCCTTTGATATGTGAGCATTAGAGCGGGTCAAATTTTTTTCCATCAGGAGTATAACAAAAATGTAATCTACAGATGATTCTAAGAAAAATTGCTGCAGACACCATAGCTCTAAGTCCGAGGTCC
Source organism: Eurosta solidaginis (assembly GCF_040869045.1). Taxonomy (NCBI): domain Eukaryota; kingdom Metazoa; phylum Arthropoda; class Insecta; order Diptera; family Tephritidae; genus Eurosta; species Eurosta solidaginis. The sequence goes on along the minus strand of NC_090322.1, from coordinate 203,472,941 downwards.
CGCTTTTTGCAAAATAGATATTTTGCCATATGGATGTTAGGTTCGGCCAAAAAATCTTCATAGCTTCTGATAGAATTATAGGAAAAATATCATATTGGGCTTACTTTAAAGGTATTTTACGTACATTTCAGAATCTGTATTAATATCTATAGTGTATTTGAATTATAGTAGAGGCTTACATTATGAGAAATTAGCCTAAAATGAACTTTTAACTACTGTATTATCATTTTTAACATATTTCTTATCGAACATTTTTTTTTCTTTGCAGCTAAAATAAGTTCAGACATTTCCAACAACTTTGATTCAGACAGTTTTTGTTTTTTCGAATTCGTTTTAGTAGAAAATATGTATTTTTAAAAAAACCTATATTTTCAAGTAATAAGCAAAATAACACAATTTTTATAATTTTGATGTAATTTATTTAAAAAATAATTTTTTTTACTTAGAAATGACCATTTTAACGTATTTTTCAAAATAAATGAAATGTTATGTTATTATATTTTAAAATCTATTTTGCTCTCCATTCGTGGTTGTTTTTCACAACCTGTTGCTGTAACAGCCATAACATCTTCACGTTGTTTTTCTATAACACGTTTGGAAACAGATGTTAACAACTGTACATATCTTTCTGTTCCTTGTATATGCATTGGCATATTAGGATCATCTATGGAATATCTCTTGTGAATGCCGGCTCAGATAATAAATTATCGTCATTCAGATCAATCATATCAGTATAATCTGAACCATTAAAATGGAATTATATTTTTTGTAAACTCTTAGTTTAGTTGGATCAAGTATTTTTTCTCGATAGTATACAATTTTTTTGATAGCTCTATGACGTATGGCTTTTCCATCATCAAATAACATTGTTAATAAAAAGTTTTCTGGATGAGCGTAATATTAATTATTTTGGATTACAAAATCTAAAATATTAGGTAAATTACGTGGTAGGTATCGTGTCCAACGAATAAACTTTGATAAAATTACACTGCCGTATACAACAGAATTAAAGTATTTTACATTGAAATACATTAGCACATAAATTCTAATAAAATAAACTGCTAGAGTTTTCAAATTATGCGATGGTGTATTAGTTGTTGTATATAGACGTAATACCCTGCTTGCTTTGGTTAGCCATCGAGAATGTACAGGAAAGGAAACGAAATAAAAGAGGATGGAAAAGAAAGAGCTTGTGTTATCGATGGGGGATAGATGAGTTATCGATTTGTTATTGAAAGTGTTTAAATTTTTTATCGATCACGAAGGTTTTCAACTTTTTATTGACGAGATGTGGGTTTACTATCGATTTTTTATCGAAAAGTTATTAGATATTTATCGAAAAGTTGTCGATATGTTATCAACAAGTCATAAGTTGGTTCTTGAAATGTTATCGATTTGTTCTCAGAGGGTTACAAATTTGTTTTCGGCGAGCTATCAATTTATAATCGAAAACTTATCGATTTGTTATCGAAAATTTATAGGCTTAATATCAAAAAATCTAAAAACTGTCGATTTTTTAAAGAAAAGTTAAAGTTGTCGATAACTTATCAAATAGTTTTCGTTTTGTTATGAAAAAATTATCGAGTTGCTAGCGAACATCTATCGATTTCTTATTAGAGTATGACCAATTTCATATCGGCATTTTATAGATTTACTAAAAACGACACATCGGTTTGTTATGAAACAGACTGCGATATAACTGCAACATAAAATCGATGACCCATGTGTAACCCTTCGAAATAAGCCAATAACTTTCCGGTATCAGTTGTTACCTATAAGAAGCCGTCGAAGATCTTCTCAAAAAGGCGGAAGCTATTTCGTCTGTTTGGCTTCGACATCTGGGCGAGCTCTAGTTAACTTAAAAAATTTTGTTTTCTAGACGTACAGTCGTATGTTTAGTAGTTCAAGGGTATTTGGGACACATGCCTATTTTCTATCCAATCACGCTTTAGGTTTTTATGGCAAACTCATATGGTAAATAGCTTAAAAAAATTCATTTCGTAATCTATTTTATTATTTGGAGAACACAAGCCTCCCCTAATTTAAACTGTTCTATCCGTGGGCTCACTCCTTGGATATTTAAGCGCGTCCCTGCCCGGGGGCCAGTTAACAAACACGACTTCATACTCGAACGCCTTTCGATATTTCAAATTTATATGACATCTAAAAAGAACTAGTAAAAGCTGGTTCCCCCAAAAAGGAGATAGCAAGCATAAATATTTAAATGCACGCACACACATGCATATATACATAAATATAAGTAAGCGCACAAAATGCTATACAATTTTCCCAAGTAAATATTTTGTCTCTTGTAGCACTCTCGAAGTTGCTTTTCAACAAAGAAAAAAGTCTTTGGTAATTTTGCAAAATCACTTAAAATTCAAGATACTTGTTATTTGTTTGTTTGTATAAGTGGTGGGGGTGGTAGTGTGCATGTGTGTATGGATGAGTGTGTGGTTAGTTGCCAAAAACCGAAACAATTTATCTGTTTGCCAACTTGAAAGGTGAATGCCACAGGTATGCCTTAGTTGACCTTAGGAATAGTAAGTTAGTGATATGTCAAGCGGAATGAAATACATGGTGTGTCTGTTATAAAAAACATTGAGTTTTGTAATCACACTACAACAGTTTTCCAAACCATCTTACTAATATTATAAATGTGAAAGTTTGGATATTTGTTCATATGTCGATAGGTTTGGCTTTGTGACCGCAGTTACCCCATAGTCTGGAAGGATCTACTGGCTATTTTTTTGAATCACACCAAAGTGGTTCTGAGATAATTCTCCGATCATTTCGGGATGACCTCGAAACAATTTTGTGCTCCGTACAATTTCTAAATAAGTTTAGGACTATTTGAGAACAGTTTCGGAATTTTGTTCGGGACCTTTTTTTGGCTTTTTCAAGACTGGACTCTTTTCAGGATTATTTGTGGATCTTTGAGGAATTGCGTTATAAATTTTTGGATCAGTTTTTTGGTTGTTCTCGGAGTAATATCGGAATCATATTGAGACTTTTTGGTAACCATTTCGGGGGTATCCAAATAATTTTAGAAAAGTATTAATTCTTCGGTAAATTTACAGGTTTGTTTCGGTATCATTCATGGACATGATTATTTCGGGGCCATCAGCGGATCTCTATTTGACTTTCTCCGAGTTGTTCCGGGGATAATTATGAATGACCAGGATCATTTTTGGACAATTTTTTTGGATAATTTTCGGTGTATTTTTGAAATCATATCGGAACTATCTCCGGATAGAGTCGAGACTATTTGGGCTAATTCGGTACTTTATAAATAATTTCGAGCCTTTTTACATATTACATAACGACAAATTAGGGATTGTTTGGGGATTGTAATCAAGATCTGCTTGGGTCTACTCTGACAGTTTCGGGAATGTTTTCGTTCCCATTTCGAGGCTGTTTAAGAATAATATCGGAAGGATTGCTAGAGAACATTTTTGCCCTTCGTCGGACCAATGGCTTTCGGAACTATTTTAAGACTTTTAGGTATCACTTAAAAACAAGTTTCAAGGCAGAATTGAGCCGTAATTAAAAAAAAATCCAGTATATTTTTCCTTCCATGGGTTCTAGCGGGTTTAGATCCGGACTTATTCGAGAGTGTGTGCATTTGAAGATTCATTACTGAACTGTCTCGGAACTATTTTCAGGATTACATATGGGCTATATATTATTTTATATTGCATTTGCTTCGTGCGAACTAAGCGACGGGAGTAGGATAGTATATAATAAATTATACGAACGAGCAAACTTACCGCTGTACCACCCAACAAGGGAAGTTAAGGAGGAGTGTCTCCAAATCGCTACTTGGCTATAATATTAGCAGAATTATCAGTGCTATCTTTTAGTATACTGATGGCATTGTTGCGAATATATTTAATGCGGCCGGCTTGTTCCGCCTACCACACCGAAGATCCTGGGTTCACGCCCCGGATAAAGCAATATCAAAATTTTAAACACATGTTTTTTTCAATTAGAAGAAAATTTTTCTAAGAGGGGTCGCCCCTCGGCAGTGTTTGGCAAGCACTCCGGGTGTATTTCTGCCATGAAAAGTTCTCATTGAAAACTCATCTCAAGGTACGATAATAGCCTTCGAAGAGATGTTAGGCCAACCTTTTCTTTCAATTTGCATCGTGTTCTTTTAGAATTTCCCTACAATTGGCGGGACCGGACCTAAAAATCTTTTAGAGCTAGGTACTTTGCACTTAAAGTATTGTTCCATACTCTTTAGAGTGAAGCTAATTTAAATGTATTAAACGAAATTGCGGCAGTATGCAACACACATACATATGTCGATCGTTAACGAGTGTTAAGGGCCCATTACTGATACTTAGCATAGACTTGACTTGGCGTAAAATTGGCAACTTGGCCACGATTATACTCCACTTAGCGCATACAATATGGCATCATAATGTCAATTTGTATGACAAAATGAAATGGAAACAAACAAATGGCATCTCAAAATGTCAACGTCACTAAGAACTTACTTAGAAAATCAAAATTCAACCGACTTCTAATTCAAGTTAAGTGCTGCTAAGTTTTGAGTAATCAGTAACATGCAATGTTCATTTAACAGAACTGTAAGTGACAGTTCTCAAGTCAAGTCAAGTCTATGCTAAGAATCAGTAATGGGGCCTTTAAGGTTAAAGTATTTCCTTGATAACTCCCCCATCCAGCTTTTCAACCACGAAAATTGAACATGAAATACTTTCACGCTCATAGCGACTTTCTTTTTAAGCTCTGATGATTTCAACTTAAAGGCGGTATTAACAAAATCGCCTGTCATTTTAAAGAACAACATAAAAAAAAAATAAAAATTCATATCAAATTGTCTTTACAAAGCACCACCTATTCCACTTTCACCTCTCTTTCCCGAAATACTTGCAAAGTCATGCTGCTCAAGTCAAATTAAAACTCATTGCTTCAAGGTTACTGTGTTAGCATATTTTATGAGCAACTTTTATTTACAAACAAGCAATAGACGTGACAGGCGCAATATTTGGCAGTGGAAAAAAAGATCAGCTTACTTATTTCGTAAACTACATAAAAATACAAGAAAAAATTCGAATATGTAAGAATTACAAAAGTCACATTCCTCGATTTATTATATTATGGCTTGTTATTGACGTTGATGTTCTTGCTTGCAAGGCGACTTTAGAAAAGGCTGCTTAGTTATTTGGGAAAATGTGAAATTTACGTCGAATTTGCAGCCAAGAGTAAAACAAAAAATAAAAAAACAAGTAAGGAGGGGACTGTCTTCGGCTGTGCCGAAAACTTCATACCTTTCATGAATGGGGTTGAACAATAATCTTATCCTGTTCGTAATCTCCAAATAATCGGATGCATAAGTTAAGAAATATATAGTGAAGAGATGTACAAACCTAAACGATTTTTAAGATAAACATAAAATAAAAACTGGCAAAAAATCCCCTAATCTGAGCGATCGGTTGTATGGAATATATATTATATATAGCTCCGATCAAAGTGACTTTTTCAAAGATACTCCTGAAAGTATGCAATGAGAGAAGCTATAAAATCGTACAATTGTAGTTACAGCTGAGAAGTTTGAGAGCTGATGGCAACTAGTAGATTCTGGAAGCGCCTAGAAGATGCGAACGTTGAAATCAGAGAGTATAAAAGACAGCAAATGTAATAGAGGCGCTGGAATTTAGTTTGAGTTGAGCTATCAAGCAGTTTCGATTAAGACGCTATCTAGCGAGCCATAGCAGTATTATTTTGAAAGTCGAGTTTCATTTGAGCTATCAATCAGTTTGGTTGTTAAGTCAGCTAGTTGCAAAGTATAAGTGTTATTGTGAAGTACTTTAATAATGGTCATTTTTCCATTATTCAATATTGCAGTTATTTATTCAACAGTTTAGTGATTCGAACTTAGCAGAAGGGCAGATAAGAGGATTTGCAAGTAAATTCGTTACAATATATTAGAATATATATCACCGAGCTGACGTTTATACTTTCTAAATTGCGGCAGGAATGACCAAAATCGTCTTATCTGAACGATCGGTTGTATGGGAGATATATGATATAGTGGCCCGATCCTACCGGATCCGACAAATGTCTAATATAATTCAAAAATACATCCTTCTGCCAAATTTCAGTGAGATATCTCAAAATTTGAGGGACTAGTTTGCGTTCAAACAGACAGACGGACGGACAGATGACCGGACATACGGACATGGCTATATCAACTCAGTTCGTCGCCCTGATCAATTCGTTATACTTAAAGGTGAGTCTATCTTCTATATTTCTCAACGTTACAAACATCGGACCAAAGTTAATATACCATTTCATGTTCATGAAAGGTATAAAAATACATGTAAAGGAAGAAAACAACAAAAAAAGTAAAAAATATGATTCAAGTATAGAGAAGTAGTTCCACTTCTTCTTCTTCTACGCCATTGACGTAATTTGACATAAACTGTGTTTTGGCATTCCCTTTTAAAACTGCGCTACCATATTCTTAAAAAGTAAACGTCTCAAAACGATATTTTGATTTGCAGTTGTATTAGTCTCTTTCTTTAAATTTCTTGGTCTATATTTTGATCTTCAACAAACTGCTTTCGGAAGTTATCTAATGCAACACCTGTACAAGAACATACAAGAACTGCATCTGCCGGAAAATATGTATCTGGCTCGTTCGTATTCGGTTGCAAACATCAAACATCCGTTTTTTTCCACTTTGGGATGATAAGCCATTGGACAGGCAGCTTTTCACTGTTGTTAGGGCTTATCCCTACTATGTAGCAGTGAGTGGCTTAAGCGCTGGAACGCGTGACTTCCGTTGTATTTTAATAGAGCCTTCCTCTCACTGGGCTGACATGTGAAATAATGGTGGCCCTGTCACAATAAAAGGCTATGCTGCTAAGAAGTGATTGATAAACTAATGTTTGGTGTCTGTGTCGACTGGGGTTTTACTCTGAGATTCTAAAAGAATCCAAATACTGCGACTCTGGTTGTCCGTAGGAAGTAGAACGGAGCGACGAAGCAGTTCTTGATAGTGACGCTGATATATGCAGGAACTCCCATTGGCAGGTGTCTATCGGAGTGAAGTTAATAAAGCTGAACAACTTGAACACCTTAAAATAAATAAAGGCAGTTTTTTCAAACTTCCCAACGTGGGTTAAGAATCGTATGTGAGGTGACTGCGGACTCGGCAAATCAGTTGCATAATCACAACTGTAATATATCAACACGGGGTTTAAGATTAACACTTCACTGTATTAAAATTCAGTGACCTACGAAACTTCATACTAAGAAAAATTATAAATATGCGTAGTGAAAATTTTTAAATTATACTTAGTGATGGAACTTTTAGAAAAGGTATCGATACCCGTACTTATATAAAATACTCGGGCCAAAGTATCGATGCTAGTACTCATACTCAGTAGAAGGTATCGATTATACTCGATCCAACTGAGTACTTCGGAGTTTTCACCAAAAATGAAGGAACTTTTTTTTAAAGCGAGATTTTACGTTTTAAATTTAGTACAAAAAAGTAAGGAATTTTAAGGTTGAACAAAACCGAACATTATATATCCATTTGTGTGCTCTACATATATTTTAAAGATACATTTAAAGAAAAACGTTAAGAACAATAAATTATTTAAAAGATTTTTATCGACTTATGGCATTTTAGAGAAAACGGCTTTTTCGTTTCCAAAAAAAAATTTATGAACGTGGTCGCTCCTCGGCAGTATTTTCGCAAGCGCTCCGAATATTTCTCCCATGAAAAGCGTGCTGGTGAAAGTTCATCTGCCTTAATGAAGCCGTTCGGAATCGGAATAAAATATGTAATAAAATAAGAAAAAAAAAATTTGAAGTTAAACGGTTTTATTGAAAGGAATACTTACATGAAAAATATGAGGCGGAGCAAAACTTTATTAAGGTTCACTTGGTCTTATATATGACTATCAATAGAAATTTAACGTGTCCAACGCTTTTATTTAATTGTCTGATCAAAGCCCTAGATTGATGGGTAGTGTGACGACTAGTACTTAGAACCTACCTAATTAATTTCTAGCTTTTAGTATTATAATTACTTCATGTAAGTATTGTTATCAATAAAACCGTTTAACTTAAACATTTTTTTTTTTTAATTATTTTATTTTAAAGTTTTTAGTCTTTATTTAATTGCCTATTATTTCTCATTCTATTTAGTTTATTTAGTGACTCATTATTACAAGTACTTTTTCCTGACAACTTGTTACAGTCTAAGCCCACAATACATAATTCTTCCAAAGATTTTACTCGACTCTGCGCCACATATGCTTGTCCCTCCTCGAAGTCCAAAATATTTTGATGTCACCTCAACCGGACTGTATGTAACATTTGTTCCAAATCGGACATCATAGGTCGCCTTCTATTCACATATTTATTGTGACGGATATTAGTGACACTAAGGGATACTCACAACACTAATCTGATACTAAGTAAATAAAGGCACAACAACAATAAAACAAGCATGTATATACATAAACGAATCAATCATTATGTCTACACATATGTACGTAAACGCAGCAGGGAAAAAGGCACAAACACATGCATATATCTTATCTGAGATACTCCCACAAGTAGGCAATCGTCTGTGGAAGTATCATTCACATATACATGCGCATAGGCTATGCGAGAAGCTATAACAATCGTGCATCTGTAGTTATAGCTGAGAAATTTATAGCTGGTAAACAAATAGCAAATTTTAGAAATAGAAACGCCTAGAAATATGTCAACGAAGAAATCAAAGAGTATAAAAGCAGCAGCTGAGGCACGACGAGTCAGTTTGATTTAAGCACGCTATCTGTCGAGAAGTAGAAGTGTTATTGTGAAGTACTTTAATAAAGGCCATTTTGCATTATCGAATAGTGGAGTTATTTATTCAACAGTTTTGTGATTCGAACGTTAGTAGAAGGTTGCAAATAAGAGTATTTGCCCTAAATTCGTTACAGTACTATGTGTTCCAAATAAGTGCCAAAGCGGACCACAAATACGAGTTTTTTGAATATATCGATCCTTGCACCACCTATCGGAGCTTTTTTCTTATTATTGCATTGTCATCGGGTTCTGAACTATATTCGAAGTTTCAAGCTTGTAGCTTATCGGGAAGTTCCTTAAATTTCAATTACAAAATTCGTGCCAGCCAGCCAGCCTGTCAAGTCCAGCTAAATAAAACCGTTTAAAAATAGTACGACGCAATTTGGAAGGTAAGCGCGGTCTAAATCTCCTCGGAGGTAAACCGCGTCAAGTATTTTTATGGCATTAAATCTTTTGTGAAGAGATTAACTAAATAGAGGGATCAGAACGATGTTCCTTTTGTAAACTTTTGTAATTTGCACTAACATATCTCTCCGGCTAGTATTGTTACCTTCCATATATATATTGAACGTTTTATTAAGATTGAAACTGTAAGCCATCTTTTTAAAGTAGGCTTGTTCCTATCCGCTTTTTATCGGTTATATATATAATACCAAATACCATATATCCGCCAAATTGCAAAGTGAAATCAAGGGCTTTTAAACCTTTAAATTTTACGGCTTGCAAAACTTTTAAATTTTCTTCTGTATTTGTTAAAGCAGCGTTTCTTTTTTTCCATTTTTGAAAGTCGGTGTGGATATAATCACATTTCGACCTTTTTCAATACCAATATATCGTCGACGATGCTGTAAAAGCTGCTAACTCTATCCACCAAAACTTCAAAGTAGATCGAAGAAGCTCTATTGCATGGTAAGTTAAAATGTTCTGAAATTTTAGGGAGTTAGCAGCTTTTCATAATTTTTTTTGGAGTTAGTAAATCTGGACAATAAACAAATACTTTTCTTTTACCACCATATGCGAAAACGCCTCCCATTCCATCATTATCAAAAAGTCGGTCTAAGCTTAATGCGAAGATTTGGTTTGGTGTTAATGGACTGAGTTTTGTTGATCGTAAACATGTAGACCACCGGCACTTGGTAAAGCATCGATATTTTACTCAGTACTTGGAAAAAAGCATCGAGTACGAAATACTCGAGAATTTTTTGGAAAAGTATCGATATCACTCACTCAGTACTCGAATCATTATATCACTAAGTAACTGAAAATTCATGTTTAGTATTCAAATTTTCGTCAGTTTTGCGTAAGATCATGAACTTTTGCTTGTATTGTTTTTTTTACATATTTGTACATGTTTTTATAATGAAACATAAAAAATTATTTTGCTAAAGCAAAACTAGGTGAAAACTTAAAAAGGTCCAATTATAATTTTTATACATTTCCTTTAAATTTTTTCTTAATCATGCAGGAATATGACAAAACATGCACTTTCACATAACTGACAGTGTTTACCGATATTCAAAAGCTCTTCAACTACGCATGTGATTATATGCGCATCTGCCATTTATTCTTTTGTGGGTTAAGAACAAATATTTCTTATTCTTTTGCGAATACAATTTCCGCACTAAAAAATATTTATAATCCGTTCATAATTTACTTCACCATTTGACTCGTGTGTATGCAATGATTTTTCTTATCATTTGTTGTTGTTGTCCGTACAGAGCACTTAATAGACTGACAGTACATACTGTATTTTTTATCACTGTCGACCTTTCTCGCATTGAATTGTATTGTATTTGACAGCATTGTGTTGCATGGTCCTCATATCACATTATTGAAGCCTTAGTATTCTTCTTTTATACTTTATCTGTCTTGTGTTTGTTATAAGTACACATAATGAATGTACATATGCTAGCCTTGTGAGAGAAGCTTATATCTATTCAAGTGTGTGGAATTATTTATAACGTAGCGAGATATGCTTTTTGTGTGAACGAAAATTGGTATTATATAAGAGCACATACTCACATCAGTTACTGAGAGCACAGCTTGGACCTTTGTGATTTATTTGTTACTATCTAGTGGTGGATGTAAATATGGTCCTTAAAGCAAAAATCCATATCAGGGAATATTCTATCTAGCACAAGGTAGCCTATACGTCGTAGTTATATTTTAACTTATCCTTAAAGAAAGGCTCGAGTTGATGAACTCAATAACCATGATGGAAGCAGTTTCTCGCTCTTACGCCGCCATCTTGAACGTCCCATAGTTGTTTTTTTGATGCTACAACAAAATCATCAAAATTACAACAACCACGTGAAAATTTTCAATTTTGTTTGCAACTATCTCTGGAAAGAAATTAAATATTAAATTTCCGCTTTTGGATATTTTTGGACGTGTATTAAGAGTGTCATGCTGTCGTATAGAATTACCAAACATTTTATAATTTCATGAAAAGAAAATGGAATATCAAAGTTGGTTCTAACCTCGAAAATATTGGGACTTTAAAGGAGAAGAGATAGATATAGTGGGTGAGTATATTTGGGTGCCCGATGAATCATTTGTCTAAACGAAATCGATAGATATCCCATACACCTGAATTTTCAGATTTTATGAATTTTTGAAATTTCCTCAGATTTTTGTTCAGATCCATTAAGGAAAGATATTAGGTATTCGGCGCAGCCTAAGACAGTCCCGCCCTTACTAGTTTTTATCATACAATTGCTACTACAATCATGTAACCTAACCTACTTTCTATATTTTGAAAGAGTATGAAATTTAATACTATCTAACCTCCCTACTATATTACCCTTCTTTTATGCCCCCTTTCCCGTGTAGGCGGTCGATATGACAGCTGCCAAACCTTTTTCCATCTTCTATCATTGCATTATGTCAATAACGTTTTATTGTTTTCAATATTTTTTTGTTTATTCAAATGAAAATATCAATTTTTTGTTCAAATTTTTTCGATACTCTTCTTCTTTTCTATATTTTTGTTCTATTCTCTATGAAAAATGTTATAAAAACTGGTCCAATGCGGTTCTCTCTGAAATAGAAAGAAGATACCCAATGGATTGTGTGATTTTATATTCCAAGTTAGAGTTCACGGCAAATTCTGTCCTATCCAAAAATTGGTTTGACTCCATGCAACAAGTGAACTTCGTTTCCACTCTTCTTTTCCTATATCATTCTCTCCTGGTATATCCTCCGTTTTTCTTTTTATTCTTGTTCAATTATCTCCCATCCTCGCCCACTTCCATTTCCACTTCAAATCCCACCCCTACTCCCACACCCGTGTCCGCGTCCTTCGTCAGAGCACCAGCTACTAGGGGCGGCTATAAAACTAAGCCCTAGAAAACTTCTAGTACTTGCCAAAAGTACGTAATTTTATAACCTAAGTCCTGTAACCTAATTAAGGTTTTCTGTGTGGTCGCCAAACGAATGTTGGTAGCAGTATGGGCCCATTCAGTCTATGTGAGGTCTTTATTAACCGGCCAGTTCAGCCTAACCTAGATTCTAGGGTGCCATATACGGTCGAATGGACGCTGGCTCAAAGTTTAATGCGGATGGTACCCACATTACCGTCTAGAAAATTTTCTCTTCTTCTCTGTATTGATTTTGGTTTTCAGGGTTTAATTTTCTTTGGGATTTTCCGAGTCATCGGCTTCTTATTGGTTTGTTATCGGCTTGTTATCGACGGGTTACAGATATGTCATCCGTTTTTTAATGAAGTTTTATCGGTATCTGTTTCAGAATAAACCAATGTAAAAAATGCTATAAAAATAACACGAAGATAGAACGATAAACGATAGTTTTTTCACAACACCCCAATAGCAAAAACGATAACTTTTCCATAACAAAGCGATAATTAGTTGATAACAACTGGACAAGTATTTGATAACTATGTTTAATCGATAACTTTTCGATAAAAAGAGATTAGCACTCCGATAACAAATAAATAGCGTTTCAGTAACAGACTGATAAGATTTTCGAAAGATGGCCGACAACTTTTCGCTAGTACATCAATAACAAACCGATAACTTGTCAATAAAAACACGCCCATATTCTGTCGACAACAAACAAATAATTTATTGCTAATTAACACTTCGATAACCCTTTGATAACACAAAATCCGATTACGCTTTCCGTTCCCGCTTCGATTTTGACTTTTAATCTTTTCTTTCCTTACTTTCCTCTTCCTTTCCTTTAAGGGCAAACCTTGTTCTAAAGGCATTGGAAAGTTTAAATTTAGAACGTTGCGTATACGCCATGTCATCCCCATCGGGCTGTAGCTGTACTGAGTACATGTTTTTCTGCAAGCGTTTTTTATGACTAAGACTGCCGCGTCTTTAGTGAGTCACTTTTAACTAATCTTTGCACGCTAATTAAACTGAAAATCAGATAACTCAAAAGAGGCACAAAGGTCGTTAATTCCTAAATAAACACAAAGGAGTAAACGAAAAGGAAATAAAAAAGCTCTACATATAAAAAGAAGAGATAAAAGGCCTAAAGAAGAGAGTCAGCAGAATGCTGAGAATTGTAGGATGATCTCTTAAAGCGACAGAAAATAGTTACATATATAAATGAAAAACAGACCAAACAACGAGCGCCCAAGGAAATAATAAACATACAAAACAACAAACGAGCCATTCAGAAGTGTGAGAAAAAACACTTTGGCAAGGAAGGCGCGTGAATAGATGGAGACAAGTACATTTGAATGGAAAAGTACAACCCAAATATATAACTGTTCCACATAAATGATAGGAAGAAAAGAAAGCTTCTGTTTTTGATGTTAAGCAGCTTAGAACAGGCTCATTTAACCTAAAATATATAGGGGGATAATAATTAGTTTTTTTTTTTTGGTTCAACCAACAACCAATTTGTATTTGTTTTTGCACACACATTAGTGTATATTTATGGTTGTATATATTGCTAAGGTTGAATAATAATGCTTCAGGATAAGCCAAATATTACAGAAAAAATAATTAAAACACTGACGCATAATATTTATACAGAACAAAGTACGAAAATGTATAAATTAAGGCTTAATACGAAGAAAATCCTTAAAATTGTTATTTTCTGTTCCAAAGTAAGTTAAAATATAAAAGGATTTAGGTAAAAATATACAAAAATATTTTGCATTAATCAACTAACACAAATCTTGTAGTTTACATCTCTTTGATATAAATGCAACCTATATCTTAGATGGTTGCGTAGGCGGTATGATTTTCTTTCAATACCCAGTTTACTTAATTGACACTAACAGCAGCGAACAAAAATATTGATTTTTTTATTTTTTTTTCCTCTGTTGATTTAAGGAAAAAGTTGAAATGGAACTTAGCAAAACAATCTCAAAAACATTTTTGAAAAAATTAGAAAATTCGAGAAAATTGTATGAATATTTCGAAGTTTTATTTGAGTTCTCTGAATTCTGTTAAATATGCGCTTTGTAGCCTAATGAATTTTAATCTAACAAAATATCGCAATTCGCATATTCCACAATATTTATTCCCAAAACAAAACAGGTTAAAAGGTTTCGCATTGCATACTCAAAAAAAAAAAAAAAAAAAAAAAAAAGAATTCTGAGAACTCCACAATAAAAGTTTGGAATTTTCTTAAAGTTTTCGCGAATTTTCGAATTTTTTCGGGAAAGCTTTTGAGGCAAATTAGCTTCAGTTACAAAATTCATAGAGTTGGCTTCTTAAAATACCGAAAATAAAAACAGAAGAGTTTTATGCACGAAATTTGATTTCGCTGCTGTGCATTAGAGAATAAGTGTGAGAGGACTGTTTATTGAAAGGGATAGTGAGCACATTCTCTGTGCGGAGAATATGGGGAGGAAGAAGGGAAAGAAATGTAAATGGTGGAAATGGAGAGGGGATTGCATAATACAAAGGAGAGGTGGGAAAGATGGAGACAGGAAGGAAAACGGAAAAGATAATGAAAGAAATGGAGAAATAATTGAAAAGGAAAGGAGTAGGGTAAAGGAAAGTGATTTAATAGAAAGGAAGGAGAGCATAAGATGTGTAGGGGAAGCCAAGCTGGGAGAGTGAGTCGGTGAAGTGCTGGAGTTAAACTTAAAGAAAGAACAGAAGAAGAAGAAGACAAAATGTGGAATTACGAGAGAAAGTGAAAGAGTAAAGCTACATATAAAAGATACGTAGGGGTATGTAAAACATTTATTTAGCAATTTAAAATTTTTCTTTACGTTTTTTGTCAGCTGAAAGCTAATGAAAATTATTCAAAGAATGAGCGAATATGTCAATACAAACTGTTGACCCATCTCAAATTAAGAAATTAAATTCTGAAAAGGTATAGAGATATAAATAAGAATAAGTATAGGAATAAGAATAAGTAATATACTGAAAATAGGAAAAGATTAGCCCTTTAGGGGAAAGAGGAGATGGAGGGACAAAAGAAGCAGAAGAGTACAGATAAAAGAAAGATCAGATCAAAGAAGAAAAAGCAAATATAATCAAAGAAGCGGCATAGCAAAGGAAGGAAAAGGGTGCAAAACAGGGAAAGGAAGTCATTTTTGTCCCAAGAAGAGGCGGGAAATTGGACGGTGGAAGAAGTGAAAGAATGATATGAGGTACGCAGCGTTATTGTTCAAAACATGTAGACAAGTAAATTTGCGCAAAACATATTTCGAATAAGTTAAATATTTTAATTACCATAGTATTTTTTTATTGTAACATACAAGCACTTGATTAGAAAAACCACTTATCTACGCCAACACATAACTAACTTAAGAAAATATTTGCAATCATTAAAAATCAATTAATATTGCATAACATGCGAAATAGAATAGAAAAAATCGTATAAGTTTAGTGACTAAAAACCACAATCATAATTCAATTTGTAGCATATAGATCAATAACAGCACATGCACTTATAAAGACATATGTACATACACATACATATGTGTGTAAATGCACACTATATATGGCTGGAAAACAACCAAGTTACAATAATAAAATTTCGGCTGATCAAACAAAAATTGAAAAGGATTTTCCGAGATTCTCTCAATTGAATCTTCAAAATTTGTGGCAGACTCGTTCAAATTGCCTTTCTTGTGTAAATATCTTTGCTCACGGTATTATTTATCAAAAAGTCTAATGGAGGGAACGATTCTCTGATGAACCCGATCACGCTATCGATGATGATGGAATTAATGGATTAACAAAGTTATGATGAAATCAGAATAACAATAAATTATAAAACGGCAAAAATTGAGCAACACCATAAGTTCAATCAGAATTGGGAAGGACCACTCCGAGTCGTTCGAAACTAGTCGAGGTTTCAGACAGGGTGACCCATTATCGTGCGATTCCTTTAATTTGTTACTGGAGAAAATTATAATAGCTGCGGAACTTAACCGCTCTGGAACAATACTCTATAAAAGCTTGCAATTACTGGCATATGCTGATGACATTGATATCATCGGCCTAAACACCCGCACCGTAAGTTAGGCTTACTCCAAACTGGAAAAAGAAGCGGCAAATTATAGGTTTGATGGTGAATGCGGACAAGACGAAGTGCCTGCTGTCAGCGAGCAGAGTCCAGCATTAACACAAACAACAACATCAGCTCTGAAATCTAGCGAATAATCACTCTTGCCAATAGATGCTACTTTGAACCAGGAAGGTAACTGAAAAGTAAAATCCTCTCTCGGCTATATGGCGTTGGCTAGTACCGAAGAAGATTTAGTGATGAGATGCACGAGCTCTAAGCAGACATTAACATAGTCCAGCGAATTAAAGCGCAGCGGCTATGGTGGCTAGGCCATATAATGTGAATGAAGGATAACACTCAAGCTTAAAAAGTGTTTCTATCGGAATCCGCCTATGGTAGCAGAGAAAGAGGGTGACCCTGACTGCGCTAGAAGGACCAGGTGGAAGACAATTTAAATTCCCTTAGTGTGACCAATTGGCACCAGTTGGAGGAGCGGTCCTGGTTGGACAGCCATAACCGTTTAAATGATAATTAAGTAAATAAGTAAGATTGCGTTCAAACAACTCAGCTTGCCATTTTGATTATTTCCATGTACTTACTGGTGGCTCTATCTCATCAATTTATTTTAATTTATAGTATAAAAGGGAATTATACGAGGATTTCAAAAAATAATATAAGCATCAAATTTAATTCGAACTAGCTTAAAACAGTGGTATGGTTCATGGAACTGTATGTTTTGATGGAAAAAAATTTTTCGAGCTGCCATGAGTCTACCAATACCAGAGTGCCGCGCTTGTCTTCCCAAAAGTGACGAAAAAATGTATGACCTATAAAATTATTCAAGCAAAATGCTTTTGAAATTCAGAGAAACTATAGTAAGATACTCTTAGCCAAAATTTTGCAATATATTCGATTTCTTTTCTGAAAATACTGTCACCCTGTTGTTGTGAAAGTAATGTCGCCCGAAGGTTTTGAGAGCGGCCTCATGAGATACGACTTTATTAAAGACTTCGTTCCGTTACGGCCTTATTAACTGAATGTTTGAGGTAATTAACATAACTTTTAAGATCGTTCTATAAGGAAAGGTCGATATATAATATATACCCCATACAACTGATTGATCAGATTTTATAAATTTTCTTAGTTCAGCTTACACTTTGGCTCGTATTGGTTACATCTTAATGTTTTGCATCCTAAGTGGCTCTGCAGACGCCAATTGAATTACGAATTTGGAAAATATGTACAATAGACTGGGTCGATTTATTAACCGATATTGCGCCATCAATTTTTCGACAGGATTTGTGCACAGGAAAAAAAAGTTCCACTGCGCATATCCAAAAAATATAATTTTCTAGCTTGCAAAAAAAAATGGCGAAAGGGTAAATTTTTCGACCAAAACACACCCCAAAACCCAAAAAATATTTTTTTTCAAAAAACTGTTATCGCCAACATTTTTAAAACAGTTTTTTTGAAAAAAAAAAAATATTTTTTGGGTTTTGGGGAGTGTTTTAGTCGAAAAATTTACCATTTCGCCATTTTTTTCGCAGGTTCGAAAGTCATTTTTTTGGGTGTGCGTAGTGGAACTTTTTTCCTGAGCCCAAATCCTATCGAAAAATCGATGGCGCGTTATCGGTTAACTTTCGTCCATACAAATTGACCAAGGTTAATGTACAACCCTAAAGAACACACCATACAAAAGTTTTACTAGTTTACCTATTCACCGAACCGCTTTTTCAGACAGAGGACCGTTAGCGGCGGTGTTGTATAGAGCAATCAAGAAAAATTTGATCTTAATCTCCTGCTTCTTCTTCACAGTAGGTAGGCTCTTTGCTCAATTAAAGGCAAGGTTAGGGCTTCGCATTTTTTTACCTTTAAAGGTTAGTTATCAATTGACGTAAATCAAAAGAAGTTTACCATACAGCATTGCTATGAAAATACACCAATTAGTAACATCATGCAGTTTTATTCTTTATTTTCGCACAGATCTAATAATATAACTACTAGTGCAGCTACATATAATTCGCAATTTGGTATGTCTCTACGAAACCATTCATTAATCACATAAAGCAAAAGTTAGATAGCAAACACGACGGAATGTAGCGGTTTGTTAAAAGCAAATGTAAACAACATATTAGTAGTTACTTGCCAACATTTGCAGACAACTTTCTCTTAAATCCTTTTATTTTTGTTACTGTATTCCGTCTGTTTGTCTGCGATGCTGGCAAATCAATTTGTCTCACAGCTGGCTAATAACGATTTATATATAACTGAGACGCGAGCTTGAAAACGTTCTTCTTGGTTTCCCCATTTTTATACCCAGCTGTACTTGTACACAGGGTATTATAACTTTGATTGTATAACGGTTGGTTGTACAGGTATAAAGGAATCGAGATAGATATAGACTTCCATATATCAAAATCATCAGTATCGAAAAAATATTTGATTGAGCCTTCTCCGTCCGTCCGTCTGTCCGTTAACACGATAACTTGAGTAAATATGGAGATATATTCACCAAATTTGGTACACGAGTTTATCTGGACCCAGAATAATTGGTATTGAAAATGAGCGAAACCGGATGATAACTACGCCCACTATATAAAAATTAGAAAAAATTGTTTAAAATGGGCGTGGCACGCCCACTTGTTATAAAATCAATTTTACAAATATTATTAATCATAAATCAAAAATCGTTAAATCTATCATAACAAAATTCGGTCTTTACTATAAGGAATGCTTTAAAGAAAAATTAACGAAATCGGTAAAGGACCACGCCCACTTTTATATAAAAGATTTTTAAAAGGCTCGTGGACGAATAAAATAAGTTATATCTTTGCAAAAAATAGCTTTATATCAATGGTATTTTATTTCCCGAGTGGATTTATAACAATAAATATGAAAAACTTCAAATTTAAAAAAATTGGCGTGGCACCGCCCCTTTTATGACTAAGCAATTTCTGTTTCGGGAGCCATAACTCGAAGAAAAATTAGTTCAGAATAGAACCATATGTAAATGTATTATTGCGTAGCCTTGTAACACTATTAGGCACATAAAACAAACAACAACTGCATTTCAAGTGTACAACTGGGTATGTAATGTTCGGTTTCACCCGAACTTAGACTTCCTTACTTGTTGTACATATTTATGACGACATAATTATGGTTATTTTGAAAATTTATTAGACTGTTATATGCTGTTGAGTGCTGAAAGCGTTAGCGAAGGCGTGCCCTGTATCCACTTCTGAATTTTTTACTATTTGCTATTCTTCTTTGTATTATGCCTTTCGTCTATTTTGAAAATATAATCAAAAGTGTGAAATGAAAGCAACACTTCAAGGCGATAAAGCTTAAGAAAATCCATTACGTTGGTACTTAATGTGATCAAAGTGGCAATATAGTCAAAAGAAAATTTAAAAATTCAATTGTTAATAAAAAGCAAGTAAGAAAGTTTTAGTTTGGGTGAAACCGAAATTTATTTACCAGCTGTGCACTTGAGACGCTCTTGTTGTTTACTTTGTGTGGTTAATAGTGTTACAAGGCTGCGCAATAATACATATACATACGGTTCTACTCTGAACTCACTTTCGTTCAAAAGAAGTAAAACGGATAAAGACAGTACCATTAATCTTCCTATATTCGCGCCAATTATTGTAACATCTATACTCGCGCCCAGTCTCACAGACCGATAGTTCATACCCCCTACAATATATTTTTTTACATACCCTTTTTTAAATATTATAATTATTTTAAAATTTAGGGCATAATGAAACAAAATAGTGTGCACTAGACTGGGTTGGTCCCCATACAAAAAAAAGTTGCTAATGTCCGCCCCCAAATTTAAAGATTATGTTGAGAGGGTTTCGGAAAATTAAAAAAATTTTTTTTTTGATCCTTCGAAATACAGCCGAAAAGGTTTTTTCGTTGTAACTTGGTTATTTGACGTCCGATTTTTAAAATTGATATGCCATTATTTTGGCCTTGAGAATCTTCACATTGCCGTTTAATGTCCTTTTAAGCTATGAAGTCCTTTTCACATGATTAGGTCAGCTAACAAAATTTTACCCTGATTATTATACGTAAACCCGAAACTCATGATATTTTTGGAGGAAAAATTACAGGGTTTGCATTGAAAAGTTAATAAAGATATGCCAAAGATAATGAATAGGGGAAGTCAAAGTAAATAAGTGATTCAAACCTGTTGTTTCCTATTTATAATAATAAAACTATGCGACAAAATAAACTTTTTTTCTGAGTATTGGACAAAACCCACGTTTTCGTAGAGATTGAGGCTTAAGTAAACCAGAGATATTACCTCCGTTTTTCGAACTTAGCCTCCAAAAATAGATTTCGGCTTACGAAGTTCGAAATTCTACATTTCGAAATTTTATTTTTTTTGTTAACGCGTTCAGCACATTGAAAAAGTAAAAATGTGGTCGTCGTCCGCTCTTTTCCCTTATTTGAAGGGCTGAAATCTTTTTTTGAGAAATTTAGTATAACAGCTGTTATACGAGGTGAAAAGTCAGAAGTCAGAGTCTGACTGTATTTCTTCGCCTCAACCATACCACTACCGAGGTAGAATATCAGTCAAATGTAGTTAAATACCATAGAGTTATTGCAAACTTTGTTAAGGTTAGACCTTTAAGAAAAGTGGGCGTGGTCTTCAACCGATTTTGATTATCTTGACTCAGTGTATATAACTTGGCAATGATAGTGTATCTGCTAAATTTAACGGCTTTTGACTTCAGGCTTGTTAAACTTCTAAATTTTGTTATTATACATGTGGGTGGTGCCACGCCCATATTCCATATTTTTTTTGGAACTTACAAAATTTCATTAAATTATCGTCAGATTTTGTTCTTTTTCAATACCAATCTATTCTGGGTCCAGATAACTGGTGAAGAATTCTCAATATTTGCTCAAGTTATCGTGTTAACGAACGGGACAGACGGACGGATATGGCTTGATCAAATTTTTTTTCCATACTGCTGATTTTGATATGCGGAAGTCGTTATATAGCGCGATTCCTTTACACCTTTACAACCAATCGTTATCCAATCAAAGTTATAATACCCTGTGTACAAGTACAGCACAATGAGAAACTTCAACAGACAAGGTTATTTCAAATTTTTATTGATTGCTATTGAAACGGCCGTGACGAAGATTACAATGCCAAATTCTGAAGTTCTGATAAAGTGTGCCGCCAAGCGAACTGCCGTTTTGATATATTTACCCTATATCAGAAAATTGGAACGGGTGTCATAAGGTCAACGGCCAAAACATCAGTTGACTTTATTACCCCTTCAAACTGCCATAAAGTCAATTGAAGCTATGAGCATATGAAATGGTCAAAACGTCAGATTTGAAATAGTTACAATATCAACGAAAATGACATAATCACACCATCCTGTTTTTCCGAATTGGTGAAAAAGTAAACTTTTTTTTTATAAGTGGTCATGTTTTACAAATTTTAACAACTATAGCATTACATTTATGTTTTATTGTTTTCGCTGTACATGGCGGCCGCTGTGGTGTGGTGGTAGCGCGATCCGGTTCAAATTCCGGGCGAAGCAACATTAAAAATTGAGTGAGAAGTGTTTTTCAATTAGAAAAAAATTTTCTAAGCGGGGTCGCCCCTCGGCAGTGATTTGGCAAACGTGCCGAGTGTATTTATCCATGAAAAGCTTCTCAGTGAAAATTATTCTGCATTGCAGATGCCGTTCGGAGTCGGCATAAAACATGTAGGTTCCGTCTCGCCAATTTGTAGCGAGAATTAAAAAGGAGGACGACGAAATTTGGAAGTCAAGTATTTTTTTTTTGGTCAAGTGCACACTAGCACTACCCCTTTAAATAAAACATAAAACCAGATTGGTTCCGAGAACTTGACCAAAGGACGGGTGTCCTTTCTACTCACTGCATTATTTTGCCGTTACCGTTGCGTTGCCTGTGGATTGAGAGCATAACAATGAAGACGCAGGTGTTCCAAATCAACGTAAGAGTCAAAACTACACAAAAGTCGAATGTGTTAGGGCTATTCTCGCTATTGTCGTTCTTGCTTTTTCGCTGCTGTCATATTTTCATGAAACTCAGCATCCTTTTTGCGGTGTAGAATTTTGGTCAAAATAAATTGCCTGTATAAAACCGTATCTAAACGTGGATATTTATGTTTGCTAGTGACTATAAAAGTTGTCACTGTCACTGCATGTGACATTTTTATACTCAGCTGAGCAGAGATAACAGGGTATATTAATTTTGTTCGCAAAACGGTAACCCGTACCGGCATAAACTAATCGAGGTAGATATAGACTTCTATATATCAAAATGATCTGAGCGAAAAAAGAAATTCACTTAGCCATGTCCGTCCGTCCGTCTGTCCGTAAACACAATAACTTCAGTAAATTTTGAGGTATCTTAATGAAATTTGGTATGTAAGTCCCTGGGCACTCATCTCAGATCGCTATTTAAAATGAACGTAATCGGACTATAACCACGCCCACTTTTTCGATATCGAAAATTTCGAACAACCGAAAAAGTTCGATGAATCATTACCAAAGACGGATAAAGCGATGAAACTTGGTAGGTGGGTTGACCTTATGACGTAGAAAATTAGTAAAATTTTGGACAATGGGCGTGGCACCACCCACTTTTAAAAGAAGGTAATTTAAAAGTTTTGCAAGCTGTAATTTGGCAGCTGAGTATGTAATGTTCGGTTACACCCGAATCTAGCCTTCCTTATTTGTTATACTTAGCGTGCTTTATACACAGACTATTTAACTTTGGTAACATAAAGGTTGATCGTAACGGCATAAACTAATAGAGATTATAATAGACTTCCACATATCAAAATGCTCGGTATGAAAAGGTAAATGGATTTGGCCATGCCCGTCCGTCGGTCCGTCCGTCTGTCTGTGATTATTAGGATACCGAGATATCTTATTGAAATTTGGTATCTGAGTTCCATGGCTTTCATCTCCCATCGCTAATTAAAATGGGCGAAATCGGATGATAACCACGCTCACTTTTTATATATATAACATTTTGGAAAACACAAAAAACCTGATTATTTATGAAATAATAGACCTATAATATTGGCAGCCATCGTGGTGTAATGGTAGCGTGCTCCGCCTACCACACTGTGTGCCCAAGGTTCACACCCCGTGCAAAGCAACATCAAAATTTTAGAAATAAAGTTTTTCAATTAGAAGAAAATTTTTCTAAGCGGGGTCGCACCTCGGCAGTGTTTGGCAAGCGCTCCGAGTGTATTTCTGCCATGAAAAGCTCTCAGTGAAAACTCATCTGCATTGCAGATGCTGTTCGGAGTCGGCATAAGTACGTAGGTACCGTCCGGCCAATTTGCAGGGAAAATCAAGAGGACCACGACGCAAATTGGAAGAGTAGCTCGGCCTAAAATCTCTTCGGAGGTTATCGCGCCTTACATTTATTTATTTTTATAATGTTGAAATTTTATGGAGGACTTATATTGAAACTCTTGACTTTGAAAACATTTTTGAAAATTGGCGTGGCACCGCTCACTTGTGATAAAATCAATTTTACAAATATTATAAATTTTAAATGAAAACCCGTTAAATCTATCATAAAAGAAAAGGCAGAGATGTTGCCTTTACCATAAGGAATGCTTCGAAAAAAAAAAATTTACGAAATCGGTAAAGGACCACGTCCACTTTTAGATAAAAGATTTTTTCAAAAAATAGCTTTATATAAGATATTTTTCATTTCCCAAGTGATGGAAACAATTTGAGTTTTTGAAAATGGGCATGGCACCTTCCTTTTTTTTGACTAAGAAATTTTCTACGTTTCGGGAGCCATAACTCGAAGAAAAATTAACATGAATAAAACTGGGAATACAAAATTTCTTTATAGCAGAAAAATTTCTCGTAAAATGGACGGAAAAGGGTCGTAGACTAGACATTTTTTAAGCTATTGCATAGATTTTATCGCGGGCTTGGCGACTAAATCAAAAAAAACCGTAACGGATATTTGTCAAAAAAGTTTCGAAAAGGTTCGAAAATGTTCGAAAAAGGTTTGGTGTTAGCAACCGCCAAAGACATAAAATTGAATCTCTATCATAAAGTTAAAGTTAATGTTTTTTTTTGTTTTTTTTTTTTTTTTTTGTGTTTCGTGGAAGGAGGAAAGGCTTTATGCACTGACCGGGATATTTAAGCCTCACTGCGAGACTCTCCGAGTGTAGGACTCCCTTCTTCCATGAAGGCCTACCCACTAAAACCTAACCTCCCACGGCCCGCGCAAATCCCCGTACCTGGGACCGCGTTTAGCATTACTTCGGGTACGGGTGCGCGCTACGTGAGCTCTATGGCTACTCTCACGCTAATGGGCTAGGCATCCGTCTTCTCGTTTACTGGTAAGTATATGCCTCACATATGTGCTGACCGTATCCCATCTGTCTCTTCGATAGGTCATGTTATTAATGACACTGCCCGGGGATAGGTCGCCAAGTACCTCTTCTACCCTCCTTCGCTGATGGGAGAAGTGCCTGCATTCGAAGAAGGTGTGGCGTACATCGTCTATTTCCCCACAGTACAGACAGCTCGGGCTATCAACCTTACCCATTCTGTGTAGGTATTTGCGGAAGTAACCATGTCCCGTTAGAAACTGGGTCAGGTAAAAGTCTACCTCTCCGTGCGGTCGCTTCAACCATGGATCAAGTTCAGGGATTAGTTCCCTAGTCCACTTTCCTACGATGCTGTTGCTCCACTGATCTTGCCAACGTCGGATCGATTCTTCTCGCGCCTGCATGGCAACAGCAGCTCTACTTGCTTGCGATCCTTTGTCATATATTGTTTTTCTTTCCTCAACGAGAAGATATATCGGTATGGTTCCCGCAACGACCAGGACAGCTTCAGCTGATACCGTGCGGTAAGCCGAAGATATTCGCAGCGCTCCTCTGCGTTGGACCGAGGTGAGGGCGACTCGGTTCTTCCGGTATTTCATTGCGTCCGCCCAGATTTCTGCACCATATAAGAGTATAGAATCCGAGGCTGATGCAAGCAACTTCCTTGTGCATGGCTTTGGGCCACCTGTGTTTGCCATTAATCTACTCAACTGCGCTATTATGCGCGCAGCTCTTTCGCAGGTCCCTCGTATGTGATCCGAGAAGTTGAGTTTGCTGTCTAACCTCACTCCCAGATATTTCGTTGAAGTGAGTGTTTCTATTGGCTGGTCCCCAACCATCATGTTCCTGGTAGCGGGAATACGTCTCTTTGTGAGGATGACGATCTCCGTTTTGGCTGTTGCTAACTGGAGACCGTGCTCAGCCATCCACCTATTTACATTACGCATGATCTGGTTTAATTTTAGCTGTGCCAGCTCGCAGCTTGGTGCTGTTATCACAGCTGCCACGTCGTCTGCAAATGCAACGAGGAAGGTGCTTTCTGGCATGTCTAATCGAAGAAGACTGTCGTAAGTTATATTCCAGAGATCGGGACCTAGTACCGAACCCTGGGCTGCTCCACCTGTTATTTTTACCTTTTTTTGACCGTGAGTACTTTCATATATTAGATACCTCTCTCTTACGTAGTCCCTTAAAATTTCTAACAAATATTGCGGTACTTTGAAAGTGCTTTCTAGTGCCTCAAGCATGTCCTCCCACCTAGCTGAGTTAAAAGCGTTTTTGACGTCCAGCGTGACCAGCAACACTATAGGTCTTGCTCTGTGGCACGCTGTCTCGGCTTTCTTGACTGCGTCTATAACTTCTGCTATGGCATCTATTGTAGAGTGCCCCCACCGAAAACCATGCTGTCTGGGCGACAGTCCTCCGGCGTCCTGTAACGCTCTGGTGAGGCGTTGCTTCAGGAGACTCTCCATCAATTTCCCTGCTGTGCCCAACATACATAGGGGGCGGTAGGATGATGGAGAGTTGGGATCTCCTTTCCCTTTTGGAATGAGAACCAGTCGTGCTGTCTTCCATATGGTGGGGAAAATTCTTTCTTCGAGACATTTGTTGTACATGTGCAACATAAGTTCTGGGCAGTCGTTTGCAGCTAGTCTAATTGCCTCCGCGGGTATTCCGTCGGGCCCAGATGCTTTCCTAGGTTTCATAGTTCGCACGGCAGTTTTAAGCTCTTCTTCTTGGAAGTTAATGTTAAAGTTTATGTTAAAGTTAAAGTTAAAGTTAATGTTAAAGTTAAAGTTAAAGTTAAAATTAAAGTTAAAGTTAAAGTTAAAGTTAAAATTAAAGCTAAAGTTAAAGTTAAAATTAAAGTTAAAGTTAAAGTAAAATTAAAGTTAAATTTAAATATTTAAAAATAATATAAATAATATTATGACTCCGAATATTGAAATAAATATTGCACACGTTAGCTATGTTAATGTTAGGCGCTCATTTGTTGGAGATATTTGCGTGCTTATGCAAACTTAGAAATGGTCTACACGTTGTCATGGTAGCAATTTACATTTCTACGAATCCAAAATTGGACGAGATAGAGCATTTTATTCATCGCACTTTACTGGAGTACTCTGAAGAAGGGGCAAAAATACTTGGTAAAAATGGTAATAAATTTCCACTTATATTGGCCGGCGATTTCAATATCAATTTTGCTGATAAAAAATCAGAGCGGTTGACAAGTTTTCTTTTTGAAAAATTCAATTTGAAAATAAATAGTGATCCAAAAGAATCCACAACAAAATATGGGACCACCATTGACGCGGTATTTTCAAGATATTTAGAGGATATCAAGTTTCAAATGTATGTTTCCTATTTCAGTTACCATAAACCTATAATTTCAATCATAAATATTCCTGAATAACCTATGTATGTACATATCTTGTAAGATAATAATAAAAATTTTTTAACCAATATTAACTTCTCATTTATTCAATAAATGTAAAAAATTTGTTTTCTTATCGGTCACTACGCTTAAAAAGTGTAACTTGAATTAATATCAAAGACAAAACTTGCATTAATATCAAAGAAAACAAAATGTTGATAAATATTATAATTGCATAAGTTGATAATATGCAATAGCTTTACCGCGGCAGTCCCCGAGTGCCACACGTCCTTTTTTGTTTTTTTTTTTTGTGTTGTATTGTATTTCTGTAAGAATGATATTTCACTTACCAAGTTTCAGTATAAGAAGAAATTGGGACACATTTTTTAATGGGCGGTGTCACGCCCCTATTTCGATCAAGCATTATACAATAGAGCCTAAAAAAAAAAAACGAATATTCCCTCGTAATAAAAATTCGAAAAAGTACTTTATCTGAAATGAACTGTACAATTCAAACTCACGTTGAGTATATAATGTACGCTTACCCCGAACTTAGACACCCTTACATGTTTTTTTATTAGAATTGGTGTCAGTAGATTTTTTTGGTTTTTGGCGATGCATTTTGTGGCTTTACAATTTTTCGTGTAGCGTAGGTTGTCCAGTTGTGGTCGTTTAGAGATATTAGTTGCAGATGTGCTTTGACAATTTTATTTTATTACTGTGACTCGATTTTTTTTAAACTAACAAAAAGCTATTGAAAGTTCTACATATGCAAGTGCGCAAAATATAGAATGTGAGTAATTTTTTTTATAATATATATAAAAGGTATTTAGTTTAAGCTCTAGCTTAGTTTAATTTATATAAACATAATTTGACTGTAAATAATTATTTATTTATATTTATTATTTAATGTAAAACTTATATCAAATAATCGTTTATTTTATTCAACTTTATTAAGATTTCATTATATGCAATTATAACTTTGTGAGCATGCAAACTTTCCAATCTACGCAACGGCAAGCAAACATGTACTTATAAGTATTGGGGGAACACAAAAATTTAAGGTAAAAGTTTATTTTTAGGTTTACCAAAAAGTTAAGGGCAATTAGTGGTGCTCGTCATTGAAACAAGAATATTTTGCGTGTTGTAAATGCAATTTGTCTGCGTGTGCGCATAATTGTTTCCTAATGGAAGAGGTTTTTAATTTCTTTTCTGCATGTGGCAAACTTTTACATGTAATTTGATATTAGCGTGCGTCAGTGTAAGTAAAAAAGATTCAGGTAGGGAGCAAATTTAATATATATGTAGTTACAGTCAGTGCCAAAAGCTACAGTATACATGTGTAAAGTAACAATATTACCTATACTTAAGGGCTTTCTGCCAGAGTATCACATTGTCCGCAACTAAAGAATATGGAAACATGCTGCTGCAGTCAGTGAGCTGATCTGGAAAAATATTGTCACGGATATTAGCATTACTAAGCTATACCATCACTAAGGCCATGCTAAGCAGTATTTACGTCAATAATCAAATCATGTATACACATATATAAGGCAGCCGAGAGATGTCACACACAGATGCATTTACGCCTATGTGTGCGCGAGAGACTGTAAACTACAAACATTCACATCAATAACTCAATCATTATGTATCTACATAAACGAATCAATCATTATGTCTACACATACATATGTAGGTACACGCAGCTGAGAAGCAAGGCACAACCATATGCAGACATCTTATTTGAGATGCTCTTAATGTAGGCAATTATAATTGTGAAAGTGTCGCTCACACATACAAGCATGGGGTATGAGAGAAGCTATAAAATCGTGCAATTGTAGTTACAGCTGAGAAGTTTGAGAGATACTGGGCTAGTAGATTCTGGAAGCGTCTAGAAGAGGCGAACGAGGAAACCAAAGAGTATAAAAGCCAACAGATGTAGAAGCGCTGTAATTCAGTTTGAGTTGAGCTATCAATCAGTTTGATTAAGCACGCAATCTGGCGGCCAATAGTAGAGTTTCATTTGAGTTATCAACCAGTTGGGTTATTAAGCCAGCGAGTAGCAAAGTATACGTGTGATTGTGAAGTACTTTAATAAAGGCCATTTTTCCATTCTTCAATATTGGAGTTATTTATTCAACAGTTTAGTGATTCGAACTTAGCAAAAGGGCAAATAAGAGGATTTGCAGCAAAATCGTTACAATTGGTGTCAGAAGAGGAATTGTTGAATAAATTCCAGAAGACAACAAGGACATGGAAAATTTCAGTGAATTAAAGATCCAGCAACTGAAGAAGGAGTTGGAGAGCCGTGGATTGAATACAAGCGGCGTTAAACTCGAACTTCAGACACGGCTACGAGAGGCAATGGAAGCAGAAGGAATTGATGTGGAAGAGTATATATTTCACCTTGATGGCGAGGAGACAACAAAAATTGAAGAGAAAAACGAAACATCGCAGACGGTTACCAGCACAGACTTGAACATGATATTGGCTGCAATATCTGCACAACTATCGACAGTAGCATCAATGTCGTCGCAATTGGCATCCCAACTGGAAGCGCAAGAGGCACGTATAACAGAAATGTCATCGCAAATATCCACCAACATGTCATCTCAACTAGAAGAACAGAAAACGTATATGTCATCACAGATGGAATCACAAGAAACGCGTATGTCAGAAATGTCGATACAGATTACATCGAAGATGGAAGCACAAGAGGCACGGATATCCGAAATGTCGGCTCAAATTTCAGCACAGATATCATCGTAGATCTCTGCTCAACTGGAAGAGCAAGAAGGACGTATTTCCTCGAAGTTGGAGGCGCAAGATACAAA
Source organism: Eurosta solidaginis (assembly GCF_040869045.1). Taxonomy (NCBI): domain Eukaryota; kingdom Metazoa; phylum Arthropoda; class Insecta; order Diptera; family Tephritidae; genus Eurosta; species Eurosta solidaginis. The sequence continues at coordinate 203,443,078 of NC_090322.1, read as the reverse complement.
AATTTTACAGTTTGAAGAAAAAATCGAGGCCGAGGTGGATGCTTTGAGAGGACGTATCGAGCAGTTGCAACTAAATCGCCCAGCAGTTTCAACTTGTAATCCAAAGGTAAAAACACCATCCTTTGACGGTTCTGTTCCTTTCCAGGTCTTTATGCTACAGTTTGAGAAGAACGCAGCAGTGAACCAATGGAATGCTGAAGATAAAGTTGCAGCTCTGTTCGTGGCACTGAAAGGGCCTGCCGCGGAAATCTTACAGACCATCCCAGAGTACGAGCGGAACCACTACGAAACATTGATGAGCGCTTTAGAGAGACGTTACGGAAGCGAGCATAGGAAACAGATATTCCAAATTGAGTTGCAAAACCGCTACCAAAAAGCAAATGAGACATTGCAGGAGTTTGCTTCAGATATTGAAAGATTGGCTCATCTTGCAAATGCGGACGCACCCGTGGAATACACTGAAAGGGTAAAAATCCAGAGCTTCATAAATGACATACGAGATGTGGAAACGAAGCGGGCTACATATGCGAATCCAAAGTTAACGTTTGCTGAAACGGTATCGCATGCACTGACTCAGGAAACAGCCTCAATTTTGAGTAAGCCAGCGTACAAAGCTCATCGCGTGGAAGTGGAAAAGCCAGACTGGGTAGACGCAATTTTGGAAGCATTGAAGGGTACGCAGCAGAAGAATAATGATGCAGTCAAATGCTTTAAGTGTGGAAAGCCAGGGCATATTGCGCGTTATTGCAACACCAACCCTAACAGTTCCAACAATGTGGGTGGTCGAGAACGCAGAGCAGAAGGAGATGAGCAAATCTCCAAGACAAATCAATCGTTAAACTAAAGTGAGTCAGCAGCAAGGGGCGACAGCTGACTCCCTCAATTGAATGCCCCATAATCTCTATCTCACAAATTGGAAGAAGGTCGAGCAATCTTACTGTCGGAGGACATGTGGATGGAAAGGAACGTTTACTGACTGTAGATACGGGTACATCTCATTCCATCATTCGAGCGGATTTAGTCAACAACAAGATAAGTCCATTCAATGGACCAATATTACGTACAGCCACTGGAGAAGACACCCAGGTAATTGGAGAAGTAGAATGTGAAGTAGCAATTGGGAACGTCACGGTACTACATAATTTTATAGTGGCAGGTATTGTTGATGAAATCATAATTGGAGTGGACTTCTTAATAAACCAAGGCATCAAAATCGATATGCAAAGCAAGACGATGCGATATAAGAACATGGATGTGCTACTTAATTTCGGCTACGAGAGAGGCTACAGCAGTAAACGAGTGCTGGTGGAAGAGAGTCAGCAAATACCACCAAAATCAGAAGCAGTCATCTGGGCAAAGGTTGATGGAGATTGTGGGACAAACAAATTGTGGGTTGTCGAAGCAGCAAATAAATCAGCACTGAAAATACTTGTAGGAAAAACCCTGGCTATGACAAAACAAGATGGACGTATTCCGGTAAGAGTACTCAATGAGTTTAAGTCGCCATTCAATTTGACCAAAGGAGCTATTTTGGGAAGATGCCAAGAGGCCGAAGTAGTTATTAACTGTGAACTGTGAACAGCTCCAGGAACACGTTTCATCTAGTAATACTGATCTTTCAAATGATATCACGGCATGGACGCATGGGCTAGAGGAAGCCTATCAGAGTAAGGCAAAACAACTGCTCATAAAATACGCGAACATATTTGACCAGGATGGTTCCAAACCAGGCCGCACCAATGTTGTGAAACATCAAATTGACACTGGAGATGCGAGGCCGATCCGTCAAGCTCCACGTAGTGTTCCACTGGCGAAGCGGGAAGTTGTGAGTCAAATCATACAAGAAATGGGTGACAGCGGCGTCATCGAACCATCAGCTAGTCCATGGAGCTCACCGGTAGTACTTGTAAAGAAGAAGGATGGAAAAATGAGGTTTTGCGTGGACTACCGAAAGTTGAATGACGTTACGAAAAAGGATAGCTACCCGTTGCCAAGAATTGACGACACTCTGGACTCGCTATCTGGTACGAAATGGTTTTCCACACTGGACTTGAAAAGCGGCTACTGGCAAGTTGAGGTGAAGGAGGAAGATAAAGAGAAAACAGCCTTCAGTGTCGGTGATGGTCTTTGGCAATTTACAGTGATGCCTTTTGGCATTGGCGTTTATTCTAGATACAGATGCGAGCGGATATGCTATAGGAGGCGTTTTATCACAACTGGTCGATGGACAAGAGAAGGTAGTTGCATATTACAGCCGTTCAATTGGAAAACCAGAGAGGAACTATTGCGTTACACGGAGAGAGCTGTTGACATTGGTAGAGTGCATTAAACATTTTCACAAATACCTCTACGGCCAGCGATTCCGTGCCAGGATAGATCACGCAGCGTTGAAATGGCTTCTGCAGTTCCGTAATCCGGAAGGACAATTGGCACGGTGGATCGAGCGACTACAAAGCTATGACTTTTCCATTGAGCATCGAAAAGGTAGTACCCATGGAAATGCTGATGCAATGTCACGAAGACCATGTGGTCTGGAATGCAAGCACTGCTTAAAGGCCGAGGCCGAGGCTAAAGAAGACATTATAGATGTCCAGCTAATGACTATAACGTGTACGGATGAATGGGACAAGGAACAACTAAGAAAGTGTCAGCTAGAAGATACAGATCTGTCACATGTTATGCAAGGGCTCGAACGAAACGAAAGACCAAGCAGAGAGGAGATGTCAGCAGAGAGTCCCATTGCGAAGTCATATTGGGCACAGTGGAACAGTTTAGAATTGATATCCGGTTGCTTGCGTCGAGTATGGGAGAGTGAGGATGGTCAATGCAAGAAGAAACTGATAGTTGTTCCCAGGAAGAGGATTCCTGACGTGCTCAGCGAGCTGCACAATGGTCCAAGTGGAGGTCATCTTGGAATCACGAAGACACTCGAGAAAATTAAGCAGAGATTCTATTGGGTTGGTTGCCGTAAGTCGGTCACCGAGTGGATTGCCAACTGCGAGGTATGCAACAGAGCGAAAGGGCCCAAAACCCGAAGTATGGCCAAATGAAGCAGCATATTTCAGGTGCACCATTTGAAAGGATCGCCATGGATGTCGCAGGTCCATTTCCTACTAGCAACCGCGGAAACAAATACGTACTGGTGGTTATGGATTATGTCAGTAAATGGCCAGAGGTATACCCAATCCCAAACCAAGAAGCAGAAACAGTAGCAGAAGTGGTTAAAAACGAATGGGTTGCAAGGTATGGTGTACCAATGGAGTTACATTCTGACAAAGGCAGGAATTTTGAATCAGCTGTGTTCCAAGAAATGTGCAAGAAGTTGGGCATTCGAAAAACACGGACAACTGCATTGCATCCTCAGTCCGATGGTAAGGTGGAACGCTTCAATAGAACATTGGAGGAGCATTTAAGGAAAGTAGTAGACAAGTACCATAAGGACTGGGACACACACATATCATTATTCTTGATGGCCTACCGATCGGCAGTACATGACACAACGGGCCAAACTCCCGCAAAGGTAATTTTTGGCAATGAACTTCGACTGCCAGCTGATTTGAAGTATGGGATAGATGCCGATGCGGAGAGGAATGTCAAGAAATCCACTGGTGTCTTGGAAGAAGAGCTGAGAGAGATACACAATCTGGTAAGGCAACGAGCAAAGATTATGAGTGACAAGACGAAAGCGAGGTACGATAAAGCAATTAATTCGGAAGGGTTTCAGGAAGGAGATTTGGTGCTGCTATACAACCCACAAAGAAAAAAAGGTTTGTCCCCGAAATTGCTGTGTAACTGGGAAGGTCCATACAAAGTTGCAAAACGGATCAACGATGTAGTGTACCGCATACAAACCACTACCAAACCACGAACCAAAATTAAATTGGTTCATTTGGAGAGATTAGCTGCGTTTAGATCGAGAGATTTGTCTGATCGGGACGATCAGACTTAGGTGGAGGGCAGTGTCATGGATATTAGCATCACTAAGCTATACCATGACTAAGGCCATGCTAAGCAGTATTTACGTCAATAATCAAATCATGTATACACATATATAAGGCAGCCGAGAGATGTCACACACAGATGCATTTACGCCTATGTGTGCGCGAGAGACTGTAAACTACAAACATTAACATCAATAATTCAATCATTATGTATCTACATAAACGAATCAATCATTATGTCTACACATACATATGTAGGTACACGCAGCTGAGAAGCAAGGCACAACCATATGCAGACATCTTATTTGAGATGCTCTTAATGTAGGCAATTATAATTGTGAAAGTGTCGCTCACACATACAAGCATGGGGTATGAGAGAAGCTATAAAATCGTGCAATTGTAGTTACAGCTGAGAAGTTTGAGAGATACTGGACTAGTAGATTCTGGAAGCGTCTAGAAGAGGCGAACGAGGAAACCAAAGAGTATAAAAGCCGACAGATGTAGAAGCGCTGTAATTCAGTTTGAGTTGAGCTATCAATCAGTTTGATAAAGCACGCGATCTGGCGGCCAATAGGAGAGTTTCATTTGAGTTATCAATCAGTTTGGTTATTAAGCCAGCGAGTAGCAAAGTATACGTGTGATTGTGAAGTACTTTAATAAAGGCCATTTTTCCATTCTTCAATATTGGAGTTATTTATTCAACAGTTTAGTGATTCGAACTTAGGAAAAGGGTAAATAAGAGGATTTGCAGCAAAATCGTTACAATATCATGAAGTTGCAGATGATTATATGGGAGGCATGTAATACGAAAACTGGTGGTTGACGGTAGATGGCCCCAAGACCCACCACTTATCTATGTAGTTCAAAAATTGAGGTAGGCTCGTTGAGCAGAAAATATGGCTGGTGTAAAAATATATAGCAGCAGTGGTTTTACAGCAACGACGCTTCAACAAATCAGAGCTTATAGATTTGCCTCATGGCAATAAAAAACCTTTGGCTTATGAATGTTAAGCGAACGTAAAATAATCCTAGCAATATGATCGAACCCGACAGACGTTGTTCTGACTTCATGTAAATATCCACCTGACTCTCCGCTCTCTAACCATTTTTCTCTCTTATTTCCTCTCCCATCTGCATTTTCTAGTTTACCTTAATCGGCTTATTCAATCATTTCCCTAACCCTTTCATCCTTCCGTTAATCTTCCTGCTTTTCCTCTTATTCTTCCCGCCCTTGCTGTTGTTGGTCCCTCACCGGATGCAAATCCGGTACGTTCCGGTAACAAACCGGACCATCTCGGAAACGATTTGTTATGAGCATATGCGACCTTCTCGGCCATACCGCCCTCGCATGTAGGAAGTGCGTGCTGCAGGAAGAAACGGTTGAGGAAGTTCTGTGTTCGTGTCCTGCTGGTCAGGGTTCCAGCTTTTAGACGCTGCCAGGTCTCGAGGTAGAAATTGAGCTAGGTCCTAGAAAACTTCTAGTATTGGGCAAGAGGACGGAGTTTTTCTATAACATATGATTGGAGTTCTTCCGTTTGGTCGTCAAACAAATTCTGGTAACACTATGAACACATTCCGTCTATGTGAGGTCTTTTTTGACCGGCCAGTTCAACCCAACCTAACCCCCCGCAGAGGACAGAACATTTTTAAAAAGGTTCCAGTCCATACATCTCCTATTTTTGTAGGTCGCCATAGGCTTGGGTCGGATATTTTCCTTGCCAACACATGAACCATGATTTGGCACTTAACATATAATGATGTTCTGGTTTCTGGGTGTTTGTCAGTAGCCTTTTTTGTTGCAAGTGCTTTGTTTATGTATTTCTATTAAATAAAAAAGGATTACATATTATTTTCGAAAAATATAAAGTGTTCCATTGCATCGCCCGGAAAACCTTTAAATAGCTGATATTGTTTGTATATCTTCTTTTCACACTGACTGTAAATAAGTAATTATGGTAATTTCAATACAAAAGTTCAGATGAAACGATTTAGTCTGTCTGATATTTGTATACAGTGTATACTATACACAAAAGGAACCTCAATAAATATGAAACAACGAAAGGACGAAAGTAAAAGTTCGTTTTTCTTTAAAGCGAATAACAAAAATAACAAGTAGAATAATCTGACGAAATTTGAAAAATTCATAATCAGCTGTATGGGACATATATTATATATTTTACCGATTCTGACGATTTTTTCTAGACATGTATGTATATCTTGTGCAGTACTTCTAGGTATTAGAATGAAATGAAAAATCCCTTGTATCGGATATATAATATATATGACCGATCTTAACGATTTTTTTAGGCAGTAATGAATGTCCTATGTGTAAGCGTCTGAAAAAATTTCAAGCTTCGCTCCGATAAAATGGCGAAGAAGTTACCCTAAACGCCTTATCAAAACAATCGGTTGTATGGGACATATAATATACTTATACATAGCTTAAACCTTTGGGTTTTACCTCACGTTTCAATAAAAATATATAAAATAAATAAAACAAATTTTAAAATTGTTTCAAGGTTTTGTATATGCAAATTAAGGTATTGCAGAAAATCAATGCATATTCGGTTTTTTTTGTAATTTTATTTGTGGTATAAACAAAAAGACTTTTAGATGAGACAACTCTGAAGCAGACTATGTTTAATTGCACATGGGTGTTGGTGACTGCCGTGATGTGATGGTAGCATGCTCCGCCTACGACACCGAAGATCCTGGGTTCACGCCCCGTGCAAAGCAATATCAAAATTCTAGAAACAAGTTGTTTCAATTAGAAGAAGAATTTTCTAAGCGGGGTGTCTCCTCGCCAGTGTTTGGCAAGCCCTCCGAGTGTATTTCTGGCATGAAAAGTTTCTCAGTGAAAACTCATCTGCCTTGCAGATGCCGTTCGGAGTCGGCATAAAACATGTAGGTCCCGTCCAGCCAATATGTAGAAAAAAATTAAAAGGAGCACGACGCAAATTGGAAGAGAAGCTCGGCCTAAAATATCTTCGGAGGTTATCGCTCCTTGCATATATTTTTATTTATGTTGGGTGACACATGCATTGGTAAGATTGATTCCGGCGAGGCTAATGAGAGTCCTTGATATTGGCATTAATGCAATTAATATCCTCAGTATATATATCCTTTAGTTTGTATAATAAGATTAAATATTAGGAAATACATTAGCTATTGAAATTTTAGGTATTGTCATAAGTTGGCAAAAACTGAAATCTGGTGGTAAAGAAAAAGGAATTTCCATTACCGATTTCAAGAAGTTATTTAGCAAAAACTTCTGCTGAGTTGTTTCCGCCCAAATGCGTTCTCATATTTGTAAAGAGGGTGATTTTTTGTAGGAAATACCATAGATATGAGGATTTAAAGCACGCATTCACTTCATTTGCGGGTGTTTTTTCGGAATTTTGTCGGAAATCTCCATCAAGTAAGAAGAAAGCCCTAGGATGACCAGTACCCCTGAAGACCTTAAGTATTCGCTGGAAAGCTTCCAACGACTGTTTATTAGCCATGGTGCACTCATCTCACACGATGAGATTACATGTCTTTAAAACTTCACTTTGGCCTGACCTTTTGCGTATATTGCACATCAGTGTATAATATTTTTGAAGAAACCATGGTAATTTAAATGTGTAGTGAGGTTTACGTCCACCACACAAAAGGGTATCCGTGATTCGTAAGGAGGCAACTGCCACAGCGGTTTCTCTCTTAGCAATACCAAATTTATCAGAAATGTTTTTCCGCTAGGCGCATTTAAAAATACCAACCATAAAGATTACAAATTCCAAAAATTACTTAACGTCCGAAAGGAATTACAGCCAAAGCCAACTCTGCAGTCGAACTTTAGGTGTTAAAATTATCTAAGTTTGTACGGCAGCCATAGCTGCCATCTGTAGGGAAGGTGCCACGCCTCCTTTTCCCCAATTCCCCATTTTACTGGTGCTGTTAGGAATTAACGTCATACAGCTCCGTACCAATTTTCATTATTCAACCATTACTCCGTCCATAGATATGGCTTATGAGGTAATCCATTTGTATGGGCAGGGGGCGTGCCATGCCCCATTATTTCTTACGCCACATTTTCTTTGTGGTGTAAGAGATTAATTGTTAGAGACTGACCTCATATAACTCTTTACCGAATTTCAATGTTCAAGCATGAATACTTCCAGAGCTATGCATTATCAGATTGATGATTCCATTGTGCCACCCCCTTTTCTTTACCGAAATTATTTTTTGCTTATCACTATCCTTGGAAGTTTTGTAGTGGGTGTTTCAAATTTGGTTGTGATCGGTCGATACCCTTAGGACGCAACCCGATACATTCACAAATAATTTGAATTATATATATATAGATATATGACCGATGTTGAGAACAATCTGTCTTATACGTAAACATCCTGTAGAATTTTAAGCTTCTAGCCGTTAAAATGAGGAATAAATTACGAGATCCCTCTTTTCCGAAAAATCGGTTGTATCGGTTGCCCTATGCTCAAGTGGTTAATTTCATTGAGTAATCTCAAAATTTCATTTCCATAAAAGTTAAAAAAATTGTTTAAAACAATATGAGCCTCGCTAATAAAATACATATAATTATAATATTGAAACAATGGTGAATAGCGTAAGCACTGCTAATCATTCACTACCATAAACCCATTGTTACTAATCCAGATGTGTTGAACGAGCCTAAATTTGGGTTTAAAAGCATAAAGTATAAATGTACCAAATTGTGTAAGAAACATGAGTAACCAACTACACCATTTCCAGTTGTAATTGAGAAACCGTTAGATATAAATGCGAAAGCGACATATGGAAATGAGAATAGTCAATTGTAAATGCGAAAGCGTCACTTTAATATGAGAATAGTCCCTTGTAAATGAGAAAACTGTAAATAAAATTTCGAAAGCGTCAATTGCTATTGAGAACATTCAGTTGTAAATGAGAATAGTGAATTGTAAATGCGAAAGCGTCATTTGAAAATGAGAATAGTCAATTGCAAGTAAGAAAGCTTCACATGTAAATGCGAATAGTCACTTGTGAATGAGAATAGTCAGTTGTAAATAAGAACAGTGAATTGTAAGTGCGAAAACGTCATTTGGAAATGAGAATAGTCAATTGTAAATGCGAAAGCGTTACATGGAAATGCGATTAGTCATTTGTAAAAGAGAATAATCAGTTGCAAATGAGAATAGTGAATTGGAAATGCGAAAGCGTCATTTACAAATGAGGTTAGTCAATTGTAAATACGAAAGAGTTACACGGAAATGCGTATAGTCACTTGTAAATGAGAAAGCGTCATTTGGAAATTCGAAAGCGTTAATTGTAATTTAGAATAGTCACTTGTAAATGAGAACAGTCAATTGTAAATGCGAAAGCGTCATATGTAAATGAGAATAGTCACTTGTAAATGAGAAAGCATAAAATGAAAATGCGAAAGCGTCATTTGTAATTGAGAATACGTACTCAATTATAAATAAGATAGTCTCACTTGAAAATGAGAAAGTGTCATATTAAAATGAGAATAGTCACTTGTAAATGAGAAAACAGATCCAAACTGTGTAATTGCTTAAATAACTTAAACCCGTGGTTAACTTTTAGGATGGTATTTAACCACTATGTACTTACTTCACTAAAATAACACTAGGTACTAATAAGACTTTGTTGATTAATACCATTGTGTCCCTTGGACTTCGGATTCTTTATGCATATTTTGAAGAGAAGTCCAAGTTCTTGACCAGTGGTGGGAAATGGGTAATGAGAGGAAACCACTACATTATACTTATTATTATTTGTTCTTAATAACAAAGAAGTCTTTCGCATTTTCATTTAATACTTTCTCATTCAAAATTTACTTACTTTTCTCATTTTTATATAATGATTTCGCATTTACAATTGACTATTATCATTTCCATATGACACTTTCCCATTTTTAAGTGATACCTTCTTATTTACAATTGACTACGTATTGTCAATTAAAAATGACGCTTTCGCATTTTCATCTACAAGTGACTATTCTCATTTACATATGACGCTTTTACATTTACAATTAACTATTCTCATTTAAAAATGACGCTTTCGCATTTAAAATTCACTATTCTCATTTACAACTCACTATTCTCATTTACAACTGAACATTCTCAATTACAATTGACCCTTTCGAAAACTCATTTGAAGTTTTCTCATTTACAAGTGACTATTCTCATATCAAAGTGATGCTTTCGCATTTACAATTGACTATTCTCAATTCCATATAACGCTTTCGCATTTACATTTGACGCTTTCTAATTTACAACTGGCTAATCTCATTTACAATTTACAAATTTCAAATTACGCTTTCTCATTTTCAAGTACGTATTCCCATTTTCAAACTATGCTTTCTCATTTTAAAGTAACTATTCTCATTTCCACATAAAGCTTTCTCATTTACAACGGAAAATGGTGTAGACAGATACTTCCTCTATCAGCGCAGGTCTACCTGTACTCGCGATCGATGCTTTCCCTTCGCCCCTCATTAGATTTACCAGCTGATTTCATCACTTTTGAACACCAAACCCTCATTAACTCAAAACATTTTGTTGGGCTGGCTCCAAAGAGTTCAAAATCCGCAGCGGATGGGTATGGCCACACAAGCGAGCCAAATGGATGGAGTAAGCGTAACAATTCAAGTTGTCGGCTGGTTTAGTAAGCTATGATCAACCATAAAGTTCTTCATTGGATCCCATAAAATGTGCGAGAGTTTTCTGCGAAAAATTTGTGATTAACAAGCTCATGTACATAAAACTAACATTTCGTATACTTCTACTGCGACCACAACTATCATTGAAAGAAAGCCGTCTACAAGACATAGTCCTCCTAATTAGCCAAAAAAGACCACATTGCTATGTTGATGTAAAAACAACTTGGCCATGAAGGAGTTAGAAGCCTGGGAATGTAATTCTCTGACATTCCAGGAAAACAAAAATGGTAAACCAGCAAATTAGGGTAGAGCTGGTGGCCCTTGATCTGTCAAAAGATCTCAGTCAACTATGGCGTGAAATTGTAAGCAAATTATATGAATGATAGGAGTCTGTGGTCCGTCATATAATGCTCAGCAGATGTGGATCCGAAGTGCTCTTCTCTGCGATTTTAATATTATACTCGCTCTGCTATCAAATTTGCCGTTCATGCAAATATATTGCTTCATTGTAGAGACTAAAAAATCTAGTGGTAGGCAGAGTTTTGTGTACTTAGCTAATTAAATGTTCGTGGTTTGCGTTTGCTTGTTATTGTATCGAAAGCATTTCTGCGAATTCATCAGATAGTACCACATAAATTTGGTTCAAAAATGCACGACTACATAACAACATTTTGGCGTTTCACATATATATTTAAAAGAATTATTTTGAATAAACTAGCATATATGTTAGTATCTATTCTTATTCAAACCAAAATTAGCTCATATCCATTTGTTCTTATTAGCATAATTTAAACACTTACCCAAGCAACGTTTTTAATTTTCAATTTCAAGCCTAAATGTATGCATAACTGATTGGGGTGTTACAGTTGTGGAATTAAAATTTTCCTGGAATATGAATGCTCATATTGAGCGTTTTTAACAAATAATGTACAGTAGAATGTGTGTTATGCGGTGTGGTTGCTATGCACGGCCATTGACAATCCTGGATATTAAGCCCTCCTTCTTGCACCCTGTAATAGACTATTACGACATTAGGGAAATAGTTTTGGTATGCTGGTTCTTATGATGGACGCCACCGCCTCCACACTTTCACGCTACTTGGCTTTAAAATCACGTTTTTTTCATCGCACTTCTGTGCTCGCTCTTTATCCTTTTCTATTCCAGGGAATTTGGTTGAGGCAGCACTAGAGGCTACAGCAACAATTTTAGTAGCAACGTTGTTGGGAGCACTACTGCCAGTTGCTTCGTTGTTTAATATTTGTTCTCTTTTGCAGAAACTTTTGCATAATTTCCTGCAGCCACGAGTTTTGCTCGATTTCCAA